>NC_080671.1:305452865-306139948 GCF_030247195.1 Topomyia yanbarensis | reverse complement strand
AACTGCTTCAAATGGGGCGATTTGTAATTATTGGTTATCGGAAAATTTAGCAAAACTCCATAGTTTACAGGAAAGCAAGGAGCCTTGATATGCATTAGAGAATAGTAGGCAAACGACATAAAGGTACAAACCAATTTTCAGAAAAGCAAGAGAGGAAATGCGATTGACCTACTCGGATTTACTGCCATTCTCGCTTTGATTTACTGTTGTTAATAAGGTTTCATATATTTACCATCTGTTCAAGTCGACGAAAGTCGCATCACTTAGCAGTTATTGATTTCAATGTGGCCTAGATTTCGAAATAAAAGAAGGTGCCCTATACGAAAAATATCTTCTGTGTAATGAGTCTTGCCATTCCGAAGCAATTGAAAACAATAAACATGTTTTATGATCAGCACAAATCAATCATCTGAGAATAAGATAATCAGTTGGAGCATTCAATTTCAGTTTGAAGCTTTTTTTCGATTTTAAAAAAAAAAAATATTCGAGTACCGGTACTTCACCGGTACTGAGGGCTTCAGTACCGTAGTACCGGTACTCACCAAAAAGGGTCGGTACTGCGAACCCTAATATCAATGGTTTTGCTAAGTCCTTGTGATACATTTCCATTATAAAACAAGGCTGAAAACGAAAGAATATTTGCGATTGAGAGAAGCGAAATATCGAATCGGGTTATGTGGTTTTCATACAAAAGTTTTAGATCACGTATGTGGAACATGAGTGGTTCTTATGTTGATCAATATGTTTTTATTAGGAACTCCATGAAACGTTAATATTAACGTTGAACTAGGGGAAGATGGGTTAAAACGCTCCCCCTAAAGATATATGATCATAACTTAGCTATAGAACATCAATTGGGAGAATTTAATTAATGATATCGTTTAGCCAACATTTTCCTCTGTGATCACAATCATAGCACTTTGCAAAATATTCAAAAACATGGAAAATATTCAATTGTTCAAAATCTATAAAATCACTCTTTGAAAAATGAGCGGGGCAATATGCACCTATGCGGGGGTAAAATGCACTACAACAACGGGACAGAATGCACTACAACAACGGGGCTCGGCGAACAAGCAAGTAGTTTTGTTTTCTGACGGGATTTCATAAAAGTATGCCATTAAATAGCCTTAGGTTATGCAACTAGTAGGTTTTCAGACCGATTTTTCTACTTTCGATTAAAAAACCAGCAAAATCAAAGAAGAATTTGGCCCTTATGGAGGAGAGATATAAATTTAGCAAAAAGTGAATTATTTAGTAGATTTTTCATATATAGTGCATCAGAATAACAAACAAAGGTAAAAAAGAACGGGAAAGGTAAAAAAAGAACTGATATAATAATAAAACAGCATTTATAAGAGCTGAAAATCATTGCTGCACGAACCACAATAATTACATGAGAAGAGCACGATATTGTTTTTTGTTAATTTCTCAAACTGCTATTGATGTACGGTTATCAAACTGTCAAATATGTTTACTATAGCGAACTTTCAGCTGGTGTTACCCTTTTCCAGAAATTTTCTTCAATTTCCGATATAAGCAAGGGGTGCATTTGCCCCGGGGGTGCGTTTTACCCCATCTTCCCCTACTAAGACTAGAGTCTGTGGTATTATAGAGTCCCGACTCCCGTACAGAGGAATGCGCAACACTGCCTAAAATGATGCCCTCTTCTTTGTTCCTGGCACCCATAGTTTTTGCTGTAACTTTGAGTGACTTCAACCCAGTTACACAATAAATTAATATGAAGTGAATTGAAAACCTAGTGTTTCGTGGCTCATAGCACTTTATTCATAATACTATTCCATGTAATTTATTTTTAAATTGTTACAAAAAAATATAATAAATTGAATACAGTGTCTTGTTTAGTCGATTGAAATATTTCGCCATGATATTATTTTTCTTAACACTAATACTTTTCTTGCATGTTCTCCGAAAGAAGAATGTTTGTTTGCTTTGCACGATAGGTAGCCCTCTGACTGTTCGATAGGTAGATTCTGCTTCACTCTGTTCGACCCTTTATAACATAAACAACGCCTTTGACTAAGACCAGTAACTTTGTTATTCTTTTGGTACGCTTCCGTGTAATGCCCGGAATGAAACTCAAGCATCAAAAATGCATTACACAGGCACTTCATGTTCGTGAAATAGTTAACAAAACTAAAAGATACTGCTAATCGGATACAGTTTCATTATTCAATTCACATTGTTAAGTTACATTGTGTAAAAAATCCAACAGGCTCAAGGCTATAATATCCGGATAACGTTCAGAGAAATTACGAAAACCGTAACTAAGTTCCTGAACACGAATCACATTATTCCACGCAATCCAAAAATAAATTCCTGAATAAAATATCACGAAAACACGAAGATAATTTACGAAAATGGCACATCGTTTAATCCCAAATAACAATTGCTGTTTTAAAGCAATCTTAAAGAACCTCTTAAAACTTAGACTTGTATCATGCTTTAAAACTTTAAATGCTACTTGGGATTCTGGGCTTTTTAGATGATAAAGTTTTTTTATCCTACTTAACGTCGGCCTTTATCCGAACTGAGTGCCTATCACTGATGCCAGAGAGGTGGCTCCAACATCTGTACTCTAAATATCGGCCCATCAACACATGGATCGGGACCAATGTCTTTACTTCTTTTCCAAAGTAAGACGTGATCACAGGTTATTCACCTGAGAAAATCTCAGCGATCTCAGATAGGATTGAACCCAGACCCACTGGGGTGAGAAGCGGCCCCGCGGACACAACCACAGTTACCCTAGAAAAACTCTAGAAAGAGAACTGCGGAGACTCCATTTTGGATCGTTTGGATTCGCGCTTAGCTGTCAAAAAACGAATCCAATCGAACATTGCCTATCCTTATAACATTGGACGTGTTGCCATACAATGCCGGGGCATACGTTGCCAAAATGCTTCTCTCCGCAGTTCTCTTACTATGAGTTTTTCTAAGTTACCCTATTAATCGTTCGGGTACAACGCCTTGTATTTTTTGCGTGGACTAGTTTTGAGGGAAACACAAATATATTGCTGTGATATGGCTGCAGAGAGGGTATGCTTCTAGTCTCTTAAATTGTTAGTCGTGTGAAATGATTTTTAATTTTAGTGCAACCAGCCTAGTGTATGCTACAAAGTCTGTTACAATCGAAACTGATAATTCTGGTGAGGGATTGTACTACCAAGGCTTTTTTGGCTACAAAGATGTCGACACATCAGCGCACATATCTATTATTACGGGGTTAGTGAGGCATTGTCGTGCACTATGGGATTCTAGAATTATATCTTCCGATATTATTTTCAATTTTAACTTCAAAGCTCATACACATACTTTTTGGATGCATACGTTCGAAAAAGCATTTTTGGAAAAAAAATTGATTGATTCGAAAAAAAAATTAGTGTCGAAAGTCCTTAAACATTGTTTTTTGGTATAAATCAAGATTTTGAGGGTATATTAAATTGATCAAACATGGTTTTGTGTTGTATTGGACCAGATATACAACCTTTAACAGATCACTTGAAAGGTACTTTCAATTTTTCGTGTAAATTCTTTTTTTCTGCTGTGGAATAATTCACAAAACAAGTTTGTATACAAAAATCTCTTAGGCCTTTTGAAGAATTAACGTTGAACTACTTAGACCCGTAGCTTTATTACGCTTCAGTGTAAGGCCCGGAATAAAATGATACTGAACTGAGCATCAAAAAGTTCTTTACTTGTGTGTAGCGCCAACAATACATCATTTATATTGAGGAACCATGAAACATTTACATTGAGTTTTTTATCAGCTTAAATTCTTTCTCAAATTCGCCAGAATAATATAAAATGGGTCTTGTAGTCAAAAACAGTCTCCTACAAATTTTAATAAAAAAATATATGAAAATTCATCGTGCAAGCAATAGCCCCTGGATGGACTGAAACAGGTTTTGCTTCGTATGATTTCTGATCATTACCGGTTATTGTGCCATATCCTACAGTAAAAATAATGGATACCATCCAAGATTTAATTCACCCATTAACCACCGCTGGATGTTAAGCGACGTTTAGAAATTTCTTAAAAGGATGCAAAGATTGGAAACAACTAATAAAGAAACAAGAATGCAATATTTCAACACTAAATATCTCACACAGTGCAATATTTGTGCTTTTTTGCACTGAAACGCACGCACTACTATGCTTACTTCGTCTTTCGAATGCTCTGAATTGGAAAAGTATGGTCAAGTACTTTCGCGATTGCCATCGTTCCATGGCATATGGCAGGAACCATTAAAAAGCTATTATGCTATATTGGGATGAAATGAAAAAGAAATTTTCGTTGCCTCTACTGCCACGCAGGCGATATCTCGAAACCACCATAAAGCGAATTACCCGCGATTCTCTGGGAGCACTCAAGGACCCAGAAAAAATGTTTTCCCCAGCAAAATCAAACCACTCGTTTAAGGGGAAAACGGCTGAGATAATATAGAAGCAATGGGGGAAACTCACCCATTCACGTAGTGATTACGGAAGAAATTATTATCATTATGTGAAGACTCCCTCTGACACTTTGTCAAAACACCTTCCATGAACAATCATTTTTTTTTTGCGATGGGTGTAAAAGCACCGAGATTTAGGGTGCTATTTCAGCTATTGGATGAAAAAATACATGAAGTGGAACTACTCAACACTGCATCATTTAAAAGGAAAATGAAATACGATTCATGAAAATAGAAGATTATCCTTACGACAGGATGACTGATCATTTGCGTTTAAACAAAAGAGATTATAACTACTAGAGAGAGCAAAGCGCTACTGTCTCCATGTATTCACGGACTGAAACATGGGGTCTCGCTCTAGCATATTGTATCCCATTACTTTGACATGTGTGTATCCGGGGCAATATGTCGTCGCTGTTGTGCTATCTTATGACAAACGCCATTTTGGGGTAAACTGAGTTAGATATGCCAAATTACTTGTCTAAAAAATCTCTACAAAGTGGCGTTTTCAGAATTTTGATATTCTGCTTGATTACTGAGCTATAACCACAAACGTGCTGCGAAATTTTATAATTTTTGCTTTGAATGACCGTGTCTGGGTATTGGCTCAAGTTATCTTGATGTATAAGATGTTTTTATGTGTAAAACTATTAGAGGAACACAATGGCATAATCATTTTTAAAACAAAAATACACTATTTGTGTGAAAAATGCAATTTAAGTTTTAAACTGGAAATATAGTATATTTGGCAACACTGTAACAAAAAATAACTATTTATTCTAGATTCCCTGACTCATTTCCTTCAAAATGCATGTCACCGATTGTCTATAGACCAAATGAATCCAAAGATATGAATAAAAGTTAATAATTGATGATTTTTTTCTATGGAAAATTTTCCATGCACGATTATGACATGCAATACAAATTTTGTCATCAATACACACCTATGACACGTGTGCGTGCGACTTTTGTTTACATTTATAGTAAAAACTCGTAACTTAGTCAACGGATCTTCGTAATATTTGAGAGATTAATACAGAATAGATAGAAGCATCGATTGTCTTCTTTGAATTGTTCATACCATTTAAAAGTTTCAAAATATTCAATCTCAAACTTTAAAAATCGTTTTTCTCGAAATGTGCAAAATGGCGCTTGTCATAAGATAGCACAACAGCGACGATGTGTCAAACTAATGAGCCTAGCATATGTAAGAGCGAGATGATAAATTTTCAGTGTTAACAGCGACATGCGACCTCTAGTAGTTATAATCTCTTTTGTTTAAACGATCCGAAATTCAGAATCCATTTATGGGGACATTCGTAAATGACGTAGCATTTTTGTGGGTAAGGGGGTATACCAAATGTGTGACGAAGTGGGACGAGGAGAGGGTAGGGTCAGATGTGCGACGTAGCATCAAGTTAAATTATTTTTGGTGGGTTTCAGAGCCCATTGATTAGAGAAAACAATTTAATGTTCCTCCTTTCCTAAGAAAAAAAAATATAAATTCACACAAGTTTCTTTTCACGCAGATTTGCATGTGGTAAGATTTTCGATTCGCGGAATTGTAAGCTAGCAAAAAAACGAAAAGATTTTGTATGCGGATTTAACTTGCTACATTAGTTAGCTAATCTTAGTTGGTAGCTGAATTAAATTTCGGATTCAACCAAAGAAAATTTAGTAATTTAGTTGAACGTATGCTTCTTAGAATCTTTGGTAGCTACAGGATTGTGAACCGAGAGAACTTCTTTTCATGCTCCATGACACATAAAATTAGTGCACTAAATACACATCGCTCTGAAAATACAGTGAAATCGTCTTTGAGCACTAGCGGCTGTCAGTTTAGTGAACCGTTTACGCGACGATCCTGAGGGTTAATTATATAACCCAAAGACAGAAAGCAGTTTCTTTCAGTGTTTCGAAATTTGCGTATTAATTCTAGGTGATTCTAATGTTCCATTCTGTTCTTTTATGTTGTTTGTCCATGTATTCCATGCTTCCAGTACTAAGTGTGCTTAATGGGCGTCGAGGTTACTGGGCAACATTTCAGTTTTTGAGATTCTCGTTAGTAACATTGAATTTGAAGAATTATTATTGAAACTAATATAGTTACTCTCGCATGTACGATAAAGATTGGAAGATTAAAATCTATTGGTACACATCTCTCGAAATCTCGATGTGGTTCGAAATTTCATAGTCATCGAACTGCTGGAGAGCATTTATATCGTTATTTGCCCGACTCGACTACGAAGACTTAAGACGAGCGGTTTTTTATTATTAAGTAGGAAAGTCTCGAAAATATTACAGCCACTTACAGCCATAGGTCTCAATGTAGAGTAAGGGTTGAAACTATACAGATAATTATGTATACTAGAAGTGGCGGGGATATTAAGGCTGTGAAATTTTTATCTCTTGGTTAAAATCTGACACTTCAAAAGTTATTTGAAAAATAACCCTGCTCTGGAGCATGGTTAAATTTGACAGTGCGATAGTTAAATTTGACAGCTCCATAGTTAAATTCTTTACCCATAATGTAGAATAAAAAGGTAGAAACATTTTCTGTACATAATTGAACTTGTCAATATTTTTCAACATAAATTTAAGGAAGACAGTTACATCTTTCATGAAAACATGTTGAGTCAAGATTTGTTTGGGTTATTTTACGATGTGGATATTTACATTTTGAGGCTATGACTGTCATACTTAATCTAATAAAAAAAAACTAATTTGAATATATCGACAAATCTTCACACCTCACCATTCGAGTGAAAATAGCTTTCGAACTGTCAAATTTTAACTAAAAGTTAAAAAATTCTTCAAATAAGAACAGGCTTACAACTAATTCTTTGATTTCTGCTTGCAGGAGTCGAGCTTAACCATATCGAGGAGTCGAGTCGAGTTACCGCGATATATTCGAATATGCCAGCATAGGGTAATTTTGGAAGATGCCGCGTCTAGTGAGATGCCGCACTCTCTATATCTCGTATATAGCGTCTCTGTACGGTAATATGATATTGCAAGTTTGTCTTTCAAAGAATTGCAACACTGAAGATGTAAAATAACCCTCAATATTATCCAACAAAAATATTATTGTTGATTATGTGCACCCAGTTGCATCGCGGAATACCGAAATTTTTCAGTCCCGCACTATTTTTTTTGCAGAGGATACATAGCTGAAATATATTTTTTTTCACATCAGAATTTCATTAAATGAACATTTGCGTCAGGTATAGGTTCTTAATAAGGTATATCCACAAACTAACGGACTTAACACCGTGACATATAAATTTGTGACTATTTATCAATATGTTTATATAGGTGATATGTATCTAAGTATTGGTTCCTTCGGTTTTGTTTTTACAATGTCAGTCATTAACTTTCACTAATTAGTATTGCTGTAAATTTTGGGATAAAAACGAAAATTTCAACGCATTCATATTTTTTATAAATGAAGCTTTTTTATATTGTAACGACATATAATTAGCAAGGGACTAGAAGGTGAAGTATTTTTCAAATATTAAGAGCCATAGTACTCAAGGGAGAGCAAGGATTTGAAGTAAAAAAGTTTAGAAAAGCGTGGAGTAGGGTCAATGAGCAAGCTTAGAGTTTCCCGGTTACTTAGCTTTTTGTCTTCTGCAGCGCAGGAGTCAGGATCTTTTGGCATTTAATGCGAATCACCTGAGTCTGCGGCATGTCCGGACAAGCGTAAAGTCAATTTAATGACTTATGCTGTCGGAGCCGACAAAAAGTTAAGTCACGGAAAACTTCCACCCTAAGCATTGTGCGACGATGAAACTCATTGAATGAGTTAGTTTTTGCCCTCACTAATTGCCATGCCGGGGTGTTTTATTTCATCGACTCTTGTGTCTGCCTCAACAAGTTGTGCATATAGTCACTGTGTGTTGATTGAACACGGCGTCGACAGCTTTCACCCAAAGCTGCTGGATGGATCCCCATCGCGGTACATTTTCCCCTTTTTTATTAACGACTTATAGTGAGTCAATCTTTTTCCTTTTTTATATTGTAACGACATATAATTAGCAAGGGACTGGAAGGTGAAGTATTTTTCAAATATTAAGAGCCATAGTACTCAAGGGAGAGCAAGGATTTGAAATAAGAAATTTTCGAAAACCGTGGAGTAGGGTCAATGAACAAGCTTAGAGTTTCCCGGTTACTAAGACCCTACTTGCACCGTAAATGTCACAGCGCCTATCAGTTAGATGATATGCTATCAGAAATACAAACAAACGACATCAACTCTGCCTTTGTCAATTGCGAAGTAAAAATGACAATCACAATACTAAATGTATTTAACCCATTATAACCCAGGGGTTTCAAAAAGTGAGCCAAATGCAGTGATATCTTCAATTCCACCAAAAAATGTATCAAAGATAATGGGAAAAATAAAATCACCGCTTAAATTGGTTTTGAGAATGAAAATATCTCGTGCAAAAAATTTCGTACGCTTAAATTAAAACAACAAATTTTCAGTTGTTTGACATATTTCTTCGGATTTTCTAATAGACAACACTTCATTTACAGCTGTAGGAACGTTTTGTCACATAATGCAATTATTAGCACGAATTCCAACAATAAAATTCAATTAAATGTATTGCTTACTTTTCAGCCGCCATTTGCCCCAACTATACACGGTTCAAAAATGTAAACAAAATTATAAAAAATGGCAGTTGTCTTGTTTCACAATGAAGTATGAGTTGCAATGATCCCATTAGTGCAATAATAAAGCAGTTAGATGCCAAAATTCTGCAGTAAATACGCGTTAAACGATGGATAGTTCTGCGTATGAAATTTCATACGCTAGGATATAATGGGTTAAGGATTAACGACAAAAGAATTGTAATATGCGAAAGATGTTTCAAGGGCGACGGCCTCACACTAGAAGCGCACTCAAATCAAATCATGCATTCTGCATTTTACATTCGGCACTATTCGTAATCAGTTTATGAAACACCGAAATGGCGAATTAACTTGTTTATATTAAAAAAAAACTCTAGTAAGAGAACTGCGGAGAAAAACCGCATTTTTGGCAACGTATGCCCCAGCATTGTATGGCAACACGTCCAATGTTATAAGGATAGGCAATGTTCGATTGGATTCGTTTTTTGGCAGCTTAACGCGAATCCAATCGATCCAAAATGGAGTCTCCGCAGTTCTCTTTCTAGAGTTTTTCTAGTTTATATGCACAATAAATTATTACGCTGTTTTGAAAATCTCGTCCGAATGTAAATAAAGAAAAAAAAGTTTGTAAAAGACGTCACGAAATTATTTTCTCACATAGAAATTTACTGTATCACATTTATTGGACGGCACTCTACTGTGGCGACATCATCCCAAAACGGTGGTTTCAAGAAACTTAGGTTAAATGTCAAGTTGCCGGAGGGTTGATCGCGCAGCATAATATTGGCGAATCAAAGCGTGATTGACTCACAGATG
The DNA here is from genome assembly GCF_030247195.1 of Topomyia yanbarensis. Lineage (NCBI taxonomy): Eukaryota > Metazoa > Arthropoda > Insecta > Diptera > Culicidae > Topomyia > Topomyia yanbarensis. Next base: position 306,130,019 of record NC_080671.1, on the reverse strand, counting down.
GCAAGTATGTAAAAATGATGATGGGAAATTTGACATCTGTCAAACTACGGTGAATTTTTTTGGTATCTACGAAACCTTCACTAATATCTTCAACACGGAATCCAAAACGGCAAGAAAAACGTTAGGTAATTTATAGAAATCTATCGAAGATATAACTGCAAAAATCTGACATTACTTAAATATTTTTTTGTTTTAATAACCATTGGTTATTTTTCAGAAAAGATAAAAAATTTTATCTTTTTTTTTTTAATATGTTGTTCACGCGTGCCTGAGCTATTGTGGTGCATCCGGAAATTTTACCACCTTTTTCAAAATTCCCTATCCAGTGTTTCATAAATAGACTTTTCTACGGCTCATGTACGTACACGTCACATGACACAAATACTACATCACTACCTGGTGGAAAATATTAAACAAAGACGGCAAAAGCAAATGGGATTGTTTTCAACCACCAAACCGCATTAGTGTTCGTGAGACCGGTCGACAAGAACTCAATGAAAGCAGCTCTTGCACTTCTCCGGTAAGCGCCGAATTTATATGTTCAGCTCATTTTACTTCGGCGGATATTATTGCAAATAGGAAAAGCTGCAAAAACCGCTTATCCCTTCTTTATTGGACGGATGGATTATCCGACGTAAGGCAGGACGTTCATGGTCGCAATATGACAAAAATAACATAACCTCTTATAATTCAGAGTAGGTTTTGCAATACTTCAAAACTTCATGAACTATAACTTTATCAAATTGCCCAATAAAGTAAAAGTAATTTCTTACCATCACTTTTATATTCCATATCAAAATAATTTGTATTTACCTGTAAGAATATTGTTTAGAAATTCACTTCCTCTATAAAAATTAACCCATCATCCTTTTTGTAATTGCAGGCCTGACAGACAGGTGTCTCACAACAAGTTTTAGTTTTGCTTTGATTCTTCAATACATTTTACAACTTTAACACATTCTCGTTCAATACGCCGAAATAGTTACTTGCAACGCATTCGAGCAGTCACAAACCTTGGCCAAAAGCGGATTCCTTTTATTGGTCCTACCAAATTTAATGCACTTCCACTTGACATGCAGATAGAATCGACAATCGTACCATCTTCAAGGCTAGACTGAAACAGTACTTTAAACATAGGCTTAACGAAATATTTGATTAATGATATTTAGTAATTTAATGTAAGCATCCGTCAGCAATATTTAACCTTAATTTATAATGTGGATCCCTTAACAGGAAATCTATTTCCACTGGGATTCCACCTTAGTTAATTATCTTAACTTATTGCATATCAGATAGATATAAATGTCTGTCTCAGCTCAGTTTGTTTTATTTGTTTTGTTTTTGTTGCCATTGTTCATGGGCTGAGACAAGTTGCGTCCACTACCAGGGGGCTCTTGTATGAGTTCTTTGGTGTGGGGGAGTGTGGTGGGCAATTAAAATACAAAAAAGATCTTTTTAGCCCTATTCAAAAGTTGATATGGACCTGGTCAACAGTGATATAGTTTAGCCGCTAAACAATTAATGGCATGAATTTGCATATTTTGACCGGTGGAGTATCGCGTAAAAATGAGAACGTTTTGACAATTGACGTCCCTCGAGTCGCTAGGAAATTTCCACTATGGCTTGCGCAATAAGCATTAATTATAAGTAAAAATGTTTATTTATCGCCTAACAAATTTTAAAACAATTACGTATTTGACTAAACTTCTTTGAAAACCGCTCCGGTGACACCATTCTTATGAATTATACATAATCTAGAAACGATTAATATCTGTTAGTTATTATTAAGTTTGAATGAATATTTCGTACTTATCGCCAACATCCAGGGAAACCACAGGGGCATTACAATTGGGGTCCAATTTTGCCGCTTGCTCAGAAATAGCCACTATTATTCCTGCTGACTTGTCTGAAGCATTACCCCGTGCTGAACATTTTTGTTAAAACCAGCATCATAAATTAACGAAACATTAAATGAAATTTTCATTTCTACATACCACCGATGCACAACCCTTGATTATTTGCCAATAAGCATCCAAGATTGCCAGGTGTAGCCATCCTGCGAACGAATAGTAAAATTTAATATTGCTGATGCAAAAAAAAGTTTCAAACAAACCTACACTCTATCTAGAATTTGGTCGACATGCTCTTCCATATTATTTGTGCCTCAAAGAACGATGTTAATAATGTAAACAAGTTGGATTTTTAGCAAATTAAATTATTAAACACTACAGTACTGTTATTGATATACTGCCAGAGAAAAACAGAAAACAACAACAACAATAATAATTCAATATCAATTCTTCAAAAGGGCTAATGAGATTTTTATAAACAAACTTATTTCGCTCATTACCCCGCTGTCGAGTCGAAATTCATGAAAGATACACACGAATCAACATCTTTACCCTTGGTAGAATCAATTTCAAATGTCTTCTGGGTTGAAAATATAACAAATTAAGAGAAATCAGCAAAACAAAATTTTGTTTACAAATCTTATTAGCCCTATTCTAATGTTGATATGGAATTGCTAGGTTAGAAGTTGCTCGAATCAAAACTCGTCGAACGTACACGGAAACGAAAAACTACCTAAAATTGAGTTCCTTTGACTCAATCTCGGGGAACTTAAAATTAGGTAAACCGTGTTGAAGGTAGTTTCTATTTAACCACGGCAAAAATTACAACTTATTGATAGGTTTTTTATACTCAAATTTAAGTTGAATTTACCTAATTTTGAGTTCACCCCAAACAACTCAAAAGTACCTTCCTCCACGGAAGACCTCGACTGAGTCGAATCTCTCTTTTTGTTTTTGACAACACTAATAAGTACGAAAGCGACGCACAACTCAAAAGTAAGTTAAAAGAACTTATTCTGCAGGTTGTTTTATTTAACCGTGTAAACAAAGTTCATTCGGGCCCACATTATCTCGCTCGAATCAAAACTCGTCGAAGTGTCAGTTGACAATTCAATCATGAATCGACCAAAGGGCCGTAGTCCCAATGATATCGAATCGAGAAAAATAGCTTTGAAAATTCGGTTCAGAAAATTAAATCGTATTTTAACAGTGTTTGCATACTGCGCCTTCAAATGTATTGAAACACTTTGAAACAATACTAGTTTTCGGAAGCATAACTAAAAAGTTTTATATAATAACGTTTTCGTTGATAAAATTGAAAACAGATTATTTCGCCGAGTGTTGTTATGAAATGTTGATTAGGCCATTTTTGAGTCGCCCTCTTGTTTTGACGACTCTCAATTTCGCCCTGCAGTGTCGCCAAAAAACAAAAATCAAATGTGGCTTTCGCCGTGCTCGCTGGAGGAATTTGTTATTCCTCCTGGGCGTAACAAGCACTTGGTTTTTGTTTAGGGCGAGTCTGTTTACGGACCTTGTAAACAATGATGCTGTCAATTTCGCCTGTATACACTACCTTAGAAATGCAGAGGCGTAACCCGCCTGGCTTTTTGTTTACAGTCGAAAGTCGGATCCGCCGTTTTGTTTTTTATTGATTTTCATGAAGTGTGAAATATTTATAAATGAGTTTTTATATTTTTTATAAAGTATTTTTACTCCTCTTTCAGATATTAATCAAATCTCTGTTTGTGTACATTTGTTAGTTTCGCCCATTTGTCTGTTCACGATCGAATTGGTTCATGCTCGAATCAAAACTCGTCGAAATGTCAATTGACGATAGGTTCATCCGGAGTGTTCATTTGTGTTTACATTTTGCAAGCGTTGCCAATTTTATTTTATGTCTAAACTAGGGATAGCCCCTATGATTGAGTAAGCCGGGCAAAAGAGGGGATCACAGGTTCGCTTGCTTCCGGCGGCGGGTCGGTGGCCACCTCGCCCGGCGGATCCTCAGGGGCTTCGGGCGCTGCTTCGGTTCCTAGGCCTCGGTTATGCGGCTAAGCCGCATCGAAATGGTACCCCTTGTGGCTAATAAAGTGACGTTTGTTAAACAAACTTTTCTGCAAGGTAGTGCAAAGTTGATGCAAAAATGGATATTAAATGCATTTTTTCTAATTTGATGCAAATTTGTTGTACATTCCTTATGTTTGAGTACGCCTGACAAACACTGATAAAAATGTAAATGTAATGTCTATTGATTTTACACATTGATCTTTGCAATTGGCGGTGGTATATAGACATTATTTGTTGGTACATAAACCTAATATTTGCATTTACAAGAAATATTAATCTTATATTCACATTTCATATAACTATAATGCACAAAAAACCCGATTTTATAACAATACGCAAATATACACACCAAAATTTTGGGATGAAAACTCATCAAATGAAAGTGCTGAAAACTCATCAAGTTAATTTAAACCATTTGACAATTGTTTTCGCTCGAAATTCCACTATTGAGTTGTCAAAATATGCGGGCTAGATTACTGAAAAGTCGGTGATCATGCTGTCAATTTGACAATTAAATTGCAAAATTTTTAGCAAAAAGAATCGTTTTAGACGATAGAAATTAAATTGCTGAGTTTTCAGCCCTTTCATTTGCTGAGTTTTTATCCTAAAATTTTGGTGTGTAACTTATGTGTGTGCATACGTAGTTTATACAGTTGACATATAGTTGACACATAGAAGGTATATATGCGCGTGATAACATTAGCATTTATTCTTTATATGGATTTTAAGTGGTTTGAAGCAAATAGAATTAACATTCGGAATTTTATCAGTGAACGAGTGGACCACAGGTTTGCTTGCTTCCGCCAGCGGTTCACCGGCCACCGCACCCGGTGGATCCTCAGCGGTTTTGTGATACTTCGGTTATGCAGCTAAGCCGTCCAGTTAAACCCATTCCGGAACCAGTTCGAAATTCTGAATGTAATCAGTATCCCAGTAAAATTCAGTCGGAAAATAAGCCGGAATGCTGACTGGTTCTAGATCGTATTTCGGCTTCCGTGACACAACCGATTCTAGTTAGAATATTAGATGGATTCCATCCCAAACGCTAAGACAAGACGTGACAACTAGCTTCTTATATTTGGTTTTCTTGCGTTTCTAGTGCCAGCGCTGATCTGCTAAGCTTTCGCTCTGATATCATCCCTTTGGTTTACAGCAAGCAGGTTTTTCGCTTTCTAATGTCAGTTCCAGTACCAGCTCAACTTCTCGCACCATAAGACAAGACAAGACTTAGGTATTCAGTAAAGTTCAGCCGGAATTCTGGTTGGTTCTAGTTAGTATTCCGGCTCCAGTAACACAACCGATTTTAACTAGAATCGTCTACCGTCTAAGAAAGCGATATTGGCTAAGCCATATTAGATCGAGAATCAAAATAAAAAGGCTAACGCTAGCAAAATGTAAACACAAATGAAAAATTGTCCAACATAAACTTCATTCGTTCATTCGTGTCATCATCGCGTAGAACTCAATTGAGTTCTACAAGATGACACGAATGAACTCATGATGAATAAAGTTCATGTTTGAAAGTTCCCGGTGGTTTATTTACATCGTCAGTTTCGTGAGTTTGAGTGCGAAGGATGCTCATCTGTTGCATTCGAACTAACGTAGCTCTCATGTAAATAAACCACCGAGAATTGTCGAACGAAGTGCATCTGACTCATTGTGTGGGTTTAGGTTGATTGGTGTAAAACCTAATAGGGGAGGTTCATCTGTAGTGTTCATTTATCGATAAGCATATGATTAGGGCGTAAAAGTCAACTGTCAAAATTCTCTTTGACAGAGAATTCCGGACAAACCGTTTTAGCCGAACACAGTGCATAGTAGTTAACGAAAGAGAAACTTTTCTTTTTTGTTTACTAACAACACCTGTGATTTCCACAGAAAGCAAAGTAAGTTTATCAGGTTTTTACGCCGTAATCACATGTTTGTCGAAAATCTGTGTTTACGTTGTGCTAACGTTGCCGATTTTATTTTAATTCCATCACACAATGTAGCTACGCTAGAGGTGTGCGCTGAGGTATGTAACTAATAAATTCTTGACAGTACAATTCCTTTCCCTTTCTATTGTAACAGACTTCACAGCACATACAAACAAACGTTACAGCTTAAAGGAAATCTAAAAAAATCATCGCCCACGATGTACTAGCGACATCTGTTGAACACATTGCACAAAATGTAATTCTCGCAACCATAGTGATAATAAATGAAAGGTGGAACTATTTTTACAGTTATAAAATTTGAAGAACGAAATAGAAAAATTGTCGATGTCGCATACTACGACTTCGAATGAAATAATGATTGCAATGGACAAATTTGACGAGTGCAGAGTAACGACTGTATTTCAATGACCCATAATAATTATTTATTGTTCTATATTTGGGAAATTAAGCAACGGTAAAACAGTTTTTGGTTTGTTTGAGGAAATTAATTGTTGTTGTCGTTTCTTTGTTTTTTGTTTCTATTTAGTCATCTTTACCGTAAGCCCGGGGACAATTGACAGCTCCCATATATTGAATTCATAAGCAAATTTTGGAGTAATTTGGTGATGTCATGGCGGCTCGAATGGAGCAAAATTTGAAAAAGGCGCATCCCATTTATTATTTTCCATATCTGTGGAAAATAATCAATTTAAGCATTTCTACCATTTCTTTTTGCTGCTAGAATTCTAATAAAAACACAAATTCTATTCAAAACGAATTGTTATAAGCTTGGTGGTGATGTACTTTCATTGGCCAAAATATTTTTCATTTACATTTCTCGAGATAAAAAGCACCAATGATTTAACGATTTCAAACTTCACACAACAAGAAAACCAAAACATGTTTAGGAAGGAAGAGGGCCGGTTGTTAAAAACAACGACTTCCAGCTAAACATATAATAAGATTTATGTAACTTTGCTGACGGTTTTCAGTTAGGGATACATTTATTCTCTAATAATAGTTTTCTTTATTCACATTTTGGAATAAGCTTTTTCTAAATGTTGTTCTAGCCGCCTTGACGGCGTTCATAACACACGTAACGAAACACGTTTTTCTCTTGAAACTTTTTCGTTTCGTTGTTCGTGGTACTCATACAGAGAAGGCATACTAGCGCCACCATCAAATCGGTGGTGCATATATGAAACCAGCACTATCTGTCAAGTTGTCCCTGGGTTGTTTACCGTCGCTCTTTTGGAATCCCGCAGATATCAGGTACCCTAACACGAGGCGTTATTATTGGCATTACTGCGCAGAAAAGTCACTTTTAATGATCGTGTAAGGAGACCTTTCAAGGTAGACACATTACTTCATTTTACAGGCTGGTGTTTACTTTTACATTTTGTAAGTACAAAATCGCCACGATGATAAGGAATACGATTCCCTGGCACTACATTTTCTTCCAACGTACGATCTGCTTCTATCTTAAGTGCAAAGTATGCTCGATGTGCTGGAATCATACAGATCTACACCCTGACGAAACCTAAATGTACAGTTACTATCAATCATAATCATTCCACGACTTGAAGTGTTAGCTCCTGTTAGGTTGAAACTTATCACTAAACAAGTCTGATTGAAAATGGTCTGAGCGTATCTCTAGTTTTCGTAGCACCTGCACCCCGCCAATTTCTCCAGCAGTTCCGGGGACCAACAAATTCTAATCCATTGCATACATTCGATACACCGAATCGATTAAATTACTAACATCCTGTTATGTGCTTACTCACCGATCGGCATCGTGTTGTAACTTAAGAAATGGTTGTGAACAACTCCCACCTTGGGCACTTCGACAATAATGAATTTCACATTACTGGCCCATATTGTTTGTTTTGGTTTGCATGAGATTAAAAAAACCGTAACGTTTTCGGGTGGGTGCGGAAACTAAGTAACGCATTTAGCTCTGTGTCAAAATCTCTTCACTAACGCCACCGATTTGTAATTGAAATCGATCGTTTTTTTCTACGAGTGATGAAAATTCATCTCGTGTTACGTCTTATTTGTCTGTGATACCGGGCTGGTGCAACTGACACTGAAAATCTTTCTTGAGTGGGGCTAGATCACACGATGAACAATTTATGAGACTAGAAATCTTACCCCCTGCATCGCCACATCTGCACCAGCGTCGCGAAAAGTCAAGATCACTTTGCTCAACTATTCTTCGAGAAATTTTTTTTAAAATAGGTCACGATTCAATCAATTATAAATAAACCTCGTATTGAAAATAATTTTTGTGTTTTCAAAAAACTATTTCACGCAAAAAAAAGATGACATTATACTCAAATGTTTAGTAGGTGGTTGTGTCTGAATATGTTTAATATTTTTATGATTCTAATTCATAACTCGATGAAACATTGATTTGTATTAACTTTATTGACTAAAACAGTCAAGAATTGAACGACGTCGTAAATAGGGATCTTTAGGGGTGTGCGGGTTAAGGCATTTTCTGATGCAGATTAGTACCGTGAGGTAATATCTCAGTCCTTTTTCAATTTTTTGGCCCGAAACTATTGAAAAAACATTTTTTAGTTTGTTTCCTTTTAGGACAGTAACACATCCAAACCCATGAGACTTGCACGACTCCATAGGTTGCCTCATCAGATCTACCATAATTTGCAGATTAAACTTGGGATGGCAGGCTGCTAGCGGATTGACAAAGTACCAGATCATGTTGTGTGGGGTGCTGTCCCGGTTAACAATGAGGCGAACGTGATATTAGCAGATACGTCATTTAGTAGGACAACTGTCAGTTTGCTGGTTGAATTTAATTTGGTTTTTTTAAATTTAAAAATCATTAAAGTATAATTAAGGTTTAAGAATGATATGAGTGTACTCGTAAGGACACCCGCTACCAATACATAGGAAAAACTGGCACATTTTTTTCAAATTAAAGATCCCTATTCTCGTCGTGTTATCGTGATATTTTAGTCTTGAGCTTACCCCCAGTGAGCAAATTTTCTGGCAGAGACCGCTCTGCTAGATTTCTGTAAGTCTTGGTTTGGCACCCCTGTCAGATTTCTTCGCGTATTCTGTCGGATTAGTTGAGCTAGGGCGAATTCGGTTTCGCTCGCGTTTTCTGGCAAATTTTGACAGGAACCGAGCTAAACCCTGGTATAACTCGGACATAAACTGTGCAAAGATCCTGGCAATTCCTACCTGGTAGATACCCGAACAGAAGAAAATAACTGCGGAATACTAAATTTAGGCATCAATACCAACGACTGTTTACCAAAATATGGTATTAATGAGCTCTACATAAGAGGTAAAATAGCAAAAAAAATAACACTGATTTGTTCTACAAATAACTATTTGATAATAAAACGAGTTATTATAATACCTGAATAATAATAAAACATTTTACAACCTTCCAGTAACAAAATTCACTCCATGGAGGTATTCAATAAGGTATTGATTTGGTATTTGTAAAAGTCACTGGAATACATAAATAATACTAAACTAAAGTATTATACCTCATTGAGGTATTAAGAAGGTATTGAAAAATGTTTCATCAATACCTGCTTAATACCTCAATGAGGTATAATAATCAATTAATACCAAGTTTTGGTATGAATACCAAAAAATAGTATGCTCGGGTTATTGCTCAGTTATTTTCTCCTGGTCGGGTATTAGCACGAATCGAGCAAAACATCTGACAAAGATGTGGCAGGAAGCGTGCAGAGATCTTGGCTGTACATTTCTGGCTCGATTCTGGATAAAAGTGAGCAGCATCGGTTGGTTTAACCGCTTCTGTCAGAAATGGTTGTTGCATTTGAGCGAATTCGTTGCCAGAATTCTCGCACAAATCGCGCAAAATGCTCACAGAAACGCTGCCAGCATCAATTTTGCTTTGCTCAACTTTTGCTAACTTTCTGCTTGCCACGCTGACCGGGACCTTGGATTTTTTACACAGAGTCACGTGTCTTATAGTTTTCTAAATTATTTCACGGACATGAATTGTGGCTAGGTAATGTATTTATCTCAGCGCAGTTTTATTTGATTCCGAACATTTCCCTGAATTTTAACAAAGGAATAACAGGGTTACAGGTCCTAGTAATATCTTTGTATCTAATGATCGTGCCTATGAGACTGGTTGCTAGCAGTTGTACACAATAGCTCACATAGAAATTTCAAAACCAAAAAGTAGAGCGAATAATCCATGAATAATAGTGATAGTTCCTTGTAATTGTTTACGTAAGTATAATAAGATTATGTGGAAAATTAATTACTTCATGAATTACATCATGAACAGTTTCACGAGCTCGGCTGGTGAATCGTGTGTAGCATATTAGGAATTAAGAATCGGTTAAAAATCAATGAATAATACACTACGTTCCAGTGAAATCGATTACGTGCAAAGATTAGGATCAGGTACATAATCGTAAATTTCAGGCACATATATCTTGAAAGTGGAAGTTTTTTTTTTAATTTGTGGACCATTTCACGCACACGAATGGTGAATTGAAACTGTTATGCTCACAATCATAACCAGTTGACGAAGCAAGAATGAATCTTTGAATTATATAACGAGTGTCGTGTAATGGTTTTCGAGAAAATATCAAGATTATTTTAATTTTGTAATCCAATTGACGACCACTAATACCAAATAATGATCAAGATGTGATAAATCATGAATCAGTTAACGTCGTATATTCGGTCCATAGACAATATTCCTAGATTTGTGGATAAAATTATGAGTCAACAATTTTAGAGTTCGCGAATTGTCGACGCGGGAAAAATGCATCGGCGGCGCGCCGCCGATCTCCCGTTCGGCGTCGGCGTACGTTAAAAATTACCGGCGGCGGCGGCGTGGCGCGGCGGCGCACAGGTTTAAGCTACGCCACAACGCTTTTTAGCTTGACACTGTAGAATGAACTTTGTTAACATTCGACGAGTTTTGATTCGAGCCAAAAGCATCCACTCGTTTCGAGCTGCCATTCATTCCTAAAAAATAATGGCAACCCTGGTCGTTTCGACGTAAGCCATTTCGACGAGTTCCGATTCAAGCAGAGATGCCAGATTTGCAGACAAGTCTGCAAATTCGCAGACTTTTAATTTAAGCTGCAGATTTTTTAGATGATGCAGATATTTGCAGATTTTTTAGTTTGGTTGCAGATATTTGCAGATTTTTTAGTTTGGATGCAGATATTTGCAGATTTTTGAATATAAAGACTTTTGGTTACACTAGCTTTCCTGACATTTTTGTTCTTCCCAGACTTTTAAAATTATTATTGCAGACATTTGAAAAAAGTACCTGGCATCTCTGGATTCAAGCCACTGTCGAAAGTTGTTTCCATAATAAAGATTTGATTATAAAATTTTTTCGGTAGTAATATTTCTTTCATTGAAAAAATACTAATTTAGTATACTTTTTAGAGGTTCTCTAATACAAAGAACAATGGAAGCATGTACAATCCCTGGCTGCCGAAACAAATATGAAACGTTCATTAGACATTTGTACACCATTCCGCCGCCATCGAATCTGGATGACCCATCTTTGGTGGAAGAGAGATCGAATAGGTGGAAAAAACTTTGCCGTGTTACCAAAACCGATAAGAGTTATCGGGTCTGCAGCGACCATTTCTTTTTCAAGCAGCCGGCCGAAACATCAGACAAGACCCACCCAGATTGGCTGCCTTGGTTGAAACTTTGTTCAATTCCCGATGATCCGCTCAGAATACAACGAAGAATGCAGGAGTACTACCAGCAAAAGAAACGAGTTCAACAAACTGTAAGTGTCTGATCGTTTCCGTAATTAAACCGCGTCCGATGATCTCCAATGTTTTGCAATAGCTTTGCATCGTCAAAGGCTGCATCAACAGTAAGCCCGGTATTGGCAAGCATTTGCAGTCGTTTGCGTTTCCAAAGCTGGACATGACCAGCTACATCAATCGAGTGCTGTCAGAAAAGCGTCTGCTTTTGTGGCTACAAATCATTGACCAACCAGATAGCTGGCGGATGTTTAACTTCAACAATTTAAAAATATGTCCCCGACATTTCGTAACAGGTAAGATACTCTTGATATTTTGTGTATCGAGAATTAAACAATTTTGTTACAGGAAAAATGGCTGAACTAACAGACGTGGAAAACGTGGATTGGATTCCATCTGTAGCGCTAGGAAAAAAGATACCCTTTACTGATCATGTTGGCAAGTTACACTTCCATAGTTTCTAATCCACAAATGCCAAGTTTTTTTATATTTTTAGCCCATTTCGATTTACACAATATCATCTCACTGGCTAAAGATACCTGTCCAAAAAAGGACGAAAATACAAATATTCATAACTTCAGTTTACCAACGGCAAATACTGTTCCAATCACAATGTCAACGCCAGCTGTACAATCACAGCTGAGGCTTCAACCAGAATGTCCAACGCCTTTACTGAACCGTATCAAAGTGGGACTTAAGTGCATACTTTGCTTGGAACCAACGGCTCTAAAGGCCATAGATACCAGAAACGATGCTGCTATCAAGGTCCTGTTTAGCAATGTAAGAATCAATGCCTATGTAGAAGGCACCGAATTATCATTGTTTTAATATTTTCTTTAGAAACTTAATGTGGAAAGTGAGTTAATTTGTAGTAAGTGCTGCAAATTAGTCGAGGAGTTTTATTGTTTCTATGAATTTGTATTGCGCACCCAGCAGAATCTAACGGCAAAGAAAATCAAAACGATTATACCCGTTATTCCCGAAAAACAAGTACCCCCAGTGGCACGTCCAAAACTACCAACTTCCAAGGTGAACGGTGGAAAATTATTCGACACATTGCCAGATGATTATTATCAGTGTACACTTTGTAAGTTAATCGTGTTTAAGAAAAAAAGATTGAATCATCATCTGCATCAGGATCACAAAGTCAAAATCAGCTGCAAAATGTGTAAACAGAGGTACTTTTTCATTAAACATTATTATATGCTTGTCTGTTTCCTATCATGCTCATTATTTTAGTTTTTCGCCGGATGGATATACCGAGCACAAAAATAACTGCCAAAATATTACAAGAGCAAAACGAGATACTAGAAAATCTCTCATCCAAGCTCCGCTTACCAACGCTGACATTATCGATATGGACGATACAGACAATAATCAGAAATGTGAAGTCGTAACAACTATTAAGCGAGATATTAGAGAAGTTGTTTTCCAAGCTTCACCAACCGACACTAAAATCATCGATACCGACTGTAAAGACGATAAACAGAAAGGACAAAAGAGACATTCCTGTTATATTTGCAAAAACTTGTGAGTTGCTTTCACGAAAGAGGAAATACAACTTGTACGCCTTTCCGAATAGTTGATTACTTTTATTTTAGCTACACACCAGAAGAAATGATGGAACACGTAAAAAGTCATGGTGCTGAACATATCACGAAGCGTCAAATGATTGAATTCGGCGAAGAGTATGAAGCTTGCAAAGAATGCCAGAAAGCGTAACTATTATAATAGTACCGGTAGATCTGAAACTATTCTTTATGTGTTTTCAATATTTCAGTATCCTCAAGGATGACATGGAAAAACATCTCGAAGAGCATGAGGAAAAGCGTGCGCGGAGAAGAGAATTTATCAAGAAACAACAAGAGAAAATCAAACACACATGCTTCAAATGCAATGTGGACTTCCTATCACTGTATGCGTTGGATAAACATACGAAATCGCATAAAATTGTCAGATCGGATGATAAAATAGTATGCCCTGATTGCAATCGCATGTAATTAAGAATGACACCACCTATGGGACCATCCATAAATGACGTAGCATTATATGGGGGAGGGGGGAGTTTTGTATTTTGTGATGATGTGTGACGACAGGGGGGTAGGGGGTCATGTCATGCTACGTAGCTTTGTTAAAGGGGAATAACTAACATCGTTTTTAATTTTTTTAAAAGAATTTGCGGGGACAAGGGGGGGTAGAGTTACCGTCAAGCTACGTAATTACCATGGGGGGTATTTAGCAGTTTGTGACGAAATGCTACGATGGGGGAGGGGGGTGCTAAAAATCGCTCATAAAATGCTACGTCATTTATGGATGATCCCTATCAGCATCCAATAAATATTGAAAACATTTTTTTTATTACAGTGTAAAAGCAAATTACTTCAAAGTTCATTGCCAGTTCGTGCACGATGACGTGTTACTAACCTGCGACAAATGCGGGAAACAGATGACCAGAATGGCACTCAAAAGGCACCGGCAGACTACTTGCTGTGACGATACTATGGCACCCTGCGAAGTTTGTGGCAAAACTATGAAGGCATATTTGATCAAAGTAAGTTAAATTAAAATAGCAATTAAGGAAAAACGGGAGCACGTCGTTTGGCATAAGTTCATTTGGCATAAGTTCATTTGGCATAATGTTCATTTGGCATAACCGTAGGTGACACATACGGTCGTTTGGCATAATGGTCGTTTGGCATAATGGTCATTTGGCATAAAGGTCGTTTGGCATAATTTGAAATATACATTGAAATCTCTGTTATATTAGGCGTTGACGATGCCTAATGTGGCTACGCCACATCGCTTTAAGCGTGGTGCTGTCCGACATCGCTCCGCTCCGTCGGACTTAAACTAGCTGATAGCCCCTATGTTTAAGTAATCCGGGCAAACGAGTGGATCACAGATTCGCTTGCAAGGGGCTGCCGTTCCGACGGGGGTATACAGATTCAAAGAACTGCTCATGTTTGAAAGAAGGAGTCAACTCCTAAGTTTAAGTAATCCGGGCAAACGAGTGGATCACAGATTCCACTCGTTTGCCCGGATTACTTAAACTTAGGAGTTGACTCCTTCTTTCAAACATGAGCAGTTCTTTGAATCTGTATACTTCCGTCGGAACGGCAGCCTCTTGCAAGCGAATCTGTGATCCACTCGTTTGCCCGAATTACTTAAACTTAGGAGTTGACTCCTTCTTTCAAACATGAGCAGTTCTTTGAATCTGTATACCCCCGTCGGAACGGCAGCCCCTTGCAAGCGAATCTGTGATCCACTCGTTTGCCCGGATTACTTAAACTTAGGAGTTGACTCCTTCTTTCAAACATGAGCAGTTATTTGAATCTGTATACCCCCGTCGGAACGGCAGCCCCTTGCAAGCGAATCTGTGATCCACTCGTTTGCCCGGATTACTTAAACTTAGGAGTTGACTCCTTCTTTCAAACATGAGCAGTTATTTGAATGTGTATACCCCCGTCGGAACGGCAGCCCCTTGCAAGCGAATCTGTGATCCACTCGTTTGCCCGGATTACTTAAACTTAGGAGTTGACTCCTTCTTTCAAACATGAGCAGTTATTTGAATGTGTATACCCCCGTCGGAACGGCAGCCCCTTGCAAGCGAATCTGTGATCCACTCGTTTGCCCGGATTACTTAAACTTAGGAGTTGACTCCTTCTTTCAAACATGAGCAGTTCTTTGAATCTGTATACCCCCGTCGGAACGGCAGCCCCTTGCAAGCGAATCTGTGATCCACTCGTTTGCCCGGATTACTTAAACTTAGGAGTTGACTCCTTCTTTCAAACATGAGCAGTTCTTTGAATCTGTATACCCCCGTCGGAACGGCAGCCCCTTGCAAGCAAATCTGTGATCGACTCGTTTGCCCGGATTACTTAAACATAGGGGCTATCAGCTAGTTTAAGCCCGACGGAGCGGAGCGATGTCGGACAGCACCACGCTTAAAGCGATGTGGCGTAGCCACATTAGGCATCGTCAACGCCTAATATAACAGAGATTTCAATGTATATTTCAAATTATGCCAAACGACCATTATGCCAAATGACCATTATGCCAAACGACCGTATGTGTCACCTACGGTTATGCCAAATGAACATTATGCCAAATGAACTTATGCCAAACGAACTTATGCCAAACGACGTGCTCCCAGGAAAAACATTACTCTGTCACTAATTTTTACTACTTTCGTATGTAGAGTCACACTGCTAAGGTGCATTCAAGCAAGCCAATCAAATGTAGCTTCTGTCCAAAGGTTTACGACAGCAAAGATTACGCTAGGTCACATGAACGATGGTCGCATCGTGAGGAATGGGACAAAAGGCGTCGTGAGGGTATAAAAGAACTGAACCTAGATCGGAATCAACTCGAAGAAGCTCTAGGGTTGAAAATGAAGTCCGACGGCTCAGAAGAAGTTGAATCGTCGTGTCCCATTTGTCTAAATGTGCATGGCAATGCTACTGTTGTCGAAACTCATATGCGTAAAGCGCACCCAAAAGAACACTTTGCCATGATCATGGGTGGTGTACCGATTACTTCCTGCAGAGAAAATGAGCTCAGAGAACTGTTGCAAAATGAAGAAATGAGTGAATAAATCTGTTAATGTAAACCTTTCGTTATCCATCAATTTGAAAGAGAAAAATAAATACTAATTCTATGTGCTGAAAATAATAAGAATATAGATAACGACACATTCCGCTTCAATTGAATCTCAAAATCTTATGAAGATCGCGGGCATGGCGTATTGGATGAATCGAGTGCCTTATACGCAGCTTACCTGGGCTCGACTCCCAACTCCGCACATGAGGTTACCAATTATTCATAAAGAGATTTTTCTAACTCGAAAAAAGCGAATAAGGTTTGAGCTTCTATAATTGTTATTTGTGATTTATCAGTGTGCAATCGAGCTGTCTCAACAACCTATGTGCATTAACTGCACCGTCTCACCGATGGACTT
This sequence comes from Topomyia yanbarensis, assembly GCF_030247195.1. NCBI lineage: Eukaryota > Metazoa > Arthropoda > Insecta > Diptera > Culicidae > Topomyia > Topomyia yanbarensis. The sequence goes on along the minus strand of NC_080671.1, from coordinate 306,113,467 downwards.
GACTGTGTGCAGTACTTTATGGTCACACCTATGACCGCATACCCGGCTTCCAATGAACGTTTTGGCGGCTCGGAGGCTGTCCTTCCATGTTGCTCAGGGATACATTGCTTCTATATACATCCATGCATACAGGCATTCATACGGGCTTACATTCATACATACATACTATTTGGCACAAGTTTAGAGAGTGTAACGTTGTGTCATCTAATCTGTGTAATCCTATGGAAAATCATCCTACCAGGTCTACGTCATATTGGCAAATTTCGCATTGAATCCGCTTCTGTCTCTTCCTAAACTCCTTTTTGTCTCCTAAGTCCGAAGCGGATCAATGGACTATTAATTGATACGGTAAACATACTAGCAGTATTAGTCCTTACTCGCCAATACTTCTTCCTACAACTGTGCTATTTCATCTCTATCTTTTAACCCATTATATCCTAGCGTATGAAATTTCATACGCAGAACTATCAATTGTTTAATTCTGCAGTAAATACGCGTGATCGCCCATCCTATTTGAATATTTTGCCTTTCCTTTTTTTCCAACGCTTTTCTTTTCCTTTGTTCGTCAGGTATTCGGATCAAAGATAACTTTTGAAGATAATCAAAATTTTTGAGTATATCATATTCTAAGTATGTGTGAAGAAGAAGGTCATCCCATATCTTTAAATTCGAACGATATTTTAACTATAAAATTCGATCAATTTGTTGTTCAATTGTATTGATGAACTTTATCTTGATTCCACCTACGTCAATCACAAATGATTGTTTTCCTTCTAGGTGGAACAAATAATGGATTTCGATCTTCTCTGTAATATCATGAACTTTCCGAATATTTTCCTGTTTCCTAGTTACGCGTCGGTTTTGATTAAGACAAATGTATGGCTCAACTCCAAGTATGTCTTTTTCCGAGTTGTTTTGAGGATCTTTTCCGATTAGTCTTCCAACATGTTACGAAGTATCCGAGTTTCCACATAACCGGCACGACTCAGAACGTGAGTAATTCCCCAAATGGTTTCCCGAACAGCTGTTACACTTAACCTTCTTTCACAAATATTTTTCGAATCAGATGTAGGCTTGTTTCGTAGTTCTTAAATCCGAGCTTTAACGAACTGAAGTGTGCGACCAATTTTCATCATCTCATCCATATGTCTATCGCACTAGAGATATTTGGTACGTGAACCCAGTTAATCTCCAAATCTATAATAAACAACTTATGATCGTAGACGTTCAACAAAATAGTCCAATTTGGTATAAGGTTTGAATTTAATTTGATGAAATTCAACCTCTCATAAGAAGCATGTGGTGTGAGGAATAATCATCCAACACTTCTATTGTTCTTCGAAAAAGATTAGTCTTTTCACGATTTTCTGTGAAAACTTGTTTTCCTTGCGCTATTTTCCACAAAGTGCATTGAAATCTATTTGCATTATGATATAAACTTAATTAGTTTTCTTCATTAGGTTCGTTTTTCTTCTAAGTTTTAGTTAGAGGTGGACTGTGGTTGTCAAACGACTTATATATTTAGTGCGTACCTCGCCTTGGCCCAGCACTTTGTATCCCGTTTTTTTTAAGTTTTGTTTAGTGCGGTTCTATAGCGATAATTGGGTTTGGTCCAGGTGATGTTGGTTACGAATCATTTGCTGAACAGCGTCCTTCTGCTTCTACCCAGAATACATATCATAGTAACCATCGCATAATTATTATGTTTTATGTTTCTTAGCAAAGGTTGTCAAGGGTGTGTTTTATTAAAACTTCTTTTCATTGACGTGAAGAAAATCTAATAAAAACAGATCGTTCCGATTACGGATCGACCTGGGACCCATATGGTAGGATCAATCAAACGAACGGATCGTTCTGATTACGGCGACATGCGTCCCATCTTAAACACACCAATCAAACGAGCGGATCGTTCTGATTCTAGATGGACCTGAGTCCCATCATAAACAAGCCAATCAAACGAACGGATCGTTCTGATTACGGATGGACCTGGGTCCCACATTGATCAAACCAATCAAACGAACGGATCGTTCTGATTACGGATGGACCTGGGTCCCATCGTAAGCAAGCCAATCAAACGAGCGGATCGTTCTGATTCCAGATGGACCTGAGTCCCATCATAAACAAGTCAATCAAACGAACGGATCGTTCTGATTACGGTTTACACTAAAATTTCAAATATTTTATATACTTACTAGGGACATTCTGTCAAAGTATTTTTGTTTCCAATTAATTAGTAATGGAAAAACTGGACCGCGAGGAAATTCTTGAGTACTCAGCGCATTCTTCAAGCTCCCACTGGTCGCCAATGTAATAACCCAGACTTAAGACGTCAGATACGACCAAGAGTGACTCACTGAATGATGATTTATTAGCAATCCATTTCTTAGCCTACTTGACCATATCTGTAAACACTACATACAACATCAAGTTTAGTGCTCAATTTGTTATCAGACACTGCTCGGGTAGCCCTTCAATTTATTTTCAAGAACGTTTGAAACCCGTTAGCCCCCATTCTCGGCCCTAGCTGCACATAAAGGGAAAAACTCCATATGAAATGTCACATGACATCATGCAATCAGCACACCGATGCGTGCTTGGATTTTTGAATACGATCCAAGATAATTAGATCCAATGTTGTCCATTCACCCACTCGAGTATGAATCGATTTTGTTAAAAATAATCTTTATTAGATGATTGCATGCATGAGTGTGATAAGATGGAAAAATAGTCAGGCTGGAGCCTCTAAAACTTTGAATTTTACACCCTCTTCTCGTTTTGCCTGAAGTTCCAGCCATTGCTCGTAATGGGCCTTCTTCCGGTGAGTGTAGAGGATTGATTGAAAACTAAACGTCAACGGGCAGAAAGTGCACTGATACAAACTTTTTCCTGTATGGGTTGTCATGTGCTCATTCAAACGAACTCTGACCTACAAAAAATAAAATCAGCTGTAGCATTCAGACGGAATTCGGTGAGTCACTTACCTTAAAGACTCGTCCACATATTGTACAATCATACCTTCTACTATTGCATGTATCAGACTTATGACTCCAGAGGTGGTGTTTAGATTTGAACTGTTTGCCTGTAATGTTATATTATTGCTTTGGTAAAAAATATAAAAAAAAACAATTCATTTGTTTTATTACCGCAAACATCACACGAAACTGGTGCTTCGTTAGTATGTACCGAACCGATGTGCTTCGTCAGTATGTATTTGTGCTTGAAAGTCATACCGCAAATGGTACACTTTACCCGTTCCCTGACTTTGTCTTCGTGTTCATCCAAGTGTCGATTCAGCGAGAACTTGCTTCTAAACATTCGAGGACAGTGTGTGCACATATAGGAAGCCATCTCGTGAACAACCCGCTTGTGACCTTCGAGCATGCTTTTACGAAAGCTACAATATAATTGGAAATTGTTACACCGAGTACGTGTAGGTTAACGTCATTCATCATACGGTTTTTGACATATATCGCAAATTGTATCCTTGACGGCGTGTTTCCGCTCAACGTGCGATTTCAAGCTCTTTTCATTTGTCAATGCCTTGCCGCAGTGTTCACAACAGAACGACGCCTCGCCCGAATTTGCATGAGCGGCGCCCTTGTGTTTTTCCAAGTTTTGATACACGTTGCCGCATATTTCGCATCTGTGAATAGAGAGCATTTTAAAAACTGCGAAATGCTGAAAGGTGCATGAACAAACGTACACTCTGCGAGGTGGAAGGAGAATGGGTTATGGAATGGACAAATTAATACACAACACAAATAAAATAAGAATAGAACGATGAACAATCTGTAGATCTATCTACGCTAGACAAAGTCCGATAAGCTATTCGAGAGCTGAAAACGGTAAAGCCGGTATCCCAGTACAACTTCTAGTAGTTAAGAGTGAGCAACTGTACGAAGTCAATAGTTCAATAGCCTCATATACCCTAACTACAAAAATACTTAAGAAACTTGAATATAATAACTACACGGTGCGGCAGTCATTTTGAACTTTTTAGGTTACCTAGACCTAAGTAAGGTTGTAGGTCTTACCAAATGCAGCACAGAGCAATGTTGGAAAATAGTTGTACTCTCAATATCTTAATAATTTAGCAAAAATAGCAAACCAATTTTTCAAAACCTGACACTAAACAAATAGCTGTCATTTTGCAGTTGATTGCAAATGTTTCAACATTTCTGAAAAGAATAATAGATATTTCCAACGGTATGCTATGTTTCGCGGTTATATAAGAACTATTGTGCGGTTTTGGGACGCTATGAACATCCTTTTGTTGCGATTTAAAACAGGTTCTGATGCTTAGTATGAAACGCTCTGATATAACCCTTCAATATCTACCTGAATTTTTCCTGATTCAAATGAAACTCCTTGTGTAATATAAGCATTGAGCGAATGTAGCACTTTTTATCACACACGGGGCATTTAAGGTAACCCTTGTCATCATGTTTCTCACGCATGTGCTTCTTCAAGTCCTGCAGATTTTCATATTCTACATCCGGCCAGCTACCGTCAACGGACCGTTGTCGATCGCATATCTCACAACTTATTCGACGGTAAAATTCTAGCAATTCTTCGTCACGTCCGACAATTCTCGTCGGTTTTTCCAACGGTTTTCGATTATGATTCTTCTCGTGCCTATCCCGCTTTTTCTCCGAAGGAAATCGACGAAGACACTGTCCACATTGAAATGGCATTTTTTCTACTTGCTCAGGGCGATGTATTCGCATATGCTTTACCAGAGCCACTTGCTCGTCATTCTGCTTTCCACATATCTCGCACCTACAAGAAACGTTCAAATTAAATATAACATGCAATCATTTTCATTTATCTATAACATCACTTGTATCTGTCAGGATCCTTGTGAACTTCCATATGACTGATCAAACTTCCTGGGGAATAACATCTTTTGTCGCATACTTTACATTTAATATACGCAGGCTCTTTGTGCAGCGTCTTGTAATGAAGCGTCGCATGGTAGAATCGATCAAATTCAACCCTTTCTGGGCAGATATAGCAGACAAATTCATCAATGTGCTCAAACAGCTTCTGGTCCTTTTTTCGTTTTGCCCTTGTTAATTTAGAGATAGGCTCATCATCGCTATCACTCGGAATTTCCGCTGAAGTCGTTTCAGTCTGATCGACAATTTTTCTCTTTTTTGAAAAATGCTCCTCCATATATTCTTCACACCCAGATTCTTCAATTTGCTCACTATATTCATCTTCCGATGAAGTATCCGCTTTATACACCGCTTTGGTGTTACTTCGCCTTGGTCGTTCTGGCCGCTCTTTTTGCACAGTTGGTTTGATTTTCTCCTCATTCTTTGTGCATATTATTTCATTATCCTTTTCAACATGGGTTCTTCTATTTCTAGGAGATTTTCTTGTATCAGGCTTGTTCGATGGACGTTTTTGTCTCGCATCACTTTTATGAAGAATGTCTTCCTCCGCATCAGTTTTTGCGAATTCGCCAGACTTTGCTTCTACTAACTCAAAGAAAACTGTGTCCCCTTCAGGTTCATAATTAATATCATCCACATTAGCAAAACTATCGTCACCGAACGGATCATCTATTAACTCTTCCTTTGGAATTTCATCCCTGCTAATCTTATGCACATTTTCAACTGTTTCATAGAAGTTGTTAAACTCATAGAGGATGTTCCAACACTCGCTGCAGATTACTTGGTGCTCATCCGAAGGCTTAAACTAGAATATTGAAACAGTTAAATACTGAAACAAGAGAGTAAAATGATAAAGATTGAAAAATATAGTTCTATTTACATCAAACCACAGATGCTTGGAGATGATTGCAGCTATATCTTTCTTTGTGTGCACTTCACCAAAAATGTCTAGATACAGGATGGCTTCGGTAGACATACATATTTTGCACATCTGCGGATTCATATTTTGTGTTTTAACTTGAAAATGCAAAATTGAATTAAGTATGAAAATAGAAAATCATTGTATAATTTTGCCAGCAAAATTTTAATTCTCCTGTCCTGCGCTGTTGTCAATAAATCAAAAACAATAATAAAACTGTCGTAGTGTGGTCACTATTTCAAAAGGGCGATGGCAAAGAGTAAGATCCAAGAACTATGTTGACGCGCAGATGGCGCGCGACGTAGAGTAATGTGACCAGGTACAAGAAAAACGGGCAGCCAGCAAAAATCCATCAGGATTCCGGCAGCTGTCAAAATTATTAAAATGGCGCTGCCAGAATTCAGCTATACTCCTTCCAGTTATGGCAGGCAAATTCGCCTCACCGATTCTGTTTTGTTTATCGTTGTTTCATTTTCGCCATATTTATATTTTTCCAAGAAGGATAGTTTTGGCAGATGAAAAAATAGGGAGGAACAAAGATTTTGGTTTCAAACATGGTAAGTAATATCACAGAGAACAGACGTCCATCTTCAGCATTCAACTTGTGTAAAATCTCTAACGGTTTCGAAGGTAGTTTGGATATCTAAACCAGGTGCGCTACTGTCATGTTTTTTTTGTAGCTGAGTTCGACAGAATTGACAGCGGTTATTCCTCTACCCAGTCAAACTAGTCCGGAACCGATTCGGACTTCCAGCATGAATTCCAGCTCAAATATGTCAACCGATAGAGTCGGAATCGGTTGTTTTCTTTGAGCTAGATTCCATGCTGAATCCATTCAGGATTTCGAACCGGTTCCGGAATCGATTTGACGGATAGTTGGGATAGGTTGGTGTGGCGGCGCTAGTGTTTTTCGTAAATTAATTCAAATGTTTACACACGTTTTTTAAATATTTTTGTTCGATCATGGATGTCTGTTCTCTGTGGTAATATGGATTTCGCGTCTCCAGACATGTTTTTATTATAAATTTTTTATATAAAATTTAAAAAAAAATAAGAAAAAATACAAACAAAACCTGAAGCGGTACAAAACCGGTCCTGCCGGTGCGTGCCTGGCAGAAATCCGGCAGAAAAAACCGTTAATAACCGTAAGGCGAAAAATTCTGCCAGAAACGGTTGTTGCATTTGAGCCGGCCGGCAGGGCAGCGCTCTGCCAACCAGACCCCCAGAAATTCTGCCAGACTTTTTATTTCGCTGCCGGCTATCTGGTGGGAATTCTGCCAGGCACGTCCGAGCGTAGGGTAACCTAAAGAGACTACCCTGTAAATAATTTACGCTTTATTTTGAAGAGATTTGACACATAAGATTTAAGTTTCAAGCCACACTGAGAATTCAAGAACTTTCCATTTAACTCTCAACAAAATTACACTTCAAAACTAAGTGTGCCACCCTATGACACGTTTAAATTTTAATTGTGAGCGCATTAAATCATAAATGTGTTGTCCATGAAATCCATGTTTTTAACAATTGCGACAACATTAAGTGTCACGTCAATTGAATTTCGGGTGTCAGCGAATTAAATAGTAAATGTTTTGCCCATCACTGCGAATAATGTACACTTTTTTACGAAGAGATTTGGCACATAAGAATTAAGTTTCAAACCACATTGAAAACTCAAGAATTTTTCTTTTGTCCTTTAATAAAATAACACTTAAAATTCAAGCGTCCTACGTGAACTATCATATATAAATGTTAAGAGTGAGATTATTTAATCATATATGTTTTGCCCATGAAATTCATTATTTTTGACTATTTCGGCAACATCAAGTGTGAAAACACTTAAAGACAAGTTGATTTTTCACCAAATTGATTTGGGGAAACATGGCGGCAAAAAATATGCAGAAATTAATATTTAAATCGAGGTTTGCATAGCGTATTCAGAATGTTTTGCATGGTAAGTAAATTTATAAAAAATGATTGCATGATTGATAAATAATTTTGTGCTTGCAGGTAATTTAATCGACGGACTTCATATAAACAGGACCAAAGAAGAGACGCGTTACGGGTAAACCATTTTTATTTCTTTTAATATTTAGGAATAACACACTAACTTATTTGTTCTTTCTTTTAAGAGAATATATTTAGTGATGAATCAAGTTGTATTTTTTAAATTCAAATAAAATATTTCATTGAACTGAAAACTCTTTTATGTTATGTACATACAAATGTTCTCCCCATTTGAAAATTAACATTTTTGCACATGTCTTTAATAAGAATGATATGATATTAAAGTTGATGCAAACTTAAATTGTATATGGATTACATTTAAAAACCATTTGTCAGACACTTAATTAGAATACTCCATGCATATGAAACCTAAGTATCTTCAAAGAAGTGCGTTATCAATTGTTTGGCACATGAAGTTTAAGTGTAAAGTCAGTTGCGGCAAAATTAAGTGTAAAACACTTAAGTTCAATGTGCGGATTATTTACAGTGTAGAATAAAAAAAAGAGTCGCCATTGAGTTCTTGTCGGTCAGTCTCACGAACACCAGGGCAGCTTACTGGTTGAAAATAATCCCATTTTCTTTTGCCGTCTTTGTTTACTATTTTCCACCAGCTAGTGAAGTAGTATTTGTGCCATGTGACGTGTACGTACATGAGCCGTAAAAAAGTCTATGTTCCGTTTCGAATTCCAATTTTACTGTCAATGTCATTCCAAACGAACAAGAGAGTTGTCAATCGTAAATCCCAGTAAAGTTCAGTCGGATATGAACTGGAATTCTGGCTGGTTCCAGTTTGTACACGGGCTCTAGTGACACAACCGATTCTAACTAGAATCGGTTGTGTCACTGGAGCCGCAATACGAACTGGAACCAGCCAGAATTCCGGTTCATTTCCGGCTGAGCTTAACTGGGATGTTTAGCATTATGTGGCATTGTTTTTAAGGAAGTACTGTTATGTTATGCAATTCATTAAAATTACTAAAGATTTTAAAGATAAAAATTATATCCTCAAACCAAATTTGTTACAAACCGTCGTGTTTAGAAACGCTAAAGAGAAAAGGGCTTAGTTTGATGGGGAACGAAATTCAGCATGAGGGTAACGAATACCAAATGATGCAAATTATAAATTTTGGCTTAATATGGTTTGCTGCTGCAAAATACGATTCCTGCGGATATAACTATCAGAGACTAATTGAGACGGCGGACTGACGAGTTTTCCGTGGCTCAAGAGGTACTAACTCATGTAGTACTAGAGGGTCCCTCGAAATGTCAAACAGAAAACGCGTGGATAATCAAGGGTGCTTTGCTTTTCTATTGTAGTTTTTTTGACAAGTTAAAGGTTGTTTAGTTTATATCACCGAAAAATATTTTTCAGTTGTAAAACATCTTGTATACCAGTTCCGATTGTTCCAATGTTCGAACTATTTCATGACAGCGTAATTTGTGGAGGGTGTGATTTTTCGGATGCCGTTTTCGAGTTGGAAAATTCATTATTATCGTGATCTAATGGGCTAAGCCCCGTCGCTTATTGTAAAAGTGTTTTTGTGAGTGCACCCATAACAACATTTTTTTTCTGAACGCCAATCGCCAACGATGTATCGTTGACTTTCCCAGAATCATCCTCAAGTTAAGGTTCTGGTCACGGTATTGCCAACGACACGACCTGAAACTTAATGAAATATTTCGAAGAAAAAGTGTCCGAGTCATTTACTGCCAGTTACCAGTACATTGAGTAACCCCTTGGCAAAGTCGGAAAATAAATTTCTTTAACAACACTGCTTTGTTTCCTTAATTTTCAACTGCTTTCATAGCAACCATGTTATTCGTTGTAAATAAAGGAACATTTTTTTTTCTATTTGAATGGTAATAAGGCTATCAAGTTCATTTTTAATACTACCGTTGAATGCACTGCCATTCAAGAACTATCCAAAGGTAACCGCGGATTTGAACGGGTGTTCGGAATAAGTGTGACATTAGTTTTACCATCGGATCGTGTCGTATGACAATGACCAGTATACTCTACATCCAACCCATAGCCGTCTACAAATAACCCTACCCGGTGACGGGAATCGTTTGGCGGGCACTGAGTAACTAAAATAATGTAATTTACTTCTGATGACATCATTTTTTTTTATTTTAGAGCCACTAGGAAACAAACAATAACTAGGGCAATATAAGTCCAATCGAGGATAGCAAGTCATCACTGAGCAGAAAAGGTTTACCATGACTCGCCATCCCTACTTTGTGGTTGTACAATTCTATCCGGAGTACAGATCGAGGTTGCTAAAAGCATCTTTGCTAATTGAAAATGACCAAATTTTTTCATAAGTTAACAAAAGGCATACGTGAACACACTAGTGGATAGAATTTATTTAACATTTTTTTGTTAAATTCGCGAATATTAAAGTCGCAAGAAAAACTGTATTCTTGTTTAATAGTAAATTTAAAAAATAGCCCGCATAGATTTAGCCGATGGTCGAGAACGAGAATGAACGCTCTGATGCTGAACATGTTTAGCAGACTAGAGAAAGATTCTCGGCTACGTGTAGAAGAAAGTCCAAGCCATCAGTAGTGATCGGGGAGGTCTTCGTTCGTGGAGACCATTGATTCCTTTAAAAGTCGATTGCGGCTGCCAATCGTCCAAAGAATCACATGTGTTATTTTTGCAGCTAATGACATTGTTGGTATAGTATTGATCCATGTATCCATGACCATAGTCTACAAACTATTTCTACCGCTGCTTTCCAAATTTAACATATGTGGCACCTGATGTTATTACTATTTTGCCCTTTAATGAAACCATACAGGATTCCTTCGATTTGTGGAACTAGATTACCCGCATTTCCAATAATCAATAACCATTTATGAAGGACTTTTTTCATAATTAAAAGAACTAAACGGACCAGTTTGATAGCTTTCGAACGACATGCACTCCCATAATAAAATTGACTGGGATGAGGTCAAGTACGGCGTCAACTTCTATTATTTCTTTCATCGTTCGATTGATCTTTAATTAATTCAATTAATGCACCATGCATATTGAACTGCATTTCTCGTTTAATATTATCCAAAATTGTTACATATTTTTAAGAAAGTCTTTAAATTGTTTGCAATGCAATTTTCAATAAGATTTAAATTTAAAATGTATAACGCAAAAATTGGCAACCTCAAGCGTCATAGTACCATGCTTTATCAAGGGCCCAAATTGCGCGGTCACGTCGCTTGGTGATTTAATAAAAATGTCCTTCTAGTCACTATGTGATGTGACTGTGAGAATAGGGCCTCGAATGGACTGAATAAAAAAGGAACAATTCGCGTTGAGACCCGGGATTGAAAAAATGAACAAATTTTCATGCTTGTAGAATTTCAAAAAATCACATTTATTTGTTGAAATGTTTGGACAAAGTTTTTGTAATGTAGACAGTGATATTTTTTTACAAATCTCGTCAAATTGATCGCTGATCGCAAAGTTTCAAATCTTTACATGCAAATCTGCAAAAAATATGAAATAAAAACTATTAGAAGACCAGGACAAATTAAGCGTTTTCCTCGAATACCCAGGACACGCCCTAGGAAACAAAGAATTGATCTAGTCTTACTATTTTATCCGAAAGGAGGATCTTCGATTGTAGGGCGTTGTAATATAAATTTTAATCTAATGGCCAGTACACCCACTATTCCATTGGGATCATTGTATATGTTTCCATTCTCCTTGCCTCCTCAGCCTCGGCTAGCTCTGAGCTATTGTTCGTATATTTTACATAATCAATTTTCAATTGATTTTGTTATTTTGTGTAATCTATCGTCAGTGGCCTAGGTGATTTCCGACGATGGTAGTACGTTCGAGTGGTTTATATGCGACTGGATATCATTCCAGCGACTGTTGAATGTGATTTCTGGAAATGGTGCAGTTGTAGATTACAACCGCATGAATTGAAATAGCCCCTCATGATTGATCACTATATCTGGATATTTCTTCGATAATCTTTAAGAAAACGGATTGTTTAATTCAGCTTCAAGTACAATAGATCATATTTTGGTTCTTACCACGGTTCCGGTATACCAATCCTTCCGACAATCCTATTTTTCGATTGAGTTTTCTGTATCGGTGGTTCCGGTTCTTTCACGCGTATTCTGACTCGTTCCTACACAGCACATCATTCATTTATTTGCTCCCAAGATAAGTTATTACTACTTCTTTTGAAACACTAACGGTTTGTTTTGTTTTCAAATCGTTCTTTTCTACGTATCCAGGGGTTACTACGGTAGCTTATTTGGAAAAAATAACAACAGATTATTCAGTGTTGCAAGCTTCATACATTTTTCAACCAAATTTCACATTTGACAGTATGCGTTACCTGAGTCACTGAGGGGTAGTCCGATTTGCGATACAGTTTCGAAATGCAAGTGTCTAGTCGTGTCGTTGGTATTGCCTTCCGAAATTTTATGAGACATATTTTGCAAAGGTTTCATAGTTAGCTAGCAACGGAGGTCATCGATTACCCATTCCCCTTGCGTCTATAACATTCAGCCCCATATCCCAACATCCGTTTGGAACCGAGGTCATTACATCCGAACAGAAGGCAATACAACAGACGGAACATTTAGGCTCAAGGTGTTTGTCACAGGATCCGAAAAAGACCTCCCTTGCATCAGAACATCCCGGACATAATCGTGCACAATTTTTCGGATCTATTGACACAATGGATTTCCTAAGCGCTGACATACTGATAGGTTCGACTTTTATTATGCATACGAAGTGCATTAAATTGTCTCCACAGGGTATAACATCCCAAGGAATGACAAGATGCCCAAATTATGTATCGGATCACCTGTGGTTAGCACATCCTCCACTTAGCTTCAAACAGTTTTTCGATTATTTTTCGGTGCTCTCGGTGGTGTTGCGTAGAAACAACTGCATTACATTTTTACACGTAAACAACAACAGGTGTATGATGTGATCTTAGCAACGAAAAATACATAAGTGCTACCAACTCTACAAGCATGAAACAAAATGACACTAAATTAGTTTGCTAAGATTGGCAGAACTGAAGGGACCGTGCTACTCCTACTACTTCAAAAGATCTAGTACACAGTGTACCGCCCAGGTATCTGCTACGCCGCCATGATTTCTATGCCAACATCTAAAACGTCGCATTAGGGTCGATCCACAATAAACAGAATCAATTTTATTCGACACAATTTTGTGATACTCGAGTTCGTTCAATTTGTTGGTGAATCATGGTGAAAAGTTTTTGTTATTCACCGACATGTCCAAAACAACACTTTTCATCAATTAAACTTTTTAACAAACATCTAATGATTGAGGCATGCCGTGCCGTGTCTGAATAGTGAAGGTCGAGCCACAGACTAACAGACATAACACTATTAGGGAATTCCCTCAAAAAACATCGATCCGACAATTTTCCCAGAACACTAGCTCCACCTTTTATTCACAGTCCCAAACACTTATTTACTGGTGGGTTACCCCTCAGGTTTGGGAACAATTTTTCACTAGTGGTCTATCCCCCACATGCTTGTTCATATGTCAGTGGCACCATAATTTCAAATGTGGCCAGTCCCAACTACAAATATATTTAAAATGACCGTTAAAGCGGGCGAAGCTTTGTTTTTGAGTGTTATGTCTGTTAGTCTGTGGTCGAGCTTCGAGCAGAACAATTTGAACTGTCAATGAGGCCCATAATTTGTGTGCCCGCTGAGATGTTGACTTATGTCAGTTCAATACAAATGGGATAGGGGTGCCATATACGTGGTACCGCCAAATTTCCAGCGTTTGTTCGTGAGTTGGTAGTCTCGATTAGTCTCTGGTGCAATGATGATGTTTTTATTTTCATCTGTCACAACGCATCTAAAAGTTTTGAATTTGAGTTTATAATCAATATATTTATAATCAATATTATAATTAAATGTTATTTCTTGCAATGAAAAGTAATTTTGATGAAGAAAATATGTTTCCTACCTCTGAAAAATATATAGATGGTAAATTTATTGCTACATCAGTAAGAATTCATTCTTACGGTTTCAGTTTACACTAAAATAAAATTTTGAGATTGAAATCTGGATAGAAAACACTATAGTGGGCAAAAGCTCACTGGATTAAATAGTGCAGGTGTTGACAGCCGAGGTTATCCACTGATAAATCCAAATTCTTGGTGAAAATTTTCCGTATCTGTAAAACTATGTAACTATGGAGGATAGTCAATAATTTCGACTAGTGAGTCGCAATTGTAATGTAAGAATCACCCTATATAAATTATTCAAAGCATGAAAAGGTTTCACCTAGATTGTTGGTATAAATTAATTTAAAACCATGTTTTTCGCCACTTTTTCCTAAAGCATCATTGGTTAAACCTTATAACAATATAACAAAGAATTTGATTCCTGCATGTTTTAGTGGGTAGAAACTAAAAGCATGCTTATGCCCAATTTGCATTCTAGTCGTGATTTCGCCCTTCAGCAATCGCCATTTGCGAAAGGGCTAAATCGTGAACATAATTTTTAGAAGGGCGCGGTAAATGGGCTAAACTGACTCTGTGTTGCTAAATAGGGCTGGGTAAACGGGCGAGCTTGACAGAATATTTCTAACAAAGCTCAGCAAATGGGCGCATAGAAATCCAATGGAAACGAAAGAGCGCGTGCATCTTCACTTAAAATTTAATGAAAAAATCGAAATATTCGAATGCTTATGTGCAACATCCACCGAGTAGACATGATCATAGTGGATATCATTTATTATTTATATAATAGAACCACAGACTAACAGACATAATACTCAAAAACAAAACTGACATATGAATAAGCATATGGCGGATAGATCACTAGTGAAAAATTGTTCCCAAACCTAAGGGGTAATCCACAGGAAATGAGTGTTTGGGACCGTGAATAAAAGGTGGAGCTAGTGTTCTGCGAAAATTGTCGGATCGATGTTTTTTGAGGGAATTCCCTAATAGTGTCATGTCTGTTAATCTGTGATAGAACCACCGCTTGCAGAATAATTTTGAGAATAATAACCATTCCCGGTTTTATCCAAAAATGTAGGTTTAGCCTTTATATTCTATATGAGAAGAAAGGCCTAAGTCGAAATCTCGAAGAAAATGCATGTTTTGCCGTTGCTTTATTTAATTATAAAACAAACTAAGAAGAGTTTTAACTAATTTTCACCGCAATTTTGTAGTAGTTTAGTCGCATAATGTCATAATAGCGAGAACTCAGTTTGTTTACTTTTCGAGATAGATCTTTCATTAGGGCTCCCGAATAGAAATGTACAGTAACAAAACCATGATTTTCACTGTGACAGTATAGTAATTTTACAATAATTCCATATCAAAATTTTAATAGGGCTAATAAGATTTGTAAACAAACTTTTGTTTTGCTGATTTCTCTTTATTTATTATAATTTCAACACAGAAGACATTTGAAATTGATTCTACCAAGGGTAAAGATGTTGATTCATGTGAATCTTTCATGAAATTCAACTCGACAGCGGAATAATGAACGAAATAAGTTTGTTTACAAAAATCTCATTAGCCCTTTTGAAGAATTGATATTGAATTTACATTAAGTTCTAGTGTTATACCAAATACAAATTTGGTTATACCAAAGATAAACTCAAGATTACTAGGTCCCATACAAACCATTAACAAAAGATGGTTCAGCAACCGTGAACCGGTGAACTCAATAATAGTATGATTTTGCTGTCCCCTCGTTAATAGGCGTCGATAATTTTTAGAACGCGTCGACAAAATGCTATGGTTACGAATCAAATCAAAGTTGCAGACAATCTTGTTGTGCAAGAAACATGTAATCTATACGGACAGTAAAATATATTACAGGCTATGTTTACAACTAAAGGCCTATTTGCAGAGCATATATGGACGAAATTATTGAAGATAACTCGTCCGTTTCTAACAGTTTGTATCCTAAGCAGGTGATTATCGTAACAATTCCAACTAAGAAAATTTGCAGGTTATCATCGACTTGACTCTACCGACTTTCGTTGCTGAATCTGACGTAAAATATATCAATTGTTAGTCAGCAGACTAATTTACTAATTTAGTTATCAATAGCAAAAAGTTATATTACTTCATATATCACCTAATTTTCGAACTTTGAAAACCTCGAGGTTTGTTTGTTTTTCTGCCGAAAATTTTCTTGTTATGTTCGTAATAATTCATTGTCATAGATACGACGCAAAGATCGACGTTGTTTCCTTTTCGCAAGGCTTCGCTTCAGTTCATTATTGAACTGTCACTCTGACGGTGAACCGGGCGCATCGAGGGGTCGCATTTGGATGGTACATGGGAAACATCGGACCACTCTATCTTGAGTTTATCTTTGGTTATACTACAATACAAAAACAATAAGCTTTAACGTTTTTACAGTGAATTTCAATGTAAAAACGACTTTTACAGTGAAAAAGATGGGTGGTTATGTATCTTAACATTAAAAAAATCGATTTTGCTGCATACTTTTTTTTCTCGAAAAGTGTAAAATTTAATGTGAATTTACTGTGTCAGTTTTTTGCTGAACAGTAAAATTGATCGTTACATGAAATTTTATTGTAAATCTACTACGAGAACTCGACGAACAATGTTGAAACAGTAACAACTATAATATTTATTGTTTTATGATTGTTTGTAGGGTAAATGCTATTGTGAAATTCTATTCGGGCTTAAATCGCAAATGTAAACAAACTGCGTTTTCGCTATAAGGCATTATGCGACTAAAATACTACAAGATTTTTTTCAAAGCACAACATCAAAACCTCGATCAAAAACAGTGTCAGGCATTTCCATTAAAAAATCAAATCAGCATGTGTCACTCCCCTCGCAAGAAACTGCATTAGTGTTCGTGAGACCTAGAAAAACTCTAGTAAGAGAACTGCGGAGAGAAAAACAGCATTTTTGGCAACGTATGCCCCGGCATTGTATGGCAACACGTCCAATGTTATAAGGATAGGCAATGTTCGATTGGATTCGTTTTTTGACAGCTAAACGCGAATCCAATCGATCCAAAATGGAGTCTCCGCAGTTCTCTTTCTAGAGTTTTTCTAGTGAGACCGGCCGACAAGAACTCACAGTATTTGTCGCGCCATCTGGGCGCCGATACGAGCGTAGGACCTTTCAATTTCCATGACAGTCTCCTCTTCTGCCAGATCTTCGAATTGAATCATTGGTCATCATCTGTCATCATAGCTTCGGTTGCAATGTCAATTTTCAGTCATCATCATTCTTTTCTGTAACGATACCTCGTGGAAGTCAGACGTGTACGTGGACAAAATGGTAATTATTTTTTCAACTATAAAAACTTTTAATAGCATATAGTCCTTTAATAAGTTATTTTAAAGGTGATACAATTATCAATCAAATTCATTTGTTTGTGAATGATTTGGAATTCAACATGCAAATCGTTTTTTTTTTCAATCTACCACGCGGTTTGAGATTTTGAGCAAACATAACCTGCTTTATCTTTTCAGTCTCACCGTAAATTCTCAGCACCGCGTCATGGTTCCATGGCCTTCTACCCCAAAAAACGTGCTTCTCGACACCAGGGTCGTATAAAGGCTTTTCCCAAGGATGATGCATCTAAACCCGTGCATCTGACTGCTTTCCTGGCTTATAAAGCCGGCATGACGCACATTGTGCGGGAAGCGGATCGTCCTGGATCAAGTAAGTTTTTCATTACAATCAAATTAAATAGTTATGCTCTTAAATGATGATCATATTAATGTTTACGGTTATTTCTGACTAACCATGATTACAAACCAGTTTAGAACTAGGGCTGGCTGATAAGCTATTGCTAAATCATACGATATGCTTTTGCTGACTGAGAAGCTCACCACGACTTTTTTTTGCAGAGATCAACAAGAAAGAAGTTGTTGAAGCGGTTACCATTTTGGAAACGCCTCCAATTGTGATTGTTGGAGCCGTTGGTTATATCGAGACTCCGTTCGGACCACGTGCTTTGTGTAATGTATGGGCACAACATCTTTCGGAAGAATGTCGTCGTCGTTTCTACAAGAACTGGTATGCTCCCTCTATATGCTTGGTTTGTTCCAGTACATGATTCTTGCTGTTTGAATAGTTAGTTGCCACAAGGAAAAGAGCAAATACAGGAAAAAAATTCTCCCTATTCGATCCAACCTGCATCCTATTTCTTGTACTGGAACAAATTTATTGTACTTATCAGGGGCGCTTATACGAGCATTAAAGTGTCATTACTAAGTAATTATGAGAATTCGGTTATTACTCGCCTTACGCGATCACTAAAAAGATATTTGCTCAGTAATGACATTACTAACGCCTCGTGTAAGGGTACCTACCAAATTGGACGCATCGAATGATGAAGATATTCTTGTTTTACAAGATGTCTGAACCACCCTGTTTGAAGCTTTTTAACTGCTGCTTTCCTTCTGAATCGATACCGTCCAATGTATATATGAATGTGTTAGAATCAATTTTTTAATCAACCACTTAAAAGCTCTTCGATCATTGTAAGAGGGCTGAAAATTGTTATGTGAGCCAATTTCCAACCTATTGGAAATTTTGGTGATCATGACTTGAGAAACCGGTTCTCCGCTCAGGAAACTTGATGAGGACCTTTCTCTGTTTTTCTTTGTTTCACTGCAACAATCTTCGTTTTCAACTCAAGGCATGCGAGCAAGAAGAAGGCTTTCACCAAGGCCTCCAAGAAGTGGACCGATGATTTAGGAAAGAAGTCGATCGACGAAAACTTCAAGAAAATGATCCGCTATTGTAAATTCATCCGGGTCATTGCTCATTCCCAGGTGAGTAGTTAGAAATATCAATATTTATATCGACATAACCTGGAGGTTTCTGTTGTCATACGACGATGGAAACTTCTAAAATCGGGGGTTGATTCTGCTTTTACCATGCATGGTTATTCCCCAATGTCGAAGAACAACTTGCCCTTCGGGAGGCAATGTCTGGTATATTCCTGATCTTTCGCGTAGTCCCTGGGCTATGATCGCGTAGATAAACCATACCAATCACATTTTTAAATAATGCGAACATGTTCATAATAATCTAATACCATTACCGTCCATAGATTCGTCTTATCAAGCAAGGCCAGAAGAAGGCTCATATCATTGAGATCCAGCTTAACGGAGGAACCATTGAAGACAAAGTCAATTGGGTTAAGGAGCATCTGGAAAAACCAGTCCCAGTTTCGCAGGTTTTCGCTAAGGATGAAATGATCGATTGTGTTGCTGTAACCAAGGGTAAGGGATTCAAGGGTGTCACTAGCCGTTGGCACACCAAGAAATTGCCCCGTAAAACACACAAAGGTCTCCGTAAAGTTGCTTGCATTGGAGCTTGGCATCCATCGCGTGTAGCTTTCACCGTTGCTCGTGCTGGTCAAAAAGGTTATCATCATCGTACCGAAATAAATAAGAAAATTTATCGCATTGGAGCTGGCATTCATACAAAGGATGGCAAGGTATGTACGAAAATATAATCTGGACAATCACTGCTAAACATGATGAAAACCTATGTAGCCGACATCATATAATACTACATTCGATGAAACACCTTGTGTACATAATGATAGGACTGATCGTTTTATTTCTCTGCAAACCTTGCTGATGCAACGGACTTTTTTTAAAAAATATTTTTCATTTTACAGGTAATCAAGAACAGTGCTGCCACTGAATATGACTTGACGGACAAATCTATTACCCCCATGGGCGGATTCCCATTCTATGGTGAAATTAACAATGATTTTCTCATGATCAAAGGATGCTGTATTGGAGCCAAGCGTCGCATCATCACACTGCGTAAATCTCTGCTTGTGCATACCAAACGCGCTTCCCTGGAGCAAATCTCGCTTAAATTTATCGATACCTCTTCCAAGATGGGACATGGTCGCTTCCAGACACCAGCCGATAAACGAGCCTACTATGGCGTCCTCAAGAAGGATCGCATTCGCGAGGAAAAAGCTCAAGCTGCCGCTGCTGCAGCCGCAGCTAAATCGTCAGCGTAAGCTATACTAACATCCTACTTCAAGTATAAGCGATAATATAATCGACCACAAGGCAGAACTTGATTGAAATATTTCTTATTTTTCCGAAACTTTTTCGTTTTTTTTTGCAACTTGGTTTAGCTAAATTTTTACAGTCCCTCTCTACACGGGGATATACTGCACTTATCTATTGTCGCGCTTATAATAAAATCTCACATTGCGGGCGTCTGAAAGGCGCATCAAATATAGCCGCAGTTGCTCCGCAAGCAGATTTCAGTGGAGCTTTATTTTTCTGCCAGCTGTGTGCTTTTCGAAAGTTTCAAGGAAAAAGCTGCCTTTAAATTTATATAGGCGGCTGTCACGCATCTATCTCAATTGCACAATAAGCAGTTAACTCATCCTAGCGCATGAAATTTCTCAACAAACATGTAAAAGGGGCATAACGCAAATGAGTGTCTCGCAGTTTACTTTCTCTTTAGACTATTATGGCGTAATCATAAAATTTTCTGTGTCAATTAATATCGAAAGACTGTTGTCGTCTAGCATACTATGCTGAGAATTGAGGAGCAAACGTAAATGCGGCACAATCCTTCATCCTTATTCTTTGTTCCTTGCGAGATTCGTTCGAAAGTGGTTTGTACTCCCGTTTACGACAGCGAAATCAAATGGACTTACTATTCGTTCGAATCTTTGCATTCGTCGTTAACAAGAATAAGGGTAATTGACGGAAGAGAATGTAAACAAAGAGAGGCTTTCATTTGCGTTATGCCCTTTTCACATGTTTATCTAGATTTCATACAAACAGTTATATATAGGTGTGGCAGAACACACGGTTTGCTAGTATTGGCAACCAAAAATATGTAAATCCAGAAGCACATCCGGTCGACGTCGTAGCGTTCACACGGTTCACACGATTCAATGGGAACGGAACGAACGGTATGACGAAAGCAAGTCGATTTATTCTGTTATCACTCACACCACTCATGTAAGATTCATCTTACGAATACCAAAGATCCCTCTTCGCCATAGTTGTATATACCACATTGGATTTCATAGGCAAAACCATCCATCATTTAATGCGTATTTACTAGAACACTAGTTAGAATGTGACACATTCTTTCGTGACGTTTACAACGATTTGACGAATCTTCATTTGACAAATATGTTATAACTTTATTAAATGAACGAGTACATCAAAACCTGTTACAGATTCGGAAAGTGGACAAAATTTCACGAAAGACTCAATCAACATAAACAATATACTAGAATTTGATGATTTGACTTACAAAACTCCTCGAAAAACGCTAAGTATGAGCAATTTTACTAGTAAAAAGTCATTTAGTGCCCTTAGCTAAGAGATATTCGTGCATACATCGATAGAAAATTTTCTCAGCTTTCCAATGAAACCTTGCAAATAACGATATAAATTATATTTTTTTAGATTATAGTCTTTTAAGCACTTGCAAGTCATTCACAGGAAAAGTTTAGCAATGAAATTACTAAAAAATGAGAAGAGATAGGAATATGATGTTTAAGAACAAATTATGAATCGTCCTAAAACCCTACTTTTGGATAGTAGATATTGCTATAATCATAATTCATTGTTTCGAGAAAATTAACGAAAACCGCCTCAAAACACTAACTTTTAACTACTTTACGACTAAAAGTTAATTAAAACTAATTAACTAAAAACCATAAGAACACCATTCAATAGGGAAATTTCTCACCTTTCGAATGGAACTAAAAGATTTAAAATACAAAGTATACTTTTTGAGTTAGAGGTATTTTAACCCATTATATTCTAGCGTATGAAATTTCATACGCAGAACTATCCATCGTTTAACGCGTATTTACTGCAGAATTTTGGCATCTAACTGCTTTATTATTGCACTAATGGAATCACTGCACCTCATATTTCATTGTGAAACAAGGCAACTATCATTTTTTATAATTTTGTTTATATTTTTGAACCGTGTATAGCTGGGGAAAATGGCGGCTGAAAAGTAAGCAATACATTTAATTGAATTTTATTGTTGGAATTCGTGCTAATAATTCCATTATGTTCCTACAGGTGTAAGAGAAGTGTTGTCTATCAGAAAAGAAATTATGTCAAACAACTTAAAATTTGTTTTTATTTAAGCGTACGAAGTTTTTTGCGCGAGATATTTTCATTCTCAAAACCATTTTAAGCGGTAATTTTATTTTTCCCATAATCTTTGATACATTTTTTTGTGGAATTGAAGATATCACTGCATTTGGCTCACTTTTTGAACCCCCTGGGTTATAATAGATTTTTTACACAAAAAGTTCAATAACTCTGTAACGGTTCCATCGTGCTTCATTCAAATGGAATGTGATAATTCGTTAATATACGCATAAAAATCAACCAGAGTTCAACCCGGATAGAATTTTACAATAGCATTTACCCTACAAACAATCATAAAACAATAAATATTATAGTTATTACTGTTTCAACATTGTTTGATGCCAAGTTCTCACAATAGATTTACAATAAAATTTCATGTAACAATAAATTTCACTGTTCAGCAAAAAACTGATACAGTGCATTCACATTAAATTTTACTGTTTTCGAGAAAAAATTGTATAGAGAAAAATTGATTTTTTTTAATGTTAAGGTACATAACCACCCCCTTTATCACTGTAAAAGTCCATTTTATATTGAAATTTACTGTAAAAACGTTAACGTTTATTATTTTTGTATTGTAGCCTAACACTAACACTTACTGTAAATTATTGTAAAATTACTGTACTGTCACAGTGAAAATCATTGTTTTGTTACTGTACATTTCTATTCGGGAATACACTGCACATCAACAGTGATGTGCAAATCTACCGCAATTCAAGTGATTTTCTCTTGATTCGATCATTCTTTCATATAGTTTCTTTCAATAGATTTGCACTTCACATTGCAATGTGTGACAAGTAGTGCGAATTCAACTGCAAATCACTTTACATTAACGTGATGATTTTTTACCGAGTAGTGAAAAAAATTTCCCAAACCCACCAACAAATGAGTGTTTGGAACCGTACTAAATGTGCAACCTAAAGAGCCTAAGATTATGATATGATCAATAACGTAGATGGCCACGCCCATGCAGGTCAATTTTGGGATGGGAAGGGAATGTTAGTTCAACACTTATAACTATTATGACCGAGGAATTCTCTGCATCATCCACAAGTGTCGCAGGATAGGATTGATGTTAGTAGGTACGGAAATGAATCAGGATATATCTTGGTAGATATTGTGATTTCTCTAAGTACTCACGCGCTTTGTCTTTTCATTTTAGATCTAAGTTTTCAGGTGTTCAACCTCCAGTAGAAATATGAATGCCGTTCGAATACGCATTTTATTAATTATGGTTCCGCGGGGCATTACATAAAAGAATACAGTTCATGGAATATAATATCGGTGTCTATCATCTATAGACAATATGATCTTAACAATATGTACGAAAGTCGTTTGCGATCAATTTCCGAGAACTCGAAACGAGCAATTTGAACTCCGAACAGCCGGGCATTGGGAGTATTGCTTCTTATTAATACTTCAATTATCATTTCAAAAGTTTGCAGCACAAAGCAAGCGTACAAAAAGTATAAAAGATATCCCAAATGAATGTGAAGAAAATTACTGCGAAATGTTAATGACAAGTTGGCATCTCCACTCTCCCTATCAGACAAGTTTCCGTAATTGGATTAAATGAAAAATCGCCGGCGTAAGCTACACTAACATTCTACTTCAAGTATAAACGATAATGTAGGCAAAGGTCAGTTTGTCTTCATATCTCGCCCTGAGCAGAAGCAAAAAATCGTCCCGCGCAAGTGAAACAGTCAATTCTACCTAAAAATCAATCGGTGCCTATCACACAAGCAGTCCATATAACAATAGCCTATACCTACTGTGCGATTTAAAGATGAGTGACGGTGCCCAGCAAAAAGCAACACGAATGCGGCCGAACTGTGTTGCTGTTGATTTCTCAAAATGCCCCGTAAGACCAGCCATTCGGGAAGTGGAACAATTATTAAAAGTGCAGATGGAACTCAATCTGGCTGAAGTGAAAACCCTACAAATGCATCATATCAAACATTGCGTGCTGATTTCGTTCAACAACATTAACCAAGCTGAGTAATTCGCCTCGCGAAACAACATGCAGCACACCGCCGAATGCGGCAATGTTAAATATAGCATTCCTGTATACATCGAGAACGGCGCCGTAGAAGTTCGGGTCCATGATTTGGCTACGCGTACCCCTGACGGCGCGATTAAAAAATGCTTGCAAAAATACGGAGAAGTAGACTCCGTTACACATGATACATGGAGGAATTTTTTCCCGGGCATCCCTAACGGTGTTCGTGTGGTGAGAATGCGTGTGACCAAGCCAATTCCCTCTTACTTAAGCTTCACAGTGTTAGGAAGGGACGATGCTCTCATTCAACAGACATCACTAGTCACGTACCCAGGGCAAATTCCTACGTGCCAGTTCTGCACGAAGAAGCTGCACCTCGGAAAACCATGCGTAGAAACTGTTAAGGAAAACTCAAATCCAATTGAAATCAGCACACAACCATCTTACGCTAAACCACTAACAGCTGCAAAACCAGCTTCTCCGGATCAAGAAGCAACAAACATGAATTCTACAACGATCGCGTTTAATGTCTCTAAGCCAACAACCAGCAACAACAACAATTAAGCGAAATCAGAAGAGAACGGACACACAATAGCGACCCATACGATTAAAGCACAAACCAGAACAACTGATCGTGAACAGCATGCGAGTAGCACAGATGAGGATATGGACGAGTACGACAACGAGAAAGAAGGCAGACCAAATGACCCTCAAGATTCGGCGAACAACTTTTCACCGCCAAGGAAACGAATCTCAACACGCAGCAGCAAGCTGCGTCAACAAGATGGTACGAATAAAAAATAAATTCCGTTTAATTCTTTATTTTTACATATTGTAAAAGGTTAAAAGATGTCCGGCTCAGTTATGCTAACGCGTTGAGCCGTGTCAAATAAACAGAGAAAAAAAATGTAGGCAAAGGCATGCAGAACTTGATAGTAAATTGTGAAATATTTCTTATTTTTCCGATATTTTTTCTGGCGAATTGGATTAGCCATTTTTTTATAGCCCCTCTCTACACAGGGATATACTAGAGCACTCTAGTTAAAGTTTGGCCAAGAGGCCATGACGTATCCAAACGAACATGAAATTTGACGTATTTCTATTGTGTATACGTCAAATTCCATGTTCGTTTGGATACGTTATGGCCTCTTGGCCACACTCTAACTAGAGTGCTCTAGGATATACTCCGCTTAATGTCGTTTTCGCTTGAAGCAGAAACTAATTCAGTTTCGGACCTAACTGCTGTCAAACCGTTTGTTTGAAGCCAGTTTCCAACCTAGGTTATGCGCCACTGAACTGAAAACCGGGTTGGGTTCCAACCTGAAATATATTTCGGGTTCGCTCACACCACCGCTGTTTGGCGAGAACCCAACTCAGTTTCATTAAAAACGTTCGTTTGAAGTAACTAACCTGGGTTAGTTTCTAGGTTCTCAATCGAAAACGCCATAAGTATGCCGTTAACTCATCCTAGCGCATGAAATTTCTCGATAAATATGTGAAAAGGGTATAACGCAAAAGATTGTCTCTGTTTACTTTCTCTTTTGATTATTATGGCATCATCATAAAATTTTCCAACATTGTGCCAATAAATGTCGAAAGACTCTGTTGTCGTCTAGCATATTATGCTAAGAGTGAAGGAGCAAACGGCCTATACTAAACACAACGACAAGGGCTTTTGATCCATCGGCAGCCCAGAAGAAGAATGAATGGGAGAAGGGCAATACAGTGAAAACCCGCTTTTATCAGCCCCTTGGTGAATTAAACGGGGACATTGACAAAATCGGGACATATATTTTTCTTTCTTTTTAAGAAACCGAAGCTCTTGAAATATTCTTCTTTAGCCTCTAGATATAGTCTCATAACATCTTCTGATTATTTACCTTAATTTTCCCTTAAGGGGTCTGACAGAGCATAATTTAAAAAAAACTAATTTTATTTTTGCATATTTTGGATCTCTAAGATAAGAAAAATATGCTCAAGAAAGGATTTTTTATCTAAATATTTATTTGAAACGGCTCAGTGCGTTAGCACAACTGAGCCGTGGGTCTTTTAATTTTTTTACAATAAGTAAAAATACAAAGAAATTAAGAATGTCTATCTGCCAGATCTTGTTGACGCAGTTGACTGCTGCGTGTTGAGATCCTTTTCCTTGGCGGTGAAGCCGCTTGGGGGTCATTCAGTCTGCCTTCTCTCGCGTAATCGTTCCCGTCCATGTAATCGTCGGTACTGCTTTCTTGCTGTTAACGATCAGAGGTTCTTATTTGTTTCGTGTTCTTACGGGTCGCTGTTGTAAATCCGTCTTCATCGGTATTTGCTTCTTTATTGGCGATGCTAGTTGGGGATAAAGCCTATGATGCAAAACCTTAAAGTCCGTCCAGGTTAAGTCTTCCTAGGAACACCTAGCAAGTTGTTAGTCGGCTGCCTGGCTCGGGAGTCTACGGACCAAAAATTGAAGAAGCGATATCAACGGGAAAATGATATTCGGGTACCTTGTCACCAAGGAATCGTCAGTAACGAAGTGGTTGATGAATTAGCAAGGTGTGGTGCATCAAACATGTTTGCATGTTCATCTGAGCCATCAAACTAGAAGTTTTAGCTTGGGTAAGAGAACAACTACTAAACGACTGACGTGACGCAGTAGGCTCTCGACAAGCTAATAAATTCATTTTTCCACATAAAACAAGAGCGAAAAACTAATGGAACTAAATCGAAAACCTATGCTGATCTCGGTGTTACATTCGAGTTCTAGTTAGACCCGCTCTAGGTTCGCTCTAATGTTTACAAAATGCATATAAAAATGATAGTATCGATTGAACCTAGAACGACTCTGATCTAAAAACGAAATTGGCATTACATTATACTCCCAGACTTACTTAGTATCACCTGAAAAAAGAATCGAACACTAATAGCAGCGTTTTTGTTTTTACCTGGTGCTAGACCGCACAATGGCTCGACGAGTGACAAAACCCCAAAAAATAAATGTCTTGTAATTCTTTCGTAAATATTTTATTTTTCGCTCAATTTGAATAAAATTATTTCAAAAGTGTACAATAATCGGATGAAAAATTAAATTTTAACGTGCCGAGGATTTAAGTGATGTCGAGGATTTCTGTTCAATTCAAATCATAAGAATTATTCGTACCTTCGAACTTCAAATGGCGATATCTAAAGAAATATACTGCCGAATTGAGTAATTTTGAGTTATGGATATTGGATAGATGAATGAATATGCTAAACTATAGATATGAGCTTTTCGTGCAGAAAACATTAACGTTTGTACTGGATCAATTGGTCGGTGTTAGGTCAGACCGGACTAAGTGACAGTGCATTGATTTCGAGAAAAACGCGTTTAAAGTTTGAATCGCAACCAAAGATAAACTCAAGATTACTAGGTCCCATACAAACCATTAACAAAAGATGGTTCAGCAACCGTGAACCGGTGAACTCAATAATAGTATGATTTTGCTGTCCCCTCGTTAATAGGCGTCGATAATTTTTAGAACGCGTCGACAAAATGCTATGGTTACGAATCAAATCAAAGTTGCAGACAATCTTGTTGTGCAAGAAACATGTAATCTATACGGACAGTAAAATATATTACAGGCTATGTTTACAACTAAAGGCCTATTTGCAGAGCATATATGGACGAAATTATTGAAGATAACTCGTCCGTTTCTAACAGTTTGTATCCTAAGCAGGTGATTATCGTAACAATTCCAACTAAGAAAATTTGCAGGTTATCATCGACTTGACTCTACCGACTTTCGTTGCTGAATCTGACGTAAAATATATCAATTGTTAGTCAGCAGACTAATTCACTAATTTAGTTATTGTTGCCGGACAGCAGTGAAAACTAGCAAATCTATGAATCTTCTTTATTCGTTGTGAATCAAGGGTGGATTATAAATTCCTGCATGGAGGATAATCTTGTGTTAGGATTAAGTTTTAGGGTATAAGTACAAATTCTTATGTTTTCGCTGCCGTACAGAGCTGTCTAAATCGTACCCGTACAGTAATCAGTCTGTGTCCTAGCATTTAAGTATAATAGTATTAGAGATTCACGGTAATCAAATAAGCTAGCTTGGACTACTAACCTTAATGACCTGTTCGGTTTCGAAGTCTATTTAAGTTGTAATTTAAATGTGCTCCTAATGGTATTGTTCGCACAGTCTTCGATCCGTACTGTTTCTCCGTATCAATTGTATCCGTACTGTTTCCTACCCGCACTAACTCTGTCCGTACCGTAGCTTTAATTCCTGTTAGGTTCAATTTTAGGTATTTATAAACATCTAATATAATTAAACTTACCACAGTACAGTTAGGGTAGATTTAGTTAGAAATGGGAACAATTATTTAACTTGAGAATTGGGTTAATTTATAACAATTGTGAAAATGTGTTCTAGCTTACGCTACTTTTTACCGAATGACTTGACTTTTTTCTTTCTTCCTATCTGACTGTCTTGTCCGTGACCGATATTCGTGCCAATCCCTCGAGAAGGCGAAGGGCGCGGTTTGTTGATGTTGATTTGCTGTATGGGCGCCGAGGGGCTCGCTGAACTGTATGGCGCTATTAACACTCCCCCCGGAATGCGGTTAGGGTCTTCCTGAAGAGCATTCACCTCAACGCCTACGTCCAGGACAGCGAGTTTAACGGCAGGTCTCTCGTAGATTCCGTTGGCTGTCTGCACCGTCGCCCATCTCACTTGTCCATCTGCACCAGGTTTGACACAGATAACTCGACCCTTCGGCCAGCAGTTCCGCCGTAGGTTTGGGTCCACGATGATGACGACGTCGCCGACTGCAATGGGTTTTACTGGTGTGAGCCACTTCGGTTTCCGAGTTAGTGTTGGAAGATAGTCTCTAACCCACAGCTTCCAGAATCGGTTAGCCATGGTCTGCGAACGTTGCCAGCTGTTTCGTAGAGCTGCAGAGCTGTCGTCGAACGGCACCCACGGTTGTAGGCCATTTTGAGTACCCAGCAGAAAGTGGTTGGGCGTCAGCACTGGAGATTCGTCATCCTCCAGCGGGACGCTAGTGAGTGGCCGCGAGTTGAGAACGTTCTCAACTTCCACCAACGCGTTCTGGAGCACCTCGTGAGTTGGCGTAGCATTCGATTGCAGCACAGTTAGGTTCCGTTTCACGGACTGAACCAGACGCTCCCAAGCTCCCCCCATGTGGGGAGAGGCTGGCGGATTGAAAGTCCATTCCGTTCGAGCCGTAGTGAACTCCCGCATCAGCCGGTCGTCGTCGAGTTCCTGTAGCGCTAGCTGCAGCTCCTTACTGGCGCCCTGGAAGTTTGTGCCACGGTCGCTGTAGATCACTGCCGGAACTCCCCTTCTAGCAAAGATGTTCCGTATAGCCATCATACAGGAATCTGTCGTCAGTGTGTGAGCGAGTTCTAAGTGTACGGCGCGAATGGTAAGACATGTTGCCAGTACCCCCCAACGTTTCTCTGTGCGTCGTCCGACGGATACCGTCATTGGGCCAAAATAGTCTATCCCCATGTACGTAAATGGTCGAGAAAAGGCAGCCAGGCGAGCGAGTGGTAGATCGGCCATCGCAGGTGGTTGCGGGGCAGCCTGGTTATTTTTACACTGTTGGCACTCTTTCCGGATCGCACGGTACGTTGCCTTCAGACGTGGACTGCGGAATCGCTGGCGAAGCTCGTTGATGATCGTCTCATGGTTCTGGTGGTTAAACTGCTTGTGTGCGTTGGACACGATAAGCCTAGTGATGTGGTGATTCCGTGGAAGAATAACCGGATTAGCGGCGTCGTAATCTGTGAATTTACATTCTTGGGTTCGGCCGCGGGCCCTTAGAACGCCGTTCCTGTCAAGAAAGGCGCACATCTTGCTTAGCGAACTGTTGTTTTTTATAAACTTGCGTTGCTGGGTGGTTGATAACGGTTCATTCAGGACTGCTATCTCATCGGGATACGCACTGCGCTGTGCAAGACGAAACAGGTAATTTTCCGCTTTTCTTAGCTCGTCACGAGTCAGAGGGCCACTCTGCCTTGGTTTTTTCATCTTAGCTTGCCTCAGGTTGTCCACGAAACGGGTCACATAAGCCATTCGGCGCAGTAGAGAAGACCATTCCGAGAAATCATGTGGCTGAACCACTGGGTCCAACGGCATGGTATGAAGCAGAAGATGAGGCCGTAACTCCTCTTTAGTCGATCCAAATGAGTGCGGGGAAACAGGCCATGCTTTCTTCGGTTGCCAGAGAAAATTGGGACCGCAAAACCATCGACTAGAGGCAGTCATATCTGGAGCTCGTGTCCATTTGGTTCCCTCGTCTGCCACGTTCAGCTTCGTTGGCACCCACTGCCATTCGTTGACGTTCGTCGTTTCCAGGATCTCGCTAACACGGAAGGCCACGAATTGGCTATACCGACGGTGATCCGAGTTGAGCCAGCAGAGGACATCTCTGGAGTCAGTCCAGAAGAAACGTTGATTGATTTTGACGGATAGCGATTTGGCAATGGTTCCCGCTAATCTCACGCCTATCACGGCGGCTTGCAGTTCGGACTTCGGAATGGAGAGAAACTTTAGCGGCGCGACTCTCGTCTTTGCTCCGGCCAGTCTGCATTCGATGGTTTCTCCTTCCTGAAAACGCAAATATACTGCAGCTGCGAAACCGTTCTCGCTTGCGTCGACGAACGTGTGCAGTTGTACCACCGTTCCGTCCGTCGCGGATGTGAGTGTTCGGTAGCATCGAGGTATTTCGATAGACGATACCTGCGGCAACACTGTCAGCCATGACAACCACTTTTGAAACAACGACTCATCGAGGGGGTCATCCCAGCCGACTGAAGTTCTCCAGATTTCTTGCAGCAAGGATTTTAGTTGCATTAGGAAGTGTGCTATGAGTCCTAAGGGATCGAATATCATCATTAACGTCCGAAGCACTTCGCGTTTTGTCGGTCGTCGCTGCCCACTGATCAGTAGCTGCTCGTACCGCGGTGACATTTTATATGTGAAGCAGTCTGTTGAGGTGTTCCACCACATTCCGAGAACCCGTTCTGACACGTGTTTGTCGCCGATACTGAGGCTTTTCTCATCGGAGCCTGTTTCGCTCATAGCTGCCACAACTTTGGGTGAGTTGGAGATCCAGTTCCGCATTTCGAAGCCTGCTGATCTGTGCACTGTCTGTACTTCTCGAACCACTTGTATTGCTTCCTCCTCAGATTCCACACTCAGAAGCATATCGTCAACGTAGTGTTGCTTTACGATTGCGTGAACTGCTTCTGGGTGTTCTTGTTCGAATCTCTTTGCATTGTAATTTTTTACGTATTGTGCCGTACTCGGCGAGCAGCATGCGCCGAACGTCATTACCTGCACTACGTAGACGCTAGGGTCGATATCTGTCTCGCAGGCCTTCCAGAAGAAGCGTTGGCAATGCTGGTCGTCCTCCCGCATCCTTACTTGGTGGTACATCTCACGGATGTCGCCGCATACCGCTGTCCGAAACTCCCGGAACTGGATCAGAACAGATAGAAGAGATGACAGTTGGTCTGGGCCTTTTAACAGAACTGAGTTGAGTGAAACTCCAAAGGCGGTGGCAGCTGCATCCCATACGAGTCTCGTTTTGCCCGGCTTGTTCGGATTGACGATTGGAAATATCGGAAGGTACCAAACTCGTGAGCGGTTTACTTCCAGCTCTTCCGCGGACAACTTGCGAATGTAGCCTTTGTTGATATGATCCTGGATTTTCGCGTTCAATTCTCCCGCCAGAAGTGGATCCTTCTTCATGCGGTTATCTAGGCATCGCCATCTTCGCAGTGCCATCGCTGCACTATCCGGAAGTCGGACCGAATCGTACTTCCATAGAAGCCCGGATTCGAAACGGCTGTCTACGGGCCGAGTGAGTGATTCCAGCATTGACTGTGCTCGTTGGTCCTCGTGTGACAGAAGTAGTTTACTTTGCTTAGATATGCCCAAGCTGTCGAGGGCAAAATAACCTTTGACGAGTTCGTGAAGATCTTCACTGGTCTCTCTGTTGCACTGGCAAATCTGTAGCGCATGATAGTTTACGTAGTGCCCTGCATTCTTCTCTCCCACACAACTGCCGAAAACAATCCAGCCGAGACGTGTTTTGATTGCAATCGGCTCATTTAACTGTCCTTCGCGACTCTTCATTGCATATCCGAGACTGGCATTATCCAGACCGATTAGGATTCGCGGATTGGCCTCGTTATACGACTCAATCGGTAGTCCCATGAGGTGCTGGTATCTCTGCTTCAACTCCGCGGTAAGGAGAGTCTGTGGTCGGATCTGCAAGTTTCCAATCGTTCGTACACTGGATAGGTCATACCTTTTGATCGGGTTCGTTACGCTGGAGATTTGAAGACTAACGTTTTGTGACTTGTTTTCGATCTTGGTGGTTTCGCCTGTCCACTTCAGGCACAGTGGATTCTTTGGTCCCTTCAACCCGAGCTCGTCTGCTAAACTCTGTTCTAGAAGCGTGAGTTCTGAGCCGTCGTCCAGGAATGCGTAGGTTCGAATTGCCTTCGATGGACCGTATAAAGTGACCGGAACTACTCTGAACAAGATCTCCGACTGCACTTGGTGCACGTTGCAGCTTTTCTCGTAAACGGCGGCTGCTGTAGGAGATCGAGGGTTTTCGTAACTGTGAAGCAGAGGATGGTGCAGATATGTACAGCCGTTTGTTCCGCATGGTTTTTCTTGTTTACATGACCCGTTGTGCTTACGCAGGCATTTGCGACAAAGTTTGTAAGTTCTTACTGTCGCCCACTTCGAATCGTAGCTTAAGGCCACGAACTGTTTGCATTTGGCCAGCATCGTACAATCCCCTTTGCACGCCACACACTTCTTGATGTCAACGATGATTGGTTGCTGTGGAGAGTTGGCTGTTTTCGAATCCTTAGAGTCTATTTCCGAGTGAACATCCTCTGCTGTCTCGTACAGCCACGTACTGAAATCCAATAGGTTCGGAGTGGGGTTGTTCCTTGAGAACCTGGCCCAGCTCAGCTTCAACGTTGGTGGCAACCTCCCTACTAACTCGTATCGCAGCGATGCATTGTAGACGAAGTCACTAACCTCACACGCTTGAATGGTAGCGACCAAATTCTCAACTGTCAGCGCGAAGTTCACCACTGTCTCCAACTTCTCTATGCTCGGTGACGGCAATGATCGTATCTTCTTGATAACCGCCTGCACGATTGCTTCCGGGCGTCCATAGAGCATCTTGAGAGTTGAAAGGACTCCCGCAACGTTCGATGGGTGGAGCAGGCGACATCTTACTGCTTCCAATGCTCTTCCTTTCAAGCACTTACGCAACCGTAACATATTTTCCTCATTGGAGAATCCGCACATCTGAGTCGACGAGTTAAACATCGAGAAGAACAGCGACCAATCTTCCGGATTACCACTGAAGTCCGGCAAATCCTTCGAAACTGCCTGGCGTGCGGCGATTTGACTTCGATTCAACACACAAGCCGTGTCGTCACTGAGCCCATGCGCTGGGAGGGATGATCGTCCAACGGGGGTGGAACGCTGACCTGGTACAAACGCATTCGCTTCGACCCATGATCCAGCCTCCGGTGCGAGAGCGACTGATTGTCGCATATGGGAGCTGCCGAAGATTGGCCGAGTCTCTTGTTGGCCGGAAACACGTTGTGGGGGTCGTCGGAGTTGGATATTAACTTGAGTCGCACGCTGCTGATCTGGAACTGGAGCATGGTGCTCTATAGACGCAGTCGAGTTCCTCGGTGGACGTTTCTCTAGTTCCTCGGCTTCAGATCCGCAGTCAACCTTCTCGCCGTATCCATCCGTGTCGTCTATCCACTTCTTCACCTTCGACATTGATACTGATTGGGGTTCACTAACAATCGACGAGCAGTCGCTACCGCCCTCTAACAGAATCTTGTACTTGAGTTCTAAATATCGTCGTTCCAACTCCTTTTCCTCCTCTAACCATTGTAGTTCCAAAGCTTGTCTCCGTTTGGCCTGACTTTCGATGCTGCTTGCCTTGCTCTTTGACCGTACAGTGGATGTGGTACTGCTTACGTTGGGGGTATGCAGAGGGGAAGGGGTTAGATCCTTTGCGTGTTCGCAGTTCATGCAGATCCAGCTCACGTCAGCAATCCCTTCTGACACTTCTACACACGAGAAATGATACCACTCATTGCAACCGTCACACTGAACCATTCGACTATTATCACGCTCATCACACACTTGACAATGACCGACCCGATTCTTTCGTACGCGGCGGAACGGATTACGTTTGACTACGTTCGTTTTATTTTTCTCGGCGGTATCCTTTTCCTTAGGATTTGCTCCCGGCCGGTTGGATTCATTGGTAACTTTATCATTTACCTGTTCGCTAGGGGGAGGATGGACAAACACTTTAATCGCCGTTTCGTCCTTCTGCAGCTCAGTCGTAGTCGCTTGGACGTTGTGACCGTCAACTGCCGCGTCACCACCTGGGGTGACCTTATCGACCGTCTTCTTGCTGGATCCGGATTTGGCTTTCCTGGATGACATCCTTCCTCCGTGAAGCAATTCTCGTAACAGAATTTATAAGATGTTGCCGGACAGCAGTGAAAACTAGCAAATCTATGAATCTTCTTTATTCGTTGTGAATCAAGGGTGGATTATAAATTCCTGCATGGAGGATAATCTTGTGTTAGGATTAAGTTTTAGGGTATAAGTACAAATTCTTATGTTTTCGCTGCCGTACAGAGCTGTCTAAATCGTACCCGTACAGTAATCAGTCTGTGTCCTAGCATTTAAGTATAATAGTATTAGAGATTCACGGTAATCAAATAAGCTAGCTTGGACTACTAACCTTAATGACCTGTTCGGTTTCGAAGTCTATTTAAGTTGTAATTTAAATGTGCTCCTAATGGTATTGTTCGCACAGTCTTCGATCCGTACTGTTTCTCCGTATCAATTGTATCCGTACTGTTTCCTACCCGCACTAACTCTGTCCGTACCGTAGCTTTAATTCCTGTTAGGTTCAATTTTAGGTATTTATAAACATCTAATATAATTAAACTTACCACAGTACAGTTAGGGTAGATTTAGTTAGAAATGGGAACAATTATTTAACTTGAGAATTGGGTTAATTTATAACAATTGTGAAAATGTGTTCTAGCTTACGCTACTTTTTACCGAATGACTTGACTTTTTTTCTTTCTTCCTATCTGACTGTCTTGTCCGTGACCGATATTCGTGCCAATCCCTCGAGAAGGCGAAGGGCGCGGTTTGTTGATGTTGATTTGCTGTATGGGCGCCGAGGGGCTCGCTGAACTGTATGGCGCTATTAACAGTTATCAATAGCAAAAAGTTATATTACTTCATATATCACCTAATTTTCGAACTTTGAAAACCTCGAGGTTTGTTTGTTTTTCTGCCGAAAATTTTCTTGTTATGTTCGTAATAATTCATTGTCATAGATACGACGCAAAGATCGACGTTGTTTCCTTTTCGCAAGGCTTCGCTTCAGTTCATTATTGAACTGTCACTCTGACGGTGAACCGGGCGCATCGAGGGGTCGCATTTGGATGGTACATGGGAAACATCGGACCACTCTATCTTGAGTTTATCTTTGTCGCAGCATCCTTTACATTATAATCGGAAAATTATTTTTGCCATAATTCTTGTTTATTGTTTCATATTTCAAATCTGGTAAAAGTGGAATGTAGATGAACAAATCCTTTATTCAGTGCTATCATTAACTAGGGTGATGAGCCTATTTTCACCATACTAAGCAAGGTGCCTCATTAATTCGGTAATTTCTTGCCTTACAATCAATAGAATGCGTAAAAATTGACATCAACCGCTTTGCTTCGTTGTTAAGAACCAATATAATAACACAAATGCTTTGAAAACAGTAAAATTCTCGTGTTTGAGCACAATGAAAACTCGAATCGAGTGCCCCTATTGTTGCGCTACCATTTGACTCAATGCGTTGAACAAAGATGGCATCTTTGTTCAACGCATTGAGTCAAATGGTAGCGCAACAATAGGGGCACTCGATTCGAGTTTTCATTGTGCTCAAACACGAGAATTTTACTGTTTTCAAAGCATTTGTGTTATTATATTGGTTCTTAACAACGAAGCAAAGCGGTTGATGTCAATTTTTACGCATTCTATTGATTGTAAGGCAAGAAATTACCGAATTAATGAGGCACCTTGCTTAGTATGGTGAAAATAGGCTCATCACCCTAGTTAATGATAGCACTGAATAAAGGATTTGTTCATCTACATTCCACTTTTACCAGATTTGAAATATGAAACAATAAACAAGAATTATGGCAAAAATAATTTTCCGATTATAATGTAAAGGATGCTGCGACAAAGATAAACTCAAGATAGAGTGGTCCGATGTTTCCCATGTACCATCCAAATGCGACCCCTCGATGCGCCCGGTTCACCGTCAGAGTGACAGTTCAATAATGAACTGAAGCGAAGCCTTGCGAAAAGGAAACAACGTCGATCTTTGCGTCGTATCTATGACAATGAATTATTACGAACATAACAAGAAAATTTTCAGCAGAAAAACAAACAAACCTCGAGGTTTTCAAAGTTCGAAAATTAGGTGATATATGAAGTAATATAACTTTTTGCTATTGATAACTGTTAATAGCGCCATACAGTTCAGCGAGCCCCTCGGCGCCCATACAGCAAATCAACATCAACAAACCGCGCCCTTCGCCTTCTCGAGGGATTGGCACGAATATCGGTCACGGACAAGACAGTCAGATAGGAAGAAAGAAAAAAAGTCAAGTCATTCGGTAAAAAGTAGCGTAAGCTAGAACACATTTTCACAATTGTTATAAATTAACCCAATTCTCAAGTTAAATAATTGTTCCCATTTCTAACTAAATCTACCCTAACTGTACTGTGGTAAGTTTAATTATATTAGATGTTTATAAATACCTAAAATTGAACCTAACAGGAATTAAAGCTACGGTACGGACAGAGTTAGTGCGGGTAGGAAACAGTACGGATACAATTGATACGGAGAAACAGTACGGATCGAAGACTGTGCGAACAATACCATTAGGAGCACATTTAAATTACAACTTAAATAGACTTCGAAACCGAACAGGTCATTAAGGTTAGTAGTCCAAGCTAGCTTATTTGATTACCGTGAATCTCTAATACTATTATACTTAAATGCTAGGACACAGACTGATTACTGTACGGGTACGATTTAGACAGCTCTGTACGGCAGCGAAAACATAAGAATTTGTACTTATACCCTAAAACTTAATCCTAACACAAGATTATCCTCCATGCAGGAATTTATAATCCACCCTTGATTCACAACGAATAAAGAAGATTCATAGATTTGCTAGTTTTCACTGCTGTCCGGCAACATCTTATAAATTCTGTTACGAGAATTGCTTCACGGAGGAAGGATGTCATCCAGGAAAGCCAAATCCGGATCCAGCAAGAAGACGGTCGATAAGGTCACCCCAGGTGGTGACGCGGCAGTTGACGGTCACAACGTCCAAGCGACTACGACTGAGCTGCAGAAGGACGAAACGGCGATTAAAGTGTTTGTCCATCCTCCCCCTAGCGAACAGGTAAATGATAAAGTTACCAATGAATCCAACCGGCCGGGAGCAAATCCTAAGGAAAAGGATACCGCCGAGAAAAATAAAACGAACGTAGTCAAACGTAATCCGTTCCGCCGCGTACGAAAGAATCGGGTCGGTCATTGTCAAGTGTGTGATGAGCGTGATAATAGTCGAATGGTTCAGTGTGACGGTTGCAATGAGTGGTATCATTTCTCGTGTGTAGAAGTGTCAGAAGGGATTGCTGACGTGAGCTGGATCTGCATGAACTGCGAACACGCAAAGGATCTAACCCCTTCCCCTCTGCATACCCCCAACGTAAGCAGTACCACATCCACTGTACGGTCAAAGAGCAAGGCAAGCAGCATCGAAAGTCAGGCCAAACGGAGACAAGCTTTGGAACTACAATGGTTAGAGGAGGAAAAGGAGTTGGAACGACGATATTTAGAACTCAAGTACAAGATTCTGTTAGAGGGCGGTAGCGACTGCTCGTCGATTGTTAGTGAACCCCAATCAGTATCAATGTCGAAGGTGAAGAAGTGGATAGACGACACGGATGGATACGGCGAGAAGGTTGACTGCGGATCTGAAGCCGAGGAACTAGAGAAACGTCCACCGAGGAACTCGACTGCGTCTATAGAGCACCATGCTCCAGTTCCAGATCAGCAGCGTGCGACTCAAGTTAATATCCAACTCCGACGACCCCCACAACGTGTTTCCGGCCAACAAGAGACTCGGCCAATCTTCGGCAGCTCCCATATGCGACAATCAGTCGCTCTCGCACCGGAGGCTGGATCATGGGTCGAAGCGAATGCGTTTGTACCAGGTCAGCGTTCCACCCCCGTTGGACGATCATCCCTCCCAGCGCATGGGCTCAGTGACGACACGGCTTGTGTGTTGAATCGAAGTCAAATCGCCGCACGCCAGGCAGTTTCGAAGGATTTGCCGGACTTCAGTGGTAATCCGGAAGATTGGTCGCTGTTCTTCTCGATGTTTAACTCGTCGACTCAGATGTGCGGATTCTCCAATGAGGAAAATATGTTACGGTTGCGTAAGTGCTTGAAAGGAAGAGCATTGGAAGCAGTAAGATGTCGCCTGCTCCACCCATCGAACGTTGCGGGAGTCCTTTCAACTCTCAAGATGCTCTATGGACGCCCGGAAGCAATCGTGCAGGCGGTTATCAAGAAGATACGATCATTGCCGTCACCGAGCATAGAGAAGTTGGAGACAGTGGTGAACTTCGCGCTGACAGTTGAGAATTTGGTCGCTACCATTCAAGCGTGTGAGGTTAGTGACTTCGTCTACAATGCATCGCTGCGATACGAGTTAGTAGGGAGGTTGCCACCAACGTTGAAGCTGAGCTGGGCCAGGTTCTCAAGGAACAACCCCACTCCGAACCTATTGGATTTCAGTACGTGGCTGTACGAGACAGCAGAGGATGTTCACTCGGAAATAGACTCTAAGGATTCGAAAACAGCCAACTCTCCACAGCAACCAATCATCGTTGACATCAAGAAGTGTGTGGCGTGCAAAGGGGATTGTACGATGCTGGCCAAATGCAAACAGTTCGTGGCCTTAAGCTACGATTCGAAGTGGGCGACAGTAAGAACTTACAAACTTTGTCGCAAATGCCTGCGTAAGCACAACGGGTCATGTAAACAAGAAAAACCATGCGGAACAAACGGCTGTACATATCTGCACCATCCTCTGCTTCACAGTTACGAAAACCCTCGATCTCCTACAGCAGCCGCCGTTTACGAGAAAAGCTGCAACGTGCACCAAGTGCAGTCGGAGATCTTGTTCAGAGTAGTTCCGGTCACTTTATACGGTCCATCGAAGGCAATTCGAACCTACGCATTCCTGGACGACGGCTCAGAACTCACGCTTCTAGAACAGAGTTTAGCAGACGAGCTCGGGTTGAAGGGACCAAAGAATCCACTGTGCCTGAAGTGGACAGGCGAAACCACCAAGATCGAAAACAAGTCACAAAACGTTAGTCTTCAAATCTCCAGCGTAACGAACCCGATCAAAAGGTATGACCTATCCAGTGTACGAACGATTGGAAACTTGCAGATCCGACCACAGACTCTCCTTACCGCGGAGTTGAAGCAGAGATACCAGCACCTCATGGGACTACCGATTGAGTCGTATAACGAGGCCAATCCGCGAATCCTAATCGGTCTGGATAATGCCAGTCTCGGATATGCAATGAAGAGTCGCGAAGGACAGTTAAATGAGCCGATTGCAATCAAAACACGTCTCGGCTGGATTGTTTTCGGCAGTTGTGTGGGAGAGAAGAATGCAGGGCACTACGTAAACTATCATGCGCTACAGATTTGCCAGTGCAACAGAGAGACCAGTGAAGATCTTCACGAACTCGTCAAAGGTTATTTTGCCCTCGACAGCTTGGGCATATCTAAGCAAAGTAAACTACTTCTGTCACACGAGGACCAACGAGCACAGTCAATGCTGGAATCACTCACTCGGCCCGTAGACAGCCGTTTCGAATCCGGGCTTCTATGGAAGTACGATTCGGTCCGACTTCCGGATAGTGCAGCGATGGCACTGCGAAGATGGCGATGCCTAGATAACCGCATGAAGAAGGATCCACTTCTGGCGGGAGAATTGAACGCGAAAATCCAGGATCATATCAACAAAGGCTACATTCGCAAGTTGTCCGCGGAAGAGCTGGAAGTAAACCGCTCACGAGTTTGGTACCTTCCGATATTTCCAATCGTCAATCCGAACAAGCCGGGCAAAACGAGACTCGTATGGGATGCAGCTGCCACCGCCTTTGGAGTTTCACTCAACTCAGTTCTGTTAAAAGGCCCAGACCAACTGTCATCTCTTCTATCTGTTCTGATCCAGTTCCGGGAGTTTCGGACAGCGGTATGCGGCGACATCCGTGAGATGTACCACCAAGTAAGGATGCGGGAGGACGACCAGCATTGCCAACGCTTCTTCTGGAAGGCCTGCGAGACAGATATCGACCCTAGCGTCTACGTAGTGCAGGTAATGACGTTCGGCGCATGCTGCTCGCCGAGTACGGCACAATACGTAAAAAATTACAATGCAAAGAGATTCGAACAAGAACACCCAGAAGCAGTTCACGCAATCGTAAAGCAACACTACGTTGACGATATGCTTCTGAGTGTGGAATCTGAGGAGGAAGCAATACAAGTGGTTCGAGAAGTACAGACAGTGCACAGATCAGCAGGCTTCGAAATGCGGAACTGGATCTCCAACTCACCCAAAGTTGTGGCAGCTATGAGCGAAACAGGCTCCGATGAGAAAAGCCTCAGTATCGGCGACAAACACGTGTCAGAACGGGTTCTCGGAATGTGGTGGAACACCTCAACAGACTGCTTCACATATAAAATGTCACCGCGGTACGAGCAGCTACTGATCAGTGGGCAGCGACGACCGACAAAACGCGAAGTGCTTCGGACGTTAATGATGATATTCGATCCCTTAGGACTCATAGCACACTTCCTAATGCAACTAAAATCCTTGCTGCAAGAAATCTGGAGAACTTCAGTCGGCTGGGATGACCCCCTCGATGAGTCGTTGTTTCAAAAGTGGTTGTCATGGCTGACAGTGTTGCCGCAGGTATCGTCTATCGAAATACCTCGATGCTACCGAACACTCACATCCGCGACGGACGGAACGGTGGTACAACTGCACACGTTCGTCGACGCAAGCGAGAACGGTTTCGCAGCTGCAGTATATTTGCGTTTTCAGGAAGGAGAAACCATCGAATGCAGACTGGCCGGAGCAAAGACGAGAGTCGCGCCGCTAAAGTTTCTCTCCATTCCGAAGTCCGAACTGCAAGCCGCCGTGATAGGCGTGAGATTAGCGGGAACCATTGCCAAATCGCTATCCGTCAAAATCAATCAACGTTTCTTCTGGACTGACTCCAGAGATGTCCTCTGCTGGCTCAACTCGGATCACCGTCGGTATAGCCAATTCGTGGCCTTCCGTGTTAGCGAGATCCTGGAAACGACGAACGTCAACGAATGGCAGTGGGTGCCAACGAAGCTGAACGTGGCAGACGAGGGAACCAAATGGACACGAGCTCCAGATATGACTGCCTCTAGTCGATGGTTTTGCGGTCCCAATTTTCTCTGGCAACCGAAGAAAGCATGGCCTGTTTCCCCGCACTCATTTGGATCGACTAAAGAGGAGTTACGGCCTCATCTTCTGCTTCATACCATGCCGTTGGACCCAGTGGTTCAGCCACATGATTTCTCGGAATGGTCTTCTCTACTGCGCCGAATGGCTTATGTGACCCGTTTCGTGGACAACCTGAGGCAAGCTAAGATGAAAAAACCAAGGCAGAGTGGCCCTCTGACTCGTGACGAGCTAAGAAAAGCGGAAAATTACCTGTTTCGTCTTGCACAGCGCAGTGCGTATCCCGATGAGATAGCAGTCCTGAATGAACCGTTATCAACCACCCAGCAACGCAAGTTTATAAAAAACAACAGTTCGCTAAGCAAGATGTGCGCCTTTCTTGACAGGAACGGCGTTCTAAGGGCCCGCGGCCGAACCCAAGAATGTAAATTCACAGATTACGACGCCGCTAATCCGGTTATTCTTCCACGGAATCACCACATCACTAGGCTTATCGTGTCCAACGCACACAAGCAGTTTAACCACCAGAACCATGAGACGATCATCAACGAGCTTCGCCAGCGATTCCGCAGTCCACGTCTGAAGGCAACGTAC
The DNA here is from genome assembly GCF_030247195.1 of Topomyia yanbarensis. Classification (NCBI taxonomy): domain Eukaryota; kingdom Metazoa; phylum Arthropoda; class Insecta; order Diptera; family Culicidae; genus Topomyia; species Topomyia yanbarensis. The sequence continues at coordinate 306,071,230 of NC_080671.1, read as the reverse complement.
CGTGCGATCCGGAAAGAGTGCCAACAGTGTAAAAATAACCAGGCTGCCCCGCAACCACCTGCGATGGCCGATCTACCACTCGCTCGCCTGGCTGCCTTTTCTCGACCATTTACGTACATGGGGATAGACTATTTTGGCCCAATGACGGTATCCGTCGGACGACGCACAGAGAAACGTTGGGGGGTACTGGCAACATGTCTTACCATTCGCGCCGTACACTTAGAACTCGCTCACACACTGACGACAGATTCCTGTATGATGGCTATACGGAACATCTTTGCTAGAAGGGGAGTTCCGGCAGTGATCTACAGCGACCGTGGCACAAACTTCCAGGGCGCCAGTAAGGAGCTGCAGCTAGCGCTACAGGAACTCGACGACGACCGGCTGATGCGGGAGTTCACTACGGCTCGAACGGAATGGACTTTCAATCCGCCAGCCTCTCCCCACATGGGGGGAGCTTGGGAGCGTCTGGTTCAGTCCGTGAAACGGAACCTAACTGTGCTGCAATCGAATGCTACGCCAACTCACGAGGTGCTCCAGAACGCGTTGGTGGAAGTTGAGAACGTTCTCAACTCGCGGCCACTCACTAGCGTCCCGCTGGAGGATGACGAATCTCCAGTGCTGACGCCCAACCACTTTCTGCTGGGTACTCAAAATGGCCTACAACCGTGGGTGCCGTTCGACGACAGCTCTGCAGCTCTACGAAACAGCTGGCAACGTTCGCAGACCATGGCTAACCGATTCTGGAAGCTGTGGGTTAGAGACTATCTTCCAACACTAACTCGGAAACCGAAGTGGCTCACACCAGTAAAACCCATTGCAGTCGGCGACGTCGTCATCATCGTGGACCCAAACCTACGGCGGAACTGCTGGCCGAAGGGTCGAGTTATCTGTGTCAAACCTGGTGCAGATGGACAAGTGAGATGGGCGACGGTGCAGACAGCCAACGGAATCTACGAGAGACCTGCCGTTAAACTCGCTGTCCTGGACGTAGGCGTTGAGGTGAATGCTCTTCAGGAAGACCCTAACCGCATTCCGGGGGGAGTGTTAATAGCGCCATACAGTTCAGCGAGCCCCTCGGCGCCCATACAGCAAATCAACATCAACAAACCGCGCCCTTCGCCTTCTCGAGGGATTGGCACGAATATCGGTCACGGACAAGACAGTCAGATAGGAAGAAAGAAAAAAGTCAAGTCATTCGGTAAAAAGTAGCGTAAGCTAGAACACATTTTCACAATTGTTATAAATTAACCCAATTCTCAAGTTAAATAATTGTTCCCATTTCTAACTAAATCTACCCTAACTGTACTGTGGTAAGTTTAATTATATTAGATGTTTATAAATACCTAAAATTGAACCTAACAGGAATTAAAGCTACGGTACGGACAGAGTTAGTGCTCGTACCGCGGTGACATTTTATATGTGAAGCAGTCTGTTGAGGTGTTCCACCACATTCCGAGAACCCGTTCTGACACGTGTTTGTCGCCGATACTGAGGCTTTTCTCATCGGAGCCTGTTTCGCTCATAGCTGCCACAACTTTGGGTGAGTTGGAGATCCAGTTCCGCATTTCGAAGCCTGCTGATCTGTGCACTGTCTGTACTTCTCGAACCACTTGTATTGCTTCCTCCTCAGATTCCACACTCAGAAGCATATCGTCAACGTAGTGTTGCTTTACGATTGCGTGAACTGCTTCTGGGTGTTCTTGTTCGAATCTCTTTGCATTGTAATTTTTTACGTATTGTGCCGTACTCGGCGAGCAGCATGCGCCGAACGTCATTACCTGCACTACGTAGACGCTAGGGTCGATATCTGTCTCGCAGGCCTTCCAGAAGAAGCGTTGGCAATGCTGGTCGTCCTCCCGCATCCTTACTTGGTGGTACATCTCACGGATGTCGCCGCATACCGCTGTCCGAAACTCCCGGAACTGGATCAGAACAGATAGAAGAGATGACAGTTGGTCTGGGCCTTTTAACAGAACTGAGTTGAGTGAAACTCCAAAGGCGGTGGCAGCTGCATCCCATACGAGTCTCGTTTTGCCCGGCTTGTTCGGATTGACGATTGGAAATATCGGAAGGTACCAAACTCGTGAGCGGTTTACTTCCAGCTCTTCCGCGGACAACTTGCGAATGTAGCCTTTGTTGATATGATCCTGGATTTTCGCGTTCAATTCTCCCGCCAGAAGTGGATCCTTCTTCATGCGGTTATCTAGGCATCGCCATCTTCGCAGTGCCATCGCTGCACTATCCGGAAGTCGGACCGAATCGTACTTCCATAGAAGCCCGGATTCGAAACGGCTGTCTACGGGCCGAGTGAGTGATTCCAGCATTGACTGTGCTCGTTGGTCCTCGTGTGACAGAAGTAGTTTACTTTGCTTAGATATGCCCAAGCTGTCGAGGGCAAAATAACCTTTGACGAGTTCGTGAAGATCTTCACTGGTCTCTCTGTTGCACTGGCAAATCTGTAGCGCATGATAGTTTACGTAGTGCCCTGCATTCTTCTCTCCCACACAACTGCCGAAAACAATCCAGCCGAGACGTGTTTTGATTGCAATCGGCTCATTTAACTGTCCTTCGCGACTCTTCATTGCATATCCGAGACTGGCATTATCCAGACCGATTAGGATTCGCGGATTGGCCTCGTTATACGACTCAATCGGTAGTCCCATGAGGTGCTGGTATCTCTGCTTCAACTCCGCGGTAAGGAGAGTCTGTGGTCGGATCTGCAAGTTTCCAATCGTTCGTACACTGGATAGGTCATACCTTTTGATCGGGTTCGTTACGCTGGAGATTTGAAGACTAACGTTTTGTGACTTGTTTTCGATCTTGGTGGTTTCGCCTGTCCACTTCAGGCACAGTGGATTCTTTGGTCCCTTCAACCCGAGCTCGTCTGCTAAACTCTGTTCTAGAAGCGTGAGTTCTGAGCCGTCGTCCAGGAATGCGTAGGTTCGAATTGCCTTCGATGGACCGTATAAAGTGACCGGAACTACTCTGAACAAGATCTCCGACTGCACTTGGTGCACGTTGCAGCTTTTCTCGTAAACGGCGGCTGCTGTAGGAGATCGAGGGTTTTCGTAACTGTGAAGCAGAGGATGGTGCAGATATGTACAGCCGTTTGTTCCGCATGGTTTTTCTTGTTTACATGACCCGTTGTGCTTACGCAGGCATTTGCGACAAAGTTTGTAAGTTCTTACTGTCGCCCACTTCGAATCGTAGCTTAAGGCCACGAACTGTTTGCATTTGGCCAGCATCGTACAATCCCCTTTGCACGCCACACACTTCTTGATGTCAACGATGATTGGTTGCTGTGGAGAGTTGGCTGTTTTCGAATCCTTAGAGTCTATTTCCGAGTGAACATCCTCTGCTGTCTCGTACAGCCACGTACTGAAATCCAATAGGTTCGGAGTGGGGTTGTTCCTTGAGAACCTGGCCCAGCTCAGCTTCAACGTTGGTGGCAACCTCCCTACTAACTCGTATCGCAGCGATGCATTGTAGACGAAGTCACTAACCTCACACGCTTGAATGGTAGCGACCAAATTCTCAACTGTCAGCGCGAAGTTCACCACTGTCTCCAACTTCTCTATGCTCGGTGACGGCAATGATCGTATCTTCTTGATAACCGCCTGCACGATTGCTTCCGGGCGTCCATAGAGCATCTTGAGAGTTGAAAGGACTCCCGCAACGTTCGATGGGTGGAGCAGGCGACATCTTACTGCTTCCAATGCTCTTCCTTTCAAGCACTTACGCAACCGTAACATATTTTCCTCATTGGAGAATCCGCACATCTGAGTCGACGAGTTAAACATCGAGAAGAACAGCGACCAATCTTCCGGATTACCACTGAAGTCCGGCAAATCCTTCGAAACTGCCTGGCGTGCGGCGATTTGACTTCGATTCAACACACAAGCCGTGTCGTCACTGAGCCCATGCGCTGGGAGGGATGATCGTCCAACGGGGGTGGAACGCTGACCTGGTACAAACGCATTCGCTTCGACCCATGATCCAGCCTCCGGTGCGAGAGCGACTGATTGTCGCATATGGGAGCTGCCGAAGATTGGCCGAGTCTCTTGTTGGCCGGAAACACGTTGTGGGGGTCGTCGGAGTTGGATATTAACTTGAGTCGCACGCTGCTGATCTGGAACTGGAGCATGGTGCTCTATAGACGCAGTCGAGTTCCTCGGTGGACGTTTCTCTAGTTCCTCGGCTTCAGATCCGCAGTCAACCTTCTCGCCGTATCCATCCGTGTCGTCTATCCACTTCTTCACCTTCGACATTGATACTGATTGGGGTTCACTAACAATCGACGAGCAGTCGCTACCGCCCTCTAACAGAATCTTGTACTTGAGTTCTAAATATCGTCGTTCCAACTCCTTTTCCTCCTCTAACCATTGTAGTTCCAAAGCTTGTCTCCGTTTGGCCTGACTTTCGATGCTGCTTGCCTTGCTCTTTGACCGTACAGTGGATGTGGTACTGCTTACGTTGGGGGTATGCAGAGGGGAAGGGGTTAGATCCTTTGCGTGTTCGCAGTTCATGCAGATCCAGCTCACGTCAGCAATCCCTTCTGACACTTCTACACACGAGAAATGATACCACTCATTGCAACCGTCACACTGAACCATTCGACTATTATCACGCTCATCACACACTTGACAATGACCGACCCGATTCTTTCGTACGCGGCGGAACGGATTACGTTTGACTACGTTCGTTTTATTTTTCTCGGCGGTATCCTTTTCCTTAGGATTTGCTCCCGGCCGGTTGGATTCATTGGTAACTTTATCATTTACCTGTTCGCTAGGGGGAGGATGGACAAACACTTTAATCGCCGTTTCGTCCTTCTGCAGCTCAGTCGTAGTCGCTTGGACGTTGTGACCGTCAACTGCCGCGTCACCACCTGGGGTGACCTTATCGACCGTCTTCTTGCTGGATCCGGATTTGGCTTTCCTGGATGACATCCTTCCTCCGTGAAGCAATTCTCGTAACAGAATTTATAAGATGTTGCCGGACAGCAGTGAAAACTAGCAAATCTATGAATCTTCTTTATTCGTTGTGAATCAAGGGTGGATTATAAATTCCTGCATGGAGGATAATCTTGTGTTAGGATTAAGTTTTAGGGTATAAGTACAAATTCTTATGTTTTCGCTGCCGTACAGAGCTGTCTAAATCGTACCCGTACAGTAATCAGTCTGTGTCCTAGCATTTAAGTATAATAGTATTAGAGATTCACGGTAATCAAATAAGCTAGCTTGGACTACTAACCTTAATGACCTGTTCGGTTTCGAAGTCTATTTAAGTTGTAATTTAAATGTGCTCCTAATGGTATTGTTCGCACAGTCTTCGATCCGTACTGTTTCTCCGTATCAATTGTATCCGTACTGTTTCCTACCCGCACTAACTCTGTCCGTACCGTAGCTTTAATTCCTGTTAGGTTCAATTTTAGGTATTTATAAACATCTAATATAATTAAACTTACCACAGTACAGTTAGGGTAGATTTAGTTAGAAATGGGAACAATTATTTAACTTGAGAATTGGGTTAATTTATAACAATTGTGAAAATGTGTTCTAGCTTACGCTACTTTTTACCGAATGACTTGACTTTTTTTCTTTCTTCCTATCTGACTGTCTTGTCCGTGACCGATATTCGTGCCAATCCCTCGAGAAGGCGAAGGGCGCGGTTTGTTGATGTTGATTTGCTGTATGGGCGCCGAGGGGCTCGCTGAACTGTATGGCGCTATTAACAGTTATCAATAGCAAAAAGTTATATTACTTCATATATCACCTAATTTTCGAACTTTGAAAACCTCGAGGTTTGTTTGTTTTTCTGCCGAAAATTTTCTTGTTATGTTCGTAATAATTCATTGTCATAGATACGACGCAAAGATCGACGTTGTTTCCTTTTCGCAAGGCTTCGCTTCAGTTCATTATTGAACTGTCACTCTGACGGTGAACCGGGCGCATCGAGGGGTCGCATTTGGATGGTACATGGGAAACATCGGACCACTCTATCTTGAGTTTATCTTTGTCGCAGCATCCTTTACATTATAATCGGAAAATTATTTTTGCCATAATTCTTGTTTATTGTTTCATATTTCAAATCTGGTAAAAGTGGAATGTAGATGAACAAATCCTTTATTCAGTGCTATCATTAACTAGGGTGATGAGCCTATTTTCACCATACTAAGCAAGGTGCCTCATTAATTCGGTAATTTCTTGCCTTACAATCAATAGAATGCGTAAAAATTGACATCAACCGCTTTGCTTCGTTGTTAAGAACCAATATAATAACACAAATGCTTTGAAAACAGTAAAATTCTCGTGTTTGAGCACAATGAAAACTCGAATCGAGTGCCCCTATTGTTGCGCTACCATTTGACTCAATGCGTTGAACAAAGATGGCAGACACTGCTCTAACCAAAGGCTTCAAATGGGTAGGGTGATAATAGAAACATGGCGCAAATAGGCTCATCACCCTATTTTTTGATGTTTTGCGACTTAGTCCGGTCTGACTTAACACCGACCAATTGAGAAATTGAATGTCATATCATTCATTTATCTTTATACGTCTTACAATTTTTGAGATGATCTTCCATGGGTCACTGATCATGAATCTGACTCAAAATTTAGTGCAGTTTCAAGATTATAGACCTTATCTTTCGTATTTTTGCGCCGAAGTTTTCATATCTATGTTTCTAAAAATACGCATATGGAGACGCCCTGTAGCTCATAAATCTTTTACAAATTGGTTACTTAAACAACCATTTCTGCTATCCGATGTGATTGGTTATTATTATTATCGTGTATATTAACCCTTTAACAACCAACGCCTCGAAATGAGTTAACATAAAAATAGTCGAAAAAAAAGTATGGAATCTCAAAATTGACAGCACAATTCAGCGACCCAATATTAGTTAACACAGTTTTTAGCTACATAAAGCACTTTTTTAAATTTTGTCGCATCTTTGTATGGCGAGGTGCCACTATGCACCGGTGTAGTTCAAAAAAGAGACAGACTGATTACACCCAAGTTTGAACGAGTGTAGCACCGACTTCACCGGTGTAGTGCACTGACAAAAACGAAAATGACATTGGAAAATCAGTAAGTTCTTGCATGAAAATGCATATACCTTAATATGTTAATGTTTATACTGGGTTTGTCTTTAATTTCTTATTTCAATTACTGTTGCGATACCTTGATCCGGCCTAGATTGAACCTCTTGCCATTCTTCAGGGTGAGCCTTCTTGCGATGCTTATACAGATTAGAGATGTACCCAAAACTTTTCAAGCAGAATGCACACTGATACAAGCTCGTTCTTGTATGGGTCGTCATGTGTTCCGTCATTGTGAGACGCGTAGCGAATCCTTTGCCACAAACCTCACACTTGAATGGTCTAGAGTTAATGGTCACAGAACAAGCATAAGAGCGATGACGAGCCATGTGAAACTTGGTCCGGAACTGTTTACCACACATATTACAATTCACCGGAGCTTCTTGTGAGTGTATAACCTTCATGTGTTTGGTCAAACTGGCACCACGACGCATCTCTTTACCGCAATGCTCGCACTTGACCGGTTTTCGTAGCTCTGTATCGTGTTCACGCTTATGCGTTTCTAGACCGCTGCGTGCTTTGAACATTTTTGGACATTGCTCACACATGAACATCTCATCGGTGTGAGCCGACCGTTTGTGAGCGTTGATTGTCTTTTTACTGAAACTAAAAAAAGTTTGTCAAACTAATATGAAATCAATTTAAAAAAAAACCCTCACGGTTTATTGCAGATATCGCAGGTTACATCCTTCACAGCATGCACGCGATCTAAATGCTTCTTAAGGTTAATCACGCCACGGAACATTTTATCACAAAGGTCACATCTATAGTTTTTCTCGATGCGGTCTGTCTCACGGCCGTGTGCCTTGAATTTGTGCCTTTCAAGAAATTGGAATATTTCACCGCATATATCGCACCTGTTCCGAATAGTGATAAGTAAGTAAAGCTAATGCTAAGTATTGCGTTTGTATTTGAGAAGGTAGAGTTTATTATTTTAAAGCAGACAGGTTTTAGCTTTGAAAATGAGAGAGGGCCCTATTCTCACAACCACGTCGCATAGTGACTAGAAGGAAATTTTCCTCTAGGCACTAGGGAACGTGACTGTAAGAATAGAGCACTAAATGTACAATAGTAGGTCTGGCTTATACTAGGTTGGTTGGAAGACGTGTTCTTGCTGATCAAAATGTGATATATAATTTCTTTATCGCTTCAGATTGTATGGTAGACGCGTGATTAGAGATCTTTCGATTTCTCCATCGGCGCTCGTTAAACGAAACCAAACTGTCTCAGGGGATTATATACCATTGCTCAGAAATCCATTTCCAAGAAAGCCATTCCCCAGAAAAGTTCGCATAAGGTAATATGACATACTGGACGTATAGCATTGCGGACAAAAATTACAGGATATATGAACACGCGTTAAACTGATATATACATTTCGGTAAATAGGATATGAAAGAAGATGGAAAACTCAACAACTTTCTATTGAACTGATTTTTTTTTCTAATTTAAATATTCCAAATCATATTATAAAATCAAAGCATCGTGTTAATCATTTTCATTTTGCAGCGTTTGGTGGGGCAATGAGAGCGCAAGTCAGTCCAAGGTCGATGATAGGAGAGGTAATGGCAGAATGGTCCATGCAGACTACAAATACGCCATGGGAAAGGAACAGGGTGTGGGTTGGGGTAGGGTTAATGAATTGATGTGTACTTGACGAATAATTGCACTGCAGAATGTGATGAAAAGGTGCATAGAACAGTACTACTGTTGGCTGTTCAGAAATAAATATAATATATTCTCCATAAGGTTTGATAGCAAATGTACGTATTTTGTGATTATGTGATGCCAATTCATAAGCGTTAACAAGTTCATTTTATCCCGTGGTTTTATCAAGTTTGTGAGACCGCAACGGTAGATGTGCGTGGAAGATCGCGAAATGCTCAAGCGTTTGTATGTTCACGTGTTTATCGCGTATGCCAGAACTGTGTGGCCATATGCATATTCGCGTATGTTCTTGAAAGATCGCGCGGACCGTGAATTTGTTGCTTAGTTTTTAGTGTACGGTTCAGGTACTAGAAGAAAGTTCCCCTATAACACTAGAGTTCCCGGTCATGTTTCCATGGAATATGTTGTCTAATAAATATGAGCCTCATTTGTTTTATTGGTCCAACTGAAGACATGAATCTAGGCTGTTAAGAACGAGGGCAGGGACATCCTAACGTGGCCGTCTCATGATCGGTGGGTTGTTGGCGAGATCGCGAGTATGTTGTGGATGATTGGATGTGTGGATGATTGCAATTGCATGTTCACGTTTATGACCCGGTTTGTGTTATCGCGAAGGTAGCGGCGTTTGTACGTTTTGAATGAGATATTATGAGTGTATATGAGAGAATATGCCATTGATTGTGTCAGCGAGTGTTATAATGAATCTAAGTTAAGATACAGTAATAAAAGGGAAACATACCGAATTAAAAGAAAAAAATGAAGACATTAAGTAGAAGCGTATAGATTGACTGATATTTTGGTTAACATGAGTAGTGGAAAAGCAAACTAATAGAAGTAAAACAAAAACAGACAAATGAAGTAGAAGAACGGGAGGGACGTATTCAAAGGTGCTTATATTTGGGAACATAGCCACTTTAGTTGACGGTTTTGTTCGCGTGTATGATGGTTCTTCAAGATTACTAGGCACATTTTGAACATTTGACTTGATATGGTCCCAATACTTTGGATTTTACACTTAAATCAATACATTGTGCAATTGAATGATGTTTACTTTAGATTTGGGTTCAGTGCTGGGAAAATCATAATCAAAAAAAAATCAAACCGCAATCATGGCTGATAATTATCGCTTATGATTTTTTCGAAAATTCTCACTGCCGATAAAATTATGCCGTGATCACTCTCTTAACTATCAAAAGATCATCTCACAAAAATCACTACCGATTTTTTCTTGCCCTCTATCAGTGGTGATTTTGATCTGTGGTTGAATTAGATAATTGAGAGGGTGATCACGGCATGATTCTATCTGCAGCGAGCAATTCGGAAAAAATCACAAGTGAGCATTATCAGCCATGATTGCGATTTGATTTAATTCTTGGATCAATGATCATTATCTATTTTCGAACATTATGGATATGTTAGGGGTGTCAATGAGCCAAGCTGAAATTTTTTTTTAACTTTTTGGGAAAGTGTTTTATATTGAAAGGCAAATCGAGGGCTGTTGAAAATCAATAGTTTTGAACATTTTCAATGCACAGGGGGGTCCGCCGATGCATCAAAAGTGATTTTTTTTCGCCGATGCATCAAAATGGATTTTTTTCAACTTTTTGGGAAAGTGTTTTATATTGAAAGGCAAATCGAGGGCTGTTGAAAATCAATAGTTTTGAACATTTTCAATGCACAGGGGGGTCCGCGAAGCATCAAAATTGATTTTTTTTCGCCGATGCATCAAAATAGATTTTTTTTCTACTTTTTGGGAAAGTGTTTTATATTGAAAGGCAAGTTGAGGGCTGTTGAAAATCAAGTTTTGGACATATCCAATGCACAGGGGGGTCCGCCGATGTGTCAAAATGGATTTTTTTCAACTTTTTGGGAAAGTGTTTTATATTGAAAGGCAAATCGAGCGCTGTTAAAAATCAATAGTTTTGAACATTTTCAATGCACAAGGGGCAGATGTGTCAAAATGGATTTTTTTTCAGCTTTTTGCGAAAGTGATTTATATTGAAAGGAAAGTTGAGGGCTGTTGAAAATCGACAGTTTTGAACATGTTCAATGCACAGGGGGGTCCGCCTCAAAATGCATCAAAATGGAATTTTTTCAACTTTTTGGGAAAGTGTTTTATATTGAAAGGCAAGTTGAGGGCTGTTGAAAATCAATAGTTTTGGACATTTCCAATGTACAGGGAGGTCCGCCGATGCATCAAAATGGAATTTTTTTCAACTTTTCGAGAAAGTGTTTTATATTGAAAGGCAAATCGAGGGCTGTTGAAAATCAATAGTTTTGAACATTTTCAATGCACAGGGGGGTCCGCCGATGCATCAAAATTGATTTTTTTTCGCCGATGCATCAAAATGGAATTTTTTTCTACTTTTTGGGAAAGTGTTTTATATTGAAAGGCAAGTTGAGGGCTGTTGAAAATCAAGTTTTGGACATTTCCAATACACAGGGGGGTCCGCCGATTTGTCAGAATGGATTTTTTCCAACTTTTTGGGAAAGTGTTTTATATTGAAAGGCAAATCGAGGGCTGTTGAAAATCAATAGTTTTGAACATATTCAATGCACAGGGGGGTCCGCCGATGCATCAAAATGGATTTTTTTCAACTTTTTGGGAAAGTGTTTTATATTGAAAGGCAAGTTGAGGGCTGTTGAAAATCAATAGTTTTGGACATTTCCAATGTACAGGGAGGTCCGCCGATGCATCAAAATGGAATTTTTTTCATCTTTTCGAGAAAGTGTTTTATATTGAAAGGCAAGTTGAGGGCTATTGAAAATCAATAGGTTTAAATATTTTCAATGCACAGGGGAGTCCGCCGATGCATCAAAATGGATTTTTTTCAACTTTTTGGGAAAGTGTTTTATATTGAAAGGCAAGTTGAGGGCTGTTGAAAATCAATAATTTTAAACATTTCCAATGCACAGGGCGGTCCGCCGATGTGCCAAAATGGATTTTTTTCAACTTTTTGGGAAAGTGTTTTATATTGAACGGCAAGTTGAGGGCTATTGAAAATCAATGGTTTTAAACATTTCCAATGCACAGGGCGGTCCGCCGATGCATCAAAATGGAATTTTTTTCATCTTTTCGAGAAAGTGTTTTATATTGAAAGGCAAGTTGAGGGCTATTGAAAATCAATAGGTTTAAATATTTTCAATGCACAGGGGAGTCCGCCGATGTGTCAAAATGGAATTTTTTTCAACTTTTTGGGAAAGTGTTTTATATTGAAATGCAAATCGAGGGCTGTTGAAAATCAATAGTTTTGAACATTTTCAATGCACAGGGGGGTCCGCCGATGCATCAAAATGGAATTTTTTTCAACTTTCCGAGAAAGTGTTTTATATTGAAAGGCAAGTTGAGGGCTGTTGAAAATCAATAGTTTTGGACATTTCCAATGCACAGGGGGTCCGCCGATGTGTCAAAATGGAATTGTTTTCAACTTTTTGGGAAAGTGTTTTATATTGAAAGGCAAGTTGAGGGCTGTTGAAATTCAATAATTTTGGACATTTCCAATGCACAGGGGGTCCGCCGATGTGTCAAAATGGATTTTTTTCAACTTTTTGGGAAAGTGTTTTATATTGAAAGGCAAATCGAGGGCTGTTGAAAATCAATAGTTTTGAACATTTTCAATGCACAGGGGGGTCCGCCGATGCATCAAAATTGATTTTTTTTCGCCGATGCATCAAAATGGAATTTTTTTCTACTTTTTGGGAAAGTGTTTTATATTGAAAGGCAAGTTGAGGGCTGTTGAAAATCAAGTTTTGGACATTTCCAATACACAGGGGGGTCCGCCGATTTGTCAGAATGGATTTTTTCCAACTTTTTGGGAAAGTGTTTTATATTGAAAGGCAAATCGAGGGCTGTTGAAAATCAATAGTTTTGAACATTTTCAATGCACAAGGGAGTCCGCAGATGTGTCAAAATGGAATTTTTTCAACTTTTTGCGAAAGTGTTTTATATTGAAAGGCAAGTTGAGGGCTGTTGAAAATCAATAGTTCTGGACATTTCCAATGCACAGGGGGGTCCGCCGATGTGTCATAATGGAATTTTTTTTCAACTTTTTGGGAAAGTGTTTTATATTGAAAGGCAAGTTGAGGGCTGTTGAAAATCAATAGTTTTGGACATTTCCAATGCACAGGGGGGTCCGCCGATGTGCCAAAATGGATTTTTTTCAACTTTTTGGGAAAGTGTTTTATATTGAAAGGCAAGTTGAGGGCTATTGAAAATCAATGGTTTTAAACATTTTCAATGCACAGGGGGTCCGCTGATGTGTCAAAATGGAATTTTTTGAACTTTTTGGGAAAGTGTTATATTGAAAGGCAAATCGAGGGCTGTTGAAAATCAATAATTTTGAACATTTTCAATGCACAGGGGGGTTCGCCGATGCACCAAAATTGATTTTTTTTCGCCGATGCATCAAAATGGAATTTTTTTCTACTTTTTGGGAAAGCGTTTTATATTGAAAGGCAAGTTGAGGGCTGATGAAAATCAAGTTTTGGACATTTCCAATACACAGGGGGGTCCGCCGATGTGTCAAAATGGATTTTTTTCAACTTTTTGGGAAAGTGTTTTATATTGAAAGGCAAATCGAGGGCTGTTGAAAATCAATAGTTTTGAACATTTTCAATGCACAGGGGGGTCCGCCGATGCATCAAAATTGATTTTTTTTCGCCGATGCATCAAAATGGAATTTTTTTCTACTTTTTGGGAAAGTGTTTTATATTGAAAGGCAAGTTGAGGGCTGTTGAAAATCAAGTTTTGGACATTTCCAATACACAGGGGGGTCCGCCGATGTGTCAAAATGGATTTTTTTCAACTTTTTGGGAAAGTGTTTTATATTGAAAGGCAAATCGAGGGCTGTTGAAAATCAATAGTTTTGAACATTTCCAATGCACAGGGGGTCCGCCGATGTGTCAAAATGGAATTGTTTTCAACTTTTTGGGAAAGTGTTTTATATTGAAAGGCAAGTTGAGGGCTGTTGAAATTCAATAATTTTGGACATTTCCAATGCACAGGGGGTCCGCCGATGTGTCAAAATGGATTTTTTTCAACTTTTTGGGAAAGTGTTTTATATTGAAAGGCAAATCGAGGGCTGTTGAAAATCAATAGTTTTGAACATTTTCAATGCACAGGGGGGTCCGCCGATGCATCAAAATTGATTTTTTTTCGCCGATGCATCAAAATGGAATTTTTTTCTACTTTTTGGGAAAGTGTTTTATATTGAAAGGCAAGTTGAGGGCTGTTGAAAATCAAGTTTTGGACATTTCCAATACACAGGGGGGTCCGCCGATTTGTCAGAATGGATTTTTTCCAACTTTTTGGGAAAGTGTTTTATATTGAAAGGCAAATCGAGGGCTGTTGAAAATCAATAGTTTTGAACATTTTCAATGCACAAGGGAGTCCGCAGATGTGTCAAAATGGAATTTTTTCAACTTTTTGCGAAAGTGTTTTATATTGAAAGGCAAGTTGAGGGCTGTTGAAAATCAATAGTTCTGGACATTTCCAATGCACAGGGGGGTCCGCCGATGTGTCATAATGGAATTTTTTTTCAACTTTTTGGGAAAGTGTTTTATATTGAAAGGCAAGTTGAGGGCTGTTGAAAATCAATTGTTTTGGACATTTCCAATGCACAGGGGGGTCCGCCGATGTGCCAAAATGGATTTTTTTCAACTTTTTGGGAAAGTGTTTTATATTGAAAGGCAAGTTGAGGGCTATTGAAAATCAATGGTTTTAAACATTTTCAATGCACAGGGGGTCCGCTGATGTGTCAAAATGGAATTTTTTGAACTTTTTGGGAAAGTGTTATATTGAAAGGCAAATCGAGGGCTGTTGAAAATCAATAATTTTGAACATTTTCAATGCACAGGGGGGTTCGCCGATGCACCAAAATTGATTTTTTTTCGCCGATGCATCAAAATGGAATTTTTTTCTACTTTTTGGGAAAGTGTTTTATATTGAAAGGCAAGTTGAGGGCTGTTGAAAATCAAGTTTTGGACATTTCCAATACACAGGGGGGTCCGCCGATGTGTCAAAATGGATTTTTTTCAACTTTTTGGGAAAGTGTTTTATATTGAAAGGCAAATCGAGGGCTGTTGAAAATCAATAGTTTTGAACATTTTCAATGCACAAGGGAGTCCACAGATGTGTCAAAATGGATTTTTTTCAGCTTTTTGCGAAAGTGTTTTATATTGAAAGGCAAGTTGAGGGCTGTTGAAAATCGATAGTTTTGAACATTTTCAATGCACAGGGGGGGTCCGCCAATGCATCAAAATGGATTTTTTTCAACTTTTTGGGAAAGTGTTTTATATTGAAAGGCAAATCGAGGGCTGTTGAAAATCAATAGTTTTTAACATTTTCAATGCACAGGGGGGTCCGCCGATGCATCAAAATGGATTTTGTTTCAACTTTTTGGCAGTGTTTTATATTGAAAGGCAAGTTGAGGGCTGTTGAAAATCAATAGTTTTGGACATTTTCATAACTTTAATGTGTCAAAGTGAAATTTACATTTATTGACTCTCCAAAACAAGGTTATTGGATGCGTAGTACGCATTTTTTGAACACATCCTTTTATTTTTACGAGCACTACATTCATGTGCTTTCACACATAAATAACGAGCATAATCCATAACAATAAATCAAGGAGTTAACATGATTCTGCGAAAAAAAAAATTTGGCGTAAAGTAGCCCCCTTGTGGGGGTGACTACGCCAATTTTAGCTCTTTAGATTTCTCGTACAATCTTGATTTTCTAAAAAAAATTTTAATGACTTTGGAGGTACTTGTTCCATATGTAAAACATTGAACAGTTTGAAATTTGAAGTTGCGTGATCGTAGTTCTTGAGTGTAACGTACAAAACGTTCTATTTTTGGCGTAAAGTAATCACCGATGACGGTATTTCAAAACCCACTCGTCAAACTCGTTCCAAAAACAAAGATAATTACAAAAATATTGATATCCGTCATTATCCCGACTGAAGCGAAACGAGCCTTGGAAAAACAAATGTTGGAAGCGGAAAAACGACATCTGTCACAAATGTTCCAACTTAGAAAGGCCCAACTGGAATGTGAGGAAGAACACACGGACCGCAGCCGGATAAGCAAGCGGCAGAGTATCGACCAGGTGCGTCAGTGGATGGAAGAATGCGCTGAACAAGCAGAAGGTGCCGTTAGATTCTCAACCAATCTAGAAACAGCCTCGCTGTCAATGCCGCAGCAAACATCCCAGTTCGAGGGGAACACGAAAGACAGTTGCTACCCCGGTAGGACAGTGATGCCACAGGTAGGACAAGTCCAGAGTCCGCTGAGGCATCCTTCGTTACCAAACGTACTTCAGCGTACGTCATTGTCAGCAGTAAATCCAGCTGGCCAATACGGCTACTCCGTTCCAGGTGCCGGTAATTATAAGCAAATCCAACTGGTGGATACCGGTGCAATCCCCAAGGGAACCAACGTTGAGCAAGCCGTAGTAAGCGTTACCCACAACCCCGCAGGTAACCCTTTACCCCCCGTAGTACCAGGTAAGCCACCACATAGTAAAAATAAAGTGAAAGCCCAACTGTGTTGCGAGGATAATATTGCTCAATTAACCGAGCAGTTCGGGAACATTCAAATTCCCTCGGCATTACTAATGAACCAAAAGAGTGATGCTGTATTCCCAAAGAATCTAACGAGGAATGTGTGTATAGAGCAGGTACAACCGAACCCTTCGTTTGGAACAGTCCCAGTTCCTCAAGGGCTTTTGAATATGTCTACATTTGTTCCAACCCCCTCGCAGTTAGCAGCCCGACAGGTGATGACGAAAGAATTACCCCCCTTTTCGGGCAACCCAACCGACTGGCCCGTATTCATAAGCAGCTTTATGACAACTACGCTTGCTTGTGGATATTCGAGTGCCGAAAATTTAACACGTTTACAACGCTGCTTGAAAGGTGCTGCATACGAAGCTGTCCAGAGTCGTTTGGTTCTACCTGAGTGTGTTCCCCACGTGTTGGAGGACCTGCATTTTCTCTTTGGTAGGCCTGAGCTTTTAATCGACGCACTTCTTGAAAAGGTTCGTTCTGTCGCTGCACCGAAATCCGAAAAATTGGAATCCCTTATCGATTTTGGTATGGTGGTACGAACTCTTTGCGACCACTTGGAAGCTGCCGGTCAACGTGAACATTTATCGAATCCGTCCTTGTTGACGGAGCTTATCGGGAAGCTTCCCGCTCACGTTAAAATGGAATGGGGTGCACATCTGAAAAACTGCCGAGAAGTCAATTTGAAAACTTTCGCCAGTTTCATGTCCAGTGTGATGACTTCTGTGGGTAGAGTGACAATGACAAAAGTGAACAAGCCGCCGGAGAAAACGAATCAAAGAACTAGAGGATCGATTAACACACACGCTGCTAATCCAGTAGCCGCCGTTGTTCCGGATAGGTTGTGCTATTCGTGTAGAAAACCTGGTCACCGCATTCAGGATTGTGGAATGTTCAAAGCGCTGCCTATGGAAGAACGTTGGAGGTACGTGAATACGAACGGACTTTGCCGAAACTGCTTGAATGCCCACGGGAAACGTAGCTGTCGCAGCAAGGGCTCGTGTGGCATCCAGGGTTGCGAGTATCGTCATCATCCTCTACTGCACGCAGCACGAAACAATCAAGTCTTGAACGGCCAACTTCAACATTCAGCGGGAAACTTCACGCATAGAGTACTCGAACAAGTCATCCTGTTTCGTATTGTGCCTGTGGTGTTACGCGGGAGTAAAGCTACCATTAACACGTTCGCTTTTCTCGACGAAGGATCGTCACTGACGCTTGTCGAAGATAAACTTGCAAACGAGCTCGGCGCCAACGGGATTACGAAGCCTTTGTGTCTGATGTGGACCGGAAACGTGACGAGGATGGAATCAGCATCAAAACAAATTTCTCTGACGATCTCGGCGGTGAACGGAAATAAGGAGTACGAGGTAGAAGATGCACGTACAGTGAAGGAGTTGTCTCTTCCAAAACAAACAGTATCATTTGAACGCTTGGTCAACCAGTATCGTCATCTCCAAGGACTTCCGATTGCCAGCTATGAAGATGCTACACCCAGACTGTTGATAGGAGTAAATAACTTGAATCTGATTGTTCCACTACGAACTAAAGAAGGCCTACGTTACGAACCCGTTGCTGTCAAAACCAGATTGGGCTGGTGCGTCTACGGCGGAAAGATGGGTGAGGGAACAACACATACAGTGAACTGTCATTCATGCGGTTGCACTGTAACTCAAGAGCTGCATAACACAGTGAGAGATTATTTCGCGCTAGAGGATGTCGCGGCTAAGGCGGTGACCGTGCTTGTGTCAGAAGAAGAGAAGCGTGCCCATCGTATCCTAGAACAAACGACAACTCGTATTGGCAAACGCTTCGAAACGGGGCTGCTATGGAAGTATGACCATATTGAGTTCCCTGATAGCTACAATATGGCTATAAGCCGACTGGAATGCCTGGAGAAGAAACTGTCACGAGAACCGAAGCTTAAGGAGATCGTTCAGGAGCAGTTGACTGCATACCAAACAAAAGGCTACACCCATCTCGCTTCAAAGGAGGAACTACTCAATGCGGACCTGAAACGAGTCTGGTATCTGCCACTAGGACTGGTGACGAATCCTCGGAAGCCAGACAAAGTGCGAATAATTTGGGATGCAGCGGCAAAGGTCAGTGGAATTTCTCTCAATACGGCGCTTCTGAAAGGTCCCGATCAACTGACTTCGTTACCAGCGGTCCTGTTACGTTTCCGCCAGTTCAAAGTTGGAGTTACCGCAGACATCAAAGAGATGTTCCATCAAATCTCCATACGCAAAGAAGATCGCCACTCTCAGCGATTCCTCTGGCGTTCGGATCCTTCACACCGTCCGGAGATCTTCTTGATGGATGTGGCGACGTTTGGATCAACGTGCTCACCCGCATCAGCGCAATTCGTGAAAAACAAAAACGCTGAAGAGTTTCGGGAACAATATCCTCGCGCCGTGGAGGGCATAGTTGAAAACCATTATGTGGACGACTGCTTGGAGAGTTTTGAGAGCGCTGAAGAAGCCTTGCGCGTCAGTCGAGAAATGCGCATGATACACGATGAAGGAGGCTTCGAACTGAGAAGCTGGCATTCGAACAGTGCAGAAGTGCTAAATGGCTTAGGCGAAACCAAATCAGCTGAAACGAAGACCATCGTTCAAGGCGGTGGATTCGAGCGCGTGCTAGGACTACTGTGGAGTACGGAAGCAGATGAACTTCACTTCTCTACAACGATGACGAACGAGATCCAGAACTTGGTGGAAGGCAACCAACGTCCAACTAAAAGACAGATGCTGAAATGCCTAATGGGTTTCTTTGACCCACTGGGACTTATGAGTTTCTTCCATATCCATGGTAAGATGCTTCTGCAAGACGTCTGGCGATCGGGAATCGAGTGGGATGATGTGGTCAGCGATAGTATCTTTGAGCGTTGGCTGAAATGGACAAGACTCTTCAGCGAAGTTAGCGTAGTGCGCATACCCAGGTGTTACTTCCACGAAGCGACCCTAGAACACTATGATGGACTACAGCTGCACGTTTTTGTGGATGCTAGCGAGGTAGCTTACTCCGCAGCTGCTTATTTTCGAGTAGTGAATCCTCACGGTATAGGCGAATGTGCGTTGGTCGCTGCGAAGGCGAAAGTAGCTCCGTTGAAGCCCCTCTCAGTGCCCAGGATGGAATTGCAAGCAGCTGTTTTGGGATCGCGGTTGATGAAATTCGTGGAAGAAGCTCATAGTCTCACCATAGCGCGAAGGTACTTGTGGACCGATTCGGCTACTGTGCTGTCGTGGCTTCGAGCGGATCATCGCAGGTATAAGCAGTTCGTGGCCTGTCGTATTGGAGAGTTACTTACCACAACGGATGCCGGTGACTGGCGATGGGTGCCCTCGAAATTTAACCCTGCTGATGCCGCAACCAAGTGGGGTAAAGGCCCAAAATTGACAACGGACAGTATGTGGTTCAAAAGTCCAGAATTCTTGTGCGAACCGGAGACAAGTTGGCCTGTTCAAAGAATTCGTTCCGTGGACACGGAAGAAGAGTTGCGCCCTTGCTATGCGCACCGCGGAATTATCCTGCCAACGCTGATAATCGATTTGGATCGATTTTCAAAGCTTTCTCGGGCGGTGAGGACCATCGGCCACGTGCATAGATTTCTGGGGAACCTGAAACGGAAGCGACTCAGCGAGAATGCGGTAAATGGAAGATTCAGTTCGGAGGAGCTCAAATCGGCAGAACGCTCATTGATACGGATGGTGCAATGGCAGGCATTTCCCGATGAAATGGCGATAACAGCGCGAAATCAACAGAAATCAGCTGAGCAGTGGGAACCTCTGGACAAGAGCAGCAGAATTTACCAGTTGTCTCCGATCGTGGATGATTATGGGGTGCTCCGGATCGGCGGACGCATTGGGAAAGCCCCTAATATCGACCTAGATGCGAAGTTTCCGGTCATACTCCCACGAAATCATAGGTTTACCACACTATTGGTGGACGACTACCACCGTAAGTTTCGTCATGGTAACCACGAAACCGTGACAAATGAAATACGCCAAAAGTATTATGTACCGAGATTGAGAGTAGCAGTGAAGCAGCAAGCAACAGCTTGTCAATGGTGCAAAATAAATAAGGTCAAGCCGCAAACTCCGCAGATGGCTCCATTACCGGCAGCACGCATGGCCGCATTCACTAAACCGTTCACTTATGTGGGCCTCGATTTCTTCGGACCGCTACTCGTGAAAATCGGGAGAAGCAACGCAAAGCGTTGGATCGCTGTGTTTACATGCCTGACCATTAGAGCCGTTCATGTAGAAGTAGCGCATAGCCTCAGCACCGACTCGTGCGTGAAGTGCGTACGGCGTTTCGTTTGTCGACGGGGTTCGCCGGCAGAGATACACAGCGACAACGGCACCAACTTCCAGGGTGCTAGCCGACTGTTGAGGGAACAAATGCAAGAAATACAAGGAGAGCTTGCAGCAACCTTCACCAATACGAGCACAAAATGGTTATTCATACCACCCGCGACCCCTCACATGGGTGGATCGTGGGAAAGAATGGTGCGCTCTATCAAAACCGCGATGGAGACGGCCTACAACAACTGTCGTAAGCTGGACGACGAAGCTTTGGAGACGTTAGTCGTAGAAGCGGAGGCGATCGTAAACACTCGTCCCTTGACGTATTTGCCATTGACTTCCGAAGAAAGTGAAGCCATTACTCCGAACCACTTTCTGTTGGGGAGCTCAAGCGGTGTTCGTCAGCCAACGGTTGAACCAACGGATTCATCGGCAGCCTTGCGGACCTCCTGGAATCAGATTCAGTTTCAACTAGACGTCTTCTGGAAAAGGTGGACTCGGGAATATCTTCCGACCCTCACGAAGCGCACGAAGTGGTTCGGGGATGTAAAGCCTGTCGCCGAAGGAGACTTGGTGTACATCGTGGACGGAGACAGAAGAAACGGCTGGGAACGAGGTCGCGTGCAGTTAGTCATCAAAGGAGCGGATGGGAAGATTCGTCAAGCGATTGTACAAACTGCGAGGGGGGTTGTGCGTAGACCTGTCTCGAGGTTGGCTGTCTTGGAGGTGGATCGTAAAACTGAACCTGGTGGCCAGTGTTACGGGGGGGAGGATGTTGGAACTGGCAGCACGGACAATGTTGGAACTGGCAGCACGTACATTGTTGGAACTGGCAGTACGGACATGGTCGGAACTGGGAGCACGGACATACACGAGTAGGATTTACACATTTAGAGAGAGGAAAGATTTAGAGTGTAGAGAGGAAGAAGTGTCAGAATGAGAAAAAGGAAAAGATTAACAGCGTGCGGAAGAATTTCTATTTCTAAACCTAAACCCTAAAATTTATTGGCTAGTGTAAAACTTATTAACTAGTTAAAACTTAATATCTAGTGTAAAACTTAACCTATCTTAGAACTACTGCGAAACACTACTGTAAGTAAATTTGATTCAATTGCAATAATTAAAATATAAGCTAATTGGAAATTTATCCTAACCTAGATTCGCGTACGATAGAGTTAGTTTGCACTAAAAGCGGGAGATAGCGTATGCAATTGAACGAATACCGATTTATGTAAGTCTTTATTGTATAACTGCATTACCTTTATCTAAACAAATATAATTGCAGCTAAAAGCTGAATCGAAATCACAAATTGTGATTTGTTGTTTGCGATCTGCTAAACAGATTTCGGATCTTCACGCGCCCCGTCTTCTTGTTCTCCGGAACACCGACGAACTAGTTATGAAAAAAAAAGTTCAACAGACGTTTTTTTGGAGCCAATACGTTTTTATGTACAACGTATCCAACACTTAAATTTATTTAGCGCAGCTGTCTACAAATCAATATAATCCTAACAATAGCAAAACAAACTTTAATTTCGTTTTTACTCTTAATTTACTATAATAAACACTTAATTTACTATTATAAACCGAAGCTGTTAATGTATTCTTCTATAGTCCCTAAACATAGGCTTATAACTTTTTCTGATTTTGTATAAATTTCACTTAAGGAGGTCTTCCAGCGCAAAATTAAAAAAAAACTCTAAGGCACGGAAAATATGCTCAAGATCCTTTCTTTACACGAATTGGACTTGGTTCGTCTGCTAGAGCTTATCAAACATATGTTAATATGAGGCTGACAAAAACGGGTTAAAAAGCTGATAAAATCAGGGGCTGACAAAATTGGGTTAAAAAGCTGATAAAATCTGAGTAGACAAAATCGGGAGCTGATAAAATCGGGTCTTCACTTTATTAACTTTTCTAAGTAACAACTTGAACAATTTTGAATTGCTCGAAAAATAAAAAAAATGGATAACGCAATCTTTAGCCTTAAATTATTGTAGACAAAGAAAAGACCTTTATCAGCCCCCGATTTTGTTTATCCCCAATTTTGTCAGCTTTTGACGCTTTTTTTCAGCCTCATATTTATCAAAAAGAAAAAAATAAACAAAACAATTTTCCAAAAAAAAATCAATTTTGACACATCGGCGGACCCCTCTGTGCATTGAAAATGTCCAAAACTATTGATTTTGAACTACCAACAACTTGTCCTTCAATATAAAACACTTTCCCGAAAAGTTGAAAAAAATCAATTTTAACGCATCGGCAGACCCCCCTGTGCATTGAAAATGTTCAAAACTATTGATTTTGAACTACCAACAACTTGTCCTTCAATATAAAACACTTTCCCGAAAAGTTTGAAAACAATCCATTTTGACACATCGGCGGACCCCCTGTACATTGAAAATGTTCAAAACTATTGATTTTCAACAGCCCTCGATTTTTTCGGCAAATTTAAGACTAAGAGAAAAGGAAGCAATGAAATTTAAAGCCGTATATGTATTCTAGAGCGAATCAGTTATAAACTTAGAACGGAAAACTACGACTAGAACAACTTGGCTTATATGGGTATGATCGAAAAGAAATGGGAAGAATCTTTTGCCTTCTGATGGTAGGAGTTAAGGTAGTGGATAAATTTTGCTAGGTAAATTTTATCTTGTAATCCAACGAAATTAAATTTGAATATTATAAAGCATAGTTAAAATGCCATGCATTACATGCAGAAGGTTGCGCTTCGCTAGTTCGGGACGACAGTTTCGGGCAACCGGCACACTACGCTTCTATGAATGATGTCGTCCTCGACCATTGAAATGTCAGCATTATGTTCGACGCATTCAGTCAAATGGTATCAGATTTTATCGATTACTTCTATTAGGCCTCAAATTAATCGCTCTATTTCGGGGAATATGCGAATCTTATACTTAGTTGTACACTGTATGGATAGTATATTCTTCCTAACTCTTGCCTAACGAGAAACAGTACATAATATTAAAATATTGATAAACAATCTAATATAATTTAAAGTATTTGCAACATCCATTTCAAATAGTCTAATCTGGGTATGGTTGTGTTAGTGCGTCGGCTGAGCTTACATTAAATGGTGTCTTAAGTTGGGTTAAGTTTTCTATACGTACATACCATCATTCCATTTTGACATACACTCAGGTTTTTTTAAGCGGGGGATACAGGCCGCGTAAATGAAAACCGCGTAAACTTCAAAAATTGAAATGTAAATGAAAACCGCGTAGATTTAAGAATCCGCGTTAATGGAAACCTCGTTAATGGATACCGCGTAAATTCAAAAATACGCGTAAATGAAAACCACGCAAATTCAAAAATCCGCGTAAATGAAAACTGCGTGAATTTCAAAATTAAATTAATTAAAAAATTAATTATTAACACTCGGAATACCAAGGGGGTAAAAAAAATGGGAACGCTTACTTTGACCGGTCGTATCTCAGCCGTTACATAATCGATTTCAAATCTGTCTTCACCAATAGAAAGGTATATCTTTTGTGAACACGTCGAATTTAAAAAATAGAAGACTAGAGTTGTCTACAGTAAGTTACAGTAAAAAGAGAATAACAAAGTCAGTGAGAAAAAAATGGGAACGCTTCTTTGACTTGCCATATCTTAGCTGTTTGCTCACCAATTTTAATTCTTTCTTCACCATTGGATAGGTAAATCTTTTATAAAAACAGTGAACAAAGAATGATGGAAAGCAAATTTGTATATCTAAAGTAATTGTAAAAAAGTAATTGAGAGTCAGTGCAGACGAAATGAGTTTTTCTGTTCAAACAATCGTATCACGACCATTTGTCAGCCAATTTCAATTTTCCTTACACCAATGCAATCCTTAGAGCTTCTAGACTTTTAATATATGCAATAAATAGTAGATTTTCAAAAATTACTATACTTTTTCGAGTTTTTAGGAGATAAGATTTTTACAATGTACGTGGCATACGGCATTGAAATTCTTTGCGACTTATTAGTTTTACAGTTTGAAAATTACCTGTTTACTCAATAGTTCTACATATTATACATGGATATTATTATATCAAAATGTTTGCACAAACGTGGAGAAACACAATATTGTATGTAAGTTACTTAATAATAGAGTGTGTTAGGACGATTCAGTAAATACGAAGAAGTTCAGAATTTTAAAATATTCGTCATATAACTTCAAATTTGAAGCGATGACCTATACATTTTAATACACCAATCGATTGTAATTGATGGCGGCTACAATTTCTGAAAAAAGACATTTTTATATTTTCTCAAAAAATAGCCAAAAGTACGTAGAAGTACAGAAATTTCATTTAGTTCGCAAATAACGTCGAATTCAAAGCGATGGCCTATACCTTTTTATATACCAATCGATTATAATTGATTTTGGTTACAATTTCTGGAAGAACAATTTTTATATTTTCTCAAAAATAGACAAAAGTACGTAGAACTACAGTAATTTCATTTAGTTGACAAATAACTTCAAGTATTCAAATCTATCACCTATGCAATTTATACACCAATCGTTTGTAATTGATTTTGGCTACAATTTCTGAAAGAACAAATTTTTATATTTTCTCAAAAAAATAGCCAAAAATACGTACAAGTACAGAAATTTCATTTAGTGGGTAAATAACGTCGAATTCTAAGGGATGATTTATACTTTTTTATACACCAATCGATTGTAATTGAAGGCGGCTACAATTTTTGAAAGAACACATCTTTATATTTTCTCAAAAAATAGACAAAATACGTAGAAGTACGGAAATTTGATGTAGTTGGCAAATAAGGTCAAATTCAAAATGATGGCCTACACTTTTATATATACCAATCGATTGTAATTGATTTCAGCTACAATTGTTGCAAGATAAACTTTTCATATTTTCCCAAAAAACGACAAAAATACTTAGAAGTACAGAAATTTCGTCTGATTGGCACATACCTGCGAATTTCCGTACTTCTACGTATTTTTGGCTAATTTTTGAGAAAATATAAACAATTGTTCTTTCAGAAATTGTAGCCGCCATCAATTACAATAGATTGGTGTATAAATAGTGTAGGTCATCCCTTTTAATTTGCAGTTATTTGCCAATCAAACGAAATTTCTGTACTTCTACGTATTTTTGTCGTTTTTTTTAAAGAATATATAAAAAGTTTATCTTGCAACAATTGTAGCCGAAATCAATTACAATCGATTGGTGTATAAAAAAGTATAAATCATCCCTTAGAATTCGACGTTATTTACCTACTAAATGCAATTTCTGTACTTGTACGTATTTTTGGCTATTTTTTTGAGAAAATATAAAAATTTGTTCTTTCAGAAATTGTAGCCAAAATCAATTACAAACGATTGGTGTATAAATTGCATAGGTGATAGATTTGAATACTTGAAGTTATTTGTCAACTAAATGAAATTACTGTAGTTCTACGTACTTTTGTCTATTTTTGAGAAAATATAAAAATTGTTCTTCCAGAAATTGTAACCAAAATCAATTATAATCGATTGGTATATAAAAAGGTATAGGCCATCGCTTTAAATTCGACGTTATTTGCGAACTAAATGAAATTTCTGTACTTCTACGTACTTTTGGCTATTTTTTGAGAAAATATAAAAATGTCTTTTTTCAGAAATTGTAGCCGCCATCAATTACAATCGATTGGTGTATTAAAATGTATAGGTCATCGCTTCAAATTTGAAGTTATATGACGAATATTTTAAAATTCTGAACTTCTTCGTATTTACTGAATCGTCCTAACACACTCTATTATTAAGTAACTTACATACAATATTGTGTTTCTCCACGTTTGTGCAAACATTTTGATATAATAATATCCATGTATAATATGTAGAACTATTGAGTAAACAGGTAATTTTCAAACCGTAAAACTAACAAGTCGCAAAGAATTTCAATGCCGTATGCCACGTACATTGTAAAAATCTTATCTCCTAAAAACTCGAAAAAATATAGTAATTTTTGAAAATCTACTATTTATTGCATATATTAAAAGTCTAGAAGCTCTAAGGATTGCATTGGTGTAAGGAAAATTGAAATTGGCTGACAAATGGTCGTGATACGATTGTTTGAACAGAAAAACTCATTTCGTCTGCACTGACTCTCAATTACTTTTTTACAATTACTTTAGATATACAAATTTGCTTTCCATCATTCTTTGTTCACTGTTTTTATAAAAGATTTACCTATCCAATGGTGAAGAAAGAATTAAAATTGGTGAGCAAACAGCTAAGATATGGCAAGTCAAAGAAGCGTTCCCATTTTTTTTCTCACTGACTTTGTTATACTCTTTTTACTGTAACTTACGGTAGACAACTCTATTCTTCTATTTTTTTATTTGACGTATTCACAAAAGACATATCTTTCTATTGGTGAAGACAGATTTGAAATCGATTATGTAACGGCTGAGATATGACCGGTTAAAGTAAGCGTTCCCATTTTTTTAGACCCCCTTGGTAGTCCGCGTAACTTTTTACCCCCTTGGTATTCCGAGTGTTAAAAATCTGCCTAAAAAACCTGAGTGTATATGAAATCACATAAAATCAGTGTACGTTTCATTCAACTCACCGTATTCACCAAAAGCGTAAACGTCCAGTAATTCGATTATTATTATTATATATCCAAATATACTAACAAATTAATTAATATTAAATTCAAAATATTCTGTTTAGAAGCTGCAATTCTAATTCAACAGTTCGTATAACCCATTGGACTTTTCCTTGAAGTTTTTTCGTTAGATGTGTCCTGCATACATTCCAAAATAACTGGTCTCTTAAACTGAAGAGCTAAACTATATTTAGTTTGCCATGAGTTATATGGGTATTCTAAAAATATGCAAACTTTAACTCTTAAATGCATGCTGTTGCCATTTGGTAACATACCGAATTTCGTGATATAAATCCTTAATAAGAGATATATATCGTATCCATCCAGAAAAATGAGTACCAAGGAAAAATAAGTCATGCATTTATGGGTTAAATACGATGTAATTGTTTGAAGTTGTGGTAAGGAAATAATGATGATGTGTTTTGACCACTACACTATATATTCCTCTTCAACAAGTTTTCGTTACTTGCTTTAAAATCACTTATTCTACTGCTTAATAAGGTGATATTGACCTTGTACACTTGTACTTTCAAATCAAACCGCAAATCTTCGAAAAGCTTCAGAAATTCGCATGATTTAAATGTTCCATAAAAAGAAACTTCGCGGTGTTTCAGATATTTTTCAATATCGCCAAATCTTCTATCCAGCGCGATGGCGGCTCATATTACTTTCGAAATTTGCTTAAATAGAAAATAAAACCGTAAAATATACTTAATATATAAATTTGATGTTTATTACTGTGTATTTGACATTAATTTCTTATTTCAATTACTGTTGCGATACCTTGATCCGGCCTAGATTGAACTTCTTGCCATTCTTCTGGGTGAGCCTTTTTACGATGCTTGTATAGATTGGAGATATACCCAAATGTCTTGAAGCAGAATGCACACTGATACAAACTCGTTCTTGTATGAGTCGTCATGTGTTCCGTCATTGTAAGACGCATAGAAAATCCTTTACCACAAACCTCACACTTGAATGGTCTAGAGTTGATGGTCGCAGAGCAAGTATTAGTACGATGACGAACCATGTGAAACTTGGTTCGGAACTGTTTTCCGCACATATTGCAATTCACCGGAGCTTCTTGTGAGTGTATAACCTTCATGTGTTTGGTCAAGCTGGCACCCCGACGCATTTCTTTACCGCAAAGCTCGCACTTGACCGGCTTTCGTAGCTCTATATCGTGTTCGCTCTTATGCGATTCTAGACCGCTACGAGTTTTGAACATTTTTGGACATTGTTCACACATAAACATCTCATCAGTGTGAGCTGACCGTTTGTGAGCACTGATTGCCTTTTTGCTGAAGCTAAAAAAATAAACAAAAAGTTTGTCAAAATGATGTGAAAACAATTTCAAAAAGTTCCTCACGGTTTATTGCAGATATCACAAGTTACATCCTTGATAGCATGCACGCGATCTATATGATTTTTAAGATTTATCACGCAACGGAACATTTTACCACAATGCTCGCAGCTATAGTTTTTCTCGCTGGGATCTGTCTCACGACCGTGTGCTTTAAACTTGTGTTTCTCAAGAAATTGGAATACTTCTCCGCATATATCGCACCTGTTCCGAATAGTAAGCATAAGTAAGTAATGGTATGTGTTCGAGTGCGTACTAGGTCGAGTTTCATTTTTTTAATCAGATATTTTTTTATCCTTAAACCCTGAGGCCGAGAATATTAAATTAAAATAGACTTAACCTCATGATTCAAAATGCTTGAGATCGGGTTTCGTAATATACCCCAAGAGTTCGTTGCTCCTCAAAATCACTCAACCTCATTGGTAAAAACACTAGTTAACAAAATAAAAATCTTATCTTCAATAAGTGACCTCTTTTACCTAAAATTGTGAGCGGAATGCGAAAATGATGTCCAAAAAATTACAGTAGAACAGTTTTTGAGTTAGAGTGAAAAAGTGGATTTCACTTTTAAAGAAAAAAGCACGTTTTGAAAAATCCATATACATATGTACTATGCTATATTTCACCCTAAGAAGCAAAATTGGGTAAACACCAAAATTTCTCACAAGGGCTATTCCGACAAAAAGTTAGTGTCGGTTTCTGATGAGACGAAGTCGAAACGCTCCCATGTAACATATATCAACGGTTATAGTGCATCGAGATGAAATATAACTATGTTAAATGAAAGGTGTACTTTCGGTCGTCCGAACATTTTGTTTTGATGCGACTAATGGTTCTGACATTATTTAGGCGTTTGTTGATTTTTTTTAATTTTTCCTCATTTTTTAAGGGAAATTGGGCGCTTGGTCAAAATTTTGGGCAAAATAAAGCAACTTTAAGAATTATGTTTTTAGTGAAACTTAAAGTCTGCTGATAACCAATG
This sequence comes from Topomyia yanbarensis, assembly GCF_030247195.1. Lineage (NCBI taxonomy): Eukaryota > Metazoa > Arthropoda > Insecta > Diptera > Culicidae > Topomyia > Topomyia yanbarensis. Next base: position 306,041,616 of record NC_080671.1, on the reverse strand, counting down.
AAAATAATGCCTCGTTAGTTTAAATCGGATGAAAATTGCGAAAGTTATTGACTTTTTTGCAAAATGAGAATTTTTGAGTTTCTCTGGCTTAACTTAATCGACCCAAACCCAGGTCGTCAAGCGGTGAGATAACATAGTTTTCACTAAAGGGATTAGAACAGCAACATGTTCCGCTTGGAGTTTTAATTCAGCTGTAGAAACTTATTGCTGATCTCGGATTCCGGACGGAGCATGCCGTTTCTGTTTTTCTAATCTCTTTAGTGCTAACAAGTCTCCTATCTCATTTCTCCACGCAAATCTAAGTCTATTGATGACGTTTGGTCCTTAGACCGGCGAAGACTGGGACGATAGTAGCAGAATGAGAGGTTGCGATCTTATCAAAAACACTACCGTAAAAAAGACTAGCTGATCGGAAATCTTACTAGCATCGATTATTGCGGGTTAATACGTACTGAAAAAAATTCGCCGCGTCTGTTTTCATGAATCTAATTTCAAGTTCCGTTAATGCGAACCAGCCCGTGTATCAGGTTAATAACCCTTTGTATTACTCTTCAATGGTCGTTATTGTCGCTCGTAAACGTGTAGTTAACAAATAATCCGATACGAAAAATAGGAAATACTTTCCTTGATTCATAACATCTCGCGCTATTATAACGCTTTGTCTGTGTAACGTGTTATCACTCCATAGTTTTCAACCTAATAATTATATCGTAGACAAGGAATAGTGAAATCTGTCTAAATCAGCCCCGTGAAAACTGTTTGTTGCCTGAAGCTGCCACCAAGTGCCAGTAGCGCTAGCTACGCTTCAAATGTTCAAGGTCTGTTCACATGAACTGTACGACACTGTTTAAAAGTTGCGTTGCGTTGCGTTGTGACGATGATTTTGGCGGATTGCACACTGACTTCATCATGTTTGACTGCTGATTATCTAATAAGAGTTGCTTAGGAAGTGGTAAGTAGGAATTCATACCAATCCGACCCATATTAAAACCTCAACAGCATGATAGCCATCATTGCCGGCCGCCCCCATCTCCATCGTTCACGGGGAAGGATAAAGGATAAGGTAGACGGGAAGTGTTGATGCTCCACCTACTTAACGGAAGGACGACGATTCATCAGACTCTTCCATAGGTGTCGCGGAGTTGGTGGTTTGGAAGGGTATCAGGTCTAGGATTCGCTCCAAGCAAACGATGCGACCTGTAAAGCATGTTTTATTAGGTAGTTGTTTAGTTAGTCTTCGAGTGCACGATCACTCGAAAAAGAGATGACCTTGTTTAGTTTTTGGTTATTTTTAAACTCTGGGCAGCCGGCTACCGAGAGTATACTATGTTCCCTAAACAAAAGCAATTTGAACTCCACACGGCCGACCGTGGGAGTATTGCCTAGAAAAGCTAATCTTATCCGCGTAATGGGCCGGATCACTATTTATTGTAACAGTATTTGGACAGAATTCGCTACTTCTTCTCTACGATATATTTATTGGCTTGAAAACTACCGAGTGATAACACATTATACAGGCAAAAATAGCGAGAGATGTTATAAATCAAGGAAAGTATTTCTTATTTTCCATATCGGATTGTTTGTGGAATACAAGTATACGAGCGATAATACCGAACACTGAAGGGAAATATAAAGGATTGTTAACCTGATGCACGGGCTTGTTAGCAATAACGGAGCTTTAAATTAGGTTCATAAAAACAGACGCGGCGAATTTTCAATACGTATTGACCCGTGTTCATAGATACTAGTCAGATTAGTGTACGACACTGTTTAAAAGTTGGATTCAAAACAAGTAATTAATAACAATATATGAGAAATCACGCTTTCTCTTTCATCGTTGTTCCTCCACAAAATCCGAATGCTTTTATCACCTCAGTACCAGTTAAGCACATTAAAATGACGTTTGTTTGTATTCGATAAGTGTCATTTCGAGTTAACAACATTGGCTCCTAGTGATGTGAACGTTGCTTAAAGCGCGTTCGCTGTCATTTTTGGCAACTATCCGAGCCAGGAAGCCAGCTTATGTTGGCTCCACTCATTTTTCAAAGAAACGTCAAAACATTCACCCTCTTGGTCTAAATACTGTTGCAATAAATAGTGTTCCTATTACGCAGATAAGATTAGCTTTTCTAGGCCATACTCCCACGGTCGGCTGTGTGGAGTTCAAATTACTTTTGATTAGAAAACATAGGATACTCTCGGTAGCCGGCTACCCAGAGTTTAAAAAGAACCAAAAACTAAACAAGATCTATTCTTTTTCGAGTGATCGTGTACTCGAAGACTAAACTAGTTACTAAACAACTACCTAATAAAGTATGCCCTAGCTCACGTTGTCGTATTGAAGCAATATCGTAAATACGCGTATTGACAAAAATATTGAACGCGTAAGGGCCGCTTAACATTTCGTGTACAACAGTTTTGTCAATGCTATTGACAAAAATATTGACAGTATTGACAAAAATATTGAACTATAAACCAGAACCTACACGAGACAAGAATATTGTCAATAAAAATATTGACAAAACTGCTTCAATACGTCAATCTAAAGCGGACCCTACACGAGCAGAAATATTGTCAATAAACCAATTATTGACCAATATATTGATCGTGTAATGCCGTTTTGAAAATATTGATTCTGTAGAATTCAAATGGGATTGACGTATTGATGCTGTCTTTTCAATATTTTTATTGACAATATTTCGGTCTCGTGTAGGGTCCGCTTAAGGTCCGCTTTAGAATTATACGAGTGGGTTAAGCGGGATACTTCTTTCACTAATTTTCTTTCAATAATATTTCAGTTTTTTTTACAAAAGTGAGAACGATTATGAAACAGCAGCTACCTTTTGAATGAGCGATTTCAAAAATGTAAAACAATAACGGGAACTCAAAAGCGGACCCTACACGAACAGAAATATTGACAATGAACTAATTATTGATCAATATAATGATCGTGTAAGAACATTTTGAAAATATTGATTCTGTAGAATTCAAATGGGATTGACATATTGAAGCAGTAATGTCAATATTTTATTTACAATATTCTTGTCTCGTATAGGGTCTGCTAAAAATCACATAGTTTTGTGCCAAACAAAAATTGCAACTCAAAGTGAAAACTTATTTCTTCTGTCGGGATTTCGAAGTAATGAGTTGAGTTGTATGAAATCAAAGCCAAAACGGGCGCTCAAACAGAAGTCATCTCCATAGAAATAAATACCTACAATTTGCATAAATAAACATGACAAATATGTTTTAACAAATACTCGAGGTACATCCTGTCCTAAATCCTGTAAATTGTGTTAATATGTATGAGGGTTCTGTACAAACAATAAATAGTATTTCAAAGATGATTTTTGCATCAATTATCAAAAAAAAACTGTGTACCCAGATTGCAACTATAATAATTATCTAGTCTTTGCGTATTTCTGAACGCTGGCAGAACGGCGCGCTCTTCGCGCGATTTTCAACTCTGTAGTTGAAGTCCCGATATTGGCTTGTTATCGTTAATCGCAGTATCTCACTAAGTTTTTCGATATCCACTCCGAAATTTTTACACACTCTTCCAAAATGATCTTTAATATTTACAAAAAAAAAAGAAAAAAAAACATTGGTTCAAGTTTCCTTATAGTAGTTTTGGTGTAGATCCGGTCTGATCGGTATTTCTGCCCTAGGTCAAAAATGCGTTCCCCCCTCAATCCAAATTTTAATTAGCGCATGGGCGCCTTCCTTTTTCAATATGGAAAATATCATTTGGCATCATTGTTATGTTCATTGGTTGTTATGCATTCTTACCTTTCGAATTCCATAATTAGCCTAGAAGCTGGTATTAATGCCTATTAATCACTATTCCTTGTTCCTTTGAGTGCATTATAATTCATGCAATTTCCTTTTTAGAATTTCACATTCTTCTTTCCCTGTAAGGTACGAGTAGATTAGGTCATTATATATATTACCTTAATCACCGATTATGTTGGCGTTCTCAGCCTGTCATGGGCCAGTTGGGGATTTCCCTTCGTTCTTTCTTTTTTGTTAGTCCTTTTTCCGTTCGATTAGCTCCATTTTTCTGTTTGTTTCAGTGCGTTTAAGTTTCCGGGATTCGTGTACTTATAATACATTTATTTACGTTTATTAATATTCATAAGTATTTCTTAGTTTTACTCAGTGTTTCCGCTTCTCCCATGATAAAAGAAAAAATACTAAAATAATACAGAAAGGGACGTATGAGTGACATGAAACGATAGTTATATATGTTAGACATGTATTCACCACTCAACATGCTTCAACGGCCATCAAACGGAAACTTGATTCGTTAGCTTTTGTGATGTTTTCGCTAACTTGGATAGTATTTCATGCTTTTAGTATGTTCTATTTAGTAACTTCAAACAGTCACCGATTAGACCAGTACACAGCGGCTCAAAGCAGCGTTTTGAGGTACTTAATTCATTAGAGTCAAAACTGTCCATATTAGCGATTTCACATATTCTACAATGTTTGTGTGTGTATAAAGCGCCATCTTTTCGTAATATTATTTTTTTTTAAATTGATCATAGTAGGCTACAGAAAATTTAACTTTTGAACAGAAAGAGATAGCGCTTGGCTGTCTTCGACAAAGTTGTAGAGGAGAGTATTTTTATAAATTTTGCAGAAGACATGTTGTCTCTGTCACTCATAGTAATCGAGTTATGAGAAGTTCTCTATGGTTAACTCCTTCATTTCCTATTTTTACTTATAACTTTTTTTATTTCTGATTTTTCGCATTAACAATGTTCTAAGGTATTTTTTATTATCATAAAACACACAACTTTTCCGAAGTGACCAGATAGCTATGAATACTGTGTAAAGACTTATAGCTGATTTTGATTTAATTTTGGTCTGTTTTTGAACCCGTGTTCTGAAAATGAAATTCCCTGATTTTCCAGGTTTTTCCAGACCTTTTTATAAATTTTCCAGAGTGCTCAAACAAATCAAATTAAATTAACATTTTTCAATGTCTATCGTTTGAGCTTACACAGTTTTTTTCATTTTTAGTTAGTTTTAAACTTTTTATATCTTCCATTTCAATTAAACCACTTTTGGTCTTTTAACTGCCATGTAATTTAAATATTTCCAAATCTGAAAAATTGTTACCAGGCCCGAAGGATGACCGACAAGCAAATGATGAGTGTATGGGACCGTATATAAAAGGAGGAGCTAGTGTTCTGGAAAAATAAGCGGATTGACATTTTGGGGATGAATTTCCTCATAGTGTTATGTATTTTAGTCTGTGTGGAAATGGTGATGAGTCTGGGATCTTCCGTTAACCTTCCGGCAGTCGCACTGGTGTACTGAGTGCACGCTGCTCTGAAAAGCTAGCGAATTCTTTGGGCAACTGCGGCTGCTCATTCAGTGTCATGCGCGACTTCCGGAGGATTCGATAGTGAGACAAACATTCTGTTCGTACACTAATAAAATAATAATAAAATAAAAACGTCAAATGTGTTTGTGTATAATTCGAAGCATCATTATGAAACGAAGTCATTGAAGGTATTGATTATTCCGAATTATAGTGATAGGCAGAATATGAGGGCTAAACACTTCTTCGAAAATTGTAACGTGGATATTCTACCAATTTTTCCTGTGTGGCAATGGATTACAAAACTTGGACGTAGAAGACTTCAACCATGCTTCATGGTATGTAACGAAATGAAGTATTGAAGTAATTCTGAACGATAGAGAAGCCTAAGTTTATCAAGAAATATTTGGTTAAGCGGGTCTTCTGCAACAGAGGGTGAACCAGTAAAAACTTCATAGCAACAGGAAGGTATCCCAGAATATGTACTAAGAAGATTGTTTACAGAAACGGTTTTAAGCACTTATGTGCAGTAATAATCCGCTTTTTATGTTCTGGTTAGATTTGGATTCTTCTTCTTTTTTTGTCGGAGCCGACAGCATAGGTCATTAAATTGACTTTACGCTTGTCCGGACATGCCGCAGACTCAGGTGATTCGCATTTAATGCCAAAAGATCCTGACTACTGCGCTGCAGAAGACAAAAAGCTAAGTAACCGGGAAACTCTAAGCTTGTTCATTGACCCTACTCCACGCTTTTCTAAACTTTCAAATCCTTGCTCTCCCTTGAGTACTATGGCTCTTAATATTTGAAAAATACTTCACCTTCCAAGTCCCTTGCTAATTATATGTCGTTACAATATAAAAAAAGGCAACGACATAGTACGCGAATACCTTTCCAGATTTCAATTAAAATTACAATGTGCTTTCCCTGACTAGAACCTGAAACTTGGTGACATCATAGTTCATCACTAGGCATAAATTTTAGTGAGATAAAATTGAAGATGTAGACCTGAGCGAACGTTTTGGTTGTTTCTACCGCAGACTGACAGGGTAATGGTCATTACTATTATAATTTTAAACTTATTCAAATATTTGTAGGTGGTTTGGAATCAGGAAGACATCTACTTTTTTAAACCTGCTATAAGGAATCGTATGAGATCTTGTTTCCGGACACCCGGTCCTGGATGTGTGTCCCAGCTTTGAAATACTATTTGTAAATTTCAAAGAATCCTAGCAATATGGATGTCAAAATTCTTGGGTTTGCCACAGAGATTGTTAACAATCGTCATGGGACTATCCGATAATTTGACCCCGGAGCGGTCGTCACAACTTTATTTAGTTTCTTAATAATTCTGTCTGTCAGTGAGCGGAGCAGACATATGACTTCAGCTGCAGACAAAAAATAGGGGCGGCCAACGTGCGCGAATAAGAAGTATGAAAGGTGTGCGTTACCTAATGCCGCTATGGACTAGCACTGAACACGAGTGGAATTGAGTTGCGCTTAGAATTAACTCGATGACTAGTACCTGAAAGAAATTGATTAAACAAGTTTACGCCGTTGAGAATTAGTTGATTACAAACCCCAAAATTGGTCATATAAGCCAAAAATAAGCTGCCGCAAAACAAGAGATCAGCTACAATGCGATATACTGTTATACGGTCATGAAGATTTATTTCAAGAATCGGCAATTTTTTGACGTAGGACTACGCCTTTGTTTTCGATATGGGGATGCACTTTGCAAATTCTACAAAAATGGTACGTAACGAAAAGTGGTCCAATTTTAAACGCAAATAATTCAGCCATCGCACGATAAATTTTCAAATTTTTTGCACGAATCGCCCCGAAATACTTTTAAGAATAGATTCCAATAGATAAACCCGAAGATTTTTTATATCATGGCATTAAAAATTTAAATAATATACAACCTTGTCAAGATATCGCGCAATTACACACAGAAGATAACGCTTCCCAAGCCCGGTACGACAGATTTGTGTACCTAGCGCGCTACGCTTCTATGAATGACGTTATCATCGACTATTTAAAGAACGGATTTGGCCGGACAAGCTCAGTTGCCTGTTGAACGGCAAGCGGAGCAGATCACTGCGCTGTGTGTTTTCACAGATAGTGTAGCTGTAGGTACGCTATCCAGTGCTATGCTTTCTTTTGTGTTGTGCTCGTTTCCAGCAAACTTTTATGTACAATCTCGAACACAGTTATTCCTACACAAAATCGCTTGTACATTCGAGCTCCATTTGCAAACACGGTTAACATAGTGTCGTGATACTAGTTGTCTATTTCGCTCTACCCATCATCATCAGCGTTGACTCATTTTGCTTTGTTCGCTTGGGTTCAATGTTTGTGGCGAATGTAGGTATATCTAATTTGTTGGCAGGGTTACTATATTTACAGATTTTTCTGCAATGTCAGAGATTTTTTTCACAATTTTTTATCACGGATTCATCTTTACAAATGGTAGATTTTTGACATTTTGATAAAAATTTGATAATTTTTGGAAATATTGTGATTTTTCACAGATTTTTCGGAAATTTATCACAGATTTTTCCTGTTTCAGTTATCCCAGATGGTAAAATGATATTTTTGACCGAAACACAGATTTCAATGTGGCATCCCTGTTCGTTAACGGATGCATGCGTAACCTGCATGATAGCAATCTGTGCTTTCATTGCGCAAAGACGAAAACATTCTTAGCAACAAATTTACGCGGATCGATGGAAAGCACAGATATATGATTAAGACCACTGCATTCGCTACATTTGTATACGTACTTTAGGAAAGTTAAAATGATGACAAAATAAATCTAGAAAGCTTGGTCTATACATGAAATGTGATTATATTGTCTAAAATTTGATTTTTCTTCACCGGTCCAGGTTTTTTACCACACACAATCGAAAAGTTTTTACAATTTTTAAAAGCTGATCTTGTGCTATAAAGATTTAGTTTCAGGTATTAGTTTGGTCACGGTTTTCTGTCTACTTTCTTCAGATCTTCTCAAATAAGTTTAGTTGTATTCGATCGCCTACTAGAAATGAAATAACTTGATAACTAAGGTTTGGTTCAATATGTAACATTCGATGTTGATTGATTGTGCTTAAGCTATTCGTAAGAAATAGATTTGATTTATTATTACTCTAAATGTACTAAGAAAATAAATATTTTACATTAAGTAGCATAGTCCTACGTCTACAGTTTGTGCAACCCCATAGGGCTGCCCCTTGTGGTTTTAAAGAATTTATTGCTTTATTATTTTGGAAATGCAACTACATTATCAACAATATGTTCGATTTAATAGGCACAAATATTCTACCACTCTGTATCTCTAACATTATTGACCCATCTTTTTCGTCTACAACATAAAAAATACCCACGGTTCGGCCAAGCTAATGCATTGAGCCGTGTCAAAGTAAACGGCCTGTGCACACCAAGCGTACTTATATGTATTTACCTTACAGAGTCAGAAGAATCACAACAAGGCCGTCGATAAATCAATTTGGCATCCATATTAAATATTATATATGAGTAATTCCACGTCAGATTTACAACCAACATTTTTTTGCAATCTTTAGTTGAAAATTGTTCACACTTCGTTTTGTTTTTGATGAATATGATTCCTTTTTTCAATTTATGAGTTTGTAAAATATTGAATTTTATTGAAATGAACATTTTTCAATCACTGATAACTCAGAAACTATTCAATTTTTATGTATGTTGGTAGCCACCATCCTAGCTCGAGTCTTGCTCTGCATGCGGCTCCACTTAACAGTACGCTCAAATTTCGTAACAATTCTGTATTCAGCATACCACTGTATGAAAGACCAAAAGGGGGTAGCGGACCCGTAGGCAATTACACCTACTCAGTATCCGCTGGAATCAAAGAATCTTCTACTCAGAAACTATTCAATTTGTAGAAAAAATATTAAATAATAAAAGTTGCCTTTTCGCATGAGCTCACCGAAATTGTTTTTGCAATACATATTTGTTTTTGCTATGTAACTTATGTATTCTGCAAATATTAGAAGCAAATATTTGAACCAAACACATTTTATTATTTTTTGAAATCATTTTTAATTATATTGCGAAGATTAGGTAAAAGTTTCGGAATGGATCTCCAAGTACTTCACGAGATAATACAATTAGAACAGGTCTGTACTGGTCGTTTAGTGTAAAATTGGCTTGTTTTCAATTTATAACTGTAATATCTCGCATAGTATTTTGATATCCACTCCATATTTTTTCACAAAGAAAGACTAAACATGATTCTTAATATTTAAAATTGGCCAAACTTTAAAAAAAATCAATTTGTTTATAATAATTGCAGATTTCATAAGTTACATAACAAAAAATATTTTTTATGTTTTTTTTCGGTAAGCTCATGCAAAAACAACTTTTGTAAATATTTTTTTCCATGCATCAAATACTTTTCGAGTTATAAGTGATTGAAAAATGTTCGATTTTATAAACTTCAAAAGTTACAAATCTAATAACATGAAAAAAGTATCATATTCAGCCAAAACAAAAAATACGTGTTAATTATTTTTAGCTAAAGAATGCAAGAAAAAAATTTGGACGGAATTCAAATTTTGGTTGTAAATCTGACGGGGGATGACCCATATAACCATTGTTGTGAGAAGTTTATGAGATGTATCGAATATTGTTATTCTCCCTAGTATAAAATGTGTTGAGGGGAGTAAGTGCGTTCAACCGAATATTGAGCCAATATTTTCCAGTCGCATTTATAAAAAAATATTAACACCAGGTCGAAATTTCTCCCTGATTTGAATACAAATTCCCTGAAAATTCCAGGTTTTTCCAGATCAAATAGAATTCCCTGAAATTCCCTGATTTTCCAGGTTTTTTCCAGGAATCGCCACTGTAACTTCACTATCGGCAAAAATTGTAATTATACTATCAATTATTCTGATAGGAATAGATTTCACCTACAAAACGAAGGTAAAATTGTTTGTCCATAAGCACCCGCTCAAAAGTTATACACTTTTGAAAACTGGCCCTTCTGAAGTCGCGTGAATGGCTCACTGAACGAGTAGGCGCTGGTGTTCAAAGACGCTTTCGCTTGATTTCCTGAGTGACGCGCACTCTATTTACTAGCGCGTCTGCCGGAAAGTTAACACTGATATTGAATGATTTTCCAACGGATGACATATAATTTCATCTCGGTCCAGATTATCGTATGAATATTAGCTTCAGGCCAAAAAAGATGATGCCTTCACCACAGTCTGAAATATTTGAAAATATCCAGCCGGTTAATGCAGCAATTATATGGAAAATGTGTATCTTTTACTTCTTTATCCATATCCTGAAACTAAAATTCATACAGTATAAACCGGACCAAGATGAAATTGTATATTACCCATTGGAAAATCATTCAATATCAGTGTTAACCTTCCGGCAGACGCGCTAGTACACAAAGTGCGCGTCACTCAGGAAATCAAGCGAAAGCGTCTTTGAACACCAGCGCATACTCGTTCAGTGAGCCATTCACGCGACTTCAGGAGGGCCAGACATAAAGTTTTCAAAAGTGTATAACTTTTGAACGGGTGCTTATGGACAAACAATTTTACCTTCGTTTTGTAGGTGAAATCTATTTTTATCAGAATAATTGATAGAATAATTACAATTTTTGCCGATAGTGAAGTTACACGGGTTCAAAAACAGACCAAAATTAAATCGAAATCAACTATAAGTCTTTACACAGTATTCACAGCTATCTGGTCTCTTCGGAAAAGTTGTGTTTTTTATGATAATAAAAAATACCTTAGAACATTATTAATGCGAAAAATCAGAAATAAAAATGTTATAAGTAAAAATAGGAAATGAAGGAGTTCACCATAGAGAACTTCTCATAACTCAATTACTATGAGTGACAGAGACAACATGCCTTCTGCAAAATTTATAAAAATACTCTTCTCTACAACTTTGTCGAAGACAGCCAAGCGCTATCTCTTTCGGTTCAAAAGTTAAATTTTCTGTAGCGTACTATGATCAATTTTAAAAAAAAATAATATTACAAAAAGATGGCGCTTTTTACGCACATAAACTTTGTAGAATATGTGAAATCGCTAATATGGACAGTTTTGACTCTAATGAATTAAGTACCTCAAAACGCTGTTTTGAGCCACTGTGCAGTAGTCTTTCTTCAATTTTTTTTATCGTGCATGTTTCCATTTAATAGTCTTCGATTGATCATTCTATTTTCTATTTCTATTTATGTTTATTACCTTCACCAACAGGCTTCTTGGCCCCAATGGGGGTCGCTTAAACTAATTACATTTTAAAATCGCCAATATTTTCGCTTTGTCGCATTCCGCGTCCGGTTGAAGTCAAAGGCCGTCGCTACACTGTTAAAAATTCGCTGGAGTCATTGGCAGTGACTACCATCGGCTCAGGTACCTCTGTGCGTCAGGCATTCACTGACTCACAATCGAAATGTGCCTCGACCAAACTGGCACAATGCGCCCATACCCCTCGTTGAGCAAAAGGGGACTACCGAGGCGTATTGCAACCTGCATCTTAAACCAACTTTCTGTTATAGGTCACTATGGAAGATTTACGGCTTTATAAACTAGTATAGATGGATGATAATTTGATGTACTAAGTTTCTTTATGCTGATTCCTGAAGCTGTTTGCAATATTAATCAGTTTAGGGGAGGGACGCATTCATAATCGCTTATATTTGGGAACATAGCCACTTTATTTGAAAGTTCATGTGGGTGATGATTCTTCAAGATTACTAAGTAGATTTTGAATATTTAAATTGATATGGTCCCAGGCCAGTTTACATAAATTTAATACATTGTGCAATTGAATGATGTTTTCACAAGATTTGAATTAAATTTATATGCTTCCACTACTTTAGCTAGATCACTTAAGTTTTAATACAATATGCAAATTGAGTATTTAATTTAGATCATATGTAATGAACCAACAACCATAGGATACTGCATCGGTCTGGGTTACTTGAATTGAGAGCAATATTAATTCAGTCGTCAGGCTATTCCTTCGCTTCTATCCGTCACCTGAGGCACGCTCCGTGTTGCTAATAGATTCTAGGGACAACCAGAATCCAAGGTCTCCAAGCTACAAATCTCTATGCATAAAAAATTGTAGTCTGGAGTCCACCGCCAAGCCCACGGAAAAAGAAAAAAACGTTGGTCCAAGTTGAAAAAGAAAAATAGTTGCTTACAATTGCGAAATACATAGGTTGAATAAAAAAAACCTCCAATTTTGGGGCTGATACGAAAACACAACTTTCATTATATAAAAAAACCATACCTCGATTAGTTTACGAGTTATCAAAAACTCATAACTTGAAAAAATACCATATTCAGCCTAAACAAAAAATACGTGTCAATTATTTTTAACTAAAGAATGCAAGAAAAAAATTTGGAAGGAATTAAAATAGTGGTTGTAAATCTGACGTGGAATGACCCATATGTAACGCGAGTTTCGGTTCTATGACTGGCAGGGTTAGTATGGCGCAAATGCTGCATCACTTCCCAAAAGATAGAACAAAGAAAACAAAATTACTCAAAACAATTTTTCATATGTACAAATTGGTGCTTTCAGGCTTTTTGAAGATTTCAGAGGGTTTGTCACCAGTAATCTTGATATACTCGCATGTATATCACCTTATTTAGATTATTATGAATTAGTTTCGTATTTTGTAAATTTGCCACTTTGCTTTTATCGTCGAACATGCTCTTCGTTCCTTTGAGGTAGGCCTTCAATGGAGACGAGAATAGCATAGTTGACAAATCAATTGCCTTGTGCGCAGCTCATCTGGGTTCGAACTTCGCAGATCTTTAGCTGCATGGTTTAGAATCGAATGCAGATCTAGACATGTATCTAACCCAACAATGTGACCGAAATGATCAAAAACCTCTATAATTGAACGCTTAGGTTAAAACCTCTATAAACGAAATCAAAAAGGCATAAAGTTTAGCCGATATTATTCATCCTCAAAATCGATGAAGAGGTTAATATCTCAGGCCCATAAGTTTCACTTCCAACAAGGAAAAAATAATTTGTTTAACATAGTAAACTCGATTGGGGCATGCCCATCGGTACCTATCGCCATGAAACTTACCTGTACCGCTCGGGATTTTCATGCACATCTACGTGAACCAGTAACTGCTGACGACAGACATTCTTCTTGAAGCATATCGGACACTTGAGATACGGCGTCTTGTTATGTTCACCGATCATGTGTATTTTTAAATCCCAAAAATTTTCATACGCAACACCGTCGTTCTTCTCCTCATCGCAGATGTCGCACGAAATCTTCTTATAAAATTCGATAAGTTCATCGTCTCGACCCTTGTCTCGCTTTATCACAATTTTTCTGCCATGTAAACGTTCGTGCTTGTCGCGTGCTCTTTCTAACTCAAACCGACGCGGACATTGTCTGCATGGGAATGGCAATTCCTCTTCCATCTCAAGACGATGTGCTCGCATATGTTTTTTAAGAGTAATCTTTTGATCGGTTACTTTACCACAAATTTTACATCTGTAATAAAATTAAAGATTATAGTTACATAGAATAGTAATAGATGACAGTCAAAACATACTTGTTTTTTTCTGGGTCATCATGGGTTTCCATATGATTGATAAAACCGCCCGGAGTAAAACATTTCCGATCGCACTTTGAACACTTCAAATACGCCGGCTCATTATGAAATTCTCGGTAATGCAAATTGGCATGATGGAAACGATCGAATTCAATACGTTCCGGACAGAGATAGCACACAAACTCTGTGATAAGTGCAAACAAACGTTCATCTCTTGCTCGTCTGCCACTCGTTCTTCGATCGACTTCATTGGAGGCTGCGTCAGAATCATAATTATCTCGACTACTTTCCTTTCTAGCTTTCTTTTTCTTTCTTGCTTTCTGACGCCCTAGGCTCTCCTTGGAACACTCTCCCAAATTATCGTTTGAAGCGTCCAAATCAATTTCTTTCTTAATCGATGTATTCTTCGGTGGCCGACCCCTACGTTTCGCCGTTTTGGGAATTTCCACTATTTTGGCTTTGACATCCTTTACATCCTCCATGTAGTCTGCATCGTTGTCATCGTCAAAGTCAAAACCATCATCTGCTAAATCTGCATCATATTCATCTTGGTCAGAAGTTGTATTCTCAGCTTTATATGTAACGGGTGTAGAAATACTTCTTTTTGGTCGGGTTGCTTCCGACGTAGAGGGTTCATCGGATTTACTCGGTGGATTGATGGACTCGACCGGTTCGTCAATGTTTCCGCGAGCATCATCTTCATCAGGCGGCTCGATTTTCACTTCGTCGATAGGATGAAACTCAAAATCTACCAAGATAAATGTGTTACCTTCATATATGTATATATCAGTTTTTCAAGCAAAAAATTTTTCACTGGAATAAACAGTTTACCTGGTTGTACATTCACCTGCACAGTTCGAGAATCGAGATCGTTTGTTTCTAGGTGTAGTTTCTCCAATTTGCAGTAAAACAAATGAAAATCATAAATATTTTTCCAGCAATCAGCACAGACATAACACTGGTCGCAAGGTTTCAACTAGAATATGAATAAAATTGATTGATACGGGTAAAATTTTTGATAACATTGAGACAACAAAATGATTATTATCCTACTCACGTCGAACCAAAGATGTTTTGAAATGATGGTTGAAATATTCATTGACTGATTTCCCTCGCTGTAAATATCCAGAAACCATTTCGATTTACTGGTGAAACATAATGCACAACTCTCAGTTTTCACCATTTTACTTCAATTTTTTCCCATTTTGCGTACAGAAGGAAAGAAAATGCCACAACGCTACAAAAGTATCATTTGACAGCAATAGCAAAACACAAGCCAAGTACAGTGCTGCCAAATTTGAAATTTGTTTAATTTAATCAACGATTTAATTTAATGCCATGTCCATCAGATCAGAGTGTGTTATAAGAGTTGATCTATGTGATTTTTCTAATAATTTTTACGAGATTTCTTGGTTCAGTGATATTTCAAATGAGTACAGTCGTGATTCGCTGGTTGGACACTTCTTAACTGGAACGCTTTTTAGTTGGACGTCCGCTAGTTGGACCATTTCCAAGTAACAATTTTGATTATATTGAAGTTTTATAGCGTTTCATAAAACTAATATTTAAAACCTCCCATGCTAACTTTATTGTCTTATGTACTTCCTACAGGCTGCTATAAACCCGGGGGTTATTCCGAACAGTCATTTTAGGTGAGGTGACACTTTTTCTCACTCGCGCGATCACCGAAGTCACCTAAGGTGAGACGAGTCACTCACGTGACTCTCTGTCGCGCTATTTTGGTGTGTCACCGCATTCTGTTAGTCGTTCCAGGTGACAGCAAAGTGAAGAAAAAAAAAGAGATGACGACGGTGAAAAAAACAAATCGAATCGTTGTCGTGTTTATATTATGATTGTCTGGTATTCATCGTATTTGTTGCTTTTTCAAGCAATTGCATAACATATTACAACTATTTGTAGTAGTTTTGTTAATTTAAAAAACTAATACGGAAACGCTCACTAATAAGTTTGTATTTGTAAAAAGCACTGGTAGCATTATCAAAAGACGGCATGAACTGTTAAATTGTAAAGTATAAAGTTAAACAACCTTGTTGTGTATTAAGACGGTTTGATTTTTCAAACGAATGCGGTTCGACCGAATCCGACTCGTGGCGTTATATTGAGAATGCAAATCACATTCGTTCGAAAAGTGATCCGTCGTAATGCAGAATAAGCTTAATAATAATTGTGATGATTAACTACTGGCACCTCCAGACCAATGAACTGGCAGCCCGGCGGCTGATCAGTTACCACATTAAAAATCTCAGCAACCCGCTTTGAAAAATAAAAAAATGAAAAAAGGGATTCAGAATAAACGGTCGTGTTGAAACTACTTATTAATTTTCTCTCATTATACTTACCACATTGGCGACGAGGAAAAACTAATACAAAATACAGGAAAAACAGGTAAAGAAAAAGTAAATTAAATAAATTGAAAAAGCGGTCAGTTGCCTCCAATGTCGAGGAACTAAGGCAATCCTAAGCGACAGGTGACTATGATCTACCTATTCGGGTCAGGATAAAAAAAACGCTCACCTCCGGAGACGAGGTGAGGTAATTCCTTAGCGTTGGACAACGTCCACTCGGCTCAGGACACAGATATTAAAAACGCTCGCATCAAAAGATGATGGAGCGAACATAACCTAAGCGGGAGATAAGGTCTACCCGGGGCAGGAACAAAAAAAAAGGAAGCAAATAGCTTGGCAACGGAATATTCATAGTACAAAGATTTTTTTTCTCGCACTCCACAGAACATGGAGGACCAGCTCCTGAAACTTCCACCCTTCGAATGCGACAATGTCGCCGTATCTCAACTTCGACAGAAGTGGATAGATTATAAGAAGCAATTTCAGTACGTGGCAGACGCCATCGGGAAGAAGCGAAAAAAGAAACTCAAGGCGATATTCTTAGCAATTTCCGGCCGACAACTACAGCGAGTGTACGAAAGTCTACCAGGCGGGCAGGATGAAGAAGACGAAGATGACTTCCAATCAATGATCAACAAGCTCGATGAGTATTTTGCCCCCAAAAGACATGACACATTTGAAAGACATTCATTTTGGTCGCTAAGACCGAACGCAGAAGAATCGCTCGACAAGTTCCTGCTGCGCGCAAAAGTGCAAGCAACTAAATGTCAGTTTGGCTCATCGGAGAGTGAAAGCAGAGATATCGCGGTGGTCGACAAAATTGTTATGCTAGCGCCACCAGAACTTCGTCACAAAATTTTGGAAAAGTCCAACATTAACCTGGATGATCTGACAAAACTAGTCTCTACACACCTGTCTGTGCAAAACCAGGTACGAGAATTGAACCAATCAGATTCTTTCTCCGGACGCATCACAAGCACCAACTTTACCGGCAATGATGCAACTGTCTACAAAATTTCAAGCACCCCTGGAAACCGGTGGTTACAAGCGCACAACCGAAATGAATGCGGTAGGTGTGGTGGAAGACCGCACAGGACCGATGACACTTGTCCGGCAAAAAACGCTAGATGTCGGATGTGCAATCTAAATGGTCATTTTGCTAAAAAGTGCAGAACCGACCCTCGAAAACGGAACGCAGCGAACCCCCAATACCTACAAAACTCATACTCGTCAAAAAAGGCCGAGAATAAACGCGATCGAAGAACAGATAACCGTTGGAGATAACGAGAACAGAACACCTTCGTTCATATTTTCAATAAGCGACAACCACGATGAATTAGTATGGTTCAAAGTCGGTCAGGTGATGATCGAGATGCTAATTGACTCCGGATCTAAGCACAATATAATCGACGAATCCACTTGGAAATACTTACAAAGCAATGGTGCAGTCGTAGCTGACGTCAGACCATCCAACAAACAGTTGACAGCTTATGCTCAACCGGGAAGTTTATCAATTCTTTGCGAATTCGAATCTGAAATTAATGTTGTGGATGAAGCGAAAGGCAGTGGCGTTCGTGCCAGTTTTTTTGTAATAAGAGGCGGAAAACAAAATTTGCTAGGTCGTGACACAGCAAAGCAGCTAGGGGTTCTTCTTGTTGGACTGCCCAGTGTTATTAACCCAAGAGCTACAAATCACGTTCGACAGACAACGGCACTCAATGCAGAAAAATTCCCTACAATTAAAGGTAACAACTTTTTTTTAAAAAAAAACGACATAGATTAAACATCTCCCAACTTCAAGGTGTTAAGCTGCGCATCAATATTGACGATAGTGTAACACCAGTAGCCCAACACGTACGACGCGTTCCGATAGCACTCCGCCAGCAAGTTGAAGATAAACTCAACAAACTGCTAAGAACCGGAATAATTGAAAAGGTTGATGGCCCAAGTCCGTGGGTATCCCCCTTAGTTGTTGTAACTAAAGACGATGGGGAACTACGCCTGTGCGTTGACATGCGACGCGCAAACACCGCAATAAAAAGAGAATATCACGTTATTCCCACCCTTGACGATCTCCTTGCAAGATTAAGCGGAGCCAGATGGTTTTCTCGGCTTGACATCAAGGATGCATATCATCAAGTCGAGCTGCATGAATCTAGTCGGCACATAACAACGTTTATTACTCACCTGGGAATGTTCCGTTACACGCGATTAATGTTCGGTGTTTGCAGCGCATCAGAGCACTTTCAAAGGATCATCGAGCAAATACTGAGCGACTGCCCCTATGCATTCAACTACCAAGACGATATTTTCGTATATGGCAAAACAGAACAAGAACACAACAAAGCGCTACGAACTGTAATGAGAGCTCTGGAAGACCATAACGTAATTCTTAACATAAGAAAATGTAAATTCAACGCAACGGAAATGGAGTTCTTAGGTCACAACATATCTCAAAAAGGAATCAAGCCAACTGACGACAAAATCATAACAGTCCAGCAATTCAGACCTCCTAGGAGCGCAGAAGAAGTTCGTAGCTTTCTAGGTCTTGTGGGGTACGTCGGGCGTTTTATTCCGGACTTAGCAACGAAAACATTCGAACTAAGACAACTAATGGTAGCCAACCAGAAGTTCGAATGGTTGGCTAAGCACGAAATGGCATTCAATGTTTTAAAAGAAGCGGTATGTACTGCACCAGTACTCGGCTTCTTCGATAATCGTCGACGTACCAGGGTAATCGCTGATGCATCTCCAGTAGGACTGGGAGCTGTCTTAGTTCAATTTGAAGACGATACCGACAGTAAACCTGTCGTAATCTCGTATGCCAGTAAAGCTCTATCACCAGCGGAGCGTCGCTATTGTCAGACGGAAAAGGAAGCTCTGGCAATCGTGTGGAGCATTGAAAAGTTTCAACTCTACCTCATCGGCCGAGAATTCGAGTTGGAAACCGACCATCGCCCTTTAGCGACGATCTTCAAGCCCACTTCTCGTCCTCCAGGGCGCATCGAAAGATGGGTTCTCCGGTTACAAGCATTTCGATATAGAATTGTATACAAACCCGGCAAGGACAACATCGCTGATCCTCTGTCCAGACTTTCCACACTAAACGATTACCGCGATGTTGACAGCTCCGACGATAAAATGTACGTTAATGCGATAACCGAATCAGTCGCAATTGATGTTTCTGAAATCAAGGAAGCTTCGGATTCAGACTATGAATTAACTCTGGTGAAGCAGGCCTTGATGAAAGATGACTGGAACGACGAAAACATCAAATCAGGCGCTAAAGATTACGTGCCATTTCAAAAAGATCTTAGTATTCTGGAAGGATATGTCATCAGAGGATGTAGACTAGTCATCCCGCGCAAGCTACGCGCTAGAATGCTGCAACTCTCCCATGAAGGCCACCCGGGAGAAACATCAATGGTATCTCGCCTCCGAGACAGAGTATGGTGGCCAGGCATTGACAAAGATGCAAAGAATGTTGTCAAAAATTGCGAAGGTTGTCGTTTAGTTGGACAATCATCTGCTCCCGAACCGATGCAACGACGCAAAATCCCAAACGAACCATGGGTTGACGTAGCAATGGATTTTCTGGGCCCGCTACCTTCTGGTGAGTACCTACTAGTAATTGTGGATTACTACAGCCGTTACAAAGAAGTCTGCATCATGAAGAAAATAACATCAGATGATACTATTAAGCATATTGAGCCAATTTTCGTGCGCCAAGGCTATCCAAGAACCATCACCTTGGACAACGGACGGCAGTTTATTAGTACCGATTTTGAAACTTACTGCCACACAAAAAACATAACGCTAAATCATACAGTTCCCTACTGGCCTCAGGCCAACGGAGAGGTAGAAAGGCAAAATAGGTCACTACTAAAACGACTCAGAATAAGTAACGCGTTAGGTCGCGACTGGAAAACGGATCTCCTTCAATATTTAATGATGTATAATACAACCCCGCATTCCACTACCGGCAAGACGCCAACAGAGATGCTGCGCAATAAAACAATCAGATCTAAAATCCCATCGCTTGGAGATATTGAAACAGCTCCTCCCGCAGAAACGGAGGTCAGCGACAGGGACGCAGTCCTCAAACACAGAGGAAAAGAAAGAGAAGACTTGAAACGCCATGCGAAGCCCTCTGAACTTCGTGAAGGAGATACTGTACTGATGCAAAACTTACTTCCAGCTGGAAAGTTATCTACAACCTTCGGAAGGACTGAATATGTAATAGCAGGAAAACAAGGTAATCGCGTAACAATATTAAACCCTACTACTGGCAACACATTTGAGCGAAATTCAGCACATCTGAAGAAAGTTACCCCCTTGGGACATACTACGTCATACAACCCTGACCAGGTGGAAAGTTTCCCACCGTCACCATCTCAACAATCTACCAACAACACATCATGTTTGAACGAACCGGTAAACGTGCGATCGGAGGTGGTTTCCAGACCATCACGACAAAGTCAAAAACCGGCTTGGCAGAACGACTACATCCTGGATACTCAAAGGACTAAATGAAAAAAGGGAGATGTGATGATTAACTACTGGCACCTCCAGACCAATGAACTGGCAGCCCGGCGGCTGATCAGTTACCACATTAAAAATCTCAGCAACCCGCTTTGAAAAATAAAAAAATGAAAAAAGGGATTCAGAATAAACGGTCGTGTTGAAATTACTTATTAATTTTCTCTCATTATACTTACCACAATAATGTTATGACTAATCTACTCTACCATGAAGTTCTTTTTCGGATGCCAGGTTTCGTAGTTACTGTTTCATTGGACACATAAATTCGAAAACAGATTTTTCTGCGTTCTTACGTATATATAAATCTTATTTCATTCGCAGTTCCATGTACACTAGGTTGATATGTAATAACTACACATTAAAAGGTATCATTCAACACCAAATCAGTACTTTTTCGCTTTGATGTTACTAATGTGGTCGTTAGCCTGACATCCCGGATGATTTCTTAGTTTGATCTCATCCAGCCCAAATTATATTTGGTAGAGTGATTGAACACGGGGTGCCATTGAATGGGTGCACGCCCTAATACACTTCGTGTGATTTAAGAACCTAACGACCTGTTTGTCGTATTCAGAATTTTTTTGTCCACAGAAAATGCGACTATCTTCTACGGTAATAGATCACAGAATGAGGCCTGAACGCATTCTTTTTTTTTGCATCCGCTAAAACACCTCCAACGTCCGGTCTGTAATCCTGCTTCAAATTGCGTTTTGTTTTCTTCTTTTTTTTATTAGTTTGCGTTTCAATTCCTTGATTACACACTTCGAATTTTTCTAGACAATCAATTAATCAACATTATCAATACTAATTACGCTATAAAAGTTAATATCAATTATTTTATTTCTAAGGATTGATATTACTTGTTATGCATATTATCTTTTCACGAAGTCTTTTTTTTTTTTAAATATATATATTTTAATATATCGTACACTGAACGAAAACCTCCGCCGCCAACTGAATGATTTCTTGCTCAACCGAGCCCCATACCTATTTTCAGATGATTTTGAAAAGGTCATCATTCAATTTACAACCTCACAGAAATGAAATGATTTTCATTTAAAATTTGAAGGATAATCATACATAAGTCATATATTGAAAGAAATCAACATGTGTATGATTTCCATACACAGTAACTCAGTTAACCGTTTAAAAATTGAAAATAATACGTAAATAATTAAAATGAGCTGGTTTTTATTCTTTATACGACACACGACAGGAATAAAACGATTTTCATTTACAATTTGTAAGGAAGTCATACAGAAGTTAGATGTGAAAACAAATCAACATGTGCATGATTTCCATTCAGATGCTGTCCAGTTCAATATTCAAAAATTGAAAATAAACAATAACTAATTAAAATGAGCTGGTTTTCATTCATTATACGACTGTCGGTTTGTTTTTTAATTGGAATGTCTCAATTGAAGGGATTTTCTTTCCAGAATATTTTCAAAACAATGAGATTCACAACCATGTCAAAGAGGTACAAGCATCATTAAGCAAACATCAGCATTTAATTGTTATGGCATAATGATAGACAAAATACCAGTAGATGATCAATTGAAACAATGATGATTGCTTGTTTTTCTATTGAAGATGCTAGAACCTTCTTACATGACATAGTTGTTATTCATATTCTGATTTTTTTTGAATTATCAAATATATTTACATGACTAGTTACACTACTATCTACATATTTATTACTGGTTTCCACGTTCTTCTAGTCTAGCCTTATTCAAAATTTTCGTAAGCATACGTTCTTCTCCTGAATAAAACTAAATTGCCTACTTGCTCGAGTGCAAACGGAGGCCCATCGAACATATCTATTCCTATCATCATTATATTGCTGTTTTTTTTATCTATTTCAAAGGCTTGGTAATGTTCGTTATATTGTTTTATAGACCATTGACAAACAATTACAAATAACTGCAATTTATATTTAACCACTTCGACTATTTGATAAATTTCAACGATTGATTCAAAGGTAACTGTTAAAAATAGCCCTTCTATATATTTGATGTTTTTATATGTTAAGGACTTAGTCGTTTG
This sequence comes from Topomyia yanbarensis, assembly GCF_030247195.1. Classification (NCBI taxonomy): domain Eukaryota; kingdom Metazoa; phylum Arthropoda; class Insecta; order Diptera; family Culicidae; genus Topomyia; species Topomyia yanbarensis. The sequence continues at coordinate 306,018,731 of NC_080671.1, read as the reverse complement.
GATATGCTCATCGCTAGATATCTCAAATGTGGTAGTCAGTCTGTTAAAATAAGTTTTCTCTGCCCATGTGCTATACATGAATTCTGCAACAGCTTCTGATTTAAAAAAATTATTGTTGATAATGTCATATGTGAAAAATAATCCTGCCTTAACACACATCGTATAACATGGATTTTTTCTTGACGATGTATTATCAAAATATTGTTTAAAGTCTCTATGTCGAGCTTCGTATCTAAAACAACTTATTTTTTTTAATGGGCCGCTGTGTTTAATTATCCTCGAGTAATGAGTTAAAAAATGTTGCTTCGGTTTAAGACTTTGTTGGAACAATGAAATGTATAATTTATGATGCTCGCTAACTAAGCTTGTCAGCTGATCCAGGTCATTCGAAGTAAATACTGGGGAGTTAATCATATCTATCAAGCTAATTAAAATAGTAGCGTATTTCCAAACTGGGTCATCTGAAGGAAAGAAAGAACCAAAAATAAAAGTAAAATAAATGCTAAATACGTACATTTCATTTGCTGTCATTCGCAAAGAAACACACTTTTTTGATTTTATAGTTGATTCTTCAATATCTGGCATACGCGATAGTCCCTGTTCCAGCCTATAATTATTCAGTTCTTTGCGTCTTTTGTTTACATCAGATATTGTGCAGTATTTAGCTTTGTAAATGCAATGATTGATGATTTCTACAAATCCGTAATAACAAACACCCGTGCTATAGAGATCATGCATTACATCTGCGTACAAATTCTCAATCACGTGGAATGACGGTAAGTCGTTGAAAATTGATTTCCCCACCAATCCACTTTGTGATTGCTTGATCAGAACATCTGAATTATAGTTTTTAAGGGACCTTAGATCATCTATGCATTCCTTATCGTCGGTTGACAACAAATCTTTTGTTCTTTTGCAAAACCTACAGTAATGTTTTGCCGAAAATGAACCGGAAAACTTCAGTATTTGATGAATTCCCAAATTGTCCCCCTGAACAAGCATTAGTACAATGTAGACTCGCTGATCATCGCCATTTACATTGATCAAAATACCGTTCAACTCCAAATCCTTGAATTTCTCGATCACATGTTTAAAAAACTTTTCTACTCCATGCTCAGCTATGTCATGTTTTTTTATGGCCCCTGCTATAAAAATATTGCATAGCTTTGCTTTGTACTGTTCAGGGAGGGTTGGAAACCCATAATAGAGACCACAAATGCAATGTTTTTTCGCGTGAGAACTGAGCGGGTCGTTGATTTCAAACTCATCTGTATATAAAGAAATTGGAATGATTGTTTTACCACTGTACTTAGATTGAATTCTTCGATAAATCAAACCATTCACGAAGTGGCAAATGCTAGATTGTTCGGCCACCTTATTAGTATGTTCCTTAATTTCTTTTAAAACATTTTCGCTTTCAAGGAATTTTTTGATTTGAAATTTGATGTCCATCAGTACCATGCAAGTTTTTTTGTTTTCTAGCTCAACATCATTCCCGCTCATTTCTGTAATCGTGCCACTTTGGATAGTCAATATTTGGGGAGGTCTCATCAAATCTAATTCTCTTAAGTGTTTGAACAGCTTGTGTTCTGTATCAATAATATCGAACATGGTTGATATTCTACCTAACACAATATCAAATATGTACTTCGACTGAGGATCAGCTGCTACCGGTGCAAATAAACGAATGAGCTGCTCTAAGTTAGTATACAGTTCTTTGATCCCTTTTTGGATCTGCACTACATCTTTGCGAGTGAAGTTTCTCCGTTTGTGCAAGTCCAGAATAAAGCTGAGCGCCCTCTGATCGACAGCTTTCAGTGATTCATGTATTGAAATTGGAGTTGCTACATCTTCGGTTTGATATGTCAGTGTGTGCGTACGTTCCTAAAATAAAATTATGTTAAGTATATAGTTTTATAGAATATTATTCTAATTACCGTTGCAGGGACATCAACTGAAGCAGGATATTCAAAAACGTTATTTGGAATTTGCTCACCGCCCATAGTATCGATCCGAGTGGAAAGATGCGTTTTAAGATGGCGGCTAAACCTATACATGGTCGTAAACTTTTGAGTACAATGGGTAAATGTACAAACTAATCGAAGCGGCTTATCAAGATTGTGCGTTTTTAAGTGTACAATGTAGTCATTTACTCGGGTAAACTTCTGTTGGCATCCTGTATTGAAACACATCACTAAATTATTCATTTTATTAGCTTTTTTATTGTTTCAACATCTTTGTACTGCGCTGGCGCACGAATATTATACAGGACTTCCTCAAGTGTATACCAAACGAGTTTAGAGACTTTTGAAAACGGTTGTTTCATTACATTGCACATCTTAATAATAATATCTACTGCCCGGGCTGCTGAATTAGTTTTATATTGAATACGATCGAATATGACGTAAAACTCTCCAGTGAGATTTCTGTAGCTGGATCCAATTGCAATCACTTTTGGATGAGGAGTAACGTTTTGTGCTACATACGATTCAAATAATACGCGTATACTTTCCACGCCGCTTTCTACGTTGTCTGTAAACAACAGGATATCCTCCTGAGCAGTCAAAATAGTCGGTCTAACATTTTTGTTGATTTTACACGGTCTTACGCAGCAATTTAAGAGTATGAGCGTACAACAAACTAGTGCATCTAAAAAAAGATTATATATGAAAAGATTATATGAGAATATAGCTTCAATTTTACAACTAAAATAACCTTCTGTGGCGTTATCCTGGTTCATGTATTCCAGTACACCAGCAGAAAACTGGTCATGCACTTTGAGAAAAAAATAAGGTTTTAATTTTTTTACTACTTCGGTCCAATTCTGGATACCTTCCGCAAAACCAAGAGAGTGGTAGTCGGCATCAAACTAAAAAACATTGAATACAAATTTTATACATTGATTTCATACCGTCCTAAGCATTTCTGTCACATGGCAAAAAATAAGCAACTGACAAAAATGCGATTGAAGTCCAAAAATTGTTTTACAAGTTATAACAAAACTGCACTACAAAAATTAAATGTATGGACAAATTTCGATAGAATAGTATTTCTAATGACTTACCATGTTGTATGAAATTTGTATGCAGTGGGAAAACTATGCTTGGAAATTGTACAATGGGAAAAAATTACCCAACATTGTTTTCGCCTAGTTGGCGAACATATATATATATATATATATATATATATATATATATATATATATATATATATATATATATATATATATATATATATATATATATATATATATATATATATATATATATATATATATATATATATATATATATATATATATATATATATATATATATATATATATATATATATATATATATATATATATATATATATATATATATATATATGATTTAGCATCAAAAGGCTGAAAATCAAAAAGCCGAAAAACATAAGGCGAAATTTCAAAAGGCGAAAATTCGAAAAGCCTAATGCTAAAAAGGTCGAAAAATCAAATGGCCGAAAACTTAAAAGGCGAAAACTCAAAAAGCCGAAAACCCAGAAGGCTGAATCTCATAAGGCAAACTTTTTTTTATTATTCGATTATTTCACATTGTGTTGTTCCTGATTGATTAATCGCCTCATGTTTGAGTAAATCGGGAGGATCACACGTTTACGTACGAAACCTTTCCAATACAAAAGAAGAATTAATGCTCTAAAAATCCACCAAACCCTTTGTCAAATTGTGCATTCATTGCGATTTTAATTGAGATTCAAAGAATGCTCGAAAGAAGGAATCATCCCCTATGTTTGAGTAAACTGGGTAGCCGAAGTGATCACAAGTGTGCGTGCAAGAGTTATTTGGCATACAGATTCCAAGAACTGCTCATATTTGAAAGAAGGAATCAATCCCTATGTTCGAGTAAACCGGGAATACGAACAGTTATGCAGTTGTAAGCAGCTGGCATGTAGCTCAAATGTTTGAGCATAACGGCAACTACCTAAACATTTAAATAACTTTGTTTACTAATAGTACTAATATTGTACTTGAACCAAAATTAGATTATTCTTCTTTACCAATTAATAAAAAAAAACATTTACACCTAATGTGGCTACGCCACATGTCGCTCCGTCGGACCTGAACTAATTTATAGCCCCTATGTTTGAGTATTCCGGGCAAACGAGTGGATCACAGGTTTGCTTGCGAGGGGCCGCCGCTTCCGACGGCGGGTCGGCGGCCACCTCGTCCGGCGGATCCTCAGCGGCTTTGCGCCGCTTCGGATCCTTGGTCTCGGTTATGCGGCAAAACCGCATTACACTGGTTTCGCCCCAAGTGCTAGATCAGTGTAACAACCGATGGTTGAATATATGTAAGTTCATTCCATAAATCATCATTTGAAAAACTTGATGAAGTATATAATTCAAAAGAACAGCTCATGATATAAAGAAAGATAATAAGGATAATTTAAATTATTGAAACGCTGTATGGAAAACCAAAACCCACTGGCGATCATAATAATAATGGTCAAAACAAAACATACGTCTGGTGGATCGCAGGTTTACATTATACTGTACTAAAACGTAAGTCATAGCCAAGTATTCATAATTGCAACAGTGAACAAGCATAAAAATTTTAAAAATGAAACTAAAAAGAACTGCTCATATTTAAAAGAAGGCAAAATCAATTATAACATGTATTCACTCGCAATATAATCAATATCAGGTAATGGATAATAGCACATTATTATCATTGCTTTGTTTGTTTTGTTTCGTCCTTTAAAAAGGTTTGCCTTTCAAAATTCTGCCTTCTGAAAAGCTTTCCTTTAATTCAGGAAAATATACATTTAGTTTGTTAACCCTGGTTTGGTAGTTAAAACAGGAAAATAGTAAAAATCGACATGGGACAGATATGCTTAGGACGGCAGAATAAGTATCGCGTAATCTAAAAACCTTGCCAAAAAAACAATGTATTTAATATGCTTACCAACTGATATCCGAGAGGTTCTGCGTAGTGGCGATATTTCATAATAATCTCTGCTGGTTTCAAAGTTTTCATATGATCGAATCTGGACGCTTCTGACATTTGCCACATTTTTGTCACTGTTTCCCAAGGTGTGTTATTCAGTACAAGCCACCTGCTAGCTTCAGAATGTTCGGCCCGACAATGGTTTCGGTTTTCATTCGCTGATAGTGTTGCCTCATGTTGATGTTCCTTTCGTTCGCGGTCACGTTTCGTGCCTTTTATGCGCTTATAAGCTTGATAGATGGATCCTCCAGGATTTTTTCTTTCCGGAGGGGCAGCCGGAATGTAGTACGTAATCTGAAAACATTATTAGTTAATATATATACTGTCGCTAGAAGCATAATTTGTCCCATATGTATAGGGATTTCCACAGCACATGGGACAGTTATGCTTCTAGCGGCAGTACAATTCTATTACAAAACATCTTCTCGTACCATATCGTTGTTTTCAGAAGGAAACCGTAGTTTTATGCAATTAACGTAGTTTTCCAGCACTGCTTTCGGTAATCTGCATAACCCAATGTTGTTGGAGTAACCAGAAATGTGATGACTTGCTATGATGCTAGCAAGTTCCTTTTTGCTATCCTTGGATAGTGGTCCTTTTAAACTACTCCGAAGAATGAATTGCCCGACTTCCGAATTCGCCAACAGGGAACCGAGGTCATCTGGTGTGAAGATTAATGTGTTGGCAGTAGCAGGAACTACGCTTTTTTGTGGTAGGATTCCTGATGTAATCTGCACGCAGAGAAAAAAATTAGTAAAAACAAATTTTGGTTTTAAATAACAATTTTCCCGTTTGATATAGTGATAAACAAGATTTTGGTTCGATTCAATCAATGCTGTTGCTTAAAATTACGAACAAATTCATTTGTTGGCTTTTCAATAGTTTCAACAAATCTTTGGTTTGAAACAACAAAATCATGATAAGTTTAACCGAACAAACAAGTTCCAAGAAACAAAAAACAAATCTTTTGTATTAACCAAAGGTGATAACAACTCAAATTTAGTTGAAATTAAACAAAGATTCTGTTGGTTTTTAATAATGGGCTCAGTTAGATCTAACAAATATTATTTTGATTCAACAATGTTTCTATTTAAAATGTAAATAGAAGTATTTGTTGAACTAAACTAAATACATGCTAAAATAGATCTAAAACGAACCGACTTTCATTTTTTCTCTTCAAATCGAGATCGGTAATGGCACCCCAGACTAACAACTATATATATTATAGAACACTTAAATCTTCAGTATATTTAGAAGAATCATATTTTCACTGTTACCTGTTTGTTTCAAATTCAAATTAAGCTAATTTGGATACTCACCGACACCAATCTTGTGAAAGTATGTTGATAGATGTCTTGTGTTAATTATCTATTTATCTTGCTACTAGTAAATCATTCTTATAATCGTAGAGTAAAAATTTTGAACTGGAAGCAATTATTGCAATTTTAGCTATATTTATCAAGAAACCCACATTCATTAACACTTTATTACATCTTTTCATTGGTTATTTTCTCAATTTGTACACTGAAGTAAAAAAACGTAAGGATTACATAAGCGTTTTGTACAAAATAACGACTCGTATACGGAATGACCTGAATGTCATTACTGGGCAGTAATAATACTTTTCATGATGGTGTAATGCAAGAAATCATAGTGTTTATGCGATGTCGGTAATGTCATTACTAAGTAATGACACTTTTGATTATCGCGTACAATACGCTCATACTAAAAGTGGTCGTACACAGAATGACCGGAATGTCATTACTGAGTAGTAATGACACTTTTCATAACGGTACCATGCTAGTAATTATGAAATTTTTATGGGTTGATGGTAATGTCATTACTTAACAATGACACTTTTAATGATCATATACAAAGTGCTGAACACTAAACATTACTAAAATCGCACGATTTTAGTTACGCGCTTATGGTATACATTCGATTGTCATTATTGCTCGGTAATGACATTAGTAATGACTTGTGTACAAACCACTTATGCAATTCTTATCATTACACGCTTTACACCATCATTATTATTATTATTATTATTATTATTATTATTATTATTATTATTATTATTATTATTATTATTATTATTATTATTATTATTATTATTATTATTATTATTATTATTATTATTATTATTATTATTATTATTATTATAATTATTATTATTATTATTATTATTATTATTATTATTATTATTATTATTATCATGTGATGATGGTAATGTCATAACTTAGTAATGACAGTTTTAAAGATCGTGTATAAGCGCTTTTAACATAAAAAAATCTCGCAGCAGTAATGTTGAGCCGTCTCACATCGTGATATGTAATATGTTTATGCAATTTTTCACATGTTTTTGTTTTACAAAAAAGTGACAGTAGGACGCATGAATTTGAAAATATCTACAATTTTTTCTTCCACAAAGAACCAGTGCAATTTGAATTTCGCTGAACGCTAATGCCTTTTATAAGCAGTATATGAATTCCAAAAGTTTGCCATGCAAATTTGCATAGACAAGACTTCTTATTTTTAAAAACATTTTATTTTAAATATGTTAAATTTATAAACAACATTGTAGGCTGCCTGTTGAAAAATAAATGCTTTTGTATTTTATTTCTGTTCATTGAATCATTTTGGGCTGCCGCATGAAACATATAAGCATCATGTTGATTTCTCGACAAACATATGATTAGGGCTTATAAGTCAACTGTCAAAATTCGATTTGAGTGAAAATTCCGGACTAACTGTGCCTGTCTCAGATATTATTAGTAAACAAAAGAGAAAAGTTGTCTTTAAATGCTATGAACTGTGTTTGATCAGTAACGGTTTACCCGATATTTCCTCACAAAGAGAATTTTGACAGTTGGTTTTTACGCCATAATCATATGTTTGTCCAGAATTTAGACTACGAGTCAGGGTGGCCAGACCTACCGATTTATCGGTAGTCCTACTGATTTTGGTCTTCACTACCGATTCGCAGACGACCAAGGCAAAACTACCGATATTTTGTTATTCCTGCCGAAAACTACCGATTTTTATTGATTTTGGACACACCCTACTCAACATTCATTTTTTTGTTGGATTTGGTCTGAGATCTGTGTTGTCAGTATTTTATAATTCTATGTCAATACTACGTTTTTGGGACAACAACCCGGCCTACCGATAACTACCGATAAACGTTTAGTGACCCTACCGATATTAAGGAATTCTATCTGGCCACCCTGCTACGAGTTCTAAAAATATCTAGCTTCCAGAAGTCTACACTCAAAAAAAGTAAACGTTATGCCTATTGATTTTACACATAGATTTTTGCAATTAACGGAAGCATATAGACACTATTTGCTAGTACATAAACCCAATGTGTGTATTTATAAGAAATATTAATCTTACATTCACATTTCATAACTATTAGGCACATAAAACCCCATTCTATAACAATATACACATATAACTTATGTGTGTGCATACATAGTTTATACAGTTGACACATAGAAGGTATGTGTGCGCGTGATAATATTAGCATTTCTTCTTCATATGAATTTTAAGCGGTTTGAAGCAAATAGAATTAACGTTTGGATTTTTTTCAGTGTAGAGTAACTATATATATAATTCGCACATTCCCGGTCAAACCATTCGGAATTTGATTCGGGATCCTGAATGAAATCAGTATGAACACAGACTGACAGACATAAAACTATGAGGGAATTCCCTCAAAAAAACATCGTTCCGGCCATTTTCCCTGAAAACTAGCTCCACCTTTTATTCACGGTCCCAAACACTCATTTGCTGATGGCCTATCCCTCAGGTTTGGGAACAATTGGGTCATTAAGCTATATATAGTTTTCCGTTCCATTCGATTAATTTTAGGTCCAATATACATAATATAACATTATTTTAAAAAAAATCGTTGTAATACGTAAAAACGATTTTTTTTTGTTTTTTAAGATAAATCTTATGTAAACTTGGCAACCGTACATAGGAAAACTGCGGTTGTTTACATCTGGCCTATCAGGACAACACCAAAAATGAAAAAAAAACTATACAATGGATGGTGTTTATGTCAAATAAAAATAACCCTCCGGGAAAACCGAGAAAACATGCCCCAATTTTTTCTGACAGGGCATCATTTGTCGTGAAATTCGATATGTCAAATCCTTCCTATAGTGTCAAATCCAGACTGTCAACATATTTCTTTATTTTAAATTTTAATATTATTTTCACGTTTCCTGAGTTGGAAAAAAAAACATTGTTGCAATCACGAAAATCAGCTTTATCGATGTAAGTAATAAAAAACTACTTTTTTTCTCATTTAATGACCCAATTTTTCACTAGTGGTCTATCCCCCAAATGCTTGTTCATATGTCAGTGGCGCCATAATTTCAAATGTGGCCACAATCCAAACTACAAATATATTTAAAATAACCGTTAAAGCGGGCGAAGCATTGTTTTCGAGTGTTATGTCTGTTAGTCTGTGGTATGGATTCCTAATCAAATGCAACAACCGATTCTGAGTCGGAATCGGTTGTTGCATTTGATTTGGAATCCATAATGACCATAATTACTCCATTCAGAAATCCGAACCGGTTCCGGAATGAGTTTATCTGGGTTGTTTCAAAAGATATTTTATCTCGGTGTATTGGTGGATTTGACAGTGCAACTTTTAAGTTCCGTTCCAATCCATAAGAAAATGGAAGTATTCCGTGTGCAAGTTATTTCTGTATTCGCTCTTTCTTCCTGTGTTCCGCTCCCTTTCATTCCGGTTTGCTACCGGAGGAAGAAAAAGAATAAGAAATGTGTACAGAAACGACTTTCTGCCACTTTACTCTGGAGTACTTCCGATTTCTCTTGGTCCTGGAACGGACCTCATGATAACAATCTTTTGAAAATGTTGTACAGACTTATTTTTCCTTGCATCCAGTTAGAACGGTTTGGCGAATTTATATTGGTTCGATAGGGTTAAATAAAGGATTCTAATTTGTCTTTCTTCGTAGTTATTTCCCATTTGTCGCAGTAATTCACATTTCATATTATGACACACAAGTGTTTAAGGTAATTGAATTATATAACAAATGTTTTTCGTTGAATGACTCCGATGCTGTGGACTGCCTGGTTTTGCACTCGAGGAGAAAAAAAACTAATGATATTTCATTTCTGCTTGAGATTACAAAATTGGTGCATTCCACTGCCCGATGTTGTTAAACGAAATACAACAGAAATTCTTGGCTTACTAATGTCATTATCGACCATTTATAGATGTAACGGTTTTTTCTACTTACCGCAGCAATAGAAGGCTCAACCATCTGTCGTACTTTTGACGTCGTAGCGCAACTATTGTTCGAATCCGGTTCGCTACAGTCACTAACATCCTGTCCCTGATAATCGCAAAGACCAGTTTCACTACCGTCGTGCTGTGATTGAAATAAAAAAATGTAAAAAATATCGAATAAAAACAGTACTTCTGTTTATCAAATACTACAATGTTTTTTTGAAGATATGAAAGCCCAAAGCATCACACACTTACCATAGCTATACACGGCTCTTGTGGCATTTCCACAGTGTCTCCAGTATCGTCAAGGTCCTTAACGGTGGATTCAGCATTAGCCGTATGGGGTAGATCGTCTGCATCGTCGTGTATTATCTGGAGAACATACATACCCGGATCAAGCGGCGGTATACACGATTGACCAGGATACACATTCTGTAAATACAAAGTTTTTAAAAGTTTAAAATAAATTTAAACACTAACAAAGTAGGCCTCAGTAAAATAATGCTTTTTCAAGAGCCATTCGCTCACCCGTGTACTGCTATCCATTTAAACTCATTCCGGAACCGGTTCGGATTTCTGAATGGAGTCATTATGGATTCCAAATCAAATGCAACAACCGATTCCGACTCAGAATCGGTTGTTGCATGTGATTTGGAATCCATACTGACTCCATTCAGGATTCCGAATCAAATTCCGAATGGATTGACCGGGTAGTCGCAAAATTTTTAATTATAATTACCGCTTCTAATTTCCATGCCGCAATCCGATTGAAAATTTCCAGTCCTTTCCCTTGCAGCTCGGTACCTTTCACAATATCTTCCCATTCTAAAGCCGTTAACGTCCCAAAGCTTTCCGCCGGGTGGTTTTTATCTGTAAAATTAAAGAAAAATTAGTGATCAATAATAATTGTACAAAGAGCGTTCATACCAAATAACGTTAGCACTGCAAGTTCGGGTAAACATATTTCCGTTGCAAGAGTATAGATGAAGTAAAATTTTTCATCCACAACTCTTTGCAGCACTTGTGATGTCATATTTTTACGAAATTATAATTTATCAATTAAAGCACTTAGCACCAAAGATAAACTCTTTGGTAAAACTTCTACCACGTGTACAATCTCGTGTATCACTTTCCGCCATTTGTTTTTTATACACACAAAAAGAATGTTGGTGAAATTAAAAGTAATACACACATCGAAATTGAATGATTTTCGTTTTGGGGCAATGATGGAATATAATCATTCTGGGTCATGATGACCAGCATACACAAATAATGCTATTTCAAATTCGACAGATTGTCATGTAATAAACGAACAAAAATATTTTATAAGGTGAACAAAATTCACTTAAAGTTGATCTTAAAATCATTCTCTGATTTATCATTCAATCTGTGGAATCCTTAAATTTGCATTGCACTGAATGAGGTTTCATTCAATTCGTGGATTAATAATTTTAATAAAGTAAATAAATTTCATTCAAAGTCGATCTTAAAATCATCCAATCTGATTTGTCATTCAATATATGGAATCTTGAAACTCGTATTTTGTTGAATGAGGTTTCATTCAATTCGCGTCTGGTGTTTTTGTTCAGTGTACCTAGATTATTTCACAATATTTTATTTTCAACTCGATGTGATCAAACTCTGATAACAGTGTACCGTTTCAATGCGTTTGCTCCATGGGTGTCTGAGCGTTGTAAAGATAATACATCTTATGTCGACTCACATCTCCATAATGACGTTCAAAAGCATAACTGTCAAAGTTCCTGTTACTTTTTATTATTCATAGTCGTCGTATTCACTACATCCTTTCCCTTCTCTACTCTGAAGTTGTAATTTTGTTAGTTGCTTTTCTCGGTGGTAAAGGATTCAAAACCCGTCACAAGCTACTAGAATATGTTTAAGTGAAACATCAATCCTGTGCAAGAAAATTATACTCTTCTAGCGGATGTTTCGTATATCGGAAAGAAAGTGATTTGGAACTCTAGCATATGCATTGCCCTTCCTGATGCGAATTATTTTCACAGCTTGAAAAGAGGAGGAGGATGTAAATTCGGATGAGAATGCCTAAAAGATTTTTTTGTTTTCTTTGTTTTTTTGAGAGATTGATTTTAATCAGTTTCTAAGGCAACTCCGATCAACAAATCATACATTTTATTCATTTTTCTCTTAAAGAAATCTTTTTTTTTTAGTGGAACACGCGGTACAAATATTCGTCATCAAATCTCGAAGGACGGTTAATCTTATCTCTTTGTCGAAGCATACGAGACTGATGTGAAGGGAAAAAATCAATTGACGGTTCCGGAGATTTTCGCTGATAGCTCGTATCGTGAGATGTACTGGTAGTTACTGCCCCGTCTTCAGACGAATTCCCGTCGTTTAATTGAGGAAGTTGCTCGTTACTATCTGTAGTGCTGCATTCGGGAGCTCTTTTTACTTCCCGGACATTTCATGCGTATTGTACCCCAGCTTGGCTAATAACCACTACTTTTGCACCATCTCTAGCTACCACTTTGTAGCGATCCGACGAGAAAGTTGGATCGGTTTTGTGTTGCCTCTGCCTGGCAAGTAAAACTGTATCACCAACCCTGATATCCGACTCTTTTGCGCCGCGCATAGAGTCAGCGTATTTCTTACTAGAAAGCTTCATGTCTGCATCCCGTTCGCGAAGATCCGTGCGGTCAAGTTTCTGTTCGTTACCCCAGAGGCTAGGGAATGTGCTACGATAGCGCCAGCCGACCATCATCTCGAAAGGTGTAATGCCAAGTCTTGAGTGTGGAACAAGAGTGTTGTGTCGATGAACATATTTCTGAAGGGCATAGCGCCAGTTTATACCATCAAGTCTGGAGGCTGCCAAAGCTTTTATTATGCCCTGGTTTTGCCTTTCCACAGCACCATTTGATTGTGGGCTAAGAGGTATGGATTTTCGTACATCAACTCCTTTCTCTTTCCAGAACGAAGTGAATGCAGTGCTTTGGAATGGGGGCCCGTTATCACTCTGAATTATAATAGGGCATCCCCACAGTTTAAACGTTTCGCACAATGCCAAGTTCGTGCTTTCTGCATCCATGGCTTTCATTTCTACAACAGCCAGATAACGCGAGTATGTATCAATTATAATTAAAAACTCTGCGGAACCAAAGTTGGGCACTGTTAAAAAATCCACTTGCAGAATCTCCCATGGTCCGTCAGGCAATTCTCTGGATGTTATCGGTATCGGAGGATTTCGTTTAGACAGGAGAATGCATGTTTCACAGTCTTTGACATATCGCGTTACTTCCGTAGACATCTTTGGCCACCAAAAGTATTGACGCATTATACGCTTCATTGCGACTTCCCCCACGTGACCTCCGTGGGCTGAGCGTAATGCTTTCTGACGTAGAGATTTCGGCAATACAACTCGGTCGTCTTTGAAAAGTAGGGGTGCAAAACTATGTAGAAACTTCTTCTGCGATTCGAATGCTCGAAGTTCATCAGGCCATTTGTTCAATTGCAGAGATTTTTGAACGAGTTGTAGCTCGCTATCATCTTCAGATTCCAATTCCACCTCACCCCATGTTATTTCCATACATCCGGAGTCCAGTGAATATAAAAAGTGCTTTTCTTCGCATTCATCAAATGGTTCTGATGCTTGTGTCTCAGGAATAAGTCGAGAAAGCACGTCAGCTACATTTTCATTACCTGTTACGCATCGTATTGAAAAGTCGTATGGTTGCAGTCTTAGAGCCCAACTCTCGGCGCGGGTTACAGCTCTTTTTCCCATCCTGTGGTTGCTATTGAAAATGAACTGATTGGCTACAGCGTCGGTACATATCACGAAGGATTTGGCAAGTAAATAGAAATTAAACCTCTCTACTCCCCAAACAACAGCTAGAGCTTCTCTCTGTGTCTGTGGATATCGTTTTTCCGAAGCGGTGAGAACCTTTGATGCACATGCTATAATTCTGGGATTACCGTTTTCGTGATACTGAACCAGCACGGCGCCGAGTCCTATTGGAGAGGCATCGACAAACAACTCGGTCCTGTCCGCTGCATTATAATATCCCAGCCGTTTTATGGTATTTAGCGCTTCTTTTTTCATAAATTGAAACTCTGTCTCTTCAGCATTCGTCCAATAAAATGTATCTGAACTGGCCAGTGAACGAAGATGCTCAGTCTTCGTCGCGCGGTGTACAATAAATTTATCGACGAAAGTTACTAGACCCAAGAAACTTTTGACTTCTGAACAGTTAATTGGAGTTCGAAAATTCTGGATGGCCGCAATCTTCTCTTCTTCAATAAGCCATCCTTTGGGTGTCAACGTAAATCCAAGGAATGGCACCGATTGGCTTCCAAAAACACACTTGCTTTCGTTAAGTCTTACATTGTGGTTAGCTAGACAGCGTCGGACTTCCTCCAAGTTCTCGTCATGTTCATCTTTAGTTTTACCGTATATCAATATATCGTCCAAATAATTTTTGCACCCTTTACAACCCCCTAGTACTTTCCGCTGTAGTATTTCTTGAAACAGGTCCGGGGCATTCGTTAAGCCGAAGGGCAATCTCACACAACGAAACATGCCAAATTCAGTACAGAAATTCGTGAGCAGTCTAGATTCTTCGTCTAGTTCTATATGGAAAAACGCATGGGAGAGGTCAATGATAGAGAACCATGTTGCTCCATTCAATTCAGCCAAAATCTTTTCTAATGTTGGCATTGAAAAGGGTGTGCGATAAATATAGCGATTTGGTCCTCTCAAATCGATGACCAATCGTATATCATCTTTACCCTTCGGCACGACTAACATGGACGAGCAGAACGATGTATCCATAACATCTACTACTGGTTCTATAATATCCGATGAAACAAGCTCCAGAAGTCGCTTCTCAACCAAAGGCTTTACAGCAAGCGGAATATTAAAAAATATATTCCGACATGGAGGTTTAGACTTATCGTAATGAATTTTGACTGGAGGAACGTTGAATTTTGGAAAAATATCTTTCGTTACGATAGACGCAATCTCTCCTGCGTATAGTAGCTGATCGAATCTAGTGTTTTTAGATTGCACAGGTACTTTCAGACCTAGCATCAGGACGCTGTACCTGGAAGCTGTTGATCTGCTTAGAAGAGCTCGTAACTCATTGACGACATAAAATTTCTCCAGCGAGGTAGGTCTATTATTAGAGATATATAGGTATGCATAAAACGTAGCTATCACTTTAATTTCGCCGGCTGAGGCATAAGCTTTAAGAGATCGATCCGTTTCAGATCTCAGATCAAAAATACCATTCTTGTAAATGGGGTCAGAAGTCAACGCGCTGAACATGTTTTCAGTGAACGTATTCACTTGAGCTCCGGAGTCAATTAAAAAAGAACACGGCATTCCTGCCACCATCACAGAGATAATACCATCGTCGTCATCAGACCTCAAAACTGTATTATTCTGTAGTGCATATGAATTTCGTGCCTATTTAAAGAGACAGGTGATGATTTGAAATAAAAAAAAGCACTTTATATGCTTAGTAAATTTATACTTACTTCGTCGATATTGTCGCTTTCAGATCTGACCAAATCATTTATCCTAGCCTGTCGAAATGATTCCGTAGCGTTAAGTTTACCGACTTTGCTTGAAAAATTTCCAACAGAGTTCCACTCTTTAGATTCAATCAAGGACACGTTCGAGTTCAAATGAAGTTCCGAACTGTTGGATCTCAGTTGATCTGAGCCAACATTAGCTACCTGTTTAAATATATAATTTTAGCGCTAGTAAAAAAATAAAACGAATCACAGTTCAATTTTTTTTTTGCTTAATTTATTGATGCTTTTTTTGTTGTAATCCAAAATTCACTCGTTTAAATGGCTTTTCTCTTTCGAATACCAAGTTCAAATTACAGCATAAGAGTAGCCGTATTGTAAAAAAATCAGTTATTAATTTCACTTACTTTTTCATCTGCATTTGTTATTTCTTCTGTCTTTTCCACAATAGCAATCTTCTTCGGAGAGATATCCAAAGGCTCCGCCGCCTTTCGCTTCAGTGGCTCGCGCGAACGACACGCACGCTGAATGTGTCCAAGTTTTCCGCAATTGTTACAGATTTTATCTTTGACGCTACAGTCCGTAGCAAGATGGAAAGCGCTATTGCAACGCCAACATCTCTCACCGCGCGAATACTGAATACGTGAACCTCTATTTTGGGTGAACTGTCTGCCTTCTGATACACGCCAACCTCCACGATAAGTTGGATTGCCACGAGTTTTCCGTGAGTCATATCCGTCCAAAGATCTGAACTGACGGTTCCTGTCCCAATTTGAATACGCTTGAACAGGAGCAATAAGTGTCTGTTCCATTTTGCCGTGTTTTTGCGCCACAAACTCTTCATTCAGTCTGATCGCTTCAATCTCGCGGACCTTATCGACGAGATCTGTGAAACAGCCTTTCCGACTGAGCATTCTTAAAGCAGTTGTTCGCACGTCCCGACTTCTAGCGTGCTCAGCTACCGTCGCCACGATCTCCTCGAATTCCTTCTCATGATCGAATTCACAGAGCCGGGCAATAGAACCAACTCGAGATATATATGATAAATCGGACTCTGTTGCCTTTTGTGTCATCAGTGCTAGCCTACGCCTTAGCAGCATAAGATCGGAACCTGATCCGAAATAAGATCTTAGGCGGTGTATTGCATTGGAAAACGGCTCTGTTGTCGAGTCCGGAGCGTCAGCTTGCGATTTTGTGTTTTTAAATATTTCCAAAAGGCGAGGACCGGCTTTCACTTTAAAAACGGTGTATTTGGTTCTTCATCGTCTATCCCAGCCAGTTTTAGAGAATCCGTCAGTAAATCTTTCCACATCTCGAATTGTTGCCGATGTATATCGTCATCATCCATCGGTTTACACTCCGGGACATTGATTGATGCCACCGAAAGCTGGTTCATTGACGACAAAAATCTGGATTCTTCTATGGTGTGACCTGTCGTCATGCGCTGAGTGCTGCTAAAGCCATTATCCGCATTGAACTCAATAGCAGCGTCATCGGAATTGTTCCGGTTATTCCTACCACTATCGCCAGCTTCAAGTTCTTTATTTCTCTTAAGGCTCCGCTCCAGTTCATCAGCTAGTTGAGCAGATTTTTTTCTTTCTTCTGCCAACTCTCTTTCTAAATTTTTAGTTTTACTCTTCCTTTTAGACTTTCCCATGTTATCTGCGAAAACGATAGTGGCAAAAAAAGACAAATAAATAGTATTTCTTTGATTCTTGTATTTTTTTTTTTTTAAAACAGATTTAAATATAAAAAAACATTTAGTTATGATCGTTTTTTTTTTTGCAGCGTCACACTCGCTTACTGGATTAAATAAATTTTGTGCGCTTCTGCTTTTCATTATTTAGAGTCCTACTCGCTCTATATTTGTAAATATATATATATATGTTTCGCCTCATATTGGCTACATGATGTAGAGACCTACTCGCTCGACATCCTTTAACATGTAGAGTACACGTGGTAACTCCGTTTAGATATATGGTGAAGAGTCCTACTCGCTCTACATCCAGCTTTGTCTCGAATATTCATATATTTTTATAGCTTCACCTCAATTTATATTAGTACACATGGTGCAGAGTCCTACTCGCCCTACATCCAGTTCTTCATGAATATTTCTTTCTTGTGGTTCAGTACTCTATTAATTCAGTACTATTTTTTTTTTTAACCAATTTCCTATATCAAACAAGTTTCACCAACGTATCATTCATTTAAACTTACCTACTAACTGCGCCATGTCGTATTCAGAATTTTTTTGTCCACAGAAAATGCGACTATCTTCTACGGTAATAGATCACAGAATGAGGCCTGAACGCATTCTTTTTTTTTGCATCCGCTAAAACACCTCCAACGTCCGGTCTGTAATCCTGCTTCAAATTGCGTTTTGTTTTCTTCTTTTAATGTAGAATACATTTAAGGTTTCAATATAGGGGTCCCGTTTCAAAATATCGGCTGCGGCGCCGCGTCAGATTTTGAACGTTAATAACTTTTATCATACTTAACAGAATGATTTGATTTTTAGACCAATTTGTTGCAAATATGTTCCTCTATGCTGTATTAAAAATTGAAGTATGTATAACATGTACTAATAACAAAAAAATGTGTTTTGAAAAATCTTTCGAAAACGACTCGGAAAAGTGAAAATTTTCAGCCCATCCCGCACAGAGCCGTCGTTATGGTAGACCAACCGAACAATAAAATAATGAAAAGTTTATATATAGGTCCATTACATGTTTGTTCGTATGGTTATTCGCATTGGGTTGCTTGACGAGAGCACTTGGTGGTGGAAAGACGGCATATTCCTTTGGTTAGGCCATTAGAAGCCGGACGGAAAGGAAAGGCTCATGCACGGCACGAGAACGAGCGAGAAAGCGATAGTAGTGCATATTAGCGCGATTATATAAATATCTGTCGGTCGGTTTTTCTCATCATTCGTATTCGTTCAAGCACTAGCAAGCAGCCAGTCCACCGAAGAAAAGCAGTCGGCGATGACGACGGCGGAAAAAGTGCCCCAGCTACTGGTGACTCATCGCAACCCGATCAGGAACTGTCGCCCTGCAAGAATTTCGCCCCAACTAAAGGGCAACAGAGTAGGCTATCGTTCCATCGTCTGGGTCGTGAGATTGTGCAGGACTGCAAAGTCGAGCTACGCTTACAAAGCTCAGTCGTAATGATGCCCCGAGAAGCCAACGATGCCTACTTGGTCGGTTTGTTCGAGAATGCAAAATAGTGCTTTCTAGCTCACCGTGTCCGCGGGGAGTGCGCCTGAATTATGCTCCCGCAATAAAACAATAAACGGTTCTTTACAGGACCAATTAATTGTGTTCTAATAAGAGTTAAACTGAAATTTACATTTTATGGTGTATAACAAATAATTTTCAGAAAGCAATATAAGAAATACGATGTGTGGAAAGAAAGAAAGAGAATTTAAATTATCCTCTCGCTCGTTTTCGTGCACTGCTTTTCCATTCCTTTCTGCTGCTACTACCATCATAACTGAAACGAATGTGCGTGTTCCCCCACCATCTCATGGCCAGTGTTGCCACAATTGCATGTCGCTATAACAATTTGAATTATTTTATTGATCCTCTCTAGTATTGATAAAATATAGAACGTGCAAAGTACACTAGTCGCATGCTTTTATTCGAACTTTTTGGCAGCCTCCGTTGATTAACTGCATAAATCGATTTGTTTGTGCAGCTCCTTGCTAGTAGCAAACTAAATAGCCTTTATCAGCGCTAACAAATAACACGAAAGAATTTAAATTTGTGAAAATCTTTTCCTTCCTTCTTTTCAAATCTGCAACATTCTTTGAAAATATTGTTTGAATGTTGTTATTGAAAAACTGAACATGCAAGTTTGCTAGCATTGGCCACTAGATTGAAGGCGATGGAAAGACAGAATATTCGTTTTGGTTATGCTAGTATTGGTAGCCGAACGGAAAGGAAAGGCGCAGGAATGGCACGAAAACGAGCGAGAGAGCGATAGTAGTGCTTTCTCGTATATGAATATTGGTCGTTCGGTTTTTCTCATCATTCGTATTCGTTCAAGCACTAGCAAGCAGCCAGTCCACCGAAGGAAAGCAGTTGGCAATAGCGACGGACGGAAAAAGTGCCCCAGCTACTGGTGACTCATCGGAACTGTCGCCCTGCAAGAATTTCGCCCCAACTAAAGGGCAACAGAGTAGGCTATCGTTCCAGCGTCTGGGTCGTGAGATTGTGCAGGACTGCAAAGTCGAGCTACGCTTACAAAGCTCAGTCGTAATGATGCCCCGAGAAGCCAACGATGCCTACTTGGTCGGTTTGTTCGAGAATGCAAAATAGTGCTTTCTAGCTCACCGTGTCCGCGGGGAGTGCGTCTGAATTATGCTCCCGCAATAAAACAATAAACGGTTCTTTACAGGACCAATTAATTGTGTTCTAATAAGAGTTAAACTGAAATTTACATTTTATGGTGTATAACAAATAATTTTCAGAAAGCAATATAAGAAATACGATGTGTGGAAAGAAAGAAAGAGAATTTAAATTATCTTCTCTCGCTCGTTTTCGTGCACTGCTTTTCCATTCCTTTCTGCTGCTACTACCATCATAACTGAAACGAATGTGCGTGTTCCCCCACCATCTCATGGCCAGTGTTGCCACAATTGCATGTCGCTATAACAATTTGAATTATTTTATTGATCCTCTCTAGTATTGATAAAATATAGAACATGCAAAGTACACTAGTCGCATGCTTTTATTCGAACTTTTTGGCAGCCTCCATTGATTAACTGCATAAATCGATTTGTTTGTGCAGCTCCTTGCTAGTAGCAAACTAAATAGCCTTTATCAGCGCTAACAAATAAAACAAAAGAATTTAAGTTTGTGAAAATCTTCTCCTTCCTTCTTTTCAAATCTGCAACATTCTTTGAAAATATTGTTGGAATGTTGTTATTGAAAAACTGAACATGCAAGTTTGCTAGCACTGGCCACTAGATTGAAGGCGATGGAAAGACAGAATATTCGTTTTGGTTATGCTAGTATTGGTAGCCGAACGGAAAGGAAAGGCACAGGAATGGCACGAAAACGAGCGGGAGAGCGATAGTAGTGCTTTCTTGTGTTTTCATATATGAATATTGGTCGGTCGGTTTTTCTCATCATTCGTATTCGTTCAAGCACTAGCAAGCAGCCAGTCCACCGGAGGAAAGCAGTTGGCGATGATGACGGTCCGCAAAAGTGCCCAGCTACTGGTGGCCCATCGCAACCAACTACCGATCAGGAACTGTCGCCATGCTAGTATTTCGCCCCAACTAAAGGGCAACGGAGCAACTAATCCGCTGGCTAACATTCCAGCGTCTGGTTCGTAAGGTTGTGTATTACTTCAAAGTCGAGCTACGCTTACAAAACTCAGCCGTAATGAAGCCACTGATGCCTACTTGGTCGGTTTGTGGGAGTGGGCGTAAATTACAATAAAAGCAACGGTTCTTTTCAGGACCAATCAATTGTGTTCTAGTGAGAGTTAAACTGAAACTTTTATTTTAAGGTGTGTAGCAAATTTTCAACAAGCAACATAATACGTTGGGTGGAAAGAAGTAGCTTGCACACGGAACAAAAATTTAAATTATCCTCTCGCTCGTTTCGTGCACTGCTTTTCCATTCCTTTCTACTGTTATTATCAGTATTACCAAAACGAATGTGTTGTTGCATGTGTTTAAGAGAAACGTTGAAGTCGCATGCTTCTATTCAAGCTTTTTGGCAGCCCCCGTGAACTAACTGTATTAAATGATTTTTTGTGCAGCTCCGTGCTAGTAGCAAACAAAATGGCCCTACCAGTGTCTGATTCGTGAGATTGTGCAGGATTTCAAAGTCGAGCTAAGCTTATAAAGTTCAGCCGTAATGGTACCCGAAGAAGCCAGTCTTGTCGTTTTGTTCGAGGCTACAAAACAGTTCGCCAGGCACGTAACTATCATGCCAAAAATATCCAACGATCCAGCGCATCACCATCAACACCAACGCCGATACCAAAGGTTCTTTTCAGAACCACCATTATTACCATAGAGAATTATTTGAAAATTTCCCATTCAAACGTGATTCTGTTGAATATTATTAGTTTTAAATTAACGTCTCGAATTGAAATCACGACGCTCCGGTTATGTGACAGACATTACCCACCCATCTTTTTTTATTGTGACCACGACACCCCATTTCAATATTTCTGAATGAACAGAAGGTCGAGTTTGGAAAGTTTGTAACTTTCATTGTACTTAACCAAATTACACAATGTTCGCACTAATGATTCAGAAATATGATCAGGAATCTTCTGTTAGATTTGTAAGTATGTATAATTTACATGAATAAAGAAAAATTGATTTTCAGGAATCAATTATTATCTGTTCTTCCATTGTCCAGTACTACGCGACTTCCTCATGCTAACAATTAATTTCATCGTTAGCCATCTCCCTCACCAAGGCCAACAACGCCAACAAAACCGGTCCTTTTCAGGACCACCATCATTTTTGTAAAGAATAATTTGAAATATTCCTCGCCCAAATCAGCTTTTGTCCGAAAATCCTAATGAGTATCAACATATTTGAAGAACGTGTTCCTTATGTATTCTACATCTCTCCGGTTATGTCGCAGACATTACCCACCCATCTTTTTTTTTATTAGTTTGCGTTTCAATTCCTTGATTACACACTTCGAATTTTTCTAGACAATCAATTAATCAACATTATCAATACTAATTACGCTATAAAAGTTAATATCAATTATTTTATTTCTAAGGATTGATATTACTTGTTATGCATATTATCTTTTCACGAAGTCTTTTTTTTTTTTTAAAATATATATATTTTAATATATCGTACCTAGATTATTTCACAATATTTTATTTTCAACTCGATGTGATCAAACTCTGATAACAGTGTACCGTTTCAATGCGTTTGCTCCATGGGTGTCTGAGCGTTGTAAAGATAATACATCTTATGTCGACTCACATCTCCATAATGACGTTCAAAAGCATAACTGTCAAAGTTCCTGTTACTTTTTATTATTCATAGTCGTCGTATTCACTACACTGTTCAGGATATCATCCAAATAATATGTGGAATCGTTAGACTATATAGGTTAAAGTTTGTGTACATTTTTTTTTATTTGGGCAGTTTTGCTGCTTGAGAAATCAATTGATCGGGGATCTGTTATTTCGTCGGGAAAACACCGTCTGGTCTGTTATGGCGAACGACAGACAGATTTTTTTTGGTAAGACCAAAAAAAGTTTGGCTAGAACCGTATAATAATGTGCTATTTTCATCAATTGTGAATAAAGAATAATCTAGGTCGTGATCTATGATTGTGAGCGATTGCTAATTTAAACCAATTGGTTTTGAATTTGATCAAACATTTAAATTTAGATCAACATTCTGGGGTCATTATTTTAGCCATTTATGATACGTTGGCGCCTCGTTTAACTTTTCCCTATTGAAAACAAATTTTAAATTTAGTGGAAGCAGCAATGATTTTTATTAGATAAGGTGTTCCTAAATCATAATTTATGCTGATAATGTTATGGTACTACTACCTATTGCAGTAGGTCAATCAACCATAATCCTTATACAATGGACAGTGGTTCAGAACAACAATTTAGGGGGAAATGCATTTTTCGCAAAAAATTTTCATTCAAATTTTTCATCTTCAGAGGAATTTTTATACACGATTTGAATTTTATTTTGTTGTTCCATTCCAGCAAACACCGAAAAGTCTCAATACATTTTGCATGTGTACCTGCAAACTTAAATATTTTTTATTAAATGATGGCTGCTAAGGGACCATTCATAAATTACGTAACGCTTTTAGGGGGGGGGGGGAGGGGGTACAACAAGTTGTGACAGGGGGGAGGGGGAGTTAGCTAGATCGTTACGTTACATGTTTTCACCGAAAAAAAAAAAATTTCTTGGAATTTGTTACGTAACAGGGGAGGGGGGATGAAGAAATTTGTGACAATTTGTTACATGGGGGGAGGGGGGAGTCAATTTTGGGCAATTTTTGCGTTACGTAATTTATGAATGGTCCCTAAGCTGTTTTCGTGGGTGAAAGGAGAAAAGTGAGACTAGTTATGTAAGCTATGCAAGCTAGGCTCAATGGAGATATCCAAGTCAGTTTTGGATCACATACATTTGGAGGAACATCAGATGTTGCTTCAAGCTGTCCTCAACTCCTGTTGGGCAGTTTTCACTTCGTTGTCTGACGTGTTCTTGATGGTCACATCATTAGCGTTTCTGCATTAGAATTGGCAGACAGCCTTTGTTGATTATAAGTTTAGGGGATGTGGGGAATAAAGTAATATATAACAACTTTTTGCGCCAGTAAAGCTCCTTGAGAGTCTCATGTACTAATTCCGAAGGAAATTGAGGTTTCGATGAAATGCCGGAAGAGATGAGGAGCAGTAAGCGAGTTTTACAAGAGGGACTGAGACACTTACTACTACTGAAATGAAATCTGTAAGTAGCACTAATACATATATAATTTCAGGAACGGTACGGGATGGCGCTGGACCTGTGACGTTCGACTGGCATAGTCTATTCTCATTAGTTCGGAAGTCTTCTTGGCTAATTTTGGTAGATGTGTGCAAGTGGATAGATCAATTCACTTGGGTGGGGGACCGGTGAATCCTGCTACTTGTCGACTCTTTTGACCTTTGGTATGAAGCTAAATCAGGAAAGGTTATTTAGCTCGACCAAGTACAGCAGCTTCTAGAAATGCTGAGTAGCCTTTTCGGGTCGGTGTCGGTGTTATCTGTTCGAGCCGAACCAGATGGACATTCGGTTCGAGAAAACTTTATGGGGAATCGCGAGTAAATATTACCAAATTTTTTATGGGCAGAGATTCTTTTTGTGAAACTTTGAAATGTCTTCACCCCGTTCACTTAGTCAGAATAATAATAGGAAAAAATTAGTATTTGCCTGATCTATATTCTGACAATCACCACTATTGACTAGAACAGGGACAATCGAATTCCGGTTTAAGATGATAGTGAAACAGCACAGTTGTGGGACAAAGTATTTGCGAATAAGGACTAACACTGCTAGTATTTTTACCGCATCCAAAAATAGTCGATTGATCCGCTTCGAACCAAGGAAACAAAAAGAAAATTATGAAGAGACGTGGATTCAATGCGAAATTCACACTATTGTTTGCTTTGTTGTACATATTGGCTACACCGAAATGTGCAGTTAAGGACATCCTGAACAGAGTCACAAGGTGGCAGCTAAAATGGCTGCCGTCGTTTCTGCTTCTTTTTATTTCATCGTCAAAATCAAAACATTGCATTGGCTCGCAAGACAAAATCGTTTGAAACTTGAACGTCTTAGCTCAGATTACTTAGAGATTTTATCACTGTATGTACGCATGTTAGCATAAGCAGATGAATAGATTCTAGATCTTCACGGAATTTTGATTCGCTTAGGAAATTTGTATCTTTTTGTTTTTCAAAACAAATGAAACACGCAGTAAAAAATCAGCCAGCTGATTACTGAACGATACACTTGTGTGCATCCCATCTCCTAACGGTATAGCACGCTCTAGCTGCATGCAGATGTTGTAACGTAAGCCGAACATAACCGAACCTTTTGTTGGCATCGCTTCACCTTAAGGTTAAACCGTGGCAGTCGTCCATAGTACTAGCGACAAATTCCATATTAAGATTGCAGGATTGTTTTTTGAAAGAGAATGGGTATTCATTTTTATTGACGTCTCGTTTCACGCAAGACTGCGTCGAAAGTCTTCTCTCGCAAATTCGCACAAGGCAAAAGAGACCAACGGCATTGCAGTTCAGAAACTTATTGAAATCCATTTGTGTATCGCAATACTTAACTGTTGTACCTGGCTCATCTTATGATCCAGATGAACAGGAATGGTTGATTGATTTCCCTAGCAATGTTCGTCAGTTAGCACAACAAAAGAAGACTGAAAAGGAAAATGATTCCCTGTACGCTGCTATTTCATCACAATCCATCGTAGTACCTCCAGATGTACTTAACGAATCAGAACAAAATGTTCTGTATCATGTTACTGGATTAACAATACACAAAGTTTCTAAAAAGGGATCTTTTTGTGGTGCATGTGTTAGCAGCTGCATTTCATATTAGCCATTTTTAGCTAACTTCACTAAATTTACAATACTCAAGGATTTTACAGGAAATGCTTTAGTATACGCTAACGAACAGACGTTCTTATTTTTTATGAATTTTGGAAAAAATCATTAGAGCTCACGTAAAAACTTCAATTAGTAATCAATTCCAAGCTATTATTGCTATATTTAGTAAAGTTCAAACAAACCATTTCAGAAACTCACACCATTAAGGATAAATTCCATATCAACTTTTGAATAGGGCTAATAAGATTTGCAAACAAACTTTTATTTTGCTGATTTCTCTTATTTTGTTATAATTTCAACACAGAAAACATTTGAAATTGATTCTACCAAGGGTAAATATGTTGATTCAAGTGTATTTTTCACGAAATTCAACTCGGCAGCGGAGTAATGAGCGAAAGAAGCTTGTTTACAAAAATCTCATTAGCCCTTTTGAAGAATTAATATTGAATTGATACGATCATTTGCTTTATTCAGATTAAAAACACTGGTACTCAAGAAAATTCGCCTTAATAAATTTGACAGTAAATCAATGGCTCTGCAACATTTCTGTATTACCATGAAATAAATATATGATTTGAATAAGGCAAGAACTTTTCTCTTATACACTAAACTCAATGAATCCAAAGAGGGAAGAAATACAGTGTCCACTGGAAATGTGTTTTTGCTTTATGAGTTTTTGTGTTGGCTGTTCTGCAGTAGCCAAACTGATTTGCTTACTTTGTGTTGACGATTTAGGTTACAACCACAATCGCTTTCAATTTATACATTTTTACAGCAGTTGAAGTTAGAATCTGACTCAGTTTCGCCTCCCGCGAAAACGGTATTGATACTGCTCAATCCCATGTTTAATTTTATTATAAAACATCCCATTGCTTCGATCGGAATTTCTTTATTTACCGAATTTTTTTGAAAAAAATGTTGAAAACTTGTGAAATTTTAATTCATTTTGATGGATTGGATAACAATACTTCCCCAATAATAATGTTACACTTTTTAGACTGACAAGTCTCATGTTCGTTTGGAATGACATTGACAGTTAAATTGGAATTCCAAACGAAACATGGCGTCTCTTTGTTATTCTAGTCTCTTTAATGCAAATCATTTCAAACACTGTGTACTTGACAATCTGTAACTGTGTTAGTGTGTTCAACGATTTGTTTTCCTCCACCTGTCATAGGTGGAGAAACTACCCGAATAGAAATGCACAACAGTATTACAACATTTTTTATTGTTACATTACAACGAAAAACAATGTTATTCTGGAAAATTTACAATGGAAATATAATCACATTTGTTGTTTCTACAACCAATTTCATTGTAAACCTGGTTTTTGCATGGAAAAATGGGAGTCGTTAAGCGATGTAACAATGAAAAAACTGATCTTTTCCCATACATTCTGAAATCAAAAACATCGATTTACATTGTTTTTCCGTTGTAGATTTTGGAGGAATGAAGGACTGCATCATAAGTACATTGATGTCACAAGAAAAGTTGTTGTTAACAAATAAAACTGTTGTAAATTCAACGTTTCTACGATCAATTTCGATATTCAGCCTTTTGTTCATGGCTGCGTTCCCAAATGCGCACCTCACTTTGACAAGTCGTCTGTCCAGTGTCAATTTTGACATATCAGTCGTGTTAATTTTGACAAGCCGTTCCTTCGGTCTCAATTTTCACATCGCGGTAGGCGTTCATTTCAATTCTCAACTCAAACATTGAACGTCAAATCATAATTTTTGATTTTCTCCCTCGAAGAAAAAGCCTAGTACGGTTCGAGTCGAGCCGATTGTAGTCCCAGCGGCACAAGTACAGAACATAGAATATTCGAAATCGCGTATACGAAAATGGCCTTCAATAATCGTTCCACTAACAGCGCACAATACGATGACCTTTCGGTCTTATAATTTAATCGGGCGGTCACTATACTGAGAAAAGCTAATTATCAGAATTATTTTTTAGTTTTTTTGCTGCAAATTGTGATCGAAATTCGCGCAGATCTTTAACAAACATTGCTAAGGTATTGTATTGTTAGAAGATTGCACGGTTTTCCTGGTCATTTTAAACCGAGCTTCATTGATTTATTACTAGTCGTATTGTATTTGATGAGATGAGATCTCGACTTTCTTAATTCTCTTAACACATAGCTTTCAAAAAGCTGAGAATATGCTTATAAATTTATTGATCAGTTTATGAATAGATACGGGAATAAATTGATAGTAACGAAAAAGGTGATTGGAAACAAACTAACAAATTTAAATTTGACGTTTAACGTTTGAATTGAGAACATAAATGAGCAGGGTAGGTGAGATTTGTGAAACTTGTGGCTTGTCAAAATTGACATTACTGACGAATTGTCAAAACTGACACTGGACGAACAACTTGTCAAAGTAGAGTGCTCATTTTAAAACGCAGCCACCAGCAAAAAGCTGAATTACTGTCTGTTCGGGTAGCTTTTCGGTCGGAATATTTTCATGATGGATCCTAACCAATCAGTATTGTACATCTCCGGAATAAGTTTTACGGCGGCGTAGATTATTAGAACACCATAATTAACGACGCTGAATCCCTCTGGATAAAGACTCGACACGTCAATCGTTTGTTTATCACACGCAGAAAAATTTATCGTAGTTAAAATGAAAAACCAAAACTTTATATCAAAACGCAATTAAAAAATTGATTCTACCTAGAAAATTATTTAAAACAAATATTTGTCATTTTTGGAAAGAAAAAGAAAAAAGTTTATTTTTAATTGTACAAACTTTATTAAAATCAAATATATATGCTGTTAGTCAAAAAAATAAAACGATTTATATCAATTACAATACTTCTTCGTTATGACTGCTTATATTTTTAAAATAACAATTTTTTATGTCGATTCAAAACACTGCTTCATTACATTGTTTCTTTCCATTTGACATTGCAACAGCGTTGCCATAGTTGCGGATTTTTCCGCAATCTTGCGGATTTTCCGCAATTTGAAATGGAGTGGCGGATTTTTCTGCGGATTTTCTGCATTTGCGGATTTTTTTGCGGATTTGTCATGAATGAATCAAATGGTTGGCCTTAATTTTTCAATTTTAAATTGTATGTTTAATCACAATACGTACATTATACTATTTTAATAAATTAAATTATGCAATCATTGGCGTACAGGAATGTAACCGACTTTGACATATAGGGGAACATGGGGAGACTTGACCAAGTTTTCAGCTAAACCTGCATAACTCTCTAAAAAGTTTTCAATCCTTCAAAACTCATTGAGATATGATGTAGAAAGGTACGCGCTCATGATTTTTTTTTTGCTGAATTTTTAAATTATTTTTGCAAAAGATATAAAAGTTTTTCTGTGAACATTTTTTCTGGTCAACTGCGGGGAGACTTGACCAAGGCCTGGGGAAACTTGACCAAGCAAAAATTGAAAAACCAGGACAAAAAATAAAGACATAAAACATACTGTAATCCTTTTTTCCATATTGTCCACAGCCTCAGGTAACAGTAAAAAATATTAAAGGGTTGCGTTTCATAAATTTCGATTTTTAAATGTATTTCCTTTTAAGGATTATCTGTACTGCTTACATTGCATGTTCACACGTTACGAAATTATCCATATTACTGCTAACTTTGACTACTAATATTAAAATATATAGACTGGTATTTTAGGTGGGATTTTTGTGTGACGTGATTAACATTAACAGTAGATACCACAGCGTAGTAAATATCAAAAATTTGGTATCCTTCTTCAGATTATTGTCACTTGGTCAAGTCTCCCCAACATTGGTTCCTACGTTCGATGTCGTGCAAATTTTAGTAATAATAATTCCAATGTTCCGATTAATGTAAAATCGTTTCACTATAAGGAATAATATGTGATATAAGTACTTTGAATGTAATTATTAGTCGAGTGGATATGTCCATACAAAATTTGAAAAAAATTACATAATTTAACTTAAATTTATTAATTACGGAATATTTTCTATAAGGAAAGGATTTTTTATTCCAAAATTTTAAAATTGCCTTTTAAAATTACGAAGCATAGAAAAAAGTTTGGAACCTAATAGAATTCGTTATAGCCAATAATAAAATTCTGCGCTTGGTCAAGTCTCCCATGTTCCCCTACTCACTTAGCTCAGCTAGGAAATTTCCGGAACGAGTAAACAATTGATTTCGAAATGGTAAAGCAAATTTTGGTTGCTGAATTTCAGCGAAATAGTTTCAGCAACCATTGAGAACTCAATAAAAATACATTAAGTGTTGATTATTTTCGACCGTGTTCCTCATCAGCTTGCTGTGGAAAAGCTAAGGCGGACTAGACTGCCGGACTGGCTGACTAATTGGATCTTCTCGTACCTTGCGAACCGCAGCGCCTCGGTGCAACTTGGAACTATACTCTCGGATCCTTTCCACATTTCATCTGGCGTTCCTCAAGGGAGTCATCTCGGACCTCTTCTATTTGTGCTCATTGTGAACAACCTCTGCAGTGAATTATCGTCTTCTAATGTCATGTATGCTGATGAAAATTTACCGTGTCATAACAACTATGATAGACTGTTGTGCATTGCAAATGGACGTCGATAGGGTCATTGACTGGAGTGACAGAAACGGAATGAGTGTGAATATTCAAAAATGCAGCACAATCACTTTTACAGAGTTGGACTCATCAAACGCAACACTATGCATTACGCTGGTACGCAGTATTCTAGAATATGGCGTTACTGTTTGAGCTCCTTATCACACCATACATATTAATCGTATCGAACGGGTACAGAAGAACTTTATCAGGTTTGCACTTCGTCGGTTACTCTGGCAAAATCGTTCCCAGCTTCCTCCATATGAAGATCGCTGTACCCTCATCAATCTCCCTACGTTGCGAAATAGAAGGTTCTTTCTGCAACGACTTTTCATTTTCGACCTCCTGACAGACAACGTAGACTCTAGTGCGTTTCTAGTAAAACTCGACCTCAACGTTCCTGGAAGATCTTTCCGAAGAATTGATTTTTTCCTGCGCTCCACATATTGCACGCAGTACGGCCAGAATAATCCTTTGGATGTTTGCTGTCAACTCTTCAACAGTGTCTATCATTTGTTTGATTTTAATATAAGTAAAGAATCGTTCAAATTAAAAATAGGTTTAAGTTAGTGTGCGATGTAATTTTTTTTTAATCGTCGACAATACAATACAAGTGTCGAAGTTCGACAAAAAATACTACAAACTGAGATTGTTTCTTCGACTTCGCTTTTCTCGTTGTTTCAACTATTCGCTAAGTATTACTTTAAATTTTTAAGCATTAAAATTCAAAAGCGCTAAAGTTTTAAAACTTTACAGATTTAAAAGTCTATAATTTTGAAAGTATAATGCTTTAAAATCAAATTTATGAATATTTAATTTTTTGTTTTAAATTTATGAATATTTTTCTTATTGATTTTCAATTTATTAAATTTCAAAATTCTTGGATTCTCAAATTTTTATTTTTCTAATTTTTAAATTTTGAGAAGAAATGGAACTTTAAAATCTTTGAATTTTAAAGTTTTTAATGTTTAATTCTTTAAACCTTATGTTAATTTTGATATAATCTTTATATCACAAAATTTTCATTTAACAAATTTTAAAATATATAAATTTTTAAATGTTTAACTTCTGGAATTCTCAAATATATTTACTTTTGAATTTAAATTTTTTTAACAATTATATTTTTAAATTTTTATGCATTTCAATTTTTTAAATCAGAAATTTCAAATTAAATGTTTAGGCCTGTAAATTTTTAAATTTCCAGTTGAACCTGCAGAAAAAATAATATCTTAATTGTTTATTAGATTTTTAAATCTTCAATTTTTTAAATTTCTGGTTTTCAAATTTTTAACTTTTTAAATTTTTGAATCCTCAGATTTCAATATTTTTTTTAAAATTTTTATATCCTTCAATTTTCAATTTTTGATACCTTTAAACTTTTGAATTTTGAAATGATTTTCTTTTTGAAGTTTTAAATAACTGTTTTTTAATTTCATAGTTTTTAGATTTTTAAAATATTTAATTTCTAAATGACGGCGCCGGTGGTTGAGTGGTAAGCGTGACCGCCACTCATCCCAGTTGGCCTTGGTTCAATTCCAGCCGAGGTCGTTGAGATTTTTCTGAGGTGAAAAAATCTGTGGTCACGTCTTCCTTCGGAAGAGAAGTAAAGCCGTTGGTCCCCGGTCCATGAAATTGGTGGATCCGATATTCTAGTTCAGATAGTGGAATCGCCTCTCTGGCGTCGGTAAAGAAGAAGTATATCCAACTTCTATACTCTACTAACAGAAATATCCTCCTCCCGTGATACTTGTGGAGTGCGCAGTAGTATATACGGCCTCTAGCAAAAGCAAGTATCGGACTAACAATTCCTTCCCTTTCCTTCCGCGATCTACGTTCGGGCCTGGCCGGCGCCGGTATTGATCAGAAACACTTTAGGATTACAAGGAGTTGCACATTGAAAAATGTTCCGCTAATCCCAAGCAAATTATCTACTGATTCCCTGTGCAACTTCAGCTAGTCCCGATCGATAACGGAGTAG
Organism: Topomyia yanbarensis; assembly: GCF_030247195.1. Taxonomy (NCBI): domain Eukaryota; kingdom Metazoa; phylum Arthropoda; class Insecta; order Diptera; family Culicidae; genus Topomyia; species Topomyia yanbarensis. Next base: position 305,986,291 of record NC_080671.1, on the reverse strand, counting down.
CAGCCAGGAGTGGTCGCACAAGCTCAAGCTCAAGCTTAAAATGTTTAATTTCTAAAATTTGATATATTAAACTTATTAAACTTGCAATTTTGAAGCATTTTGATTTTTAAATTCGTGAGTTCCTGAGTTAGATTACTTTTATTTCGATTATAGACGTTTTAGCCTTAGGGTCATTTGCCTCCTTTTTCAGGATAGAAAAATCTCTTTAGAAAACTCTCTAACTCTATGTGCGGGATTGGTAATTGAATCCAAGTGAGCTGCGAATGAGGCAAACGATTTATTATTTACGCTATGCCCGTCCCTTTGAATTTGATTGACGTATCCTTAAATTGTTGTGCTTTTTGGTCATTTTTCAGTTCAGGTTTTTTTTTAATTTTTCGATGCTCTTATTTTTTAATCTTCATTGTTTTTTATTTTTGGAATTTATTAGGTTTTAATTGTGATTTTTCGATCATTTAATTTTCAATTTTTATATTTCCAATTCATGATTTTTTATTTGCGTCTGGTCGAATTTCCACAGCTCCTTTAGTTCATTGAGAAAGTGGATTTTCTCCCACATTCAGCTGCGAGTGTGGAAAAAGTTTTCAGTCAAACATTTGAAAATTGAAAAATAAAAGTTATTCATACAAAACGATAATAGATTGTAAAAAAGCTTAAAAAGCCCTTAATAGTGGAAAAAAATTGGGCTTTTATTGCTTGCGGATTTTTACGTCAGCCAGTGATATCAAATTTGCGGATTTTCCAAAATAAATAATGGCAACGCTGCATTGCAAAGTTGTTTCTAGTAGAGAAATTTTTATAGACACGCACGAAATAGTGCAGATTTCTGGATTTCAATAGCAGAAGCAAAGTTTACTGGGCTGTGTTCCATTTGCCATCAATTGTTTCGGAATTTTCGGTAAGTAAGTATTTAAATAATGTGTTTTTATCACCGAATCAATCATAAAGTTTATTGAGTGGTGTCCAAAGAAGGAGCTAATTCCCGTTTCTTATAAAACGAACCAAATTTGTTTTATTTGCACTGTTGAACGGTGAAAAAACAGATTGATCAGAATAAAAATATGTATCTCGATCCTAAACCGAATATTTTTATATTTTACAGGATGTGTACACTCATTTTTCGAAAGAGTTATGTAAATTTCTGAATAGATTGAAATTTCCCAATGCTCGGTAACACACGATTTTTCACCAAGATTGATCGGGATTTATCAAAATGCATGAACTACGGATCACACCTTTGGAACGACAGGTAATGATTTTAGATTCTGCAACTTCATTCATTTATATAAAATCATTGTGAAATAACAAAGATAATAATGTCAAATAAAATACCTACCAATATTTCAAAAGTATTTATTTCAACTAATATATTTATTGATTCGAATAGTTTTGACAAGCCATTTCAATAATCAAATCTGTGCATTCAAATATTTAACCAATTATTGATGTTACCTGTATTGTTTTTTGATTCTAACAACTGACTTTATCAAAAGAAACAAATTCACTTTGACCTAAACACGAAAACTGTGTTGAATTAACTTTTTTTTAGTTAGATGCCTTGTCTTGTCAAAAATGCTAACAAAATTAATTTGTTTTGATACTAATGAAAACAATTGTTGTTTCAACAAGAAATCTGCATAAGCCATAGAACAAACGAAAAACTTGTTTTTAAGGCAAATTTTCTTTAAATTCACAGTAATTTTGTCTGCGTGCATTTATCTGTTAGTATGGTTAGTATCATTCCAATCGAGAACGAGAACTGTCAATGTCATTCCATTCAAGCAGAAGATTTGTCAAATGTTGTAATCTGATGAATGAATTTTGGAAAGTATTGTGATAGTGAGTGAAAATATTTTGAATAAATTTCTGAATAGAATCTCTAAGGCAAGGTAAAACATAACTTTTATCATTACAGTGCCTACTAAAAGTTGCATCAACAATTGCAGCTATCCGTAATGTTGTAATTTTCTGGTAAACCATAGAACCGGACCTATTTCGCACGAAGGTCGCAGTTTACCAGGAAGCGAAGAAAAACAATATTTTTAAAACCGGCGGTAGTTTTATTGGTAAAAAACTTCACACAGCACTTCATGATGAAAAAATTATCGACGTTGCTACTCTTCGGTAACTGTAGTATACGAGTCAACTGAAGTTAACGCTGTGACAGTGATGCTAGTATGCAGAAAATAATGTTGCCAAACCATTTTATTTAGTTGAGATAAGATGGCGAGTCTTTATTCAGTAATTCAGCGTCTTTAATCATTACAGTCGCGATTCGCTGGTTGGGCACTTTTGAACTGGACCTAGGGTTGCCACCTCTGGAGAGGCTTTCACCCGGAGATTTTCACTGACCTGGGGGGTGGTGAGTTTTGAGTGGAACTAGACGGAAATTGGAATCAAAGTGATTGCTCGGCATTTTAGAGCACTTTAATCGCTTTTTATTACTACGTTACAGTAAAGCTGTAAATTTTTCACATTTATTAACGGTTTTGTCGGTTTAATCTGTAGTATTTCACTTCCCCGTCTAAGTGCCAAGAATACAAAAGCACCAGCTACTCTCGCTGTGGAGGATAAGTCGAACGAGCATTGCTCTCCTCCATAACTAACAGGAAAAGGAGGCTGCGGCATCATATGGGAAGCACTATGTGGTGTCGGTTATTCATCACCAGAGGTCACAACAAAGGGGCAAAACCTACACGCAGAAAAATAATTTTTAATGTCAAATAATATGAGGGTTGAAATAATAAATTTACCAAGTTGTTCTGTGTTCAATAAAAAATACATGTTTATATAAATAAAACAATTGTTGAAATAATTCTGAAGAATTTATTGGATCAAACATGGAAAATAGTTGGACCAACAAAATTTTTTATTGATTTTATCATAACAACAATCGAAACAACAAACAACTTTGTTGAATAAACCTGGATCAATGCGTCAAATGCTCAAAACAAAAAACATTTTTGTTAAATCAAATAATATCTTTTATTGTTTTAAACATAACAAATATTTGAATCAATGAATAGTAAATATTGAAGCAAAACCAATTTTATTGTATATAAAATATGCCTATTCTTTAATAGGAACCAAAGGCCAACTGTCATGGTGACAAATTTAGAACAAACCATTACTCGCTGACAACAGATAACATCAGTACAAATGAACCTCACAAAGTAAATACTTGCCATTGACTTATTGGCCTTTCTCTAAAAACAGGCTACAAACGCATTAATTTTACGCAGTCAAATCATTCTGGAACCGCTTCGGAATCCTGAATGGATGCAGTATGGCCCAGTCAAACCCATTCTGGGATCGGTTAGGAATTCTGAATGGATTCATTATGAGTTCCAGCTCAAAGGCAACAACCGATTCCGACTCAATCGTTTGTTGCATTTGAGCGAGAATCCTTTAAGGGATTCCACACCTGTTCCGGAGCAGGTTTGCTTGGAATGAAATGAAATTTTATTACATGCAGCGCATACGATTCCAATCACCGTCCCTTTATGTAGTACCTTTGGCCGTGCGCGTGGTTTATTCCAGATATGCGCCATAATGTAGTGCTTCAGAGTCTCGGCTTTTCCAAAAAGATTGCAGAAGCCGCACGAATACACTGTGTCTTCCTGTTGGACCAGAGATGGTGAAGTACAGGAAACTGCCCTCTCGAACGGGTATTATTTATCTCTGGTGCGGTGACGTGTTTTCAGTTCTGCGATTGTCGTTTTTAAGCCACACAGGGTGTTTTGTTTGAGTCCTGGAATAGAGGAAGGCACCATAAAACGCACCGTGTGCATTCGACTTAATTTATTCACTAACCTTTGTGCGACATCATGATTATTTTCAAGCTGCACTTGCGCCCTTCGAGTCCGGAAAATCTGAGCACTATAAGAATTTACCGAAATCTGAATTCCCTGATTTAAAAATAGCGAATTTCTCCAGCATTGACGCACGTGGAAAAAGTTTTCTTCTTCGTAGCAACTTTTATTTTTTATTTGTTTCAATTCAACAAGGACTGTTGATGTAATGCATTCAGTCCTTTTGAATCAATTAGCTGCATGCTTTTGTTAGAATCACTGAATTGTTTGGAACAAACAATAATTTTGTCGATCTTCGAAAAGCACAGCTAACAAAACTTGTAAGATTGATTCAAAAGATATTTTGGTTGATCTAACCAAAAAATTAAGTTTGGTTTAATAAATTCCTTGGTTCACAATAAAGAATTTTTATCGATTAAAAATGAAAAAATAATTTATAGAATCAAACATGCACAATTCTTTTGCGTGTAGGGGCAGATCACTCTAGAAATGTATAACAAATTTGCACCAAATTAGAAAAAATGCAATTAATTTCCATTTTTGCATCAACTTTGCTCTCCCTCGCAGAAAAGTTTGTTTAACAAACGTCCTACGCTGATCTACTTTGTTCGACGTTTTGTTGAACGTAGGGCTAATTTTTTGTAGGGTTTTGACGTCATACACGCAACGCAAAATACAGTATGAATTTCTATTTTGATGGAAAGAAATGCATTTAATTTAGCTGATTTTTAAAAATTCATCACAAGTGATTTGCCCCTAGTACCAATCTAAAGTTAAACTACGATGGAACTCGTATCTGTGATGCACATTGAAACTCAATACTGCGAATAATTTGTATACAGTTGAAAGTTGAGACCTTCCTATTATGGCGTGACTAGCTTCACATTGAATCTGGTTCACAAATCAGATAAAATTTTCTCGATGGGTTGATAGATAACGCTATCTGAAATGATAGATGGTAATTTATAATAAAAATACAAAACGTATGCGTGCTGTACTTAGTCCTTGTGTCAACTTGCGATTGATATCCCGCACATCACAACGAGTGGAGTCTTTCTCAGAAGATCGTCTGGTGTAAACCTTATTTACGTTTTCTGCGACAGTACCGAATCCATTACATTCCTCAATCCCTTCGTTTACATAGGACAATATTAAAGGTTATTAAGGATAATATTAGAGATTAAATTAACTATATTTACAGATAGACCTGCTTCGAAAAACGAAGGACCAACATTACAGGTGCTTTTCGAGTACATTTTTTCACAACACATGACTTTCCATTTTTAACCATAGCAACTTGCACTATTTGCCTGTTGTTAGGTTGCGTTGATTATTTTCTGTTTTTAAGTACACTCGAAAAGAAATCAAACTGGGGCGCCATCCAGTGGTGAGTGGAGTCAATTCTAAAGGGACCGAAGTAACTCATTTGAAAAGTGTAAAATAAGCCACGTATTTTTGAGACTTTCTTCGTTCGATTCACGTCTTTATTATTTGTCTTTGCTCTAACTGCATTGTATCCATCACTGCGCCATCTACAAACGTTTGCCAAACGTGTTTCAGACGTCTGATTTATTCGGAATTTCAGTAGCGGGTTTTTACACACGATTCAAATCGAGCCTAAACGTCTGTTATCTGTGGTTTGACTTTACATTTGTGTTTGTAAATGAGCTGTCAGAAATCTTAAGGGGGCGTCTGGTGTAGTGGGCGAAAATATGTACTTTTTGTCCACTTAATTTTTGAGTATTGAACCTCTATAATAGTCTCCCGCAATCCCGGTGGCGACGCAGAATTTCTTTTGTTTCAAGCAGCCATGAATTCCTCACGCATATTTGCTATAACACACGCAGATTTTAATCTATCGGCAACAATTAAGCATAAGCATAAGAGATCGCCCGTAGTTGCTACTCCGTTATTGACCAGAACCAAATTAGGTTGCAAAATGTTCATTGGAACAACATGCTTGGGAATAACATGATGAGCCACATTGTACAAACTATTCTGATCCCTGCATGCTGATCAATACCGACGCCGGCCACGTCCGAATGCAGATCTTCTGGGGAAGGAAGGAATGTTAGTCCGATACATGTTGCTACTAGAGACCGAGGAATCCTCTGCATCTCCACATGTATCACGGGATGGGGAGAGTTGTTAGTAAGTGTGCCAATAGCGTTATCATGTAATAATTGCTCTGGGCAGACGGCTGCCGAGAATTTGGGAAATTTATCATTTGTTGTATTAATATGATTAGCAAAATAAGCACATTGAACTCCGGATAGCCGGCCATAAGGAGCACTGCTTATATTTTTTTAATAATATTCAATCACACAACGAATTTTTTCGTGGTTTCTATCGTGTCGGTGCTGATTTTACCCGGCGATCGTTTGAATAAAATGAGGAATCTTATACAGAAGGTTTATCAGAATCTTCCACAGGTATCGCGGAGTTGGTGGTTTGGAAGGGAATAGGGTCTAGGATTCGCTCCAAGCAAGCGATGCGACCTGTATAGCATAGTTTATTAGGTAGTAATTCAGTTAGTTTTCGAGAACACGATCGCTCGAAAAATAAGATCTACCGAGAGTATCCTGTTTTCTAAACAAAAGCAATTTCACATCCACACAGCCGATCGTGGGAGTACTGCCTAGAAAAGCTAATCTTATCTGTGTAATGGGCCGGATCACTATTTATTGCGACATTATTTAGACTAATTTCGCTATTCCTTCTCTACGATATATTTTTTGGGTTGCAAACGAGTGATAAAACGTTATACAGACAGAGAGTTATGATAGCTCTAGATGTTATAAATCAACGAAAGTATTTCCTATTTCTAATATCGGATTGTTTGTGAAATACACGTATACGAACGATTATATCGAACATTGAAGGGAAATACAGAGGATCGTTAACCTGATGCACGGGCTTGTTACCAATAACGGAACTTGAAATTAGATTCATTAAAACAGACGCGGCGAATTTTCAGTACGTATTGACCCGCGATCATCGATACTAGTTAAATTAAAGTCTTATTGGCACTGATTTCCGAACAACTTTTACGGTATTGTTTTCTCGGCTATATCGCATACTCTCATTCTGCTACTATCGGCAGAAGGCTGATAGCTCCCAGTCGTCGCCGGTCTAAGGACCAAATGCCATCAACAGACTCGCGTGGAGGCATGCGATAGAATAGAAAACTAAGCTCAATGAAAATGACAGCAAAATACTTATTCTTCGTGCTGACATTACTGAAGGTAATTGCCAACCGGTCCCCGATCCCTCTCGCGAATTGTCAATGCAAAGCACATTGAATGCTCTGTGAATCAGTTCCCCCGTTGGTAAAACAAACCCTAAAGAAACATAAAAATTAGTTTGCTCAGTCCAAAGAAAAGTATGCCGACCGGCAGATACGTGTTCCCTTACAGCGCCATCACATCAACGAACACCCAAAATTTACATGCGACAAAATATCTGCAATCCCGAATATAAAAGACTCAAAACCTATACTCATTTGCAATAAAATAATACAGTAAAAAAACAGTTGAATATCCAAGGCGGCTCATTTTTAAAGACAGCACCGCCGATGAAACACTCAATAAAAATAGGTGACAAGGGACGCGGACGAAATTAGCTGAGCGCCGACCGGCAGGTTTGCACCTATTTTTCGGGCGAAGAATTTTGGGCGACACCTGGTAGTCGCTAGTCGCTGGTGAAACGCAAATTATTTGAATGTCAATTTTTCTTATTGCCATATTTTTTTCACTTTTCGGATCGATTTTTTTTCTCTGAAAAACCATTTTTCACTATTTTTACAATGTACACTGTGTTGTCCATGATGCACAATAAAAAGGTGGAAACATTTCCTGTACCTAATTGAGGCTATCAATATTTTTCAATACAGAATTAAGGGATAAAGATGGAAACGATAACGTGTTGTGTTAAGATTTGTTTGAGTTATTTAATGATGTGGATGTTTACTTTTCGTGGCTATGATTGTCATACTTAATGTAATAATAAAAAAACTAATTTTAAAATATCGACAAATGTTCACACCTCTACCAACTTGTGGTCATCCCAGCCGTCAATTCTAATGGCGATTTCGCTTGAACCTGAAACTGAGTCAGGTTCTAACCCCAACCGCTGTCAGTTCATACATTTTGAAAGCAGTTGGGGTTAGGAAGTGACTCAGTTTCGCCTCAAACAAAAACCACATAAATAACTACATATCCATAATGCCAACTTTTGATATGGTTCGCTCTCTCGGTTAAATTTTTCCATTCAAGAGAAAATAACTTTCGAACTGTCAAATTTTAACTAAAAGTTAAAGAAAATCGCCAAATGGTTCACAGCCTAAATAATCATAGCAACCATGGCTTTTGTTTTACTGAACACCATGGCACATCGTGGCACATTGCGGCACACGCTACCACGCTGTTTGTTTGTGAGCACAATTCGATTTGTGCTAAGCGACTCACCCCTTGGTGTAGCCTGTCGATGAACCTACAAAAAAATGAATAACAAAAATTTTCTTCCTATTATTTTGAAGAAAAGCGCAAATTTACAGTAAAAAAAAGATTTTTAGGTTTTCATGAAGCCATGTTTTGAAATTTCCTATTTTTCGTTCGAAATTTTTCTATTTTTCGTTCGACTAACTTTAAGTCTAGTCATTACAAAACTTACTGATTTTTCCGTATCAGATGATTTTATCGAGAGTTGTCGTGTACGCCGCGGCGCTCCTTGACGTGGAAATGTGTGGCTTTGCGGCACTGAAAATATTTTTTTTCATCCGCAATGAATGCATAAATAAATCTTGACATTACAAAAAATATCCATTGTTACATTGCCTTCAAAAACGTAAAACAAAATAACTTTCGTTTTGAGCACTTTAAACCAGACGATCTCCTTAATGTTCTATCACAGATAACAGACGTTTAGGCTCGATTTGAATCGTGTGTAAATACCCGCTACTGAAATTCCGAATAAATCAGACGTCTGAAACACGTTTGGCAAACGTTTGTAGATGGCGCAGTGATGGATACAATAGACTTTTCTACGGCTCATGTACGTACACGCCACATGACACAAATACTACATTACAAGCTGGTGGAAAATAATAAACAAAGACGGCAAAAGTAAATGGGATTGTTTTCAACCAGGAAACTTCATTAGTGTTCGTGAGACCGGTCGCAAAGAACTCAATGCAGTTAGAGTACAACTGTCAAACACGTGTAGCCAGGTATCTGCTACGCCGCCATGATTTCTATGCCAACATCTAAAACGTCGCGTTAGGGTCGATCCACAATAAACAGAATCAATTTCATTCGACACAATTTTGTGATACTCGAGTTCGTTTAATTTGTTGGTGAATCATGATGAAACGTTTTTGTTATTCACCGACATGTCCAAAACAACACTTTTCATCAATTCAGCTTTTTGCTGGTGGCTGCGTTTTTAAATGCGCACTCTATTTTGACAAGTCGTCTGTACAGTGTCAACTTTGACAACTCGTCAGCAGTGTCAATTTTGACAAGCGGTCTCATCAGCCTTGAGTTTCATGGCTATCATATATCCTGCTTTATTTACAAGCAGATTCTCAGCTTTTAGAAAGTGTCGAGAGAATTATGCGATTAGAACCTCTGCTCTTACCTAAATTCATCACACATGAAATGACTAATAATAGCACATGAAACTTGCTTTTAAACCACCCGGAAAAGCATCTTTTACGATACAGTACCTAAAACTAGACCTAAACAATGTTTGTTCGCATCTGATTTTGGATACAAATTTGTAACAAAATTTAGCACCAAGAATTGACAATTGTTAGCTGCAGCTGCGTTTACCGAAAAATCGGTTGCAATTTTCCTGACTTATTAGTTTCGACTAAATTGAGTATCGCTGATTGGTTTTCCTCAGTATAACAATCGCCCAATTACACTATAAGACTGATTAATTGCCTTATTATTCGACCGATTTGTGTATGCCGATAGCGCGTAGCTAATAGTTTTGAATAGCAGATGTTCTGTATCCACATTTCGAGTTGAGTGCCACCTAAGAGAAGAGAAGACAATCGCGTAGCCAATTTGATCCAGTCCTAACCTCAATATTGAACCAGATTCTGATTGGTCGTTTTGCTAATCATGAGCGTTTATTATATTTACCAACGGGATGGAAATCAGTGCTGCTGAATCTATTCTGGCTACTTTTCATACACATCAACATTTCATGCAAATTGAAAAAAGTTATGAATGACGATATAGTTACGTATACTGACACGAATAAAAATTAAATTAAATTTTTAAATGCAGCTTATGCATTGTAAATTGTTGGTTGAGGTGCGATTTTCGAGGTACAATTATTTTCAGCAATTGCGAAAAGCATACAAAAGGAATCTGGCAACGATGAACGTTTGTTGTCTTTAGATTTACTGCAGGGCCCAGTCGGGAAAATTAAGAAGAGCAAGAAGCCTGTTGTCGTCTCTTCACGGAAACAAAAAACTACCTAAAATTGAGTTCCTTTGACTCAATCTCGTGGTATCGTGGGGGAACTTAAAATTAGGTAAACCGTGTTGAAGGTAGTTTCCATTTAACCACGGCAAAAATTGATAGGTTTTTTATACTCAAATTTAAGTTGAATTTACCTAATTTTGAGTTCACCCCAAACAACTCAAAAGTAACTTCCCCCACGGAAGATCTCGACTGAGTCGAACCTCTCGTTTTGTTTTTGACAACACTAATAAGTGCGAAAGCGACGCACAACTCAAAAGTAAGGTAAAAGAACTTTTCTGCAGGTTGTTTTATTTAACCGTGTTCTCTTAGAGTGCCACTGTTGAATGGGACTACAGTTGACTGTGCGGATCCGTACCGAAATCAGTTTAGTTTTTCAACTGAAAAACAATATTTTTATTTGACGTTCAATTTTAGTTGAGAGCAGAAGTGAACGCCTACCGCGATCAAAAAATTTAATCTAAAGCACGGTTTGTCAAATTTGACAAGACTGATGATTTGTCAAAATTGACATTGGACGGAGGATTTGTCAAAGTGGGGTGCGCATTTGGGGACGCAGCCACCAACAAAAAGCTGAATTCAGCTTTTTGTTAGTGGCTGCGTTCCCAAATGCGCACTCCACTTTGACAAGTCGTCCGTCCCAAAGAGAATAAGGATTCTCTTTGGTCCGTCCAATGTCAATTTTGACAAATCATCAGTCGTGTCAATTTTGACAAAACGGTAGGCGTTGAATTTTGTTCTCGTCTGAAACGATAAACGTCAAAATTTGTGATCATAGCAAACCCGGTTGCAGAGCACCGGTATAGTTTCAGCGGAGAAGTCGTTTATTATCGAGCTCCATCTCATCTTTAGACGAATCATTGTCAAGGGAAGTCAGGCTTGGCTCACGCGGTTTTCGAATGGAGGGAGCAAACAAAGGCTATTGGCGAAACCATACTGCCCAAGGCGGAAAATGACACGGTCATGACTGGCAGAGGACGGTTCGTCCCGTATTCCAATTAAATGCGTTTTAAGATTATTCTGTTCCGTCTTGGTATTTGCTGCTGATTATCTGTGGAGAAAATGCTCAGTTGAAGGAAAGGATGACTACCTATTTGTATGGCGTCTCCAAGAAAGAACATCTCAATTATAAGTTAATTCTATCATTTGACAACTGCAAATAAGAACCGAGAAGGAACAGCCCAAAAATCACAACTACTCACAAATCACAACTACTCATGGACCTAAATGGATTGTGCTTCAAGGGTGTGGTTGAATGTATTTCTATGAAGTCCGAATGGAAAACTGACGATTATCGATCGGCCAGGTGCTGGAAAAGTGAGGCTTCCTTATAGTTTCGATACAGCAACATTTTGAATTACCTTTGACTCTGCCTGCTGGTGTCAACACTCATCCCGAAGAGGATAAGAAAATGCTCGAATTGGCAGCCTTCCTGAAGTTAGTTGCCGAAAGCGGAAATGAGAATTTTATTCGGAACGACAACCTTATTAGAAAGCCGATTATTGTTAGAAAAGGAATTACCGAACTAACCTGTTCGTTCGATTAGGTCAACAGTAATCTGGGTGTTGGCTAGAGAAAACAAAGAATTTCTCCATTCGTTGGGATCTTTGCTGAAGGAAATCTCCGAACCGATCAGAGCACTGATTGCGAAAGTATACGATGTGCTTTTGGTCTAAAAATGTGAGGAGCAGGAGCTGGAGGCACCAATCAAGGAGCTGCTGGCTCGGACAATAAATATCGAAAATCGGCATGGTTCCATTATAGCGACTCTCAATATCATCAAACGTAAGCTCGTTTTGACCTGACCTGAACTGCAAAACTGAAATTTTGAACTTTTTAAAGACCTTTTCTCATTATTATTCTCCCTTCAGAATGACCAGCGATCGATGCTTCACTCGGCCTGTATCAAAAACTACTAATACGAATACTAATTAGAACCAGAATTTAGGGATTCGAGCCTCTGCTCTTACCAGAATTAATCACGTACGATATGACCAGTAATAAAGCAATGAAACTCGGTGTAAATTCGGAAAAGCACTAATCTTCTGACAATGTAATATCTTAGCAAAGTTTATTTAGATATGCGCGTTTTTTTTAACAACATTTGTAGTAAAATTTACCATCTAACGCAACGAAAAATGCGATAAAAAATAACCTCTTAGCATAATGGCAAATGACAGCTGCAACGTTAACAAACGAAATCGGTTGCAATTCAGCCGGCTCATTAGTTTCGTCTAAATCTAATGTCGCTGGTGATTGGTTTTCCACAATCTGCCAATTTTATAAGACGCGATCAACCGGATCACCGTATTACGCGTGGCTAGTTGTCCAATTTTTGTAAGCCGATTTCGCAAACATACCCAAATTGTATTTTTAACGGAAAACAACCGAAATTTTATTTTGATGTTTAACGTTTGAGACGAGAACAAAAATCAACGCCTACCGTGTTGTGAAAATTGAAACTGATGGAAGGGCTTGTCAAAATTGACACGACTGATGATTTGTCAAAATTGACATTGGACGGACGACTTGTCAAAGTGGAGTGCGCATTTGGGAACGCAGCCACTAACAAAAAGCTGAATTGGCGGTACAATATTTAAACTTTTTAACAAAAATCTAATGATTGAGGCATACCGTGCCGTGTCTGAATAGTGAAGGTCGAGCTTCGAGCAAAACGAGCAGAACAATTTGAACTGCCAGTGGGGCCCATAATTTGTGTGCCCGCTGAGATGTTGACTTATGTCAGTTCAATACAAATGGGATAGGGGTGCCATATACGTGCGTGTAGCAAACAGTTTCGCAGATGGCAATAGTGAAACACGGATTTCCAACGTTTATCAATTTGAAAGTTTACACAGGTTTTTGAATAAATTTCGTTCTAACCTAAACCACAGACTAACAGACATAACACTATGAGGGAATTCTTCTAAAAAATATCGATCCGGCAATTTTCCCAGAACACTAGCTCCACCTTTTATTCACGGTCCCAAACACTTATTTGCTGATGGGTTACCCCTCAGGTTTGGGAACAATTTTTCACTAGTGATCTATCCCCCATATACTTGTTCATATGTCAGTGGCGCAATAATTTCAAAAGCGGCCACAGTCCCAACTACAAATATTTTTAATATGACAGTTAAAGTGGGCGAAGCATTATTTTCGAGTGTTATGCCTGTTAGTCTGTGCCTAAACGTCTGTTATCTGTGGTAAAACTAAAGAAGTTTGGATTGTTTTGTTTTCCTTCCTAACCTCAACAGCTTTTTGCAGTGCAATTTTTTTTTGTTTTCTTCACGAAATAATTCGGCACCATTTCTAGAGAAAATTTTCCATAGGACGTAACATTGAGAACCTCTCTTTGTTTACTTTCTCTTTCGTTTATTACGACATTACAACGCTTTGAACTAATTTTGCAGTATATATCAAAAGCCGACGGTTTTTACTACAATATTATGCAAAGAGCCGAGTAGTAAATGTTGAAATGGCCGAGTAATGAACAGAAGAGAAAGACCTCAAAGAGAATCTCTCAATGTTACTTACGTCCTATTGAAAATTTTCTCTAGATTTCTTTTTAACGAAAGTAAAAACTCGACAAACATATGATTACGGCTTAAAAGCCAACTGTCAAAATTCTCTTTAAAAGGAGACAAATCGTTACTCGCCAATCACAGATGTTGTTAGTAAACAAAAGCGAAAAGTTGAACCTTTAGGTTTTTAGAGTTTTAGCGTAAAAAACACTTGGCAAATTTTGGGTTAAAGCATAAAAAAACACTTTTTGCAAATATTTTCTAGAAATTTGGCGAAGCGAATTGATCAAAACTTTTGTGCATTATAATGTATCATTTCAATAATATTCTGTAATTTTTTTATGTAAAAATATCGACAAGCAACTAGGTGGCGAAGCTTTTTGTAGAACGCCTCTGAAAAACACTGTTTGCGGTGTTAACCAAAACAATGTGGCCATTCAAAAACTACTTAACCGATTAATTTCAAACCTTGCGTACACATTCTATGTATAAAAAACTCATTTGAAATAAAAATTGCTTTAATTGAAAAATTATCTCGAAAACTCAACGTAGGGGTTAGATATTTTACGGTAAAGTAGTTTTCGAATGGAACCGCAAATCGTGGTTTTGTCCAGACACGTTTTGATATTTTTGCATGGAAAAATTACAGAATGTTATTGAAATAATACATTATAATGTACAAAAGTTTTGATCAATTGGCTTCACCCAAATTTCTAAAAAAATACTACTGCTTATGATGGCAGGAGTAAATGAAATGTTTCCTTTGTTCTCTACATAATGCACAATACATCGAGAGGCGGCAAGCTATCGTTCACTTGGCTCGATTGTAGGTCTGACTTGGGCAGAGCTAGAAAGAAGACTGAATACTGGAATAAAAGTTGGATTTTTTTTATAAATTGGTTTTATTTCGCATATTTGCATATACTTTCATATAGTTAATACTCTTCAGTGACAATTTGTATTACATATTCTAAGTTCGGTATCACCATACAATTGTTTCTCACTGATGCACACTGTCGTATAGATAAAAATGGGATACAACAATCAATGTAACCTACTTTATTTCAGCTTGTGCGACATTCGCGTTCCGTTACTCATACTGCCAGTTGAAGATCTAGAAAGGTACTTTGATATGAGTCTTCTATCACTACACGATTATTGTACCAGCAGGAAAGGGAGGTTGCCACAATCGCCTGTTTTATCAAAATTTACTAAGAAGGTTTTGCGTTTGTACAATCCATACCTATCTCAGCAAACGCTCGACTCATGTTCTGTAAAAATGCGTCGAACTATATCTTATAATACTATAACCCCTGTATCAATAATGCAGCGTTTTATCATACAAGTCACAAGGAGACGATTTTTTTTTTGCAATAGGATTCGTTTATGAGATTTAACTGGCGAATGAGCCGTGAAGTGTATCCAATTGCTTTCAATTCAAACTTAAATTTTGTTTCAGGAAGGTATCTAGCGCTAAATAAACATAAATTTTGTCTACATAAATTAAAATATATTACCAATTGAAGGAAGTTAATAAATATTTCTAGGATCTCACGTTTGCTCACATACTCTGCACGTTATTTGTTTTGTTATGCTAACTAATTAACTTAAATCAATTATTTACAGGGTTGTTAACTGTACGTAAAACAGTACTAGTGGCTTTTTGTTGGCAAATAAGTAGCTTTCCATGGGCAGTCGAATGAGATTTGATTACAGCAGAGCTATTGTTAAAAGAACTGAATCTAGCTTAAGGAAAAAGGAAGCAAAGGAGTTATGTAACAGATCCTTTGTATACGCGAAGGAAGGAGAAGTTTTCTATTTAATTTGACTAGAGTTGTTATAAGGCCTAAATATTAATAATGAAATCGCATTTCAACCTCTGCTCCCTTCGCATTTAAGTAAAATGTTTGCAACAAAATTTGAGCAAAGAAGGAATGGCGTTACACAATGGCGGTGTTTCTAAATGCAATATGTACTTACTATTACAATTGCGCGTTGCATGTGTCGGAAAGTTAAGTAATCATTGTACAAGATATCGGTATTACCTATTATATAACACTGGGAAATGATCGAATACCTATTTGAGTAGTTTGACAAATACTTTCTCGGTTATTTATGTTTTGAACATCTTGTTCGCGATTTGTTAGATAAATAAATGTGACATATATTGTGTCTCACCGCCTTAGTATAAAAATAAGTAACTAAATTTCAAAACATTTTCCTACTTACTTGGACATAGAAACACAAACATGTTAGCTACTTATCGGTTTCAAAGCTTACATACAATTAGACAAAATTGAGGAGTCTAACCATGATTGGTTACGTATTAAAGGTTGACTGCAAGTGATATCAAGCTGCCCGGAAGAATCTCATCACATTTGGAACGTGTACAGCAACAAACTTACAATCCGAAACTTTCAAAAAGAGCATCTATCTATAAATATATGCACATCTCTTTTTTAACATTCTCTGTCAAACCTGTCCTTACATTCCACGAAACTTTTGGATGGTTGGTATAAGTTAAAAACAATACGATTTAAAATATACATATTGTATAGCTACTTTTAAACAAATCACAGCAAATCGGAAAACAATCCGCCAAACCAAGCCATCACAAGCGGCAGGAAGAAGTGCAGCAAGGCTCTCCGTATCGACATTTGTGGAACTCTTGCGCTGCCACTACCGGTAGTAGTGGATTTTCCGCCACTACTACTGCTGCCTCCCTCCGCGACCGGCGTTGTTTTATGACTGGTATACTCGAAATCACTATTGTTACTGGTATTCTCCGTTTCACCAGCACCATTCGGCTGTCCTGATACGCCAGGCACGTGCGATCGTTCGTCTACTTCTGGCCATGGTCCAAGACCAGACCCAGCTTCTTCGTCCTCGTCAAAGCCGCTACCGCCACCGGACCCACTTCCATAGTAATTGTCCTCTGTGAATAAGAAAGCAGGTTATGATACATGTATTATTGATTGTGCCACTTGTTTTCTTGATGATTTAAAATAGAATGTATTTATGCCTTAAGAGGCTACGCCCACACAATGTAGAACTAAAAACATTAAGGCAAAATTCATATTTCCCGTATAATTCAAATGCGAGTTTGTTTGCACTTGTTCGACACAGTGTCTGTCACAAATGTGTCTTTATTTGCTGGTATCCAGTACAACAATGGATTAGGTAGCTGCGACGCTGGTTTTCTATAGCTAGCTCTGACAATAGTATAAAGGGGCCATGCATAAATGACGTAGCATTTTGGGGGGTAGGGAGGGTATACCAAATTTGTGACGAAGTGTGACGAGGAGGAGGGTAGGGTCAGAAGTTGTGCGACGTAGCATTATGTTTAAAACCCATTGTTTAGAGAAAATAATTTAATGTTCCTCCAAATTTTCAGTTCGGATTCAACCAAACAAAATTTAGTAATTTAGATGAACGTATGGTTCTTAGAATCATTGGCAGCTGCACGATTTTGAACTGAGAGAACTTGTCTTCATGCTCCCCTTAACATTTAAAATTCAAAACAAAATTATCAACACTATATTTGTTATGAAATGGGCTTATTTTGCACGCAATTTGCTGTTATAATGAAAATGTTGATAAAAGTCGTCAACCATTTTGAAAGGACATAATTGAAAAACATATGTAATTTTTTTTCATCACCCGGGCGCTTTGCATGGGACGATGGGGAGTGGGTAGGTAAATGCTACGTTATTTACGAGGGGGAGATTAGAATTTTGTGACCAAATGCTACGAGGGGGGAGGGAGGGGTCAAAAATCGCCGAAAAAAAGCTACGTCATTTGTGTACGGCCCCAAAGGTGTCCCTAAGACAAATGCATTCAGGTGTGTCGAGTAAGGTTTATATATAAGTGTGTGTTTTGAATAGGGTTATAAAATGGCATATTATTACACGCTTTCTTTTTGTTTTTATTATTTCATACTAAGGAGCGTTTGGACCTTGTATTCGAGTTTACTTATAGGACGTTGAAATAATCTATTAATCACCATAACGTTTTGGAGGAATTACCGAACGACCACTGCGTGTTACATGAGGGGAATCGACAGAGGATGAAGCATCTTGAGAAGGATCCAAAGAATGATTCAAAACTTGTGAAGAAGGGCCAGCGAGAGTATGGCCATCAAATATTTCGTGACTGGTCGGCGAGTCATCCATTACGACAGGCCCACCAGGAGATCGATCACTCATCTTTCCATCTGAGCTGGCACTCTCAGAAGAACTCTCACAAAATCCAGACTTCTGCGGGAGACTCGTTGGTTTGCGCACAGTATGATGAAAACTTGATAGATCTTCTTCCAATAATAAATCACTACTGTTGCTTTCGTCGTTTGTAGTTTTGGTAATAAATCTACGGTTTCGACGATAGTGAGTACCAAAGTTGTCTTTAACTACAAAAGAACTACCGTTTACATCACGTATGATCTTGCCGTAGTGCCATTCCTTCGAGTTTATCTTGAAGAGAATAAGATCGCCAACCTTCAAAAGCGGGAGTTGTTTAGCAGAGCGGTCATAATATCGCTTTTGGGTGTTTCGCTTCTTTTCAATTCTGCTGCGTACGATGCGTTCATCAAATTTTTCGCGAATCAGAAGAGCCTCATCCATTGGTAAACGTGTTTTGATTTGTCGTCCGAAGAATAACTGGCTGGGTGAAAGTTTCATGCTAGCAACAGGCGTAGAGTTGTATTCTAATAGACGATATAGAAACTGGTCTACTTCTCCAACTTCATAGCAACGCTTCAGTATGTTCTTGGCTATCGCCACTGCCTTTTCAGCAAGGCCATTGCTTTGAGGGTAACGTGGACTGGAGAACTCAAACCTGATATTGTTCCGGTTAGCATACTTTTCAGATTCAAGGCAATTGAATGGTACGTTGTCACATCGCACTACAGTGGGGTATCCGTAACAATTAAAGAATTTATCGAACAACTTGCACACACTGGCCATAGTTTTATCTTGCAATCTGTCAGAACAAATAAACCCTGAATAAGCGTCAATCACAACCAACCAATCATGACCACCATACTCGTAGATATCAGTTGAAACTCTTTGAAACGGAAATTCTGGCATTTCATCTTGCACCAATGGCTCCTTACAGTTATTACGCTGAAATTTTTCACAAATTGTACACGAAGAAACCATTTCCTTCACATCGTTCGTCATTCCAGGCCAGAAAAACTGAATTCTGGCTTTAGCAAGCGTCTTCTCGATCCCCAAATGGGCGCCATGTAACCATTTACAAATTAAGCATTGCAAGGCAGTTGGTATCACCAAACGATGATTTTTAAACAACAAGCCATTTTCATAATGGAGCTCTTCACGGAGTTTGTAGAACAGTTGACTCAGATCGTCAAGCTGATGGAATGAAGGCCACCCGTTAACGACGTACTTTACTATGCGGGTATAACGTTCATCTGAAGCAAGGGTTTGCAAGTATCGGTCATAATTTTCCTTCGACATACAAGCATTCTTAGTCAAAGTATGTACAACACTCTGAAGATCTGCGTTAGATTCATCTGCATCTGGCAATGGAGCACGAGAAAGACAATCAGCAACAGCCACATCTTTGCCAGGGGTATACATGATTGAAAGTCCGGGATACTTGAGCAGAATCATGAACATTCGCTGTAACCGAGACGTAACATCATCAATGTCTCGCGTCACGAGGGCCTCCAGAGGCTTGTGGTCCGATTGAACTATGAATTCTCGACCGTACAAGAAATTATGGAATCTTTCGCATGCAAAAACTACTGCCAGAAGCTCCTTCTCAATTTGAGCCCATTTTTGCTCACTACTGGTCAAGGTACGGGACGCATACGCGACAGGACCGTGGTCTTGCAGTAAAACACAACCAAGTCCATCTTTAGAACTATCAGTCTGAACAATACAATGCTTACTTGGATCATAAATTGCTAGCGTCGGCTTAGTACTAATGGACGAGAGTAAATCCTTCAGTTCCTCATCATGTGTATCACTCCACTCCCAATTAGCGCCAAGGTGAGTTAGTTTGCGTAGGTTAGCTGTACGTTTAGATAGGTTAGGAATATATTTGGCTAAATATTTTAAAAGACCCAACAACCTGGTGACATCTGCCACACACGAAGGCTTTGGCATACGTGTGATTGCCCGAATATCCTTATCTAATGGTTGCGTTTCTCCATCGCCAATAACACTTCCCATAAAAGATACGGTATTTTTGCGGTATTGCAATTTTTCCGCGTTGAATTTGACATTATTCTGTCGCGCTCGTTCTACAACACTGGCCAATGCTCTGTCATGCTCTTCTTCATCCTTACCAGCAATCATGACATCATCGAAATAAACTACAACACCCGGAAGATCGCCAAACATTGTCACCATCTTTCTCTGAAACATCTCAGGCGCATTATTTAGACCGAACGGCACTCGCTGCCATCTGAACCGTCCAAACGGTGTCATGAATGTTGTTAAATCGGAGCTTTGACGATCTAATTCCATCTGCCAGAATCCGCTACTCAGGTCAAGAACAGTGAAGACGTGTTTCCCGCTCAAACTGCTGAACAAATCCTCTTGAGTAGGGATGAGAAAGTGTTCCCGGTTGATGCACTTATTAAGTGGCTTAGGATCAATACATATACGCAGTTTGCCATTTGCCTTCTCTACCAGTTGCATATTGCTGACCCAATCGGTGGGGTAGTCAACAGGAGAAATCACATCTTCTCTCACCAAATGCTCAAGTTCCGATTTCAGGCGATCATGAAGAGCTAATGGAATTCGCTTTCGATAGTGCAACGACGGAACAGAGTTTTCTTTAAGAGTAATTGAACACTTTCCTGGAAATTTACCCAATCCTTCAAAAATGTCACGAAAACATGCAACGAACTCTTTACTATCTTTGGGAAACTTCAAACGACCTTCTACCATCCTTAAACGTTTTATCAATCCAAACTCGACACAACATTTTAAACCCAGCAATGGTTCAAAAGAATTATCGACAACGAGAAAAGTAGCACCATACGAACGATTACTTGTATAATCAAAGCAGACCAGCTTTACCTGTCCATGTATTTTTATTCTATTCGAACTATAATCATAAATCAAATTATCTTTAAAATCATCAATGGGAAGGCGGAGTTTCTCTACTACGCCCATGGGAATGCAATTAACATCAGATCCTGTATCCAATTTGAACCACACATCTTCATCTTCAATACGATACACTTTTCTCCATGGCCGGAATCCATCATCTTGGCCACACACCGTATTGGAACTTATTCTAAAAGATTTAGTAATTTTTTCATTTATGTTCACCTTGAATGCATCGTCTACCTGATCTACACCCGATAACTTACCAGCGTCGCTCCAATTAATAAAATTCACCACCTTGTAATTCTTCTTGTCCTGCTTCAATGGTCGCTGGCTGCTTATCGGTTGCTTCGTGGACTTCTTACGACAGCACTTGCTGTAGTGACCTACGTCCCCACACGAGTGACACGCTGCGTTCAAGGCCGGACAGACCTTCCGATGATTCGGAGTATACTGCCGTCCACAATTGTAGCACCGACTGCGTACAACTACATCCACGTTTTTAATTTCCGGAGCATTTTCCTCCTTCGAAACCAGCTTCACTTCCAGAAGATTAGCTTTTCGATCAAGTAGCTGTTTGTTCTCTGATGCAGCCTCAAAGATTTTACATGTTTCAATGATCTTTGCTAGAGGGTCGTCCCTGCCATCCAACAGCTTCAGTTGCAGCTTTTTGTGTTGGATTCCGATTATTATCCTGTCGCGTAGCATACGGTCACTGTAGAACGTCTGACAATTAGCACAGCTAAACTCGCAGTACTGTACTTGCGTTCTCAATTCCGTCTCGAATTCGGCAAACGTTTGCTTTTCTTTCTGCCCAATGGAGTTAAATTTGAAGGCCTCCATAGCAACATTTTTTCGAGGGAGGCAGTAGTTATCAAACGCTGTAACGATTTCCGCAAGAGTATGCGTAATCACTTCATCCTGAGCATCTTCAAATCTATCCTCGCCATCATTCTCTCCTGTCGCTGCATTCTCGCCCTGTCCAAACATGCTTTCCATGCTACCGTAGTTCGGGAAAAGAGAATTGAAAATTTCTACCCCGCGTGGGCCGATCAGCCACAAGAACGTTGCAATCTTATTCGTTTCCGATTCCTTCATTTTATTGTTCGCTCGAAGATAGATACTGAACAGCTGCTTCCACCGTGGCCATTCCTTAGCAAGGTTAGCACAGTCAAGTGGCTGCGGTAGACGATGATCGAATCCGGACGCCATCTTGCTCCTCCGTCGTACTGATTTTCACAACAACCAATCTGCGAAAATCATTCACCTGTGGCGCTTCTGCCAAAACGAAATCGGCAAGACCAGTCGAATTTAAAACGCGCGAGCTAATAGTACTTATTCACAAGCTAGGAAATCGTTTTCCTAATCAAAATCCCGTTTCTGACACCATGTCACAAATGTGTCTTTATTTGCTGGTATCCAGTACAACAATGGATTAGGTAGCTGCGACGCTGGTTTTCTATAGCTAGCTCTGACAATAGTATAAAGGTGTCCCTAAGACAAATGCATTCAGGTGTGTCGAGTAAGGTTTATATATAAGTGTGTGTTTTGAATAGGGTTATAAAATGGCATATTATTACAGTGTCGGTTCCGAACTTTTTTAAAGGGTCAGTAAACAAAATTTAGGATTTTTTTATTTCATATTCAGGATCTCTATTCGAAACATTATCACCTGTAAAAACCCAAATGCCATAAAAATGAATTTAAAAACATATCATAATATTGAGTTAACCCTACAACGGTTTCTGGACTTTATCTATATATGAACGGTTTTGTGGGGTACACTTGTACCCCAGAGCTAAAATCGCTCTAATATGGCTAATTTTTATTGAATTTATGATTAAATTGGATAGTTTTTTTTTTTTTTTTTTTTTTTTTTTTTGAGGTCGCTAGCCGTGCATTGAAGAATGCCTAAAACTCTGAACTAGGCCCCGTCGAGTCCAGTCCGTCATCTGTCCGTCTCGTCCTGTCGTGTCTGGGGCTTCCAGGTTACATGCATTCACCAGACGAGACTAGCTTATGTCAGCTTAATTGTGCACTGGTTTCGTAGAATCGAGGCGATCATCGAAATGATAGATCCTACGAGTGAATGCACTTGGCCCAGTCACCTGTCGAGCATTTGTATATTTGTGTGTGTGAATGTTTACGTGTGTATGGGAAGTGTTGCATGTTAAGATATGTGTGTTACCTGTAAATAATATGTTAATACAAATATGCATGATGTTAAAATAAGACAAGTGTAATATGCTACTTACAGTTTGTTGTTCGTTCCTACTTATCTGATTCAATTGAGTATGAAAGTACATCTCAATTTTTCTAAAACCTGGCGACTTCTGATGGCAGCGAATAGTCATTGTTGACAGCAATGTTGCCCTTTTATGTTAAATTATCTCGGAGAAGTCATCACAGGAATATGACGCATGAGATCGAAAATAAATAAAATAAAATAAAGAGTAGAGTTAGTACTGTTATTGAATATTAATTGAACAACACATGTACCATGCAATAAAATTACTTGGAATCGTCCAAATGCCAGAAAATGATATATATATTTACCATTAACGACAATTAACTCCGTTAGAAGTTTCTCATGCTATGCTGGACGGGAATGGATCATTGACGTGCATCGGTAAATCAATCGTACCATCATTTATCCAATCCGAATGAATCGAATCGAATGCACGAATTGAACACCAGTAAAAAATGACCAACGAATCCCAAGAAGGATTCCCCACTATTCCATCATATAAGTCAGTTCTGCATCCATTCCCTGGTCCACATGTCACAAATACTCAGACGCCCACATACACAGATAGACACACGGCTAGCACACAACTGTACACTAGTACCAAAAACCACAATTATTACAACACAACACAACTAATAGGGTTCTACTGTTATTTTTTTTTAATGCGCCTGTGCACGTTGCCGAGGTCGACCGACAAATCGACACACAATGACTTCCTCTGCGAGCCGTGCTCACAAAGACTGCCGTTAAGCTGTTGAACAATGTCTGCAAACACAGCCCACAGAAAAAGTCAATCCACGGCGACCTGCCAATCGGCCACGCCAGTGTGCGCAGGCTCTTAGTTGACTGTTAGTTTGGACTGGTGCAGAGTATGAAAAAACACAAAACATAAAAAAGGTCCATAAGCCCTCTCGGTCTCCTCGATGCACCACTATCGAGGCGCAATGCAACAACCATCCTAAAGCAGGTGTCTGCTCAAATATGCTTGAAGATGTTTGCAATACCGTCAAACCCGTCAACCTAGGAGAGGGAATTTATGATTAAATTGGATAGTTTTATTCTAAAAGCATTTGTAAAGTAGCCTGTTCAAAAATATTCGTATTATTATGTAATATTTCACATTTTATAAAACAAGTCTTAAAAATACGCCAAAATTCCCTTTTTACTTTATATTACTATAACTTCGGTGGTTTCAAACCGATTTTGACCATCTATACGGCATTGTAAAGATGACTAAATTGCCTTTTGAACATATAGTAAATTATTCAAAACAGTAAAAATGCAGCAATATGCAACAACGGAGATAAAACAGGAAGGTCTCGAAGGGACAGTTAGATCCTGTACATTGTACGTGTATATAAGGTAAGAGCTGGGCTACAGAAGATGGCGAATTGAGTGCGTGGTGCATATTATATACAAGTCATATCCATGAATGTGTTTTACCTCTTTTATCTCTTTTTTTTGCTTCACTTTCTTCTTCAAATATCAAATTGAGACAAATCAGTTAAACTAGAACTTCTCTCGGTTCGTTTAGTTTATTAATGCTTTAATAAAAAGCGGATCGATTTATGCTATGAACCTTTCAAATGTGCTCAAAATACTTTTTAAAACATAATAGCCAAAGGCCAAAAAGATTTGTAAGTTTTGTGAAGGGCCAAAAGTAAACGACCATACAGTGAAAATAAAGGACCTATAATCCTTTTTGGGCAAAAATCTGCTCAAAACAAATAAAATCTTCAAAAATCATTCAAATATAATACCCAAAGTGCCTTTCTTTTAAATATTTTTTTTTAAATTTCATTTATTAAATTAAATTTAAAAAAATGATGCAAAAATAAAAGGCAAATTCATCCGGAGGTATGCATGTAAAGGCATAAATTAATAGATTATGAAAATTCAGAAGTTACACAAATACAAAAATGGTATTCGTGTCACAAAATAAATAATTAACTATAATATACTGGGCGAAAATAGCTCTACAGCATAGGGTAAAATAAACACCACCCAAAGATCTGAGATCCTGTCTCTTTGTTTTTATGAATAAGTTAATGGCCTGCGTTAGAGTTCTAATAATTGGGGCACTATATTAACAAGCTCGCACATACCTTGGTCAGTCCATTCCACGTCATGTCCGTTATAAGCATTACGTAGCTGGCTAATAGCAGTACGTAGCGTATATAGTTGTTGTTGTACTATTGCACTTTGCCGATTGTTTACCGAACGGTTTGGGAATTCCGGATTCTTATCTGCCTCGGAAGCCACAGCGTGAATATAGCTGAAAAGATCATCGTGAATTACGACGCAACTTATCGTCAGAGAAAGTATAATTTACCGATCAATGGTGTGCCCAGTCCAACAACTGCCATCGCTACTGGGAAGGGCGGCCACGTCTTCATTATTACACAACATGTACGGCAAATTAAACCAGAATCGTTTAGAATCTTTCACTCGCTGCCGAATGTCTTTTACTAGCCGATCGATTGGCTCTCGATTGCCATCTTCGTCCTCAGTCTGCTTCCGATTGTTCTTTCTTCGGTTGCTTCGGTTGGTATTGGTATTTTCAGTCTGTATTTGGTGATGACTAGGGGGACTGTTGTTGTTCGTGAATTGAATCTCTCCATTGGAGAATTGCACCGGTTCGTATTTTAATTCGTGACTAGACGAATCCTGTGCTGACCTCTTCTGTCTATCGCTGAATACACTTTCTTCGTCAAAAATAAAAATGTCGCTATCATCTTGTGCATGCGTTTTGGTCACTGCTTGTTTGAAGTCTCGTCCATTTCCTATCGATTTCAATTCGGAGAAAGAGCCTAATCCTGCTGATCTTCTTCGACGACCAAGAGCAGGTTTTCCACATCCTTGAAACACACGATTGGAAATATCTTGGCCAGTTTCCTGAAAAAGAATAATTTAGTCAGTTACAACAGTTACTATATCAGAAAAACTAACAAACCTGAAAGTTCATGATGGCCTCTGAGATTTTAATATTAATCGGTTCAACAACCATCACAATATTGAAGGGTCCCAGCAATCGATCGGACACGCGTTCCATCGTGGCCACAAACGAATCCCATTCTGCGTCCAATTCAAGGTAATTTTGCAGACAACCCTTCATCACGTTTACGCAATAAGACGTACACGGTTTTTCCAGAAATCCTGCACAAGTATTACACGTGCTCATTTTTGTCAACGCTGCTGTGCACTCAGCTGTTAACCGTACCTGTGAACGAGACACAGAAAACACATTGATGTAGAAGGGATAGATGAAATGCAAATAAGACGATGCTTCTTCTCTGCTTCCAGACAGTGAGCTCTATTTGTGCTGTGCTGTGCCTTAAGCTTTAGTGAAGAGAACATAATTTAACAGGTCTGTAAGAGCAATTATACTTTTTTGTTTGCCCGCGATAACGGAACTGAAACTTACATTCACCATATTCTTGGCGACATCGGCAGCCGAGTTTAACGCCTGAGCAAATGTACGTGTCGCTACGAACGACCTTTTGATTTGAACCGAAAGCTTATCTGGGACATCTCCGAATGGTTTCAGTTCTTTCATATGCTCGCTAACGCACCCGAGGTATCTGGAAACAAGAAGGTTAGCGTATAATTTAACCTAGTTCATATTGCAACTTTCTGACAACTGGTAACCACTCACTTGGTGTTGAAAGTGTACTGCGAATTGAGGACCGTGAACATTTTCTGGTACAGAACATTGAAGAAAGAATCCATTGCTTCCCCCAGGTCAACTTTTCCGTTCGCATAGTACCGTTCCAGTTCGGTAAATAGATCAGCGAAAACGTACGCATTCTGCTCGTAGATTGTACCGTAGGTTCGTTTAAACATTGCATGGAATTCAGCTTTAGATTCTGTGAGCAACTGCTTGAAGAAGTCTGTAAATGAATAAAAAAATTATGTTAAGTAGGGTCGTACACTACTAATTACCAGCAGCAAATGGAGAAATTTAAATTTATCTTACAAATATTATGGGGAATTGGTTTTTGTTTCTTACGTAATATCGTTATAACAGGTATGACTAAGGGAAAATATTTTCTAATCTGTTTACCAATCAAAGCTAAAAGATGATCAGGGAAGTTGATTTTTTACCTATTATCTAGAAAATTCGAAGCACAATACTGATTTTGTCTGTGCGTGCGGGTTGTAACGGTTTCCAAAGACCATTGAAGTTGGTAAAGGAAATCTAATATATACTGTAACAACTCTCTTTAAACAGTTCTTTAAATATAATATATAACTGAAGGATTCCATGAGAAACCAGCCGACCTCAAAATATGACCATTGTCGATTCGAACGAAACTTTACAGTTGTGTTTGATTTATGAATCTCCACGATTTTCTCTGACAAATGCAATATTTTGATACAACAGCGATTTTTCAAAAGGGCGTTTCTACGAGAATTATTTTCCAAAAATGTTTGGCCGACTACTCTATTTTATACAGTAAATCTATTGAAATTTTCGATTGATATGCATCGGTGTAGTGAAGTGCACTATAGACACTCATAGTAATAGACCAGCGAAGGTTTTTTTTCGAGCTAAACAAACTGACAAAATCCGGAGCCAAACGAGCATGACGTCATACAATGCAAACAAGTAGGACAAGTTTTTCGATTTTATTTAAAAAAATGTATTTTATTATTCACAGTAGGCTTCACTTTTCATGTTCGTATTAGTATTTTACAATGTGATTTAGAAAGATATTTATTGTGTGCTGTATAACTGTATAAAAGCATTTTACGAGTGCTATTTTTCTTTGTGTTTTTGAAGAAATTGGATATTTTTTTGCTTTTAATTTCTTGTTGCTCAGTATCAAAAGTAGAACTTCTCCTTTGATTCATATATTGAACCACTTGAAAAATTATTTTGACAGATGATCGAATTAGGTTTTACACCAACCGACATAACCCAACAAAATGAGTCGGATGAACTTCGTTTGACAATTCTCGGTGGTTTGTTTA
Source organism: Topomyia yanbarensis (assembly GCF_030247195.1). NCBI lineage: Eukaryota > Metazoa > Arthropoda > Insecta > Diptera > Culicidae > Topomyia > Topomyia yanbarensis. Next base: position 305,958,160 of record NC_080671.1, on the reverse strand, counting down.
CATGGGAGTTACGTGAGTGCAAATGCAACAGATGAGCATCCGTTGCACTCGAACTCACGCATCTGACAAAGTAAACAAACCACCGAGAATTGTCAAACATGAACTTCATTCATCATGAGTTCATTCGTGTCGTCATCTTGTAGAACTCAATACAGTGGATCACGTTCGAGCTCGCACTTTTTTGGGTGATGCCAGTTTAACATGCTTGTTTTTCTAGTTACCAGTTTTCCGGTTTTTGCATCCGCGAGTCCAGTACTATGAGTGTTTATAGAGTGCACTGGTATTGTACTTTCTAGCAGAAGTGTCAATGGAACATTTAACAAAAATCTGCAAAAATGCGATAGTTTTCGAGATATTTGGAATTTTGCACCTACAAAAACAATTAATTCGTGTAATTATGCCCTTTATAAAAGTTATCCACGTTACCCCATCATCTGTTTATCGATTTAAAGACGTAAAAGAAACTTTATCAGTGAATTTAGATCATGGAGAAGCCTTCAATGAAAAAATTTTCCTTACATCAACTTTGACATATTTTTATAATTTATGCTGTTTGAAGTCAAAAATACAGTTTTATTTTTGAATATGATTCTTCATGCCATTTTAAATCAAAATGGACATAACAAAAGTTTTCTGAAATGTTCTTGAGATATTTTAAATTTTGTTTTAACAACACAATTATTTTGTTTTATTGCGACCATAAGTTATTCGTGTTTCTCCATCAACAACAATAGGTTTTTCAAAATAGCCATAAAATTTTCTGTAACCTTCCTTTGACATCAAAACCCAAAACAAAAATCTCTTGCAATAATTGCAAGCGACAATCACTTGCAAATAATGTTAACATCGCTTGCAATTTTGCAGTGAAAGCCGCTTGCAATTGTTGCAAGCATATAAAATCACTTCATCTCTCGCTATACGTACATACGTTTCTTCAACACACTGTCAAAGGATTACCACCACATTCACGTGCCTATGCTGGTTGGTATAGCTGTAATAATATTCATCTGTCTTCATATCTGTGATGCATCCTTGCCTAACTAACACAAATATGCACTGTCGTAGGGTGCGCTAACAAATACATATTATGAGCTAGCATAGGACCGCGTCACTCCATCATCACATAGTTAGTTTGCTCTGTACTACCACGCTGAATAAAACGTACTTTCTGAAGCTCTTCCCAATACTTAAAACATGGTGTCAGGAAGTAAAGTTAAGCTCGCGAATTAAAGTGAAACGGTCTCGAATATCATATTCGGTACGCTGTCTGCAAAACGCAGTAAAGTTGTAAAAAGTTGTTTTTTTTTTCGAAAGCCAACAATGGCTTCCGGATTCGATCTTCGGCTGCCCCAGCCGCTCGATGGATCTAACCTGGCAAAGGAGTGGCCTGCATGGAAGCAGGCGTTTGGAATTTTTCTACGTGCCAACAACAAAACCAAGGAAAGTGAAGCGAATAAAATTGCAACATTTCTGTGGCTGATTGGACCGCGAGGCGTAGAAATCTTCAATACGCTGTACCCAAACAATAGCAGCAACGAGAACATGTTTGGGCAAGACGACGACGAAGAGGAAGGAGAAAACGACGAAGAGAGGTTTGCTGATGCTACAGATGTTGCGGCGGCACTCACACTTGCACAGGTCATCAAAGCTTTTGACGAATACTGCATGCCGCGCAGAAACGTCACGATGGAAGCTTTCAAATTCAATTTGATTACGCAAAAGGAAAAACAAGCTTTCGGTGACTTCGAAACAGAGCTGCGCACTCAAAGTCAGTTCTGTGAATTCAAGTGCTCTTCTTGTCAAGCTCCGTATGCTGATCGTATGCTTCGAGACAAGATTATCATCGGAGTACATGATAAAAAGTTGCAGCTAAAACTTCTGGATGGGAAGGATGAGCCACTGTCCAAGGTAGTGGAGATGTGCAAAATTTTTGAAGCTGCGACGGAAAACCGGCTGCTGCTGGACAGAAAGGATTTTGTGATGGAAATCAAGGCGAACGGCGACAAGGCGGAGGATACTAAACCGAAGGAAGTTGCTGTCATCAATCGGAATACTAACAAGTGCTACAATTGTGGACAACCATACGTGCAAAACCATCGCCGCAGCTGCCCAGCTATGCGTGTAGAGTGCTATGCGTGTGGCGATGTGGGTCACTTCAGAAAATGCTGCCGCAAGAAGACGTCACATGAAGAACCGAACCGCAAGCCACCGAGGACGGAATCCAAAACTTCATCCGGAAAGGCGGTGTATTCCGTTAATTGGAGTGACGCAGGTAATGTTTTATGTTCAGATCAGGTCGACAGTGCATATGATAATGATTTTTGTATTGATTCTCAAACTACTTCCTATAGAGTAAGCGCTAACGTTAGTGGCCCATCGTCTTGTAATAGTCGGGTTGAAAGGTGGACAAAAACTTATCTTGTGTGTGGAATTCCTGTCAAGTTCAAATTGGATACTGGGTCCGACGTCAACTGTATTCCAATCAGCGTTGTCCGGAAGCTAAATGTTAAAATTAATGATTTTGAGAATACTCCTGTGCTCGATTACAGTGGAAATACAATTCAGGTTTACGGTAAAGTGAAACTTCTTTGTGTCGATACGTCTGACAAATCCAAATGGGTGGCTGAGTTTCTGGTTGTTGATGGTCGTTTTGAGTCGTTGCTTGGATTGTCATCTTGCGTTGCCTTTGGGTTGGTCAAGCGATTGAATGCTATCTCCAGGTTTCCAAGGAGCAAGGAAGAGTTTATCAGACAATTTCACGATGCTTTTGAAGGTTTGGGTAAAATTCCTGGTAAGTGTAGTATCGTTCTCAAGGAAAACTCTTCGCCAGTTGTCCACTATAAAAAACGAATACCGCAAGCGCTGCATGAGCGTTTGAGGACGGAATTGCAACAAATGGAAGAGCAGGGAATAATCTCACCAGTTGACTATCCTACCGACTGGGTGAGCAATATGTAGATAGTGGAGAAACCAAATGGGCGGCTGCGCATCTGTCTCGATCCTAAGCCACTAAACAGATGCATCAAGCGTGAACACTTTTTGATTCCAACTCAGGAAGATCTGTTTAGTCGTTTAGCAGGAAAACGTGTATTCTCTGTTCTTGATTTGAGCAACGGATTTTGGCAAATGGAACTTGACGTGAAGAGCTCTGATTTGACGACTTTTATGACGCCGTTTGGTCGTTTCCGGTGGAACCGTGTCCCGTTTGGGTTAAACAATGCTCCTGAAATGTTCCAAAGAAGAATGGTTCAAATATTTGGCGACATAGACGGTGTTGAGGTGTACTTTGATGACTGGGCGATTGCGGGTGAAGATAAAGCCGACCATGACAGAATCCTTGCAATAGTTCTTGATCGCGCTCGTAAGAATAATATCAAGTTTAATCGAGATAAGCTTCAGTTTCGGTTGCCACAAGTTCAGTTCATGGGAAGCACCATCGGCGACGGAAAAGTCCAGCCATTGGACAAGGATATACGGGCAATTACCCAAATGCTGAAACCTCAATGCGTGGCTGAAGTTACACGACTTCTTGGTTTTATGAAATATCTTGCCAAGTTTATTCCTAATCTGTCACAACGCACCGCAAATCTTCGCAAGCTTACCTACATTGGAGCGGAATGGGTATGGACTCCAGAACACGAAAAGGAATTAGAAGATCTGCTCTCGTTCATAACTAAAGCTCCAGTTCTTGCCATTTTTGACCCATCGAAGTCATGTACAATACAAACTGATAGTTCCAAAGATGGGCTTGGTTGTGTGCTCCTTCAAGATCATGGATCAGTAGCATTTGCCTCGCGCACCCTGTCGCGTAGCGAACAAAAATGGGCTCAAATTGAAAAAGAATTACTTGCTGTTGTCTTTGCCTGCTCACGTTTTCACTATTTCTTGTATGGTCGTGAATTTGAAGTCCAATCCGATCACAAACCACTGGAGACCCTCATTAAACGGGACATTGATGAGGTGTCTTCTCGTCTACAGCGAATGTTCTTAAAGCTTCTTAAATACCCAGGTCTATCAATTGTATACACTCCGGGAAAGGACATGTTTGTTGCGGATTGTCTGTCGAGGGCTCCTTTACCAGAGACTGGTGAAACTGATGTTCAACTGGAAGGTGTGGTTCATTCACTTGTGAAACAAGCATGTATGTCCGAAGATAACTTCAATTTGCTTTAAACAATGATGAGCGCTATATGCGCATAGTTCGATATGTCGAACAGGGTTGGCCATCATATCACCGACTCGATGATCTTAGTCAGATGTTCTTTTAATGTCGTAGTGAGCTTCATTACGAAAATGGTTTACTGTTCAGAGATCATCGATTGGTGGTTCCAACGAAATTGCAACACTTGATTTGTAAGTGGGTTCATGCACCGCATCTTGGAGTAGAAAAAACTTTAGCCAGGGCAAGAATGCAGTTCTTCTGGCCAGGCATGACCAACGATGTTTCGGAGATGGTAAAATCGTGTCTGACTTGCGAGAAATTCCAGCGTAACAATCAAAAAGAGCCACTTAGACAGGATGATTCTCCGGAGTATCCGTTTCAGAAGGTGTCCACGGATATTTATGAGTATGGTGGTAAGGATTGGTTGGTGTTGGTCGACGCCTACTCAGGTTTTATTTGCTCGGATCGGCTTCAGGATAAATCTATGCGAAGTGTCAGCTTATTGTTCGATAAATTTTTCAATGCGTATGGATATCCCACACAGATTCGCAGTGATAACAATCCGTTCGATTCGTTGGAGTGTGAGAGGTATGCGAATAAGAACAACATCCGGTTCATCTTCTCTAGTCCACGGTATCCTCAAAGCAACGGCCTAGCGGAGAAAGCTGTTGCAATAGCCAAAAATATTTTGAAACGATGTTTTGAACTTGGTGAAGTGGATCAATTCCAGTATCGTCTTCTTGAATTTAATACGACTCCGATTGCTGGTATACAGCTTACACCAAGCCACCTGTTTTTCGGAAGATTACTTAAAACGCGTTTACCTGTTGATGAGTCTCTTTTGGTTCGTAAAGATATTGAAGAAAGGGTTGTCCGCAGTAAGTTTGAGCGTAAACGTGTCATTCAAAAGGAGAACTATGATAAAACAGCTAAACCTTTGCTGCCGCTTAATGTTGGAGATCGTGTTATTTTTAAGAAATGCTCGAAAGAATGGCAATATGGTACAGTGACGCGTGACGTTAATGGGCGATCCTACATTGTAAAAGACGGGTTCGGAAATCATTTCAGACGTAACCGCAGGTTTATGAAACGTACTACAAACGATAGCACAGATGTGCGAGATTCACCAATTGTAGACCAGCGAAACGAGTATTCTCAAAATCATGAACAGCCTCAAAATGGTTCAGTTATTCCGCTCGAAGTTTCTCGACACAACGTGGTAGATCAGTCGCCTTCCTCTGTTGTTCAGCCTCAGCTGATAAATCCAAATGTTAGTGATGCAGCTGGTGATACCTTGCCTAACGCAGTGACGTCTGTCCCAGCCCCTGCTAATCCTGAATCCACCATTCCTTCCACATTGTCCCACCCTCCACCAAATTCACATGGTCCTCCCTTGTCACATGAGGGATGTCGAACTAGTCGTAGTGGCCGTTCAATTAAATCTCCCCAACATTACGGAGAATGGCTTTACTGATTTCAAAGAAAAGAAAGCGTGTAATAATATTCATCTGTCTTCATATCTGTGATGCATCCTTGCCTAACTAACACAAATATGCACTGTCGTAGGGTGCGCTAACAAATACATATTATGAGCTAGCATAGGACCGCGTCACTCCATCATCACATAGTTAGTTCGCTCTGTACTACCACGCTGAATAAAACGTACTTTCTGAAGCTCTTCCCAATACTTAAAACAATAGCAACGCAGGGCGAGTTTTTATCTTCCGTCTACTTTTTATTCCTTCCTCACCAACATCATCAAACGCAGTTTTGTGGTTTATTCATTACACATGAGACGGCATCAAATTGCGTATGTGACATTTGTACGAGTTTTAACGTCCTGTTCTTACGTGTAAGGACAGATCAGTGCTGATAGTTAGCGCTGTGATGCGCAAGAGCCTGAGTTCAAATCTGGGTGGGTGTTTTACTTTTTTCATTAATCGTGAAATCATCCAAGTGTTTATATATGACTTTTATACCCTTACTACTAACTGATAGTATGGTTGGGTGGATAAAGTATTGCTTAGCGATCTGTTTGTGCAGGGTTCGTTTTACAATGCCAGCAGTCTTTTTTACCTAACGCATATTGGTCACCAATACACATACATCGCTAATACATAGGCAAAATTAGTTTTTATCTGTTTCTTGCATTGCATGCAAGGAAGCTTCTTGCAATTTTCGCACATTACCAGAATGCTTGCAATTTTTACTCGTATTTATTGCATTAATGTAAGCGAATCTTACCGGGTACGTTTTGGGTGTACACAAAATACAAGCTATACAAAAGCAATCAAAATATTATTCAACCATAGGGTCTGATGATTGAATTATATAGTTGAATCAAGTTTCGGTTGTTTTCATGTAGCTTTCAAATGGTTTACAATATCACATTGATGTCAAAGGGAAAGTTATAGGAAATGTTATTGGCATTTTGTGTTGTTGGAGACGAACCACTGCGACCAGTATTTAGATCTATTGTGATAAACAATTGGCCCTTTAAAAAATTAAATATTTGTTGATGGAGAAAGGCGAATAACTTGCTGGAAATGTCGTAATTAAACAAAATAATTGCGTTGTTAAAACAAAATCTTGAAAGCTATTACTTTTTAGAAAATTTTTGTTATGAGAATTTAAATTTAAAATGGCATATTTTATTATAAAATTGTATTTTGACTGCGAATAGCATGAATTATAAAAATTTCTCAAAAGTTGTTGTTTGGAAAAAAAATATTGAAGGTTTCTTCTGACACCGAAAAAATAAGAATTCGTGCGAGTAGGTTTCTAATTCGGAAAACAATTAATAACTAAGCCATTTCCCAGCCGATTTTGATCAAAAATAGATCATTCGATGCGGAGTTAAATGCTCTCCTTAAACTTTCAGTAAAACGAAGACGTTTCCTAATAAAAATGTTGAGTTTTTCATATTTTTAATCAAAAAATAGCAAAATAATGGTAACTTTCATAGTGTTGTCCCGAAACCACATAGTACTTTTAACAAAAGAACATAACAGCATACCGTTGGAAAGGAAATTTCTTTTTTGCAAAGCACTCAAAAAATCTAAAATCGGTTGAAAAATGATCACGCAAAAAGAAATAGTGCCGAATGTTTCGAAAAATCGTTTTTTGCTATAAACCAAGATTTTGAGGGTATACAACATTTTTCATATATTGTTTTGTGTTGCATTTGATGAGATCTACAACCTATACTAGGTTTGTTGAAAAGTACAAAATCGCTGTAGCACCGTGTAATGTGTGAAAGATCGAATCGGATCGAAGAAATAAATACTTTGGCTAGTATCAATAATTATTATAAGTAAAGAATGCAGCAAGGGTAACCATATTGTAATACCATACTAGAATGAACTATGAGTAGTAAAGACAAGTACGGAAAAGACTTAACTCAGTAATAGATGGACCAGCTGCAACGCAATAATGACCTGCACAAGAAGGAGAATCGATCGTGCAAGAGTTGTGTACTGCAACCCGAGTTATGCAGAGACACTAGGGAAACGTTTTCACGAACGAGTGAGAAGTGATAAAAAAAACTGTACCATGACGAATATCCAATTGGTAGTACAGTAGATGATGATTGGTGCAAGGATTAGTTTAGGGACGCGCGAGGTTGACGATAGGTTCCTTTCGCCGGCTGGATGTCGAACGGCCGAGGAACAACAAAGCCGCTTCGCCAGCTACCATGATAGTTGTACAAATACGATGGTATACGCTAGGACCGAAATGTTAACCAGAGGATTGAAGGTGTGCAGCGAGTAAGTTGGCTCGACTAAGTGCGAAATTCGAACAGGAAGGATTCATCATAAGTCAGTAATGTTATAACAGTAGCATCGAGTGTGAAATCTGTGGAAATGAAAAATACATTGCTGCAACAGTATGAACTATCAAGGCGTTATTACTACCAGAAGACACTCGATATCAAGCTTTGGCATGATTGCATGATGCAATATATACAAATTTTGTAAAGGGTATATCTAACAATAACACGCATGGATTATGTTTTCAAAACTTGATCCAAATTTTAACCGATCATGGTGGTATAGAATAATCAACTTGCGATTAGCCATTTTCGCAGTCTTCTTTTCGCACGCCGTCAGCATATTTAAACGTGTGGAAAAGTAAACATTTTTGCTTTGCTTCCTTTCAATAAAATTTTAGATAAACACACAAGATAAGAGGGAGAACGAAAACCTGACAAACCAATATTCACATAATTTGCATGGAGTCGATTTGTATGCCAAACCTCTTCCATTTGGATCTCTGTCTGCGCTGTTGCCTCTGGTATGGTGGATCCGTTCACCGTCCTGCTACTTCTACCAATCTGTGCGCGATAGCCTCATAAATTTGTATACATTTCATTTCGATAATTGAAATAATATGCTAATTTCCCTAATATTGACAAACGATGAGCGCGCGTAACAAGTTGACTGTGTAATCTCACACAAGCGAAAGAACAAGGACTTTATGCACAGCAGCTATGTAGTTCTGATTTTCCGTTCAGCTTAGGCGCGCTCAGTCGGTGTGGCAATTTGGGAACGATCGTGTGATGATCATCTTGAGATGCTGGGTGGTGCCAACGATGATGCGCCAGTGTCTAGCGGTGTTAAGATGAAAGCTTGATTATTCAGCATTCGAAACGGTTGATTTGCATACAAATGTGTAGAAAAACCGCTTCTTCCGACGACATTTTAGCTACGTTTTGTTCCTAAACAGTGCATCAACAGACCACATCGATCCACTCTATAACAGGTTTATCCCCAATAATAAGTATTATATCTCAATCAATTGTAGCAGATTGAGTCTGTTTCACGTGAGTCTGCAAACAGTGCGTTCTGTTTAAAGTCGAAAATGCCTCAACAGTTCAGTGACCCATCTGTCCAGTGAAGAACACAAAACTCAACAATTGAATTAACAACCTATCAAGCAATAAACACAAAGAATGATAATCATTTAAGCTAACCAATCCTTCAGACCCACCAAAGCATACAAATAACTGAACTAATGGAATTGATTAGTCATGGTATGTCACTATTCTGTGGATCATTGCTTTTATAAGCTTAAACAAAGATAGCACAAACACGAATTGGCAATCATCCGACAGGCAGAAAAGTAATGATAAATCATCTAGACAATATATTTTGCATATTTAAATGTTATAATAAACCTGAGTGGACACTTAGAACATGTGCTGACACGTTCGGTTCTGACTACGAGCAACTGAAACATGGTTTCAGCTTCTTAAATATTTTACCCACGTTTTTGCTGATTTATTACAGTGACGACGTGGGATGATGGAATAGCCAAGCAGACATTAACTGTTTCCCGCCTACGATGTCTGTAAAGCACCATAACTTCGCACAGATATAACTTTTGGTTTCTACAAAATCTCTTTACAAAAAAACAGTACTCTTTATGCATAGGGCTATCACCTTTCATTTGAGCACTGACAATTGTTAGCATTATCAGTAGAACTGAAGTTGAATAGATTGTATGCAGGTTCGAGTTTATGATTGGGGCTGTATTTTCGCCCAGGGCTCGAGCGTTTGTACGTAACTTACGTATTAAATTCGTTTGTATACCTATACAACCGCTTACATATTCGCGTTGAGGGTTCGCGCAAACCGCGAATTTGAGTCTACGGAGATCAAGAAGAGTGAATTCCCCCAAATCACTAGAGACGAATTTCGCGCTAAATCGTATTCAGAGTTGGCTGCACCCTATCAGATTCTAATGAAACTTTCTGTACAAGACTTCGTCACAAAAAGCCACTTTGCATATTTTATTTTTCCAAAAATGATCTAGACTGTCTTTTGAAAAGGGCCAAACTTTTTTTTTACCATTTTTTTTTTTCAAATGGCTAGTCTAAAAATGACAAATCCTACAAAAAAATGTTGCAGGAGTGGTTTTCACAAAATTAGTCAAATTTTCGAATAAAAATATTGAAAAAATTCTTCATTGACTCCTACACTGAAAAAAATCGATTTTAAACATTTAAAGTCGATTTACAAAAAACCCATTTTTGATTTGGATGAAATTTTGTTCCAAGGTAGATAATTATTTTCTCTATCTACCGTCAAAAATTCAAGTTAGGCACTTTTAAGGAAAAAAAGTTATTTGAAAAAAAACTTTTCCTTGTCCAAACTGATTTTTTTTCTTCAGTGTATTTTTATCGAAAACTAAACCAATGGAAGTCATAATCATCTCAGAATCCAATATAACTCAGTGTGTGAAAAGATATTGTCTAAATCAGCAACTAAGAATATTTTTATTAAGGGGTTAATTACTTTTTCATTTTTCATGAAATAGAATTTTTTATTACTTTATCTGTAAGTACAACTCCTTGAGAATGTTTTCCCAATTTTTTATAAAGATCCGAGAAATAGATCGAAAGTTACAGCGCTTCCAAGCGCGCTTCGTCTACCAAGAGCATTGGTAATTTGAAATTTTAAACTCGATTATCTTGAAATGTCGTTTTACTAAACATGGTTTTCCGTGATCACGATTGCCGAAAAACTACTCAATCAATTTTCTTAATTTTTTTTAATTAATAATTAATTATTTTTTCTCTTCCTTTTTTATTCATAAATTTTTGTTTCATAGATAAATTTTTTTAATACAATTTTTAGAGCTTAAAACGGCGATTTGTTACTAAAAACGTTCTCGAATGCAGGAAAAAATTATTAGGGGAGAGTGGCTCCTTGATCCCACTTTTGTTTTTTTTCTTCTCATAACTTTTCAATGAAATAAAAATTCCAATTGTAAAATTATAGCGAATGTAGTCAATTCGAATTGTAAGAGCTATGAATAATGTGTAAATCCGAATACTATGTGCTGTCAGTAATATGAACAGTTTTGAAAATCATGCCAAAACAAGGTTTTTGCAAAAACGTGTGGTAATTTGATCCCCCGACTACTATGGCTCAAGAAACAAAGCACACTCTGACCTATAGACACGAAAGTTCAGCTAACCACCTATCCTGACAAATTAACCAATAAGACTACCTTTTTAGATGCACGACAAACTTTAACCACAGTAGAAAGTCAAGACAAGTATTTGCGATAAATCAGTGCGGTTTAACTGGTTTTTCCAATATTCAATAACTTATAACATCATTTGTTCACGGAAAAAAAACATTTTAGCTCAATTAATAGTGCCCGGTACGTTATGAAAATGATGTTTTTCTATTTCTATATGTTTTGAAACTGTTTGAGAGAACTAGTGATAGGAATCAAGAATACCCAGCACTACAGGGATCAAAGATGCCTGTTGTGTGAGGTGAACAAAAACATTTTTTTTATTCGAAAAACGTGTTTTTCTAGGCAAAAGCCCTTAGAAAGAAATTGTACTTGAAAATATTCATCAATAATTAGTTCGACGATATCAGACAACCGTTCAAAAAATTTGTAAAAAGATGTTCTAGTTAGATTTAAACACATATTTGCTAAAATATTATACAACTTTTCCAAACCAAATTTAATACATCATATTTGTTTTTTAAACATCATAAACGACCAAACACTTCATTTTCTTTTTATATTGTGATAACTTTAAGCGTATAGATTAGGAGACATGGCCAGGGAATCAAATATCCCCAAGGATCAAGTGTCTTCACTCTCCCCTATTTATTCAACTAATCGGTAAGGTACGAGGAATACTCATATACTAATGGAATTTTTTGAGTTTTGGGATTTTAGATGATCTATTGGTCTCCAATAGTGATCACTGCAAACCTCTTAAATGAAAAAAGGGTTTCGGGGAAAAAAGCCATAACTCCGCCAATTATCAATTTATTTATTTATGCTTGTTTATTTTACTGAAAAATGTACTACCAAAATATTATAAGTTTGATGAAATGAAATCATTGCTTTATTCCTTTATGTATATTCAAACTTTCTTGACATTTTTATCACTAAAAAGTATGTAACCCCTTAATCAAGAATCCCATTGAAAAGGGTTTATGTCGTGAAACAAATATTCCATTACTTTTTTATTTTATTGTTTTAGTGCTGAGGAAGAATCAGAGAAAGAACCACCACAACATTATGTATTGAATTTTATATAATTATTTATTTATTTTTATATATTACATTTGTCTTCAAACTATCTTCATGCATGCTCCTTTGTGATATTTCTATACAAAGAAAATATTTTAGGTTCATCTTCTGAATTAGAATCCCTTTTCGTCTCTACTTTGCCCCCAGGAATAGGCACAAAACTGTGGAATTGTTGAGTTCCAGATATTGTTTTGGCGGTATTATACAGTTCTTAGAGTTCTTCTGACATTTTGTTGTACTGTTCAGTGAATATGCAACAGAACATTAATTTTGTGATATTTTTATAAGTTTGCTCAACTGCCCAGTTATATAACTCTCGGGAACTTATTACGGTAATTCCATAGTCGCGAGCAAGACTGGCTCTTTTTGCCATTCGCTTGAGAGTGCCACCAATAGCATCACAGGGTCCTTTTCCATGGGATGCTGCAACAAAATGCCATTCTGCGCTTAACTCATACTTTGACTGGAATCTACACAAGCTTGCAAAGTTTTTCTTATTTTTGTATTGTGCTGCTGCTCCATCAGACATAAAATAAATTTTAGAAAAGTTTGTCAATTGTTTCTTAAAATTTATCAGCTTTGAGAGGAACAAATGAACTGCAGTCTTCAAGTCTTCCAGTCTTCTTGTCTTCCAGTCTTACAGTTTTCCAGTCTTTTAGTCTTCCAATCTTTCAGTCTTCCAGTCTTCATTCAAGTTTATGAATATATACCAAATTCGTTACTGATACTTTTTTGCATGTATCAGGCAACTATCAGCTGGGAAAATGGATTCTGAGAAGATTATGACTTTCATTGGTTTAGTTTTCGATAAAAATATGCTGGAAAAAAATTAAGTTTGGACAAGGAAAAGTTTTCTTCAAATAACTTTTTTTCCTTGAAAGTGTTCAACTTGTATTTGTGACGGTAGGCAGGAAACATAATTACCTATCTTATAACAAAATTTCATCCAAATCAAAAATGGTTCTTTTTGTAAATCGACTTTAAATTTTTAAAATCGATTTTTTCAGTGTAGGAGTCAATGAAGAATTTTTTCAATATTTTTATTCGAAAATTTGACTAATTTTGTGAAAATCACTCCTACAACATTTTTTGTAGTATTTGTCATTTTTAGACTATAACCATTTGAAAAAAAAATGGTAAAAAAAAGTTTGGCCCTTTTCAAAAGACAGTCTAGACCGTTTTTGGAAAAACAGTATGCAAAGTGGTTTTTTGTGACAAAGTTCTCATGTACAGAAAGTTTCATTAAAATCTGAGAGGGTGCTGCCAACATTTGTTCGAGTTGGCGCGAAATTCGTCTAGAGTAACTTTGGCGTCCTGAGACTTCTAGTATATATGAGTTAGTTTTGTTTTAGACCAAGATTGAAGACATGAACCTAGGCTGCTAGGACCAAAGGTAAAGGTACATTTCTTATATTTCATTAAACATTCACAAATAACTAAAATAGGAATAAGGTTTTGAATTCAATACGACGCAAATGTGCATTATTATAAAAGTTAGGTGTCCAGATTTTGTCTCGAACAAGCCTTCATTAGGTCTCTTCGATATTAAATTTGTGCATCGCGTGGCAATTTGACAAAATATCAACTTTTTTCATAATTTTTTCATGGTCTTTCAAGAGAAAGACTTTGTTAACGAATTGCTAATGAAATATTCCAGTACTGATCACGTAGCGTACCGATTAATTGATCACCTGGTTCGGCGACCAGGGTGTGGCGCTGGTCTCATAAGTCACTCGTCATATGGCCCAACCTCGATCAGAAAGGATTCTTAGTGTCAGGGAGATCTTAGCACTAACAACGCAATGTTCTATGCACTAATAATCGGCTGCAAAGGCTGTTGAAACAGAAGGCAAAAATTCCGCAAAGGGATTTTAGTGCCAAGGCTTTGTTTAATTATGGTAGAACCCCGAAATCTGAGGACGTCCACACAAGTTAAGCAAAGTTGCATAAATCATTATCGCACACACATTTATACGCAACTATTCGTAAAGCGGTCCCTGGGAGTCTACAAACCGATCGTTGTACAGCCAAAACATTGATGTAAATTTAAGATGTTATTTCACAACGACAGTTGGATAAGTATATTTTTACACACATCACAAATTTGACTTGGACGTCTGCTCTATGAAGTCATACATTTTTTGAGTGGCAAATTCAAATATGTTTGTGTGGCTTCGACAGCTTTGGAGCTACTGACTCATGCACCAAGGTAGTGAAATAACTCAATCACAAAATCCTGAAACGAGTTGAAATCGATCCCGATACTGTCAGCAATCTCCGATGAACGTGTTGATCCAGCTAACCCGCACGAAGCCACGAAGGTGCTGAAATCATCGTACCGAAATGGAGACAAAAGCGATATAATTGGGAATTGATTAAAATTTATTCTGAAATTTAAATGAATTTTGCGGTCGGTGGTGCTGACACAGCCATTAGATTGTGCTTCGTGTCCTGTTTCTCGCCGGTGATGATGGTGCGACGAAAAAGGGAAGGCACAAACTATGGCGAATGAGCGTGTAAATGGTGGCTTATTTGGTTGATTTATCTACTGTTGCCTTTGACGGTTGCCGCCGCTTGATGTGAATGGAAATTTATTTCTGTTTGAAATCAAAATCGACAAAATTAGTCAATAATGATGCAGAATTGATACATCATTTGTGCACAGTGGAGAGGCTAATCGCTTCTTTTCTTTGTCAACAGGATAGTTTGTGGAATGTTCAACAATTGCATTCGGTCGCGTTTTTTCCACAGCTAACAGTCTACGTGGAAGTAATGATAAATTTTCAATGAAGATGTGGTGTGAATTAAATCAGACAACTGATCTAGCCTACCACAAAAATTTATATCTTGGTAACTCAATTCATCTTAGCTTTTTATACAGGATTGAAAATTCGCATATAACTCCCAAACAAACAATTGATGTAATAGCGACATTCCTTCAGGTATCCAAATTATGCAAATATCCCATTTTCCGAGCGTTCGTCATACTGCAAACATTGTTGTTGATTCCAACAGAATGCATGCTTTATTATTCTAGAACTATGAATATAATTATATTGGGGAGCATCATAAATTACGTTACTCTTTTAGAGGAGATGCGTCCATGGAATGTGTTACATTCTGTTACATATAGCATGTTACCATCAAAATTTAGTTCTTGTCGTAGGGTTCCCCACAACCTTTTTCCGTTATTGCTAGCTTGCCAGGCCTCTCCAAGACAGCATGGAATAATCGAGTAGACTTCAAAAAATTCAGCAAACGTTTTTTCAGACACTCGTTCACGTAAATTTCCTGGTTGACGGTCTCGTTTGCAGTGACGATGTAGCTTTTCAAATCACAAGTACTGATAGCTTGCCAAGCCAAACATTTTTAGCGTACTTCAACAGTTTCATATGGTCTGGCACATTTCCCCTCGCACATTTCGTCGTCCTTAACCACGCAATCGAACTTCGTCAGCATTGTCGACAAGCGTTCTCCAATATTTTGGTGACAGTCGATGTGTCCTCTTTTAATGATATTACTAGCTGGACGAACGAGCAATTTAAATTTGTCGTCTCGTCTTGCTTAGGCGCCATTTTGAAACTAAAGACCCTTATTAAAATAAAGGCATCATTCTTTTTTTTCGAGAATTATCCTACTGGAGCTGTAAAGCTAGGTTCTCGGAAGGATTCCCCGTCAGAATCACATACTACAATTTGCAGACGAAACAGGCAATGGCGCCCAATAAAACATTGCTTTAGGCCAATTGTAGCGGGCCGTGATTCTGAATGTGTTATTCGTTGTACGGTTCAGGTATGTGCGGGCGTAGGGACCCGCGATCGCGTGTATCATCGCGAAGGGATCGAGCATTTGTATGTTAACGTGTTCGATCGCATGTGTTAACGTGTATGTAACTTCGCGCGTATAGATTCTATTTTATAACCGTGTGCATTTCGCATATTCGAGTGTGTTCTTGGATAATCGCGCGCGGACCGTGAATCTGATACTTAATTTTTCGTGTACGGTTCAGATTCTTGAAGAAAGTGGGTTCTTCCATATCACTAGAGTTCCCATTGATTTGGCCATGGAACGTGTTTTCTAGTGGATATGAGGTTTATTTTTTGATTGGTCCTACTGAATATATGGACCTAAGTTTGAAACTTCGTAAGTGCTACACGTTTTCCTTATTACCGGGGTGTTATTAAGTTTGCGCGATCGCGAACGTAGGTGTGCGTTGTTAATCGCAAAGGGCTTAAGCGTTCGTATGTTAACGTGTTTGTCGCGTTCATGTGACTTCGCGTATACAAAACTGGATTTTGCGCGTGCGTTTTTGGATGGTCACGCGGACCTTCATTCTGAAGTTAGTTTTCGGTGTACAATTCACATTCTGACTTGGAGTAAGTTACCCCATATCACTACAGTCCTCGGTCATGTCGTCATGTAACGTAGTGTCCAGTGGATATGAAACCTTTTTTTTAATTGGTCCAATTGAAGGCATGGACCTAGTCTGCTGATATCAAGGTTAGAAAAATCCGAAAGTGACCGATTCATTATCGTGCGACCGCGAGGGTTTTTAGGTTCACGCTTGAGACCACGTTGGAAAATTTATAGGATCTAAGACATTCACTTTATCACTGGGATGTTATCATGTTTACGAGATCGGGGGTGTAGGTACCATGGATGGTCGCGAAGGGCTCAAGCATTTGTATATTAACGTGTTTGTCACGTGTATATGACTTCGCGTGTATAATTTTGATTTCATAATAATGTAGCGTGTATTATTGAATGGTTGCGCGCGAATCGTTAATCTGATGCTTAATTTTTAGTGTACGGTACAGATGGTAGAAGAGAGTCCCTTTAACCATATCACTAGAGTTCCCGGTCATATCACCATGGAACGTGTTGTTTAGTGAATATGAGTCACTTTTTTGATAGGTTCAACTGAAGGCATTAGTCCAGACTTCTAGGACCGAGGTAAGACTTCCGGACGTGACCGTTTCACGATCGCGCGAGTAGTGGGTTAATGTTCGGGACCGCGTTTAGAAGTTTAAAGATGCTACGTTTACTTAACTGCCGAGGTTTTTTTTCATGTAGACAAAATCGCGGGCGTAAGTATGTGTGGATTATTGCAATTGCATGGTCGCGTTTGTGGCCAGGTTTGTGTTATCGCGAAGGCCACGAGCGTTTGCAGCTATATCAGTATAGATAGCGTATAGTAAAGATATACTAATAAAAGGAATCATAACATGCCAAATAAAGAAAAAAATATGCAAAGAGCTTGATTAGAAGTGTATAAATTGACGATACTATTTTGGTATACATCAATAATGGAATAGTAAACTAATAGATGTACAAAAGAAACAGACTAGCGAAGTAGAATAGAAAAACACATGTAACATGCAATCAAACTCGTCTAAATGCAGTAAATGTTGTATATTTACCATTAACGACAATTGCATGCTGTTAGACTTTCATCATGCAATGCCGATCGGGAATGGTTGACTCGAGTGCGTCGGTATATTCATTATATCCCAATTTATCCAATCCAACCTTCCCGAATGAATAGAACCAAATGCACAAATTGATCACCAGAAGTATTAGCCACTATTCTATCATATACGCCAGTTCTGCATCCATTCCTTGACCCAACTGTCACAAATACTCGAACGAATACATACATAGATAGACATACAACTATCACATAACAATTGTACACTACTTCGAAGAACTACGATTATTACAAAGCGATAACTAATAGGTTTCTACTTATGTATTTATTAAATTAATTAAATTATTAAATTAATTTAATTAGTATATGCACGATGACGAATTCGACCGATAATGGACACACAATGACTCCCACTGTGAGCCCCGTCCACGAAACCCGCCATCAAATTGTGGAACAATATTTGCAAACACGGCACACAGCAAAAGTCAATTCACGTCGACCCGTCGACGTCGACCACATCACCACGCACAGACCAGTAGTTGAGCGTTTGTATGCGCAGGTGCAGAGTATGAAGAAACATAGAACTGAAGATGTTTGCAATACCGTCAAACTCCTGAACTTTGGGGAGGGTAAACCAAAAAAAATAAATAAAGGCATCATTCTTCACACAAAATTAGGGGTACTCAGGTTTTTGAAGTGCACAATTAAATGAAAATGTGACAAGTATAAGTCGACTACATTTTGATCGTCAATCTCTTTAGGGTGAGTTTACCGGATGATTAGACGGAACGGTGTTTCAAATGAAAAAAGATGAAAAACTGAAACTTCGGTAACTACCGAACAATCACATTGCTAATCCCCGTATACAAGGTGCCTTTGACGATCACTAGCAAGAACGTTCAGAATTGTCGCGAAAAAACTCGCCTACTTATCACTCACTATTGAAATTTTGGCGTTATATCCTCTTAGAAGTATTTAGGTGGTATTTACACTATAAACATATGAGTTCGAGACATTTTTACCAAACCGAATTTCTGGCCACGACACTGACTCCAAGTAAGTAGAAATAACGTCGTTCAACATCCGTCAACAAAAAACTTCTTCGAATATTGCCTCTCTATTATAATACTGATTACTAACTGTGTCCCGCATTAATAGGCACATCCCATTTTATGAGGATATATTTTTCTATTGCATCAAACTACACCAAATTTTTGGTAGTTTTGTAAACAGTTAATTTGACGACTTCTTCCAAAATTTGGCGAACCTACTTCCATACGCGCGTTTCCTACGATAGTTTATGTTGAATGGGTATCCGAAATTAATTGGTACGCTTAAGGGTTTATATATGTTGTAGATCGAGAAGGTTCAGGAATTTCCATCATTTCCTCTATTCAATAAGTAGTCCAGCTGTCTGCGTTTCGACTTCGTCTCTTTAGAACTACGGCTTTTGACCTATGTACAGGACTGAGGATAGGTCCAAATTTGGAAACACTACTCCATACACAAATTTTCGGAGATTTTCGACACCTCCCTCCCCCCTCGTTGCATTTTGTCACAAAATTCTAACCTCCCCCTTGTAAATAACTTAGCATTTTCTAACACCCCCCCCCCCCCCCCCCCCCACTCCCTCGGACCGTGGCCGGGGGATAAAAAAGTAAAGTATGTTATGTCTTGTTTTCAGCTAAGCAGGCGAATGCTAGCAAAATGCTATAGGAGAAAATTGGTTGAAGGGCACAAAACCTAACTATAACTAGTCCAGATTTGTCTATTCAATATTAAAAAAAAAAAAAATATTCCATAAAGAGGTTGTGAATGTTATACAATACATACTAGAAATTTTTTAATTGAATTATTTTTAAAAAAAGGAGTAAAAACTGTGTCTCCACAACGCAGTTTATTTTTCATGGCTGTGTAATTTCTGTCAAATACATATTATATAAATGCATAACAAATTGTATAATGATGCTTTATTCTGTATTGGTGATAGTATAACTTCGGTTAGAAGTTATTCAAAAATAGTGCGCACCGTTGCCTAATATGGTTGAAATAAGTTCTCCCCTTAAAAACATACATTTTCTGGTATCAAACGATTAGGTTGTAGGGTGGATGTACCAATAGTTGCATGCTTAAGGAAAACTTTTGATAAAAAATCGGTTAATAGACCTATGGGCAATGTTAATACACTAAACGAAAGCTTTCAGTCCCTACTTCATAGGAAAAATATAAAGATGGCTTAATAACAAATTTATGTATTCAAAACCGCTTGTACCACTATAGGAACACATGTACCAATAGTGGTGCAATCGCTAATTTCGGTTCCTATTGTTGCAAATCCCATTGCTTTCTTACGGGACTTGCAACTATAGGTACACTACATCAACTATAGGTGCAAGGGAGCTCAAAATTCTAAGAAAATCATTTTTTCAATAGTTATTTGAGCAAATTTCAAGGATAACAGTTTTATTGTCGCATAATTTTAGTGCGATGAATCGATAAAAAAATATTTGTTGATGGTTGGTACCTTAGTTAGGCGTATAACCCACTACTGCAACTATTGGTACACCTCAACTATAGGAGCACCCACCCTACGATTCTTGTTTATCCTAGCTTCAATCATATCTTACTGGATAGGAAATATATTCTACTTTACCTTATCATATAGCTATAAGGGAAGTTCGCCTAGAATATAGCGGAGGTCAAATTCCTGAAAATGTGCATCTATACCTCAGCTTATGATTGTACGCTCTCGATTAAGTATCAATCCGGTTCTGTTATAAATATGGCGCCTCCTTTTCATCCACGGGCTCTGATAATTTTTATACGACAAACGGCTGATACATAAAAACACGATAGAGTGGTCAAGTTTCGCCCACCAAACAAGTTGTTGCAATCCTGTAGGCAGGTATATAATACGGCATAATCAGAGACGACATCGTTAAGATACGTTCGCTTGAAATTTTAATTTTACCCGACTTGCTAGTTATGGCAGTTACACACCGTCGCATTATCTTCTGTATTCGACAACCTACATCATGATGTGTAGTTCCAGTTCCAGTGTTAGGTATGGCGTCGTCTTGACAGAATATCTTTGGCTGGGTTTGGGGATGGTCAAATGCAAATAGTAAACATGTATATGAGTGCGCTTTTGTGCATTATGTTAAAGCTATAAAAATGTTCTATGGTCTCTCCGTGCATTGTTGCGTAGAGAATGATTGACAATTGTGTATTGGGTGTCTGAAAAGTGATGTAAGGATCTAATATTGCGTATTTTATTCAAAATTTTAAACATTGCATAAATACAGCATGGGAATCTGTTATCGTATCAAGCGATAAAAAGCAAGGTGGATGTATAACGGAGGTGGGAGCACATTCGTTTCATGTAAGTAAACAACATGAGGCAATTCCACGCTTACAAATTAATCTCTGACCAACATAAACAAGACCAGAGATTATTTTTAGACCTCCAGCTGTACATACCACTCCATACTGTGTTGAAAAAAGCAAAACTGTAGAACACTAGAACGAAAATCATTCATCAACCTCAACTACCAGCTCAGGTAGTTTAAACACAAATAAATTAAATTTTACGATGAAATTTGCTTTACAACTACCACACACCACTATTTTAATCATCCCGCTTCACATACGTTCTCATACATGCACTCATTCTCTGTTTTCACCGTAAGTCGCGAGGTATATAAGGTATTGAGCCCATTTTAACCGTCTTCCTATTGACGTTCTCTACATCCCAAGCCATTGGCTATAATAACGTCAGCTATTTAATGTTTAGTGTATTAGTTTAATTTTCAAGTAGCTATTGTTGTTATACATTTATTATGAAACGGACCAAATTATATGGAGGCCATCGCTTGTTGTGATTAGAGATGCACCGAATATTCGGTCGACCGAATATTCGGGCCGAATACCAGCCGATTTTGATTTATGCCGAATATACGGTACGCCGAATAATAAAAACCGACTTTCGGCCGAATATGATAAGTAATGGTCTAATATTCATGAAATATTTAAAAGAAACAAAATAAAAGAAAATACATATATACAAAATACTAGAGATGCACCGAATATTCGGGCCAAATACCAGCCGATTTAAATTTAAGCCGAATATACGATACGCCGAATAATTAAACATTAAATATTCGGTATTCGGCTGAAAACCGAATAGTACTATTCGGTGCATCTCTAGTGTGATTAACTCAATAGTTGGCCATTCTCCAAAATAAGATCAAAACAAGAAAATCACCTTACCTACTTCAAAATTTGTTCCTTCTGCTTCTGCCTATTTCTCTCACGATTATAACCTAGTAAGTTTTCAAATGATAGACAATCCTAACATTCCAGACGCAGAGCGGTAAACCGTTGTGTTTTATGTTTCTTTAACCTTTTTGGGGTTTATTATTTGTTTAATAATACGTTCCGTAAATAAAATGCTAGCTCCAGCCACGGATGATAAACTTGGTATGCATAAAGGCGATACACGCATCTAAATCAATACTATCTGGTGAGGTAAACATTACTATGGTTGACGAACATAACCGGTGGTCTCGAAAATTCAGGAAACGAAGCTTGAAGTTTAAAGCTATGCACATTCATGCTCCCAACAATGATACATAGATACTAGAGATGTTTAGGTAATTTAAATTTGTGCTCAACCGCACAGAAAAAAAAAAGATATCAATTACGAACACATTTACCAACCCTTCGGCTTCCAATCAACAGTTTTGATAGATCGCTAATCTGATGTCACCCGTAAGCGGTTTCTTAACACATTAGACCCAATGTTCACAGTTGGGGGTCGTGTTTCAACACATAATGGGGGCAGTTCAACACATACAAGAAGGTAACTCCGCTGCTGAACCCACCCGTCAAATCTTATTAACTGCTTTGGAGGATACATGATACTTTTTATCGAGCTTCTCATATTTTGTGCTCGACCGAATCACGTTGCAATAAATGGGACGACATGTAGGAGGAATACCGGGAAACCCGTGATTATGGTCAAGTTCAATGGCTGGAGTTAATTAGCACTTCTTGTGAGTGATCGCGGTGCGTTATCTACAGAGGCAAGTCGGTCGGTATTCTGGATTAAATAGCTGTCACCATTTAGCTGCTGTGTCTATTCAAAGACTAAATTTGTATAACAGTCTTTGTTATGGAAGTTTAAAAATTGTGTATGGCGTTAATATTCTTGTCGCGAATATGTGATTTGTTTCAGGTTCGAGTGGTCCCATACTTGCAGTGCTCAACAACCGGTTAGTGCAGAGGGACCGTACATACGCCTAAACTTTTCTTCATGCTGGTCAATATTTCGTCGGATACATATATTTTTTATACAGATTGTTTCCTACTACACTATTTTTTGGGTGGTGAGCTTATCATACAATTCAATATACCTACCATTGAATTTTTGCGCCCGGATTCCCAATACTGAGGACAGCTTGGTGATCGAGTCTTTGGTATTTCGTTCCAAGAGAGTTTTCGCATGCACTGCGAGTTTGTTCTCGATAGTGTGCGTGCAACAGGTCCCCCCAGGTGGCACATCACAGTATCGTAGCGGCCTATCTGCAAAATGGCATAAAGAAAGAAAACAACTAAATTAGCATTTCATTACCACTGTTTATACATTAAAGACAAGCATGTAGTTTATATAATCTAGTAAAATCTTAGCCATATTACATTGTTATTTATTATTTCCTAAAACTTGATGTAGTCATGTAATTTATATATTTTCTCTCTCGCTCCGTGTATCTTTCCTCATTTAAATTATAGATGGTTTAACCTTCGGGGATTTTGCCTCCTTTTCGAGGTTAAAAATATTTGAAACTCTATGTGCGAGGTTGGGAATCGAGCCCGAGTGAGTTGCGTATAAGGCGACTTACGATATACACTATGCTTACCGCCTGAGTATCTTTTAAGTCCACTGCGCTCTCGGTTTAAAATAACGGTCCTCATCACGAAGTACATCAATTTCTTGGGGTACTTTGACAATTATCAAAGGCTACAAGAGACGAAAATAACTAATGGTGATGGTTGCATCAATGGCCGATTAGACGAGCATAAACGCAATTATATCAAAAGTCAACAAATCGCAAATAATGGGTATCAATTAAGAAGCAAATAAAATAACGAAGTTTGACCACCTGATTCTATCTCACTTCTATGAAAAGTTGGTATTGGCGGCCCTCTATGCGGTAATTTTTTCAATCGAAACATGCCTCGCACCATGTCCTACAATTCTTCACAAAAATGTAAAGTTCGTGGGAATCGAGTACTGATACACAAGCACTGCTAGGCCCCATGCCCACCTCGTTAAAAGTTTAATAACTTCTTTTAACAAAGCCTGATTGACTAGCAGCCTTGGACAAAGTTGTAGACAATTTAATTTTCTTTCTTATTTTCATTTACTGTGATAATACGATGCATACAGCGGTGATAATGCGAGATAGTGGGTTTTCTCCATGTAAATTGTCGAAAAATCTCATACAATCCCATATGCTTCAAATTTGGTGCAAGTACTGGTGGGACTAGGAATCAACTCAGAGGTGGGCCGATTGAGTCTTAGGGTAAAACAGTTTTGAAGTCATGAAGGTGATAGAAAAAAGTTGGGCATGAAAAGGTTACGCGGAGATTTATGATTAGACTGTTATAAATGGTTGATAATTGATACTAGCATAACAAGTTTATTCCAACTGATACACTAACTGTAACACTAATTGATGATATTTGCAATACGATTAATACAATCAGCCTGAGGAAGGGTACTTTAATTGCGGAAATCACGATAAGCCTTGCCTATTGAAGTATTAATAAATTATTAACCTCTTCAATTACGGGAAAATTTCAGAAAAATGTTGGGGATACGTAAACGATAAAATTCGAAAACCTAGCGCAAAATTTGTCACTTCGTGAAAAAGTTCGATTACCTTGTACTCGCATGTGACTTTTTTAACTTTATCTTGAACCATAAAACATGATTATCGCATTCGAACAGCATATTTCTATCGCACCGACAATTAAACAGCGCCGCTTCGAGATAACGTTTATTGCATGCATTGTTTATCTCTTATTTCTTCTGCATCTCAGTAGAAGCGCCTCAGTTATAATCGTGCCACTTCTTTATAAATAGGTGGAAGCAGTTCTATGACGAGCACCTCAACGGTGAAGCAGCAGAGGACGAAGGTGGTATGGCAACGGATCTTGGAGCACGCGCAGAAGACGATAGGCTGCCGGCCCCTGATCTCCAAGAAGTCAAAGAGGAGATCGGTCGGCTGAAAAACAATAAAGCTGCCGGTGTAGATCAACTACTCAGCGAGCTATTAAAATACGGTGGTGAAACACTAGAGCGCTGCACTGGGTAATCGCCAAAATTTGGGAGGAGGAGATTCTTCCGGTGGAGTGGATGGAGGGTGTCGTTTGCTCAATCTACAAAAAGGGTGACAAGTTGGATTGCTGCAACTACCGCGCGATCACACTACTTAGCGCCGCCTACAAGGTCCTCTCCCAAATTCTTTGTCGCCGATTGTCACCATTTGCTAGGGAGTTCGTGGGGCACAACCAAGCGGGATTCATGGATTCCCGCGCCACCACGGAGCAAATATTCGCGATTCGGCAGCTTCTGCAGAAGCGCCGCGAATACAACGTGCTCATACATCATTTGTGCATCGACTTCAAATCGGCGTATGACACAATCGATCGAGATCAGCTATGGCAGATAATGCACCAGTACGGTTTTCCGGATAAGCTAACACGATTAGTCAAATCGATGATGGATCGGGTGATATGCGTTGTTCGAGTATCAGGGACACTCTCGAGTCCCTTTGAATCTCGAAGATGGTTACGGCAAGGTCTATCGTGCCTGCATTAGAAGGTGTAATAAGGAGAGCGGGGATAGACACGGGTGGCACGATCTTCAGGAAGTCCGTCCAGCTTCTTGGCTTCGCCGACGACATTGACATAATGGCACGGAACTTTGAGGCGATGTCGGAAACGTACATCAGACTGAAAGCTGAAGCCATCAGGATTGGACTTGCCATCAACGTTTCGAGGACAAAATACATGAGAGGAAGAGGTTCTAGAGACGACAACGTGAACCTCCCATCCCGAGTTCGGATTGACGGTGACCAAATCGAGATGGTCGACGAATTCGTGTATTTGGGCTCACTGGTAACCGTCTACAATGATACCAGCAAAGAAATTCCGAGACGGATCTTGGCGAGAAATCGTGCCTACTTTGGACTCCGGAGGACGCTCCGGCCGTGTCGCCGCCGCACAAAGTTGATTATCTACAAGATGCTGATTAGACCGGTGGTCCTCTACGGCCACGAGACCTGGACTATGTTCCAAAGGTGTTGCGTACCATCTACAGTGGCGTGCAGATGGAAGACGGAACGTGGCGCAGGCGAATGAACCATGAGTTCCATCAACTGCTGGAAGAACCATCCATCGCGCATACCGCAAAAATAGGACGTTTGCGGTGGGCTGGACACGTCGTGAGAATGTCGAACGACGACCCGGTGAAGATGGTTCTTGAGGGCGACCCTACAGAAACAAGAAGACGGGGCGCACAGCGAGCATGGTGGATCGACCAGATAGACCTGCGGACCCTTCGAAGACTGCGATGCTGGCGACACGCAGGAATAGACCGAGTGGAGTGGAGACGGCTTCTGCATACAGCAAGAGACAACAAGGCTCTAGCCTAAACGGTAAGGTAAGTTAAGCTTTATAAATGCTTTCCCGAATAGAAATATAGAATGAAATATACCCTTTGAACAAACATACAACTACCTATAATAGTTACAATATTGTATTTTGGATTAACTCCAGTTTATTTGCAAACAAAAATGTTGAAACAAATATTTTTACAGACCAACAAAAATAATAATGAAAATGAATATTAGATCATCATAAAATCATCTCCCCCTTTTCAATACAAAAATCGACTTCACATTGAAATACATTGTAAAAACGTTTTTGTTTTTGTATTATTGCATTTCATTAGACTGTAAATTATTATAAAATTACTATTCTGTCACAGTGAAATTTTTGTTTTGCTCTATTCGCAATTTCAATGTGAATATGTTAGAAATCTCAGTAAATTTGTTTTTAAGTTACTACTTACTAACACGACAGCAAGGTGAACCCAATACAGGATTTCCCAGGTACAATGGCCGACAGAAATACATCAAAACGTACCGGCCTAGAATCCGATCTAGAGAAGAGGAAGCTTAAAAGGAAATCGAAATACATGATAGGTACATACATAGCATTAAATGCCCACAAATCATCATTGGACACGCTTGGTGTGTGGGTTAGCTCTCAATGAGTGTTTATTACGATTTATTGTTATATTTACGGGAGAGCTGCGTTAAGTCAATAATTATCACGCCATGAAACTGAACAAATTTAAAGCGCAATGAAGTGTTGGATAGCCATCAATGCACCCCTCAATTTTACAGTAGAACACTTTTTTGACACTTGAAAGAACCAAGCACTTCGCTATTTCATGGCTGGACGATGCTGGTACCGGAACTACCCCTTGCCGTGAGCTGAATTGAAATATTCCCATTCACGAACTTATACCTGCGGACTACTGCTAAAAGCCGTTATAAAGATTGTAATGAAACATTGATTGATTTTTAAGTAATCTGGGTGGTCACATAGCGTACAACCATTAAATCGCTTAATTTGATTGACAATTGTCACTGATTATGTATGATGTTTAAATTATTATAGTGCTGTTCGAAACAAGAGAAAATGACTTTGGCACTTTGTTGGAAAAAATAAGGTTTTTCTGTCTACGTGTTAAATGAACAATATTTCGTCTTGTTAAATGAAAAATATTTCGTCTTGATTATTTATACTACTTTGCTTCAAGACCTCTACAGAATAAATATTGTGCTAGTTTAAAAAAAATTCATCGCTTAACAAAGCTCAGTGGTTAATTTAAAAAATTAAAGGGCTGTGTACAAGACACGACCGCTGTCACATTGAAAATGCATCATTTTTGGTGTGGCTTTCGCTTAGTGTCAGGGTTGTCACATTCACTAATTTTCTTGAAGGTTTTGCAGAAATCATCGGGGATTATTATTTTGAATATTTGCTTATATTAAAATTCACTGGTAAAGGAACAGAATTGACAAGCACAAACTTAATACAAGTTAATTAAAGGAATTTTCTAATTGAATTCTTTTTCCATTATATATTCGTCCTAATAAGGACGGTTTGCTAATAACCATGTTTTGGGTTACGGACGAAAATCCTATGGAACGATTTGAGCCTTGCCGGCACGACTATAATTAACGGTATGAACCAGCAATTCGCCATCTCGCTTCTGTTCCTCCATCGTCATTTGGAACTACGAACAAAATCCTTCCAGCGGACAGATAAACGTTCCCCTTCTGTAGCTCGTGTCAAATAAAAGATCTAACAGCTATCCTACAAGCAACAGTAGCGATAATCTATCTGGTTCTGCCAGTAGAACAGGCATGTCAATGAAGAAATTCGGTCAAAAATATTCCTTTTATATCAAGCGATGGAATGTATAGAATGCTTAGAATGAATGTCGAGATGAGGTCCGTGTTAGGGAAAGTCTTGCGCAAATTTGTGAAAATTGTATACGTTTATCCCTATTTATTCCATATTTACGGATTTTTCAATGATGTGCTAATAAAATACACAGATAAATTTGATAACAATTTGTTACTGGCAATTTTTAGAATCGATTGGTGTTCGAATTATGAAAATCCAGCAACAATCAACAAAACGTAAGCGAAAACTTTGTCTGTTTTCTTACATTTTCTTAATATTTTTACAATAATACGGATTTTTCAATAGTGTACAGTTGAAATACCAATTTATAGTTGCAACTAATTTTTAAGTTGAACTTCTCTGAATTGATTAGTGTATAAATGACGCAAATCCATCAACAATTAACAACGCTACAGTAATTAAAAATTATGCCACATTTTCGTGACGCTGTTCGACATCAGATTTTAGTTTTACACCTAGCCCCAGCCCCTATATAATAGAGTAAAGCATTTTCAATGCTAAAATCCTTCGCAACCTATCTAAGAATAAGAAGTCAAATCCACGTATTCAACCATTAAATATAGCTACCTCCATTCAATCTGTACGTAGACAGTACGCTACTCGACGAGATTCAGAACAAATAACTACAAACTCTCATACATAATTCTCACAAAATCGAACAACTCGAATGCATAAGTTTTCTAGCATAACTTGCCTATACTGCCCAATAAAGCATAACAGTCATAACATATACATTTTTGTCAGAAATGAGATCTCCGGTGGATTATATTGCGCTCATTATTTTTTTTGAGTTATCTAACTGGAGCTATAGTATACAGTGGAGTAACCCCTTAATCATCTGGAGGATTTCATGATTGCGAGATCATAGGCGTAAGTGTGCGTGAATGATTACATTTGCGAGCGGATTTGTATTATCGCGAAAAGCTAGATCGCTTGTATGTTACGTATGTCGCGTATGCTAGCACATTTGTAATTTCGCGTGTTTTTCATTATGGGACTTTACACATTAATAAACAGAATAAAATAAAGATGGGCTGAGCCTCAATCAAAAACCGTCTTTTCTATCCTTTATTTTTATGGCAAGCGATTGTCTAGGGATGCAAGTGTGATATGTACCACTACTTGGGAAAAGTTTACTTCAAACCATTTCGCCTGCCACTTCCCCCGCCGACGTCGCTTGCTCATTTGTGTATTCTGGAAATGGAAATAATATTCAAAATATGTGTGCCACTCAAACATGGAAATAATATTCAAAATATAATCAAGCCGACAACGCCGTTCAAAAACAGTTTACAGTGACAGGGAAGTGGTGAGTATTTTGATTTGCAAAGCACGGCACTATGCAGTGAATGTAACACTACGGTGAATGTAATAGAGTCAAAAGTCTCAAGAGGGCCAAGATCCAATTTTTGGTAGAATTTGACAGTGCAAAACCAAATCGAGGTGGGTTTCGCAAAAAAAAGATTGACTATAATATTTGAATATTTGAAGCTTTTGGTCTATTTATTAAAAAAATACTACGGGCGACACAGATTGATATTCATTTTTATCCTGCCGTGTTATTAAAAGGCTGAAAAAAATATTCGATAATCTGAGTAAAATCTTAAGTTATCATTTTAATAAAAACCAGTCTACACATTTTCTGCAGTGAATAATCGCATCAATTGGATGCAACAAAGCCAAGGCAGAGATTTTTCAATAATTACAAAGAAGATCGGAAAAGGTCGACAGAACAGCAGCCCTTTAAAAAATGCCGGGTCGGCCGACAAAGCAAACTACTGATAAACGTAACATGTTTGCCTTCTTTCTGTCGCTTTCGGCACTTCTTCGATTGTGTGAGATCTTTGGCGCACCGTGTGAGAAAATCCAGGAAATGCCAGACTCCTACGATGCAGTTGGATCACCCAGAATTTTTATTCGGGGAAATGACTCATGATGGGTTCTTTCATATAAAAACGGTATTACCACTATACAGGTAAAGAAAAGACAACCATAATCAGGGCAAAGCAAGTTAGACTTTCAATAGACATTATTTTATTACGATAGACACCAGACGTCGCATGGTTTACGGCTGGCTAGTTGACTGTACGAACAAACAGTTTTATTTGCGGGCGGGGATATCCATTAACTGATGTTCAATATGTTTCCTGGAACGATCCAAAAATATGATAGGTTATGTAGTCAATCGACACGAATATCGCACTATGCTTACGCATAGCTCCACCAAAGAGCTTTATATGTATTCAAAAAACTCAATCTGAGGAGATCGGACAAGGTACCTTCTGTTCAAAGTCGTACATTAGGAACAATAACGTACACTCAGTGGAACGATAGTCCTCTTTGGATGTTGGGAAGTGAACATGATATAAGCAAGCTATTTATCGCTCATTGATTGCTGGTATCCATTAAAACGTTAATTGAAATATAAAAATCAATTTAAGATCGCGATGACGTGGTGTCTCACAAATAATGGATATAATGGACGAACGCTAAGTAAAAAGGAGCGTATCTCTTATGTGAACTTTGCTTTTTCTTCCTCTTCACATAACAAACCGCAGATTGATCAATCGCGGTCATTATGTCTTCATTACACTTTGAATGTGGTTTTCTATAGCACTTTTGTAGACCTCAAATAGCCTGACTATATGTATAGGTAGCTGGTATGTAGTCTTTCCGACATTTTCCGTAAATGCCTAGAGCAACCTGTTGGTGAGATGTGCACCGAACATTTTTTCTCATTTGACACCACTGACAGAAATGTACCGGCCATGGACTGTATTGATCAAATTGTATAACTTAATCTCGTTCATAGAACAATAAATTGCATTCAACGCATGCATTTTCCTCAAATAGCGAATCACATTTGAGTCATAGACAATCTATTCCGGCTGAATAACATGTATGGGACCGTTCATAAGCCATATATCACAAAAATTGTCCAAAAAAGACTCCCGCTAACCCCATGTAACAAATTGCTACAAGTTTCTTTAAAATATTCTTCCCAATGATTGTTTATAACAAAAGTACATTTTAAATGCTATTGCAAGTTTAATGATAAAGAAAAGCCATATAAAGTAAGCGTTCCAAATTTTCTGAATGTTATTCGTTTTTCTATGACTTTGGTAATACGCCTTCGTTTTTCATTATTTTAAATGCAATTTTTCGATAAAATAGGCACATTCATAGTATTGTAAAAACAATTTGAATTGTTCAACAGCTGAAATATTTGAGTTTTGACTTATGGATTTTCTGAATATTGTATATTTTAAGATGTGGTGCCCTTTTTTAAGAAGCGGCTTATTCGGCATGTCCGTTTGTTGAAATTTAATCTAGGTAACTTTAACACTCGGAATACCAAGGGGGTAAAAAGTTACGCGGACTACCAAGGGGGTCTAAAAAAATGGGAACGCTTACTTTGACCGGTCATATCTCAGCCGTTACATAATCGATTTTAAATCTGTCTTCACCAATAGAAAGATATGTCTTTTGTGAATACGTCAAATTAAAAAAATAATAGAATAGAGTTGTCTGCCGTAAGTTACAGTAAAAAGAGTATAACAAAGTCAGTGAGAAAAAAATGGGAACACTTCTTTGACTTGCCATATCTTAGCTGTTTGCTCACCAATTTTAATGCTTTCTTCACCATTGGATAGGTAAATCTTTTTTAAAAACAGTGAACAAAGAATAATGGAAATCAAATTTGTATATCTGAAGTAATTGTAAAAACAGTAATTGAGAGTCAGTACAGACGAAATGAGTTTTTCTGTTCAAACAATCGTATCACGACCGTTTGTCAACCAATTTCAATTTTCCTTACACCAATGCAATCCTTAGAGCTTCTAGACTTGTAATATATGCAATAAATAGT
Source organism: Topomyia yanbarensis (assembly GCF_030247195.1). Taxonomy (NCBI): domain Eukaryota; kingdom Metazoa; phylum Arthropoda; class Insecta; order Diptera; family Culicidae; genus Topomyia; species Topomyia yanbarensis. The sequence goes on along the minus strand of NC_080671.1, from coordinate 305,926,066 downwards.
AGATTTTCAAAAATTACTATACTTTTTCGAGTTTTTAGGAGATAGGATTTTTACAATGTACGTGTCATACGGTTGATTGAAATTCTTTGCGACTTGTTAGTTTTACGGTTTGAAAATTACCTGTTTACTCAATAGTTTTACATATTATACATGGATATTATTATATCAAAATTTTTGCACGAACGTGGAGAAACACATTATTGTATGTAAGTTACTAAATAATAGAGTGTGTTAGGACGATTCAGTAAATACGAAGAAGTTCAGAATTTTAAAATATTCGTCATATAACTTTAAATTTGAAGCGATGACCTATACATTTTAATACACCAGTCGATTGTAATTGATGGCGGCTACAATTTCTGAAAAAACACATTTTTATATTTTCTCAAAAAATAGCCAAAAGTACGTAGAAGTACAGAAATTTCATTTAGTTGGAAATAACGTCGAATTCAAGGTGATGGCCTATACCTTTTTATATACCAATCGATTATAATTGATTTTGGTTACAATTTCTGGAAGAACGATTTTTGTATTTTCTCAAAAATAGCCAAAAGTACGTAGAACTACAGTAATTTCATTTAGTTGACAAATAACTTCAAGTATTCAAAGCTATCATCTATGCAATTTATACACCCATCGATTGTAATTGATTTTGGCTACAAATTTCTGAAAGAACATATTTTTATATTTTCTAAAAAATAGCCAAAAATACGAATAAGCACAGAAATTTCATTTAGTGGGTAAGTAACGTCGAATTTTAAAGGATCATTTATACTTTTTTATACACCAATCGATTGTAATTGATGGCGGCTACAATTTCTGAAAAAAACACATTTTTATATTTTCTCAAAAAATAGACAAAATACGTAGAAGTACGGAAATTTGATTTAGTTGGCAAATAAGGTCAAATTCAAAGTGATGACTACACTTTTATATATACCAATCGATTGTAATTGATTTCGGCTACAATTGTTGCAAGATAAACTTTTTATATTTTCTTAAAAAAACGACAAAAATACGTAGAAATACAGAAATTTCGTTTGATTGGCAAATAACTGCAAATTAAAAGTGATGACCTACACTATTTATACACCAATCTATTGTAATTGATGGCGGCTACAATTTCTGATAGAACAATTGTTTATATTTTCTCAAAAATTAGCCAAAAATACGTAGAAGTACGGAAATTTGTAGTTATGTGCCAATCAGACGAAATTTCTGTACTTCTACGTATTTTTGTCGTTTTTTGTTGGGAAAATATGAAAAGTTTATCTTGCAACAATTGTAGCCGAAATCAATTACAATCGATTGGTATATATATAAAAGTGTAGGCCATCACTTTGAATTTGACCTTATTTGCCAACTGCATCAAATTTCGGTACTTCTACGTATTTTTTTCTATTTTTTGAGAAAATATAAAAATGTGTTCTTTCAAAAATTGTAGCCGCCATCAATTACAATCGATTGGTGTATAAAAAGTATAAATCATCCCTTAGAATTCGACGTTATTTACCCACTAAATGAAATTTCTGTACTTGTACGTATTTTTGGCTATTTTTTGAGAAAATATAAAAATATGTTCTTTCAGAAATTGTAGCCAAAATCAATTACAATCGATTGGTGTATAAATTGCATAGGTGATAGCTTTGAATACTTGAAGCTATTTGTCACCTAAATGAAATTACTGTAGTTCTACGTACTTTTGGCTATTTTTTGAGAAAATATAAAAATGTGTTTTTTTTTCAGAAATTGTAGCCGCCATCAATTACAATCGATTGGTGTATTAAAATGTATAGGTCATCGCTTCAAATTTGAAGTTATATGACGAATATTTTAAAATTCTGAACTTCTTCGTATTTACTGAATCGTCCTAATACACTCTATTATTTAGTAACTTACATACAATGTTGTGGTTCTCCACGTTCGTGCAAACATTTTGATATAATAATATCCATGTATGATTTGTAATTTTCAAACCGTAAAACTAACAAGTCGCAAAGAATTTCAATCAACCGTATGACACGTACATTGTAAAAATCCTATCTCCTAAAAACTCGAAAAAGTATAGTAATTTTTGAAAATCTACTATTTATTGCATATATTACAAGTCTAGAAGCTCTAAGGATTGCATTGGTGTAAGAAAAATTGAAATTGGTTGACAAACGGTCGTGATACGATTGTTTGAACAGAAAAACTCATTTCGTCTGTACTGACTCTCAATTACTGTTTTTACAATTACTTCAGATATACAAATTTGATTTCCATTATTCTTTGTTCACTGTTTTTATAAAAGATTTACCTATCCAATGGTGAAGAAAGCATTAAAATTGGTGAGCAAACAGCTAAGATATGGCAAGTCAAAGAAGTGTTCCCATTTTTTTTCTCACTGACTTTGTTATACTCTTTTTACTGTAACTTACGGCAGACAACTCTATTCTATTATTTTTTTAATTTGACGTATTCACAAAAGACATATCTTTCTATTGGTGAAGACAGATTTAAAATCGATTATGTAACGGCTGAGATATGACCGGTCAAAGTAAGCGTTCCCATTTTTTTTACCCCCTTGGTATTCCGAGTGTTAATAATTTGTTACATGTCAAAAAGATTAAAATTTGTTACAAATAGTTGGTTAGATAATAATATATAAATATTTATATTTGAGACGCTTAAACGACCGCTGGTATCAGAAGTCAGTGCAGTAAAACACGGCAAGACAAGATAATCGTCTTATCAATTACGCTACGCTCTTCCCTCGTTCATTAAAGTATTTTGTTTTCAAAAATTTCTTCGTTTTAAACCTATGATACGTGAAAACAGTTTCAGTATTTATTACTCCGAATTTGTTAATATTAGGGGTGGGGTGGGGCAAATCCGACCTAGTAAATGGTTTTGACTGTAAAATGCTCATTTTACATCGGACCAAGTCGTTTTATATACCAAATTAAAGGTTAGACTTCTATGTATAGCATTATATTCGTATTTTGGGAAAATTTTGAGATACAAGCGCTTTAGGAAAAATTCATTTTTGCTATTTTCAAAAATGATGGGGTAAACCCGACCGCATATGGTTTTGGTTGATTTATTTCAGATATTACCCAAATTTTATGATTTTTCAATGATAAATTAATGAATGTTATGTTATTGAATTGTAACATGAAGAAAATGGAATTCAACGTCAAACTTGGAATGTCAAAATCACGAGGAGTAGCACGTAAAGATATTTCCATTCGCATCGGAACAATTGCTCGACGAATGCTATATTCCTCACGTTTGTATGTCTTTCGTTTGTAATTATGAACAATTATGCAAAAAATAAATAAATAAGAACAATAAAATTATATTTCAATTTGATTAACATTTTCTTAACAAAAAAGCGGTCGGATTTACCCCACTATTTAGAGGTCGGATTTGCCCCACCGCGTCATTTTTCATTACGATGTAATCAAAAAAAAATATGAAAAATGTTGGACCAAATTGATCTATCCTGTAGTCAATAATGCACAAAAATCAAATCAAAAGTTGTAAAAACACACTTATTGTCGTTTGAGCACCTCAATGTAGACTAATAAAATGCTGTCATGCCACCATTACGATTATTTTCGATGCTCTACACGACAACATTGATATTAGTTCGCGTAGTGCTTCCGATTTTCTAAATAAATGGGGGGTCGTGTTTACCCAACGGTCGGATTTTCACTTTACCCTAAATATATTTGAAAAGAGCTATAGATATTGTTCATTATCAAATGCTATCGGGGAATTGACATTACATCAACAAGTTTTTCTATGCAGGCATGAGTACAGAAGCACAACTTAAAAAAGGTGAAAACATAATAACTTTATTCAATTCTAAACATAATTCTTCCAGTTAAACAACCAAATTATGAAGTAAAGCGGAAACAATAATTATGAACTTTTCCGCAAAGTTATTATACTGAAGAATTTAAATTACTCGACAGATTTTTTCGGCATCCCAAAAAAGGAAAAGAATGAGCGTTGCTTACACGTGTATGCTGTGCAGGGTAGCAGAGTAAAAATACTCCCGGTGGGAAAGGCATACAGAAAGCAACTGATTGACCATGGCCAATTAGGTTATTTTCGTTTGGTTTGTGCATCGATATGGCTGGTGCTGAAAAAAGCAATGGCAAACATTATAAAATTGCACAGCTAACCAAGCCGTTATTCGTATTAACTGTGGATCGTTTGTTCGGGTATATCGTGCCGAAAGCTTCACCAGTATAATATTTCATTTAATAATTTCCGTAAATAGATTCATTTTGTTCTGTAACTAGTTTTTTTTTAAAATGAAACGTAGAGGTATATTATTTTCTATGCATAAATTGTATTTCACAAAAAAAATTTTAATAAATTGCACTTCAGTTATAAATATCAAATTCAGTTCATACTGAATTAAAGTGTATGAAAACGAAAAGCTGTTCATTAAATTCTATTTTTACAAGAAGTGGTAGATCGAATACCGAAATCGAAACTTTTGGACATATAACGTGTACAACTTCATTGTAAGTACACCCAATACTCTTTCATTTCTTAAGTATCGACGTAAATAACAGTTATCGAAAATAAAGACATTAATCGCTTGAATATTAGCTGACTCCAGTGACGGATCCAGGGGGAGGGTCTGGGGGTCCGGACCCCCCCCGAAATTTTTTAACTTCTTGAGAAATTTTAAAATAGTTTCTATTTTAAATTCATTCTAAGTTTAAAATCATTCCAAACCAGATTCGATTACCAAAACTGATTTTAATTAAATGAGGGTATTACATATTACGTATTGTACAATGAACATTTCAAAGTCGAAATTTTGGACCCCCTCCGAATTTTTTTTCTGAATCCGCTCCTGGCTGACTCACAAACTATTTATTTTGATACCTACATAAAAAGCGAATTAAGTTTTCAATACTAATTGTACTTATTAAATCAATGATTATGCAAATATTACAAGTTGAATCAATGGCTACACCAATACTGCGAATTGGTATTACCTCGATCTTCATCTCGTTTGTAAGTACCTGGTCTCGTATAAGGTGCCCTATTGAAACCATTTGTGATTTTTATTCAAATAAATTGAATTTAAGTGTAGGGTAGCCGAAGCGAGGGCAGTTCCCAGGTTAAACTGCCAACCCTCTTTTCTTGCGGTGCGCAAATGCGTTCATAAATGTACTTTGGTTAAATTTATTTCTTCCTCGGCCTATTACCTGTCTGGTCCTGTTTGGTCGAGTTCAAGTCCATTTTCTCTTGTGCGCCCCGCATATGCACATTCACCCGTGTGTGGCTGGCAAATCGAGGTAGGTCCGCAAAGCATGATCTGCCCCTGAGAGAAATAACTCCACGAAAATAATGAATGGATTGTGTGATGTGAAGAGAGGAAAAAAACTGAATCGAAATTCCTCGCCGCTTTGTTTGTATTAGTATTGAATTTTTATTCCCATGGTTCTTTTTGAGATACTGAATCTTATAACCGGTATCTTCTCCTTCGTGACGAGGGAGGCAAAGGTGTAGAAGAAACGATGAAATGGACAATTACATGGAGCTACATTTAAAGTAGATTGTGGTTTTTATAAACGTTTGAAGCAGAAGATTGTGAAACGAATAGAAAAAAAATGCAGAAGAATTTTTATTAATTAATTAGCATACGAATTTTATTTGTGCTTATTTTATTTATCCAACGCAACAGGAATCTGCAAATCTGCAAATGCCCGGATCCCATCATCTTATGTTAATTGTTGTGAGTCATCATATTGAGAGAGATGTGGTTGTTTGAAAAAATCCGAATAGCGCCGCTTTCAACTCCATAACAAAGAATGTATACAGAACACGCTCAAACAGTTTAACAGGATTGTGTGAATATGTCCGGACTAACATTCCTCTCGTGTTCTAACGACTAATTATCAAAACGGAAAAGCACAGACAGCCGAAAAACAGACCGGCTGCTGTAAAAATATTAATTTAAAGAAAGTGACGGAATCATTGCCAGTTCGGTGAAGTAAAGATTGATGTGAAGCTAGCATAAGTAGTTTATCAAACCGCTGATCTAGTCATTGAGCTACCGAATGAAGAGTATGCTGAAGCAATGTTACCACATTGAAATTAATGTTCCGGGATCCATCTGCGATCGAAATCAAAGTTACAAATATTCGAAGTTACTTACTATCTCTGTTTTGAAACAGAAGCACTGGCTGTAGTCACTGATGATTCAATATTCGCCGATGGTTCAACCGCTGTCATTGATTGGACAATTTATTGCAATTTACATTCTGGTGTTGTTAATCTTGATGTTAGTTTTGGTTTGAAAAACCATTACCAATGCCGGTAAAGGAATTCCTCCAAGAGTCGTGGATAAGACCACTTTTTTATTTCCCCTCAGCCACTGTCCGCGCTGAGTACCAATCACCAACGCCTGAGAGGTGACTCCACCATCTGGAAAATATCAATGACTGAGCTGGGATTGAAGTCAAACCCACTGGCGTGAGTGGCGGTTACGCTTGCCACTCAACCACCAGCGCCGTCAGCGGACACAACTTCACCGTATTATGTTATGTGAATCACTCACAGCGCAGGAGAGAAATCATGTTGCCGTATGTCGACTGCACTATATTCCATGTACACGGTGTGTGTCTTTACACATTATCATTTTCAACAAAGTGGTTCATGATACTCTGGTGGATAAATTCATCTAGAAAGGTTTGATTTTGGTATTGTATCAGTACCACATTTCGTACATGTTGAAGCTGTATAAGTGTACCGTTGAAAATATTTTTCTCTTTCAATCAGTGGTCCTCTACTTTTCGCAAGGCGGACAATTCTTGAGGTATTGACGTCAATGACAGCTGTGAAATAACGTTCCTAAAACATTCATTGTACTCAGACTGATACACCCATTTAACAACCCTACACCCAAAATCCGACGGGGATATATCTATTACTTTTGGGTAAGATTGTAATACGAGCAATTTTGCATTGCTATATTAAACCCATATTACCGCAAACATACTAAATACGGTGAAATGACAAACTTCACCAGTGTATATGTATGTACATCACACAACCAAATAGTTTTTCAGTATGTGGCAACCTCGGCTCTGTTCGTATGTGGGCTGATTCGGTTGATGCCTGTGTTTGTATTAGTGCCAGCCAAACTAACCGGAATTCTGGCTAGTTTCTGCCGAACTATGGGCAGAAACCAGTCGGATTTGTGACTGGGTAGGTTCGATCGCATAATAAAAAAATTAAAAATAACTGATATTATTTATACCGGACTTCCCCACTTTGATTGCCTGATTTCGATTTAGGCATAGACACCGAAACTGGGACAAATCTCGGATCAGAACCAGCCCATTGATCCAAACTAGTGTAGTCTGAATCAAGACTAGTTCTCGGAGCGGTACCAGATCCCGTAGCTCTCCCGCATCTATCACACAATGTGCACAAAGAGCGAAATACACCAATGAAAAATAGAGCATCACAAAGACACTGCGATGTGCAGAACGACCGCACAAAGAGGAGCTTGAAAACGAAAAAGAGAAGGGACCAAGAATCACACTAAAGAGCCTCTTTATTTCTGTTCTTTGAGGTGTGCAGCCATGGCGTAGAATGCACGTATGGGAGCAACACACATCGGAATGAAGTGGTTTATTGCGAAAGAGAACAGCGCTAATTCGCCTGAAAAGTGCAAAGAGTGTTTTTTAGTCTTCTCTTTATCTGCTTTGAGGTGCATTACATCCCTGCCCCTTACCATCCGATCCTGAACCAGGCCCAGACTAGGTGTTTAGATACAGACAAGTATCTGGATCCGGACCTTCAGTTCGGATACGTGGATCCAAACCGCAGGTCTCAATTTACATGACAAGAAGGACTGTTTATATTTTTTATGCAGTCATTACCTTTTTGTTGATTTCCGGATTGGAAAGAGATTTCAAAACAACACGGCCACCACTATTTAGAGTCGGTTTTTCGTCTGTGCCGGCAAAGTGTGAGACGATCTGCGAATACAAAACGTGTCGCGCAGTGAAACATGAAACCTATCTTTCCCGACACTATGTTCGCTTTGCATGATGCGCAATACACTTGCAAGCAAAATGTTTTTAGAATGTTCGACGTGTTAATATGTATTGTATAAGAATTGATGAAACGTGAAGAATCCATCAATACACATGACACAGATCTTTTAAACAATATAATACCAGTTGGTAGAAAGAGATTAAAAACAAAACAGTTCCATCGAGTTAGAGTGACCATATCAGGAGAATAAAAACCCAGGACAACCTAAGAGAAAGCCCCCCTCCCCTCAGTTACATCTCACTTGAACGTGTTGGGCGATACTCTGCCAGAATATCTTTCGTGAAAATTCGCAACCTGGACACTTCTTTGGATTTCTACACACCTTCTAGCTACACCAAAATCAGCGAAGGGCCGCCGAGGAATCTTTAGCGCTAAATATTTGTCATTAGAGTAAAGTAGAAACATCAACGGTCTCAAGTAGCCTCCCTGGGCTATTCCTGATATGAAAGTAAATGTCTGGTAATCTCCATTGAAAACCTTTACCTCTTGATCTGCAAGGTAGGAACAAAACAAATGCAAAAATTACCAATATTTCCAAATTTCTCCAATTTGAAAAATTGTTATATCGTGGTTCGCTGTAAGTATTATCATTTTGAGCGCGACGTTCCATAGTGTAGGATGTTTGACATGACAGGTTAGTCTCTGAGGTGATTCTATATCCAGAGCAGAAAAAAATAACTGTAGAATACCAAATTCAGGTAAACTATACCTAATACTTGAACACTTCCTGGGCACAAACAGTAAGGTATTGAGGGGCCTTGCATAAGAGGTAAAATGCCTAAAATAATAACTGAGACATGTACTACGAATAACTAGTTGATAATGAAACGAGTTATTATAATACCTGAATAATTACAAACCTTCCAATAACAAAATTCACTGTATGGAGATATTCAATAAGGTATTGATTTGGTATTTGTAAAAATCACGGGATTACATCAATAATACTAAAGTATTATAACACATTGAGGTATTGAGCTGAATGTTTCTGCTTAATACCTCAATGAGGTATTAATAATTAATATTAATACCAGGTTTTGGTGTGATACCAGAAAATAGTATGCTCGGGTTGTTAGCCAGTTATTTTCTCCTGGTCGAGTAATCACCAGCTCGAGACAGTGCTCAATTCAGTTAGTTCATGATAATTATTGTTTTCTCAGTTATTTTCTTTTATGAACTGGAAACATGTTCGCAGAGTTCACGTTGCAGTGATGGTTGTGATCGACCGTAGCTGCGACCTGAACAAGATTCATTCAGAAGACCTAATGAAAAAAGTAGGCTTGAACGTTAAAAATCGGGACAATTCAAGCATTTTCTTCGACATCCCAGGACAATCAGTTCAAACCCAGGACATGTCCCGGAAAACCAGGAGGTATGGTCACCCTACATTGAGTTGAAGAGTGATAGCATATGTTGCTTCAACTAATATATTTAAATGACCTGGGTGAAAAAAGAAGCTAAGATAAATTACGAAACAGTTACTCTCGGTGTTGCATCAATCGGTGCAACAATGTATCCCCACCGACTCGTTCCCTGGTTTACTGCTATTCAGTGACGTGTTTCGAACAAGTTCTCGCTCGACACTGCTAATTTGATATTCCAAACTTGGCTGCATCATCGGTTCTCGAATGAAGCAGGAGAGGCAATGTGGTTTGCCCAAAGTAGCCCAGGTTGCAAAATGAGTGTTGAAGATATCGCAAAATGCTAATAAAACCAGGAATGCTATCAAAAAATAATCGCTCCAGTGCATCGTGTTGCCATTTTTCATTATAGCCTGTCTGTAACGGGTCATATAAAGCGAAGGAAAACGTACTAAGACGTGCAAAAAGTTGCTTAAATTTATGATTTCACAAAACCGGTACTAAGGATATGGAAATATGGGTTAAATTGTGTAGTTACTCCCGTAATTGTGGTATAATTAACTTTTTCGCTACTTTACTTTAGTCCTCCTTCAACATTTATGATTGATAGCGTCATTGGCTGAACAAAACAGAAAGAAAAGGATACCTCGATAAAACTTAAGGCCGACGAACCTGAAAAAAGAAAGAAAAGAGAAATAAAATTACTATATATTGAGATAAGATAGCGGCTGGTGTTAAAATTGACACACGCATCATTCACACAGGTCGAATATATCAACAGCTGGCATAAAAAATGTTCAACACGCTCTCAGTTCGCCCATAATATGCAATTGGCGCCATATAAGCGCTTTCAAAAGAAGTAAGGTCATTACGAAAACCGTTCTTTTTTATGTGACTTTAACGCAAACTTTGTGATGGTTTTGTACATTAAACTTCAAATAAGTTTGGGATAACTTACGGGCGCATGACACAAAGTTAGGTTATGAGGTGAACTATTTGAAAAAATTTACGGTCGCACAGTGATCACCTTCCATACAAAAGTCGGACAAAACCTCAAAAGTGGCCCGAATTTGATGAAAACTTCACATTAGGGGCCATGCATAAATGACGTAGCATTTTGGGGGGTAGGGAGGGTATACCAAATTTGTGACGAAGTGTGACGAGGGGGAGGGTAGGGTCAGAAGTTGTGCGACGTAGCATTATGTTTAAAACCCATTGTTTAGAGAAAATAATTTAATGTTCCTCCAAATTTTCAGTTCGGATTCAACCAAACAAAATTTAGTAATTTAGATGAACGTATGGTTCTTAGAATCATTGGCAGCTGCACGATTGTGAACTGAGAGAACTTGTCTTCATGCTCCCCTTAACATTTAAAATTCAAAACAAAATTATCAACACTATATTTGTTATGAAATGGGCTTATTTTGCACGCAATTTGCTGTTATAATGAAAATGTTGATAAAAGTCGTCAACCATTTTGAAAGGACATAATTGAAAAACATATGTAATTTTTTTTCATCACCCGGGCGCTTTGCATGGGACGATGGGGAGTGGGTAGGTAAATGCTACGTTATTTACGAGGGGGAGATTAGAATTTTGTGACCAAATGCTACGAGGGGGGAGGGAGGGGTCAAAAATCGCCGAAAAAAAGCTACGTCATTTGTGTACGGCCCCTTAGAGTAATTTTGTGACGCTAAATTCATATTTGATGTTTATTTTTTGTTTTTTAAATCCTCAAAATTTTGGCACTTAGGGTGGTTCGAAAATTCAACATTTACGAATATAAAGTGCACTATTTCAAAAATTAAGTTCGGTGAATTTTTTAGCAGAATACACATTTTTTCAATTGTTGATAACGATAAGACACATCTATAAATTATATTGCGAACCCTGGGTAGTCAAAGGATATCATGCGTCGTCTTCAGACGTATCATGAAAAATCACTTTTTCATACCTCGGGGCAGAAAGGATAATAATTTTCGGAAAGTACACTAATTTTCAAGTATAATGAACAACAAGCGATCTTTCCGAACCGTTTCAAAAAAAGTACAGCCACTTTGAACATTATAACTTTAAACTATTGCTCGATTTATTATTTGTTTTTCATGTCTGAGCGAGAAGAAAGGCGTGTATCGACTAAATCGAATGGCAGCTATAAGTCCAGCGAATAACCTTTCAAATGAAATCAGTGTGACCCCAATCAGAATCTTAACTAAAAAGATATATTTATTTGAATAACTTAGTTTTGAAAATAGTATTCCTCAAAATTCATCATCTATTTCACCTTTGAAGTTCTGTAAAAAATTGAACTCTCGTCTTCGGGACTTAATATTTTGAGAAAACTCTATTCAACCTACTAAGAAACAGAGAAAAATGTTAAATCACGAAAAATCTAAAATAAGGTTTTGTCCGGCTAGGCGACACTGTGGGACGGTGAAAGTCGATGCTTCGTAAATTTTAATCGAAGCAGACATCAATGAGGGATTCCACCAAAATTCGTCCGAAAAGTTTTGAAATCGTGACCGATCATCTTCAATTTCGATAAAACTTAACATCGACATGGAAGACTAAACCTAAGCCAATTAGACCATTTTGTCACAATAGCAATTTTTTAAAAGGGTGCGCAAGTTTTTGCATGCAACAATTTTCAAAATCATGTTCGATTACCGTATTTTGTACAGCAAAACGAAGAAAGAGTTACAGGGAATGAGAACATCAGCGCGAAACTATATACACAAAAGTTTAAATAAAACAACAAATCAATATCAATTCTTCAAAAGGGCTAATGAGATTTTTGTAAACAAACTTATTTCGCTCATTATTCCGCTGTCGAGTTGAATTTCATGAAAGATACATATGAATCAACATCTTTACCCTTGGTAGAATCAATTTCAAATTTCTTCTGTGTTGAAGTTATAACAAATTAAGAGAAATCAGCAAAACAAAATTTTGTTTACAAATCTTATTAGCCCTATTCAAATGTTGATATGGAAATATAATTGCATCATGGAGAAACTATCAGTGAATTTCTAACCATAACTTTGAACATGTTTTTAAAATTCATATTAATTGACAGACAAAACTATAATTTTATTACTATGCTATATTTCACTCTAAGGAGGAAAATTGGGTAAACACCAAAATTTCTCACTAGGGCGAAAATTAATATAATTTGATTATAAAATATATTTCTAAATGTCAATTAAAATAAAAATAACTAAAATCTTTTAAAATACAGAGATAATAGTTTTCGAAACATTTAGAACTTTATTTCAACAAAAACAATTAATTCGTGAAATTATACTCTTTTTATAAGTTACACGCGATTCTCCATTATTAAGGGGATTCTCTTATAAAATTGTGGCAAAAAGTACCTAATCTTTAATAATTTTTTTAAAGCAGTAAAATGACATAGACATGTGCGCTATTCTGCAAAATATTTATTAAGGATACATTTATAAAATCAAAATTTTCGAGTATATGGTGTCAAAAATGGCGTCCAAAATTCTCGGAACAAGATTTTTCTAAGCTGCGGGCATTCTCGTCCTTGAACCATTCAACCAATCAGCTTCGGGTTTTGTCCACTTAAAAGAAGGCAACATTCTCGGACGCTGTAACCTACAAAATCGCAATAGTTTGAGGATTAACCATTTTTACAGCCGGCCAAAATGGAAAAAAATCATGCGAAAAAACGATACTTTATTTTCAAGTAGCCGCCATTTTGTTTCTATATCGAATTTGTTCATGTTTTTTAAGTTGGGGCCCCTCTACAGAATGTAATCTTCAAGATCGTTTTGGTTTGTTGCTTGCAGACGACGAATTGCGACCTGTATCGTGACCGCAGATGAGGTCGGTTTTCAAAACACCTTTTGCTGGAGCCGCCATTTTTGACACGTTACTCTCGAAAAATTTAATTTTATAGATGAAACCTTAATAAACATTTTGCAGAATAGCGCACATGTCTAAGCCATTTTACTTCTCCAAAAAAATTAATCAAACATTTGGTAGTTTTTGCAAGATTAACTAACTAACGTAACTAATATAATACCAAATTCGAACATCGAAGGATGCGCCGAAGACATTGCTGAACAGATCTTTAACCGTATCACAAAAAGCATTTCGCATTCAGGTAACGTACCCGATCAGAATGGAGCTGACAAAATAATAACAAACTTATACTGAGATTGATATGCACATATCGCTTTAATGCAGATAAATAACGCTTTTATCACGAATTATACAATAAAATTTAGCAACCCAACGTTAAATGTGTATATAATGATTCGAACTAATTCACTGAAATATCATTTTTGTAACTTATTACGCTATCTCGAATCGTTACCATTTTGGTGTGCTGGATCAAATCGGTTACAAATATGATACTTGTAGAAAATTCTTTGTTATTTTAGTACTCAACGGTCCCTACTTTATAACATTATTTGATAGGAAAATCTTCGTAACAAAGTAGCAAGATGAGTTATGTGTTTCGATATGTCGTGTTGTTAGACCTCAAAGTAAAGTATTTATCATGAACGAATAAACACACATATGCACAAAAATGTCTAGACATCAGTGTAATTAGTATTCCACGTTTTATAAATTAAACACATGATCCAACAAATGTACGCCTAAGTACTACATTTTGTATAAATGTATTTATATCATGTAGCTAGCTAGCCTGCCGCCGGAAGTCTCCCTATCGGAAATAATGTCGCCCTGGACGACAACAAAAAGCAACAAGCTGTGAGCTATTCCCACAAGTTATGTTACGGACGTGCAGGGTGCGGGTACATTTCGGTACATCTATAGAAAGAAAGGTTTCCTTTCATTCGATTATACAGAGCAATACTCTTCTGCGGAAGAACTGTTGGTTTGTTTTTGAAAGCAGCTGCTATGTACTTCCTTCAACTTTAGAGGCGTGGCGGTCTTATAAAGCAAAATTACACAAGAGCTCAATAAACTTGTAAGAAATAAAACTTGCAGATTACATATAGTTGTGGACTTGAGCTTGGTTTATGTCCAACATGACGATGGTAATTACGGGAGGTTTATCTTCCCGAGCAGAGTTTGATAATAAATTGAAAACTAAACTTGATGTTGTGATGTTCGGCAAATGATTACTCAGGTTGTTATTGTTTCTCCTATCAGTGAGAGCAAATTGAAAGCTCTTTGATATGTTCAAATTTTTGTTGATAACAAAATATATATTCAATTTAATGTTTTATCAAAGAAATAAAAACAAAGAAAATTCATCTAAGAAACGCAAATAGCAAAACGAGTTTGATCTAATGTCATATTAAAAAAACAAGCTAGGATTTCAATTTTTTTTTTCGAGAGTTGTCCTACTGGAGCTGTAGAGCTAGGTTCTCGGAAGGGCTCCCCGTCAGAATCACATACTACAATTTGCAGACGAGACAGGCAATGTCGCCCAATAAAACACTGCAATAGGCCAATTGTAGCGGGCCGTGATTCTGAATGTGATATTCTTTGTACGGTTCAGGCATGTGCGGCCGTAGGGACTCGGATCGCGTGTATCATCGCGAAGGGCTCGAATATTTGTACGTTAATGTGCTCGATCGCGTGTGCGTTTGTATGTCGCGTGTGCTAACGTGTAACTTCGCGTGCATAAATTCTATTTCATAACCGTGTGCCTTTCGCATATTCGCGTGTGTTCTAGAATGATCGCGCGCGGACCGTGAATCTGATACTTAATTTTTTGTGTACGGTTCAGATTCCAGAAGGAAGTGGGTTCTTCCATATCATTAGAGTTCCCAATCATGTCGTCGTAGAACGCGTGGTCTAGTGGATATGAGCTTTATTTTTTTTTTGATTGGTCCAACTGAATGTATGGACCTAAATTGCTAGAATGAAGGTTAAAGATTTCCGGACGTGACCAATTCATGATCGCGCATTTGCGGGTTGGCGTTTGAGATCGCGTTTGTAACTTCGTAAGTACTAAAACGTTCACACAATTGCCGCAGTGTTATCAAGTTTACGCGATCGCGGGCATAGGTGTGTGTAGATGATCGCGAAGGGCTTAAGCGTTCGTATGTTGACGTGTTTGTCGCGTGTGCTCGCGTGTATGTGACTTCGCGTGTATAAATTCGATTTTGAAACCCTGCGGCGATTTATATATTCGCGGACCGTCATTCTGATCTTTAGTTTTCGGTGTACGGATCACATTCTGACAGGGAGAGAGTTACCCCATATCACTAGAGTTTCCGGTCATGTCGCCATGGAACGTTTTGTCTAGTGGATATGGTAGTTATTTTTCAATTTTATTATTTTTTTAATAATTAACAAGGACCTAGATTGTTTGTACCGAGGATA
Source organism: Topomyia yanbarensis (assembly GCF_030247195.1). Classification (NCBI taxonomy): domain Eukaryota; kingdom Metazoa; phylum Arthropoda; class Insecta; order Diptera; family Culicidae; genus Topomyia; species Topomyia yanbarensis. The sequence continues at coordinate 305,910,293 of NC_080671.1, read as the reverse complement.
GATACTTCCGGACGATCCCGATTCATGATGGCGCGAGCGCGGGAGTTTGTAGGTTGACACTTGAGATCGTGTTGGTAAGTTTATGAGTGCTGAGATTTTCACCTTATCACCGGGGTGTAATCATGTTTGCGAGTTCGTAGGTTGCTTGGAAAATCGCGAGGGGCTCTAACGTTTGTGCGCTGACGTGATTTTGTAACGTGTGTTCTTGAATGGTTGCGCGAACCGTGAGTCTGATATTAAATTTTCAGTGCGCGGTTTGAATTCTGGCAGAGAGTGGGATCGTTTATATCGATAGGGTTCCCGGTCATGTCGCCATGAGACGTGTTGTCTAATAGGTAAGGGCGTATTTTCTTAATTGGTCCAGCTGAAGGCATGGACCTGGGCTTCTAGGATCAAGGATAGACTTTCGGACGTGACCGATTCGTAATCTCGTGCACGATGGCATTTTTGTAGGTTCCCGCTGAGACTGCGTTTGAGAATGTGTGAGTGTTAAGACGTTCACTATCACCATCGTTGTTGATTCAGCTGAAGGCGGGTGTAGAATGGCAGTATAGGACTCGAAAAGAAGAAATAAAAGACAATATATGAGAGACGTAATAGATTAGATAGCTACAAGATACAGCTGAAATTATGATCATCACATGAGACATACATTAGTACTTCAAACACTACTAATACTTGAATAGCCAATCACCACACATAGCACATCCTTTCTCAATTATCTATTTGTTACTGGTTGATTGTTGGTTATGAGCTGGTGAATAGAGGAAAGGTATAGAACAGACAAAAGGCTCATATCAGCCCTCCCGGCCTCCTCGACACACCACTATCGAGGCGTATTGTAATCAACATCTTGAAGCGGGCTTCTTATATAAATCAAATCCTCAGTAGTCATATTTGGTGGATTATTAACATGAGAACTAATTAACCTCTAGTAGTAGAACTTGGTGCAAATAAAAACTAAAAAGAGCGAAGGTCCTTATATTTAGATAACTCTATTGAATATATTGTGGCTTGATGATGTTTACAATACCGTCAATCCCATCAACCTGCGAGAGGGCAAAAAAAAACAAGCTAGGATTTCAATTTGATGCTTATTATCAAAATATGAATTCTACTTGTAATTTTGATGTTCAATTTTGCTTGGGTTATTATCGGGCCAAAACAGGATTGTCGCAAAAGAAATGGATTGCCGATAAAAATTAATGAAAAAGTTCATGAAAATTTTCAATTATGGCGTTGTTTCGAGGTGCCTCCGGAGATTAACTGTCACTCGACCAACTTTCAATATTTCTGCGACAAAAATTTAGAAAATATTATTTGGGTATTGACTGAATAGAGTAACACTCCCTGTAGTGTCAAAACATTTTTTAAAAGATATTTTCTAACCGAAAATACTTATGCTTTGACAACACGTCAAAAAGTAAGTTTACACCCGATTAACGTTAACATCTAAAATTACTTCACTCAAATTTAGAGAAATATAAAATAAGTATTTGCAAAAGAATAAAGAACTTTGATTTTTGAGACTTTGTCACACATCGTGTCACTGTGCGGAAGCAAAAAACAGTATTTAAGCATAGAGTAAATTTTCCCGAAAAACCTGTGTAAATATTTGTAAATATGTGTAAAGTCTGATAAGAAACTAATAAAACATTTCCACAATTATATTGAACATAACATGCTATTGAATAATATTTATAATAAATGAGAAGCCACTATTGTACTACTAGATTTTTTTTATTATTCTACCATCTAGAGAAATAGCACGCAGGTTTTTCACGACTGGAGAAGAAGAATAAATTTACAAAATTTGTTAAAAAAAATTAAAAGCCCAAAATATGCAGGAAATTAAGCAGAGAGTCCTGACTTTGTCGCTTCTTACGACATGGGAGCAATGGTCTGCCGGATGTCACACGGTCTCTAGGCTGACTTTGTTCGGAGTAAGATAACAGTGATATCAAGCTTCTAGAGGACACCAGCCCCTGTTATAGCTGATATATATATTTGAAAGGGTATTAACTCAAACAGAGGAAATTTCGGGTTTGTTTCTGTTTAGACGTTCTGCTGTTATCTAAACTATGATTGAACATAAAGATGGGATTATTAACCTTTCTCCTTCTTCAAGGGATCGGAAGTCAAACGATTTGGGATTATGAGATGGGAAGGTTAACAAGATGACTGAAACGGATAAAATCTTAAAAGGTTGTAATCCCTGTAGGTAAGAAAAACTGGACTTAGAAAACCAACAAAAATCTCTATGAAATTTAGATATACATCTGCACATAATCTGAACACTGTTCAAACAGTGCAATTCGAGCGGAAAATAACTAGAACATGGACAATGTGTAGAAGTCACTCGAGCATGCCGTATCTGAATTAATCGTCCTTGAAGTGAACTTTTAGGCAAGTTACTGAACGCAAGTTTTAGGCAAGTTACTGAACGAACATAACTATTGAAATTGAATTTAAATGTTTGTTGAATGATTCATTAATACAGTACGGTGCACAGAGGAGTAATTGGGGTCGAATCCTGGCCAAAATTACTTACTACTGCAATTGTTGTTATTATGTCTTAACATGAACTAAAAATAGACAATTACTAGTTTTTGGAACAATTTGGCATCTACCCACCTACCAGTGCAGAGGCCAATTTTCTATATCCTTTCGAAGACTAGTAATTTCGAGGTGATCCTTGTGAATACATTTGTTTTTCCAGTTGCATAAACATTTGATCAGTGGGAAAGGGAGAAGAAAAGAGAGGCCTGTGCATATTTTCATAGAGATACATTTTGGCAAACATACCCTACAGCATTTCAGTGTACCTTAAATTAGTAAAAATTTCAATATTTTCAAATCGCTTGGGATTGGTGGATCGGACAAGATCGGAAGAGTTCGAATATTTTTTGTATAACTGAAATCTTGTTTTGTAATACTGCTTCAGCAACTTTGCCGGATCTAGCCGTATAATGTAACTTTTTTATCATTCAAATCAGGAATAAAATGTTTAAAAAGGTATTTTTTAAAGTTGGTGCAATACAAAGCAAGTCTACTTTTTTTTAGTTAGTTTTAAGCTGAAGTTAAACAAACGGTTGTGTTCAACTACGTTTGTAACATTATTGTCTTATTTAATACAGTCATCATAACTAGAAAGCGATTTTGCTGAATATATAACGAAAACGATTAAAATATCCCTTAAAATATCACCATTGGGCATACATGCAAAAAATCTTTAACAAATTTTGATATACTCCTAATTTTTCCACGTTATACAGTAGGTTCTTAGGTATGTTGAAAAAATATAACGAAACAAAAAAAATCAAAAAAAATATTTTGGTTATTGGCCAAGAATTTGTTCTACTTACTCCTCTGTGCGGTGATTGTATTAGTATCAATATGTTGTACTTCATTGCTTAAAAGCAATATAACATAGCGAGTCCACAATTCGAATAGAGTACCCCAATTTTCTCCCTACCATTTCAGCCGATGTGTCCTATAATTCTTTACCTAACAGGTTCAGATGGATAGTGTGACAATAGGAATAAAGTGAAAATGGATGAACAACCCAGAAAAGAAAATTCCCAAAGCGGTTTCTGTATGCCCACAAAATGATCGCAAATCCGATTTCCGTTCGGATTAACCTTATTTAAAATAAACCCTCTTAAGGATTGAGTAGGACGTGAATGACAGCCTTCTGAAATCTAAATGGGCTTCAAGTTCGCCAAAAATGATTTCATCTGCTTTTAAAATGTTCATGAATTCATCGCCAAACCTGATTCTGGTTATTACACTTATGTTGAATGCATCGGTCAACAACACATCCTTCGAGTGTAGAGAGTACGAACGATTGGAATGGAATTTATATCTCCTCCGCATTTCCGACTGCAGCCTTTGAATGTTTAACACTGTCTGCCCCTAATGAGGTGTATGTACCAAGCGAGGAAAAACTTCATGCTTGATAGTGTTGGTAAGCAAAGCAATGTATGGAAACAACATTCATTGCGTCATAAATGCGCAAAAATAAAAAAAAAAAGGCAGCAATGATAACACTGCCAGTTTCTCGATATTACAATACACCGCATTGGCTCAGCACCACATGATTTTCAGCGAACAACTGGCCAAAGTGAATGGGCAGTGAATGTAAGAGGAGAAAAAATACGGAATGTACTGCTCGGATATAAGAACCGAGAAAATCAAGTTCGAAGTTAAGTAAGAAGAAAGTGTTCGAGACGAAGAAAACCAAAGATTGCAAGGCTGAAAAATGCGTATAATGAGAGAAAGGGGCAACTCTGAGTTGGTTCAAAAATGCCACGGATTTAATTCTTCAGAATCAAAAGGCTTGCAGTTAGAAGGCATCAGTTGAGCTTGGGAAATTGGACTATTAAAACGTGAAAAAGGAGCAGTTTCGCTGGATCACTTCAGAACTTGAATGCTTGAGATGTAGAATGAAATTAAACATGGATATCAACTCACGCAGAAAATAAACTTCAGATGAATAAGAAAATATCAAAGGATTGAAGATTAAAATAATAGGATACATCGAATGATTTACATGTTCAAATAAACTTCTCATCATTTTATTGTATTTAGCAAACGCGTCTGGAAAGAAACACTCGAAGAGACTAACAGGTAAATGCAACAGATGGTCGTACGGCAAACGATGTATTATCCCTATATCCAAGATAAGTTGCAACGTTTCAACTGTCTTCGGTTGAGAAACGAAAATTGTTTCGCCGATTCCCCCGAGAAAATGACTCATTCAAATTAAGCACTAACTACTCCCGAACCGAGAAACTATGTGTTGTTTGCATTAGAATTAATTTCAAATGTTCTTCGCGTCGAAAATTGCGGAACGTATCAATGATTAGCTTCTCGATTCACTTTATTTTCGAGTTTTCTTTCACGTGCCGCGTTTTTCGGTGCGGCCCATGCTCAACGGCCTCTTTCCCCAAACAACGAACAGCCCGAATCGACGCAATTCACTCAAGCAACGCGTCCTGCTAGCTTTCAGCTGAGATGTTGCTTTACGGTGTGTTAAAGACTCACTCCAGTCTTTGAGTGATGAGATAATAATCGAACCAGTTTCAAACCGAGATTCAATTATCACTGCTTTGGGGGCTGTGAACAGAACACAAACTGACAGGGAGTATAATTACTTAATCTGATTGATGTTATAGTTACTATCTACAGAAATGTTTATTTCACATTGCTATTAACTGATGGGCTATACTCTGAAGGATTCTAAATAAATATTTGACTCTTGGGAATTCGAGAGTTATAAATCTCATAATGATACGGCAGTCAAGAACCAAACCTAAACAATTGAATCACTTTCCCAATACTATTTCCTGTACCCGATTATCTTTCCAATAACTTCTGCAGTTCAGGAAGTCGACGATCGAGCTGCTGTTATTATAATCAATATAGTTCTTACCATACCTATGAATGCGATCAAACGAGATGAAACTAGTTTCCACCTCTAAATCGTTTTCGGTGGAATTTCAACGAGTTCTCACAACTGCAATAACTGTGAAACTATCTCAGACATCTAAAATCTAGTAGGTACAATTGATCAAAATCAACCTTTGCAAGAAACAGATTTAATATGTGCAGCAGCAACAATCAGATAAGTAGCAGACCGGTCGCTTATGTACCTACGTATACACGATCCTCCATTTCCACGCAGCCAAGTGCACCTCGGGTTGTTTTTTCAAGGGGAAAATGGGACGAAGTCGAAAGTCCAAAATCTGTTCCTCTTTCACTGCAAAGGTGAACTCCATCGAACCAGAGAGGAAGCAGGGCACAACAAAAAAGTAAACTCTTGAATGTACCTCACAGCTTGTTTAGTGTTTCGTTCTCACATTTCATAAACAAAAAACGAGATAATTCACCTTGCAGTGAGATTCGACCTGTTTGTATTGTGCTGTATTTTGAATATATACAGTAACTCCTTTTTCTTGACGGTAGAGAAATGCGTTTGAATAATTACAAAAAAAATCATGAAATCCGACAGATACTTTAAATAAATTCACGTTACAGTTTTTATGGAATGTCCTTCAATCATACATGACGCATTTGATTCTCAGATAGTCATCATTTTTCATTCGATAGAAAACATTCTGAAATTCTAAGCGCAAACTTGCGCAAAACGATACTGTGCTGTCTGCACGTCACCTGCGCATGTTATTCGCACAATGATGCGCTATAATTCGTACTAGTTGGATATTACTGGCGCACAATAATAAAAGCTTTGAAACATAGATATAATATGCTTGTCTGGGAGAAAGTTGTACCAGAAGAAACGGGAGCAACAGAACTGACTAAATAAAAATTGCTTTTCAGAGTAATTTTATGACTCTTCTCCGGTTAACAAAAGAATTGATAGCTACAGAAGGAAAGAGGAAAAGAAATATACACGTTGGAACTTGGATAGTGCCAGGTCTGATCATATGCCGAGGCCCGAATAACATTCTCTCGAACAGTTCGCATGGTTATTTGTAAAATGGACCAAGTGAGGAAAAGAACGCCGAAACGGGTGCATGGAAGAACACTTGGAGTTATTACGACTACCAACGCAAATTAATTTGTTTCATGTTTATAATCGCCCTTTTTGTGCAAATGATTGTCATTTTCCATAACTTTCTTAGTAATTGTTATATTTTACTTCCTTCAAAATTTTCAAGTTTTTAGTTAAGGTATTTTGTAGAATTTAAGAACCATTAAACGGCTTCATTATGATCGAAGCGTAGCGAATAATAGTGTGTAAAATCCAACAGATATGAAAATGTCCAATGAAGAAATGTTATATGAATTTTAATCAAGATGAAATGTGAAGATAAAGCAAAAGCATTGCCAGTGCGACCCATGCTGGTCACTTCTTCAAACTGGTAGGTAATGTATTGTAGGGGTGCACCTACACCACGTATTTTATTCGAAACCGTTTCGTTTCCCTTTCTAAAGCAGAAAAGTGGTCACAAATGGCAGCGCAACAGTTTTGTGTGTGTCGAATTTCGATGGGTTATCTTTGGCGCACCGCATCGGTCGGGCCTTTTTTTTCTTGTTGCCGCACAAAGAATTTCAAAACTGACAGGAAAAGGAAGACGGCGTCGCATTGTACGCTGTGTGAATGTAACACGAACGGAAATGTTAATCTCTTACGCAAGAGAACAGGCAAATTCATTATGGGAACTGGAAAGAGCCACGCTCAGGATAATCGTCGACCCTGCAGTATGGTATCGAATGCCATACGGTTATGAACGCAGAGCTGTCGAGCGAGTATGCATGAACGTAGAAAGTATTTAGTGTGTCGTTGAAATTGACGTTATTTTCTTGTAGAGTGTAAGTGGTAATACTTTAAATATTTAAAATCGCAATAGCGCGTTAAGAGCACAAAAACCACAATTAAATTAGTTATGGAATTTGCGCTTCGATTTCCTCTCATCAAAATCCGATCTAACCTTGTGACAAGACTAAGCTCAATTTTTTTGGAAACCATAATTTTTTTGTCAAATAATCCACAAAAAAATCAGAAAATTTTGTTAACTATTTTATTTTGAATCATTACCTGAAACAGTTTGGTAAAAGTACTTTTGTTTTCTTTTGGGACGTAACGATATTGGACATAAAATTGCCTGAAGGTATGCAATTCACACAACTTTTCGAACATTATTTCACTATTCGATCCAAAAATTGAAATTGAATTGATCTCATTGTTGATTTAAACTAATTCAACGTTAAATACAACATACTATATCTCAAAATGATGACTAATTTCGATTGACGTTTTGTTTCACCGAACGATGGTTGAACGTACAATACGTAAATTGTTGAAATACTCCGGAGGTATATACGTACGCTGAATATTGAGCGATGTTTCTCATAAACTTTTTAATGACTGCCATTTCAAGAAAGACGAAATTGCATTGTTCACAATTACCTCGAGAATTCAATTCTTGATGAAGGGAATAATTTATATTTGGTCAGCCAGCACATCAAAAAATTTCAAACTTATTCCACATCTGGTTTAGGGTTTTAAGAGATGGAAAATAATTATTGCATATCAAATTAGCATATCAAATTTGTTAAAAATTGAAATTTTATGACATAATTAACTAAATCCGAAATAGAGGTATTTTGACAATTTTCGACAATACTTTCAGTAATATATACGTTTTGCACAAAATGCTAAAGTAATTTATTTTGAAAAGTTTTTAATGATAAACTAGTAAAAATTGACAATGAAGTCACTTGAATTTTGTAATTTTATAGTTTTTGTACTGTCTCAGGTGATTGGATCTAGACTAAACGACGTATCAAGCAACAAAAAATACGATTTTTTGAAAACTCATTCGATCTACCTCTAGCTCGATTTCTAGTTCCACCAAGAGTGCCTGCTCCAGATCAACGTGATCAAAGTTTGTATACGATTTTTCACTATTGTCTATTCTGAGTTAAACTAGCGTTTCGTCGATTTGTTGCTATATGTGACACACATGAGTGCGAAAACAAAAATAAACGTCGAACCGTTTTTTCGCTTGCACTAATACAAAGTGAACCTGCGCGTAATTCGGCGCATGACTGAAATGTCACGTTGTGAATTTTAGAAAAGATTCGCAATAATAATCCAACTTCCAGGCAATATATGAACAAATTGTTCAGCATTCGGTGAATGTGTGCATATTGTGAATTTGCTCCGTACGCACCAAAAAAGTGTAACCCTATTACGTAACCACAAAAAAGACAAGAATAGATCAAATACCCTTTTTAAGCCATAAATTATGACAACAAACGCAAGCTTTCAATTCATACGGTGCAGACGTTAAAACCTGAACAATTAAAAAAAAGTCAAATGGCTTCATTTAACATACTCGTACGATCTGCGATAGTTTGTTTTCACCTGTCCAATGAGAATAAAGAGAAATTCAGGAGAAAACAGAAAAGATAAATATAATAATAATTCCTTCTCTTTTCCTTGTCCACCGCAACGCGCTATACAATAATCACTTCACCGATCGCCTGTGAAAACGTTGCTGCCGGTGCATCTGTATTCCGTCCCCAGGTATTTAGGATCATTCTCACGTTCCTTTTCAAGTGTGTGGCAGCCGCAGACGGCCTAGTCTACTGCACCATAATAACAAACACTACAACATCACAATTTTCAGACTGGTAGAAGAAATAGCAATTATTCAACAAAGAAGCGGTGTGAGATAGGAAATAAAGATTAATACTTTATCAACTAGGTGGCCTCCTCCATATATACTTTTTCAAAATATTCAGCTCGGGCCCTGAGAATGCGCCCTGGCTACAAATTCCTCAGACAGCTCTTTTTAATGCTCTTGCCGATTTCATTGAACACAAGAACAGAAGAACAAAAAGCGATGATGGATAGTAAAACACAGTCCGAAAAAGCCTGAGACCAACATAGCAAAGAGCAAAAAAGAACAGCAGAGGGATAGATCCAGCACGTTGGAGAAAAAAAAAATAAAAAATATGAAGCTTCAAAACGACCAGGGTAAGGTAAATGATGATGATGATGATGCAGATCATTGAATACAATAATGAAAGGATGAAATGAACACCGTGGTATAGGTTTTTGTATGCTCCATTCCATTTAACAGCGTGGCCACACAGCTATAAGCCGCCACCGTGTCGACTTTGGCCAAAGAATATTTGATCAACGAACCACATCAGGTAAGAGTGGTATGCCCAAATACCAGAAAAACACAGATCTCTGTCACTTACCATGATCACTTGCTGTCATCTTCATCTTCTTCTCCCCATATAAAAGACTTTAAATAATACCGACAATAATATCCATAACTGTAGCGGTATAAGAAATACCTTTTTTGATGATCGGACAGAAATATTCAATTCAAAATTGACCATCTCCATTACCTATCCCCGCTTGAAATGTGTGACTAATTGACTTGCAGCTAATTCCTTCATTCTCTTCCGTTCTGTTACTTTCTTCTGAGACGACATCTGCCGATATACAGGGTTGCTGCTTTCATTGATTAAGATCTAATAATTAAGCAACATTTGAATATTCGACTGAAATGATGTTATCCAAAGAGGAAATTTATTATATATACAATTCTATGATTGCAGATTTCATGTATTGCTGGAGTTTAACTTGAACGAATCTGTATCCGAATAATAACCTGGATAGAAACACTAGACACTAGAGTAAAGTGGGTCAAGAAGGTCAGTTTTTTGGCGAGCTTGTGCGATGGTATTTTTTTGCACTTATTTTGACAAATAAGCCCTCGTTGGAAAGGTTATACATCTGGCAACGTTTTAATGTTTTTGTGCACGGCTAAATAATGATTTTGTGCATGGCTAAATATTTTCCAAGCCAAATCCAATAAGACTAAGGTACTTTTTTTCGATGTCTTTAAAATCTGAGGGTACGATGGGTCACAAAAACGTGATGAATATAGTTTTCGTCGAGCAATTGCTCCGCTGCCAATGGGAATATCTTTACGTGGTACTGCTCGTTATTTTGACATTCCAAGATTAACATTGAATTCCATTTTCTTCATGTTACAATTTAATAACATAACATTCATTCATTTATCATTGAAAAAGCATAAAATTTGGGTAATGTATGTACTAAATCAACCAAAAACACAGGCGGTCGGGTTTACCCCACCATTTTTGAAAACAGAAAAAATGAACGTTTTCGTAAAACGCTAATATCTCAAAATTTTCCCACGATACGAATAAAATGCTATGCATAGAAAGTTGCCCAGAAGTCTTTAATTTGATATATAACACGACTTGATCCGATGCAAAATTATTATTTTACAACCAAAACCATTTACTAGGTCGGATTTGCCCCACCTTACCCTACCTATTATACCCCTATAACTATATAACCCCATTCTACTCTAACCCTGTATGTCGCCGATATCTGCTGATGCTAGCCAGTTAAAAAAGGCAATTTGCTGGCTAACGGGATCTATTTGCTTGTCTGTCTGTTTGTTTGAGGGCAAATAGGGGCGGACTCAAATGCAGCATTTGGGCGGTTTGCCGCCGTCATTTTTTGGCGTCCTACCCGCCCCCAAATCGCCATCAAATCGCTTACGGAACGCACCATGTAATCGTCCTTAATTGGCTAATATGAAAATTATAAATAATGCTTATTTTCGGATTCAATATCTACTCACATAAACTTATCAGCATACTAGGTAATCACCACCAAACTATTGGAAGAATCAATGGTGAAATTGGTATTGCACACCAAAACTTACCACAATCTGACGTTCGTTCAGACTTTAGGTCAGGGATCTTGTTCTACTATACTTACACACGATTCCACAATTTCCCACATTCATTGGTTAAATGAAGTACACTAGAGTCTAGACAAACAAAATTCAAGCGAGAACACGCGAATTGTTAAAAAAAAACAATTTTAAGCTTAAGCTAAACATGAACCAACATGTTAGAGAAACGCGAAAAACAACCAAGTCCATTTCAGCCGGCGGAAAATTGGTCTAACTTTTGAAATTGCCTTTAAATTGTATCCGCAAATTGCATTTGTTCCTACGGGCAATTAGCACAGGCAAGTTGAGTCAAATGTCAAAGTGTTTAAATCGCCTAACCATGTTCGTTCGCCTTTTTTGACTGGGATATAACAAATAACTTCTTATCGGAAATACTGCTTAGTTCCAGTGAGATAAACAGACGAAGTAATGGATGCAAATCGGATAATGAAGTATCTGACATCCATAGGTGTGTACAGATTAGCTATAGCTAAAGTCCTGTTTCTAAAACTCCGTTAATCTATGTTAACTATTTTAGAAATACAAACAAGCGTGTTTATAGCAAAGCAAAACTACAATAACAGCTAGAAAATCTAGAAATGAAATGAAGAAAAGGTTCCTGTTCTCTTAACTTCTTGCGACATGGGAGTAAGGACTCAGTGGCTTCTAACCCTCGGATACCTCACTTCCTCTGGACTGTTTTTAACTCTAGCCTATACAACAGCAGTGTTTCTAGGGTTACTGTGCGCTAATTCTTCTTAGTACCTCTATTCATCCTACCCATTTGCACATATTAATTAGAGTAGTGTCTGTCTCTCTATTCAACGCATTAGCTCAAATGGTAGGATGAATAAGGGTGCGTTGTACTCAACTTTTCGCTTCGCCCAAACACGAGAATTTTAAATTTTCCAAGCCAGATTTTTTGTTGATCTGTTTCTTAGAAATGAAGCAACGACGTTAATGCCTATTTAAGCGCAATCCGACCACTGTAAGCCGAGTTGTCAGCAAAATAGTGTGACATCGTGACTAATGAGATAAATAAAAGCTCGCTTACCCTATATGAAAAAGCAAAAAGGATTATGCTCAGATTCGATTTGCTCCAAGACCGATCAATCTGGGCATTTGCACATTTGGTCATGGTTCGAAGCAACACTCGGAGTGTTCCTCCATTGTAAGCAGTAGTAAAGTACTCAGCTTCGGCACAACAAACATAAATATTTTTTTCTCACTAAACTCCCCAACTCTTTTTCTTTATAACACGCGTGCGCTAAGAAACCCCCTTGTGAAAATGCCTATCATTGATTTATTGCACTCTCGAGAAAATGAATCACGTAAATCATACAAATAATGGGAACATTTTTGTACACAAACAGGCATGGTAAACAGTGCGGTGTCGTTTTAACAATCATCCAGTACACTCAGTGCTGTTGTTCATATGATTTTGCAACTGAAGCCAAAAAGACAATTGTAGTTAGAATAATTACTGAAAGTGGAATGCAATTGCTACTATATCCGGTAGAAATCATTTCTGTACGCAGCAGGTAGTAGTTTCAACTTTTCGAGTGTTGCTGTTCTTACCAAAATATGTTAGAAACTTATAAGAATCAATGGTGAAATTGGTAAATTAAATATTGAACAAATCAATTCTACGAGACCATTCGATAAATGCCGCTTGTTGTAAGCATGGCCACCGAAATTGCACGAGACTATTCTAGAGGTTGAATACTAACAAATGAGTGATTTTTTACCCACTACACCTGACGCTCCTCTTAAACAGCAGCACCTGATCTGTAATCCTCAGTGTTTCGAAATGTTGGACCCAAAAGACGGAACATCTAATAAAAGCGTTTAACCGCTATTATCCGGAACTTGCTATAATCCCAATCTATCTAAACGTAGCAAGTCCTATTGCGTGCGTTGTGACGATGGTTTTGGAGGATTACACACTGACTTCATCATATGTCTGCTGATTATCTATTAAAATTATCTGAGGAATTGGTAAGTTGAAGCTCACACTAATTCAAGTCATATTAAAAACACGACAGTCTGATAGCCCCCAGGACGAGACTAATGTGAATGTGTTTAAAAGAAAATGTTTGTTATTTGTTAAAAATGGAATAAGAGTATAATTATGTAATTTTTTGTGAAATATCTACTAGATAAATAAATGTCAATCAATCAATCAATGATAGCCCCCATTGCCGCGGCCGCCCTCATCTCCATCTTAGGATAGACTGGAAGTTTTGATGCTTTACCCATTTAACGAAAGTTAGAGGGTTTATCAGACTCTTCCATAGATGTCGCAGATTTGTGGGTTTAGAAAGATAAATGGTCTAGGATTCGCTCCAAGCAAGCGATGCGATGTATAAAGCATAGTTTGTTATCTGATTGTTAAGTAAGTCTTCGAGTACACAAACACTCAAAATAAAAAAGATCTACTCAAGTTTTGAAGTTTATGAAACTGTAGGAGTATTGTCAAGAAAAGCTGATCTGCGTAATTAGAGCAATGTGCACTTAGATATTTATATTCGAGCGACCGAAAATAAAAGTCGCAAGAATGCTTTGCAAAACCCATTAAAAATATCTTAGAATGTAAAAATCGAATTTAAAAATCAAGCATAAAAATCGGACAGGGGTGCTTCAGCATTAGAATTGCTTAGAAAGATCTCACTCGAAAAAGTAGGCAAGAATGAACCTCCAGTATAATTCTCTCGATGGAAAATCTGTATAACGTTACTTTCAACATTAAAAGTCGATTAAAGAAAAATCGAAAATATTTTTTATGGTTTTTATACTGTAGGTTTTTTTAATCGACTCTTATTTCGAAGAGCTGCTGTCCGATTTCTACGCGTTTATATCGTTTTGTTACATTCTAATATATTTATAGGGCGAACACGAAATTATTGCGACACATTCAACAGGACATAACCTTTTTACCATTGGGTAAAAATCAACCAAATTTTGTACACTTTCTCATTGATGTGTATTGTTTACATGCTGTCAAACTCGAAGTAGTGTTTTTCGATTCAACGAAAATGGAGGTGAACCAACGCGAGTCGAGAGAACAAATTCTTTCCAAACACCTGGAATTTCCTGACCTGTCGCACAGGCAGTTGGGAAAAATGTTGAACATTCACCATTCAACCGTCTCCAGAGTGTTGAAGCGGTTCCAGGAGCGGTTGACGTTGGACCACGGCAAAGGAACTGGAAGGAAACCGGGATCGGAGAACAAAAAGACGGAGGGAAAGGTGAAGCGGATGATTAAAGCAAATCAAAACGTCTCAAGCAGTGATTTGACTAAAAAGATCGGCATGTCGCAGAGCTACGTCCAGAATACAAAGAAGAGAGCTGGACTACATACATACAAGGTACAGAACTTCCCAAACCGCGATGAGCGGCAACAATCGACGGCTAAAATTCGGGCACGGAAGCTCTACGAGAAGGTCCTGACAAAATATGGCTGCTGTGTGATGGACGACGAAACGTATATAAAAGCCGATTTTAAGCAAATTCCGGGGTTGGAGTTTTTCACCGACAACAGCAAGTTCTATGTGGACGACAAATTTAAGAAGAAGAAAATGTCGAAGTTTGTCTCCAAATATCTCATTTGGCAGGACATCTGCTCTTGCGGACTGAGGAGTGAGCCTTTCGTGACAAAGGGCACAGTAAATGGCGAGATCTACAAATCTGAGTGCCTCGAGAAGCGCCTTTTTCCGTTCTTGCAGCAGCACGACGAAGCTATTCTAAAAGTGTCCTGGAGTGGTATGAGGCCAATTCTGTCCATTTTGTTCCAAAGGACATGAATCCGCCAAACTGTCCGGAACTGCGCCCGGTGGAGCAGTACTGGGCAATGATGAAGCGGGAACTTCGGAAGAGCAAGAAGACAGTCAAAGACGAGAAGGACATGTTAAGAAAATGGAAAGAAACTGAGAAACTGGTACCGGATGAGAACTGTAAAGACTTTGATGGAGGGCATCAAGCGAAAATGCGTTCAATTTTACACTCAAGGCTCCATCGATTAACTTTTCTTTTGATTTTTGTAGTAAATATATGTATAAAACTACCCTAAAATTTTGATTAGATTTTGAACATTATAAAAAAATTGGCATGACATTTTCGGTGTCGCAATAATTTCGTGTTCGCCCTTTAAAACGAGTTTTACGAAGCATGTTCCGTTCTTGCGATTTTATTTTCCGTGTCTCATTTAGTCCGCAGCCAAATATCCTAGCTCGTTTTATATAATACAGATCAATTTTATAAAGCGATCAATAGTCATAGTTACTCTGACTAGTGAAAATCAGGATAATAGTACACAAGCCACTTTTATCGTACTTGTTTAAGGGCTGTTCCACGTTTAACGAAATTAGGTAGGTATTCACTCTTTCACAGTAAGAAACGCAATCGACTTAGCTGGAAAAATGTTGAACAGCTAACATATCACATATTTAACTGCAAAATTTGTAAATAAATGTGGAATCAGCCGATTAGATATTGATTAAATTGACCAAATCTTATCGGAATTCTCAGATTTAAGCAATACTTAAACAATAATGGTCATAAATAAAAAAAAATGTTTGGAAAACAATATATAACATACAGTTATTAAAATATCAAAAAATTGGAAAAGTGGCAATCTTTCTATGAAAACCCCGTTTTAACCGGAAAAAAAACATTGGGTTCTTTCCCCAAAATTATAAAAACCCGATTTGGTACATCACTGAAAAGGAGACTTGTGAGAATTAAGTTATTTCATCGTTAGACGACCAGTCCACAAAATCTGAACATGCATTAAATTAAGAATTAGGCAATACTTCCATGAATGTTCATGCCCATTCATTCATGCCCATGTTATTTGTGGACAACAACGTTTTTAAACAGCTATAAGTTGTTCACAAAAACAAGTAAGGCTACACACCAAAAAATAATGAAATTTAAACGACATGTAAATCAATACGAATGTAAACATACAACGATTGAATCGAAAATTTGATTGAAAATTACGTTAAAATCAATTGAAGCACCAAACAGCATACAATTTTACACTTTCATTCGTGTAATATTACATGTCATTCATTTTACAGCAGTTTTCGAGTAAAAATACATAAGAAGCGCATTGGTTTTCCGTTTAAAAAAACTGTAATTTTCAATCCACGTGTAAAATTATAATAAAATTCGTTGAAGAAAGCACGACAAGTCGTGTGTGTTTGTGGTGGAACTTAATTTTACATTTATATTCATGCTCCAAATAAACTTAAAATTACAAAATATTTTTTTCTGTGTAGTAAATGTGACTATAGCCTTTTATTTGAGTACTAGCAGGTACAAGGATCGGCTATTAAACTGGAGTTATTGCAGTTAGTCTGATTGAATTCCAATGGAGCAGTGATGCCATAGATAGTTTACGTTGACGACGAAAAATGAATTTTTCATATACCTTCGTTAGGTTGCAATATTATTGAAAACTGATAAAACTTATCAATTTTGAGTGTCTTTGGCTACGTTTTCCACGCAATTGGACTATTGTAAATATTCTAGGAGAATTGTATTGAGCAGCTTCTATCACTGCGAGGGAAGCACCTATCTTTATGAAAAATGGCTTTTCGTGCTTCTTGACCCCACCGTCTTCAAGGAAAAATAGTTTTGAAATCCTACATGCGCTAGAATAAAGTTGGGCTTGAAATGGTTAAGAGATTGTTCTGCTGTATGAGAAAGATACGAAAATCTACGTTTTAGAAGACACTCTTGTACTACATCTGCAAAATAAAAAAAAATGGAAACAGCTTGCAGAAATTGTTCCTACCCATAAATTTCCATCAAAACGAAAACTTGCTTCTTTCACATCTCATATTCAAAATATTTTCTTTCGGAAGAACGGCTCTTAATTACCAGCCGATTTCAAAACCGATTGTGTCGGAATCAGTTGTTACATTCCGGTTGAAATTCAAATAGAAATCGTGTGTCGCCATTAAGAAGTTGTAGCTCTGAGATACTCTGCCAAAATTTATATACATATATGACACTCAATGTTTGTATGTATGTAATTAATGGACTCCAAAACGGTAAACCGATTGCCGTAAAAATTTATACGTACCCAGTTAAGCTCAGCCGGAAATGAACCGGAATTCTGGTTGGTGTCAGTTCGTATTCCGGCTCCAGTGACACAACCGATTCTAGTTAGAATCGGTTGTGTCACTGGAGCCCGTGTACGAACTGGAACCAGCCAGAATTCCAGTTCAATTCCGGCTGAGCTTAATTGGGTAGTAGACATTCGTTATGGAGCGTGTTTGTGTGCTATTGATTGGCGATTATCTACTCGCCAGATGGCGCTTCGGAACAATGTGTTTTACTTCATTTTCGTTGCAAGTTGCAGCAAAGCGCGACGGGTATTAGCTAGTATTCAATAAATATTTGGAATTAATATACTTTCCTGAAAGTTGAAAAAATTCTAAGACGGAAGCCAGATAAAAAAATCTGCTGAAACATGAATTTGTCCACCAACTATTTAACTCTCTTCTGTTGAAAAATTATTTGAAAAAAGTCTAATTAAAATGATGTCACATATCAATGAAAATTCTATTTCTCGGTCAAAATTATTCGAATTCGTGTTGAACATTCAGCTACTCATAAACTTGTTAGTCACTTACACGATAAAAACAAATATATAAAAAATATTCCAACTTTAACAGTATTCAGCACAAACAATAATGCGTGTAAATCTGATATGCTACCATCGTGCAGATGTACAGCAATGATCAAGCGTCGCTCCAGTCCTATATAACTAAAACACAATTAAAATTTTTTTTTTAAATGTCACCTGTCAAGTGAATAGTGTGCTAGGTTGTTAAAACACAATAAGGTAAAATTTTAATATGAAGGTGCTTGATAAACAAATTTGGCGAATACAGGAAGCCAAACGTTGACTGTAAGTAACAATAATAAAATGCTAGCAAAACTTATGATAAGGGACCAAAAGGAATTTATGTAAATGCAGTTTGAGAATAAATCGTTACCTGTAAAATCAAGCAGTTGACATTTAACAGACGTGAAAATTCTATCTTTCATCTACAGACAAAATCTGTGCTTGGAGAGTATCGCTTCGTTCGCATTTGTCCCCTAGCGCGAATGTTGATAGATGTCTTTTCAGACCTTTTCATAAATTGCTCGGGAATTAATCTGTCGCTCAGAAACAGCAAAGACTAAGCGTCGGCCAAAAGCGACAAGGTCAAGTAGATATTCGATACTCTACTCATCGCCTCTCATTACCCCTCTTTTTGTGCTATTCTGTAATTCTACCGATCGACAGTCGTCGTCTGGAAGGGGCCACTCCCAACTTTCAGTTTTTTTTGTCGAAAGTTTATTGCACCATACAGCAGCGCGATACCTAATACCTTTTGGACTTTTTTGTTCTACCAGTACCTGTGGCTGGTGGAATAATTAAGTGGATGCGACCTGCCAAGTAGCATGCAGGATTTCACACGGTTTATGCTGTCTGCCGACAAATAATTCCTCGGGGAGGCTAACATGAATGAAAGCTTGCTTTTTATAACATGTTGGGTTCAATCAGCGGTTCGGTGCACATCGGTAGTACTTAGGGTGGAATCTTGGCGAAAAATATTATTTGACGTTATCGGTGTTCTACCATAATATGAACTCAAAACAGACAATAATTATTTCTGGGTACAATTTGGTATCTGTTTTCCTGCCCGTGCAGAGAGGTTGATTTTTTCTAATCTTATAGGTATTTATTATATTATATTGCTAAAAATTTCGAGAAAATCTGTGTGAAAATGTATATCCACTGGTACAGACAGGAAACTAGAGGGGAAGGAACGCGTGTTCTCCTATTGAAGAAGATACATGATATTTGAACCTTTATCAATAGGCAAAAATTGAAATATTTTCAAATTGCTTGGAGTTTTAAAACTGGACGAATAGCTAACATTTGGTATTGTAATACAACATCAGCAAATTGCGTGGATCTCACCACATTAAATAACTTTTTTAGCATGAAAATTTTAGGAATATGTAAGGAATGTTTTTTTTAAAGCTGCTTCATTACATGGTAAAATATTTCGAGTTCATTTCAATCTGAGTTTTTCACAAGGAGATCGAAATATGCAACGCCTGAGCGCGGAGGGAAATTTTTTTCTCGCGTCATTTATCATGTTTATCGCAGAATTAAAAAATAATTCTTGGTACTGCAAATTCTGACTTTTTTATAGTGAAGAAATGAACCGATCAAAACTTTTGAAGTATTCGAGTGTGCAAAATAATTTTATCGGTTTAGTGAAAACGTCAGCATCGGTGTCGGTTTGTCATTCATTTGCAGTCCGAATCGTCACCCGGGTCCTCATCGATGCCTTCTTCGTCAACTGCACGCAGAGTTTTCATAGCTGTAGTGTCTGATGCCTGTTACCACCCAAATAAATTTGGTTGGAGATCAATCCGATTTATAATAATTTTTATTACCCATTTTGTTGAATATATAAAATCACTCGAATCCCACACCCATTTTCCCTCTCTACTAACCAAATCTAACATCCGTAATACCTATAGAAATTGCGTGGGTTCCCTGTATCTTCTTAAGTAGGTACTCAACTAACATTCCCTTCCCTTTAGCGATCGTAAGGACATGGCCAGGTGTGCAGTGAACTATATGGTCGTATAAAAAAAATTCACTGTATCAGCCACCTATGATGAGTGCAGTCGTTTTTGCTATGCTATTTCAATCTGAGTTTTTGACAAATAATTGTTGCAATAACGTTGTCTCATTTCTCCCTAATGCTACAATATGCAATATGCTTTCAGGTATAAAAAAACTGACTTAAAAATCAATTTTTGTTTTGGATTTTGGTGAGAAATTTGGTGTAGTTACTCCTACAATACCCGTCATAAGTTTGCAACCGCTTCAATAAATATTGCAACACCCATATTGAATATTACAACACCCTCCGAAAAGTTTAGCATGACCTAGGAAAGGATGAAATTATTGGGGCTTTCGGTACTAAAAATTAGCTACGCAGTTTTTTCCAGCTTTTCAATTTTTTAACTGTGGTGGAGAGCAATTTTAATATTTTTGTCCCAAAACCGCATAGTGTTTCTAACCAAAGAACATAAGGGCATGTTCAGGAGCGTTTTATTTTATTTTATTTATAGGAGTTTCAAAAAAGAACTGGAACTGAAACATTCACATCCCCAGCAGAGCGGTTTGTTTTATAATTTCGAACAGTTTTGTTTCAAAATTTAAAACTGTTATACGACTCCGTTCTATTTGTTGCTGATTTTACAACACGTTTAGAACGATGTTTTAAATACATACAAAGTTTTCAGCACAGACACTTAGACCCGATAGTCTGGGGAAAAATAAATTTGAATGT
Source organism: Topomyia yanbarensis (assembly GCF_030247195.1). Lineage (NCBI taxonomy): Eukaryota > Metazoa > Arthropoda > Insecta > Diptera > Culicidae > Topomyia > Topomyia yanbarensis. Next base: position 305,889,652 of record NC_080671.1, on the reverse strand, counting down.
AGTAACGCTGAAGGAATGGCGAGAGATGAATTTTAAACTGAATAGAACATCCTCTAAAACTGCTGCTGGGAACAGCAAGTTCTAGTTTTAAAATTTTCCGGTTTATTTAACCTTAAGGTCATTCGCCTCTTCAAGTTAGAAAAATCTCTTATGTAAAATTTCTAACCCCATGTGCGGGGTGGGGACTCGAACCCAGGTGCGCTGCGTATAAGGCAATCGATTTACCAACTACGCTACGCCCACCCCCTTGAAAACCAATTTTTTCCATTTAGGAGAAATTTGGATAAAACCACATTTGCGCGTAATTTTCAAACAATGTCTTGTGTCCTGAGTGACGAAGCTCTTTTAGACTTGATATGTATTGTATTGCAACGCGAGTGCAAATAATCGGCACGGCAATCGAAAGATGCTTCCAAACGAAAAAAAATGCTAATTGAGCGTGGTAGTTGAATCCATTACAAACATTTCAAAAGATATCATAGATCCACAATTCGAATATTTTGTGTGAAAAATTTACCGCTCGGTTTTGATAAAAAAAAGCTCTTTACATAACTTCGTGCTCCATCGAAATATGTTACGGCAATTCATATTTTCAAAGCATATCACATACAAATTGTCCGAACCATAATGCTCGATGGAGAGCATAGATATTTTTAAAATTAAGTTTAACTTCAATGGAATGGAAGAAGATACTATTTACGTCCCTAGTGAAAAAGCGAACTGTGAAGAAACTACGATTGAAGGTTTTTGTTTACCCCGTTTTGCTTGCAATTTGCATATGAAACAGATTTCGTTTGTTTCTCTTCAGTCTAGATCAAAATGTAGCTTGCATAGTTTGTTTTACTTACATAAAAATTCAGACTGCCGGGTCGATGAACTCGAAAACTAATGAAAATGCAAATAGCACAGACATAGACTTCCATACTCATCATATAGATCGGACAAACATTTGTATGGTCAGTCAAAAAAGTTACTAATTCAATAATTATATAATCTATGACAAAAATTACCTAGAGAGACATGATAAGATATGCATTCTTGTAAACTAGCAATGTTCTATTTTACAAGCAATAACTAAGGAAATCTTTAAAATCCTCAATGCTTTCATAATTGTTATTAAGATACAACTTTCGTGTTCACTGCGTTAAATACAACGTAAAATCGCAGTTAGATATGAGAAAAAACCGTTGTTTTAAACTACTGTTATTTTGTCGAGTAGTTGGGAAAAAAAGATAAATTACCCTAGCTAAACAATCTCTTCGTATGTTTTATTCGTAACTAGATATACATTCTACGAAATAAAATCACGGCGAAAGAACAATTACTGCACCCTGTGTGTTCCAATACGCAGACCGGTAGGTAGTAGCTCAGCAAATTACCCGCCAGAAAATAGGAATGTGTGAAGCAGAGAAGTTTGCCAGACACGTTTGTCTTCATGCGCAGTGTTGTGTTGTTATTGTTTTGTCATTATAGAAAGGCGCCACTGCAAGCAACTGTTTAACTATGGTCGATTTTCTTTGTTACTCTTCATCATCAAGCTTCCCGATTCCGATTCCCCATACAATACACCGCCTCGTAACGTCGATGATATATCGAACAAAAGAAAAGGAAGGTGAAATTCATATAGCCTACCGCATCATAGGTGCACAAGTGAGAAGGAGAAATAAATCATGGAATGCAGAACACATCGAAAGAAAAAGAAGCATGTTGGGCTGTGAGTTTATATATCACATTTTATCATTTAGCATTCTTTCTGACTTTTGTATTCTCTACAGGAAATGTTAGAGCGGTTCCTATTTGCCTTTTTTCATTTTTGAATCTCATTCTCAAGCAGAATAGAAGCGGAATGAAGAGCATGAGATGCTGAATTTAGGCCGACAGGGCAACGGGCAAACAGGTAGGACAAGATACTTCAAATGATTGAAATGGTGCTTCATTCAACATTTTTGCTTTTGCCTATCGTTCCCGCAAACACTCGTCAAATAAGAAGAGTACGAACGTAGATTCATCAAAATGGGACAACTTGTGGTAGATTTTTAATCCATTTCCTTGGTACCCAATCTGTCGAATGCAGTCTGTCTGATGCTATATGCTTTCAAGGATACCAACTATGATATATATGAATAAAAAGTTGGAACGATGATATGTGCTGTAACTGTTTTAGGAAATTAATGTATTTCGTATGGAAGCGAGTAATAAAGTTTTTCTATCGAACCCTACACTACTTACTACCTAATATAAGTGTCTGTCGAGAAAGTGCCACAAGAAACACGACAGCCATTTGTTGCGACTGTGGAAACGATTCAGTTAATGATAATGCACTGAATCATCTTTTCCATATTTAGACACATTATATCTCTAGAATGCATGGTCAAGAGTTGTTCAGTTTTCGTATTTTCCTATGAAAGAAAATTATATGATTACATGGATTTTGGCCTAATTTTAAACCAGGATTGCATAAGACGACATGATTCCAAGGGCGAACCATTTCACTCCTAATGATACTATTTACGCGAACCGTTCTCCGCACGTTATCCCGACAGAAAATAAATACATAGTCTTTCTATACACCCATATTTGAATACATTCAATGCTACGGTATACCACATCCATTCAGGCCTAGTGCTACTTGAATGACATGAAAGGATAAAAGCAAATATTTGTGTAACAGATGAGAGCAAAAGAGAAAACATGCACATATCTGAAAGGAAGCGTTTCCTGTAGCTTCCTTCGCTTCCCTTCCGGAAGCGACATTGTAAAATAGTTCACACGACGCAAGTATCGAATGATCTTTTGTTACTTGCTGGATCCCGAACGCCAAAAATTGTAGGTTTGCTGTTTGTGTGCCTATTATATTATAACCTAATGAAAAAAATTTATAAAAATATACTACATCGAATTCAACAAGATTACACACAAATTATGATGTTTTTATTGCGTAGTATGATTTGTAGGGCAATGTAGGGTGGGAAAAACCGGCACTGTGGGTAAAACCGACACCCCACAACTTTTCCTAGAAATCAAATTTTTATTCATTTCATAATGATACATTATTATTAGTATGTTTATGTAGAGCATTTGAAGAAATATTGGATTTACGTTAGTGCGCCGAATGTCATAAAAATAAACAAAATATACGACAGCAGCGTTCAAACTCGTCTGGATGTAAAATTTCGTTGGTAGATTTTAAGGTTTTAACCGAACAAAAGCTTTTCAAATCACCCCATTTTTCAGTACCTATTATTATCGGCCTTTCTCATGATCAACTAGGTGCATTGAAGATGAGTTTGAGAAATTCGATATTTTTAATTGCTTTTATAAAAAAATGTGCGCTGTTGGGGTAAAACCGACACCCTTTGGTTAGGGTAAAACCGACACACTGTTAAGATGGTTGTGATTACTTGCGATTCATTACAAAAGGCTGGGGATCTTTACACTATTAGCACACTATAGTAATAGCTGAAATACACAGAAATACTTTTATTGTGTTTATTTCTTATAAGTCTCTTTAAAAATCAAAAAATGAATTTTTACTTATCTGATTCTATCGAAGCTTTTGCTATTTCTGCAAAAAGCTCATCAAACCGAATTTCTAGTGTTCTCTTGGTTTGTCATAGACGAACTTTATCACAATGAGACAATGATATTATGTATACCAGAATAGATCGTTGATGATCAGAGTCCGAAAAATCAAATCTGAAAAAGATAGTTTTACTAAGAAGTGTGTGTGTGTGTCACTTATAAGTGAATGAATCCAATTAGCAGAACGTAGAACGCTTGCAAATCTTCTCTTACGAAATAAAATGCCACTGGAGGTTGCAATGATGTGCGCAAGGATTATTTGGAAATACTCATATCAATAAATAATCCTATAGCATAAAATACTCTTATTTACAGTACTACGCTTTCGAACTTTCTTCCCCTCACTACATGATGAAGCAATAAAAAGTACATATTTCCATCATACATACTCACACTTTATTAATCACGCATATATCTAATTTTTAATAAAGATAAAGATTTTAATACAGTGGAGAGAAAATAAATTAAATGGGGTGTCGATCTTACCCCTATAGGGTGTCGGTTTTACCCGCAGTGAGTCACTTTGTTTTCCAAGTTTTACAACCAATAATTTTTAATGAAATTAATTTTTCGAAGCGTTGAAAAAATTAAGTCTTGTTAAGAATTTTCTGAAGAAGAATTGTGCATTAAAATTATAATTTTATTGGTTTTGTGGCAACTTAGAAAAATGTTAAGCTTAAGGTGTCGGTTTTAACCATAATTCCCCTACCACAACTCTGGATAAGTTCACTCTTTTTATCCCTTCACACATTTCAAACACATTCTTTCGCAAATGTTTTGATGAATTTCTATATATATAAATCCTAATGAACCAAACACTTGTGCCTCTCGAACACACATGTGCGCTTCTACTAGAGGCTATTCTATAAATCGAATATGGCATAAGTGCCGCCTATATATTATAAACATGTTTCGATACAAAGTCGTGTACTCTGACTGAGCATAAAAAATCCAACATGAGGTTATTTTTTCAACAGAGCATTTTCTAGTGGTAACGGGTGCTAACAGCACACTGTGATGCTATTGGTGTTCAGTATTGTTTGCCATTTCATAATGAAACGACTTACACTGGCTTGTCACAACTGTATTACGAGAATCAGGGCTCTGCGACGAATGTGTTTGTGCTAGACATAATCCGCCAACGGAGTCCACTATTCGCCATACAATCGATAAGTTAGAGTCGCAGTTCACGTTTTTGGATAATAGGTGACCAAATCGGCCACATCCAGCAGCCAGTGAAGAAAACATAGCACCACACAGTCTAGCCAGACAAAACCAAAATTTTATTTTAAATTGTTCATGATTTAACATTTTACTCTCAAGTTGAATAGAGTCTTCTCAAAATATTACGTCTTGAAGACAAAAGATAATTTTTTTACAGAACTTCAAAGGTGAAATAGATAGGCAATTCGAAAAAAAAACTGTTAAGCTTGTGCTATTCAAAAGAATTTATCTTTTTAGTTAAGAATCGGATTAGGTTTCACTTGAAAAATTATTCGCTGGACTTCTACTTGCCATTTGATTTAGTCGATACAAGCATTTCTTCTCGCTCAGACATGAAGAACAAATAATAAATTATGCATTAGATTAAAATTATAATACTCAAGGTGGCTGTACTTTATTTTTGAAACAGTACGGAAAGATCGATTGTAGTTAATGACACTTGAAAATTATTGTATTTTCCGAAAATGAATGTCCTGTTTTGCCCCTTTCTGACACGAGATATGAAAAATGGTGATTTTTCATTTGATATCTGAAGGAGACGCATGATAGTGTTTGATTACTCGGGGTTCGCAACATAATTTATGAATGCCTTTTAGAATTATTAACAATTGATGTGCATAAAGTTAGCAATTGAAAAAGGTGTACTCTGCTAAAAATTTACCATACCAAGTTTTTTGAAAATCTATTTTCAGATATATATTGTAAATGTTGAATTTTCGAACCACCTTAAGTACCAAAATTTAGAGACAAAAGATAAAAAATAACTTAAATATAAATTCAGCGCCACAAAATTACCGCAATGTGAAGTCTTCGTCAAATTCGGGCCACTTTTAAGGGTTTGTCCGACTTTTGTAAGATCAGTGTGCGGCGCACAGAGGAGTAACTAGAACAAATTCCTGGCCAATAACCAAAAAAATATATTTTCGGTTTTTTGTTTCGTTATATTTTTTTACATACTCAGAAGCCTACTTATAACGTGGCAAAATTATGAATATGTCGAAAATTGTTAAAAAAATTTTTTGCATTGATGCAAAATGGTGATATTTTAAGGGGTTTTATATATCCAGCAATATCGCTTTCTAGTGATGAAAACTGTATTAAATAAGACAATATTAGGCCATTACAAATCTTTTTTAAAAATTATGTCCAAGTACAAATTTTTTTCTGAAGGGGGGCAAACAAAAAATAAATATTTATTTTAATAAACACAATTTTTTTTCTTTTTGCATTTTCTTTCGATTGTTCTCGTGGACGTTTCCGCAGGGTGATTTCGTATAGCGGGGTTGAGCTATTTGTTTTACTAGAAAAATTCAAGCAAACATTACTGAATCAATCAAAAGTTCACATAGGAAAGGGATGCTAAAGTTTTCGTTTTAAATAATTTTCCCAACAGTGCAATTTTTAAATTCCCAATAAAAGCTTGAAAGTTCTCTAAGAACTTAATGTAAACATTTAAGAGTACTTTAAGGTATTAACTTTTGGTTGCTTGAATAGATTTCGTTCCGTTGTGGCGGCACATGGACCGACTGTACACACAAGGCATGAAAATCGGTCAAAGGTGAACCTGCTTGAGAACAATGTACAGAAACAGGATTGCAACATTTCACTTATGGACTTTTGGAAAACATTCTGGAATGAATCCAAAGGTAAAGTGTGCGTCAATGGAATTATTCATCTCAGATATGGTTTTCTCTGATATTTTTTCTATTGCGTATTTCGTATACAGTAGCCTGGCGAACGTACATCCTGTGCATACTATATTTTTTCGAACTCTAGTGGAAACATCAGCTTTGGTTTATCGCTTGTGCTTGAAGACTTGTAGATTTGTTTGTTTGGTACATGATAGTAATTCGGCTCGGTTCCGTGTACATCTTCGAAATCTTTGCATTTTTCTCCATCTTGTTGCGCAGTAGGTCGCCACATCAGATAAATTCATTTGATAGTCGTACGGATTTATGAAATGTATAGCAATCATCAGTTCATTTTTTGCCTTTTTCATATAAGGAAGACTGTGCAATCACTCTGAAATCACTCTGAAACTTTTTAAGCTACACCCGGAGTGTCGAGTGTCATATACCACTAGATTCAGTTCGTCGATATCTGAAAATGTCTGTATGTTTTATAGTATGGTTAAATAGCTTCAAAAGTGCATTGGCTCTAGGTGGGATTCACTCTTGTGCGTAACCGCTACTAATAGTCCTTACTTCTCTTCCTTCCTTTTGTTCCACGAGACTGCATCGAAGTGTTATATCGTGGGGAGGCTGATTCAGTCTTAAGACAAAATGATACATTAGAGCGGTTTAGCTCCGAACACATATCCGGCTAATCGCAGTGGTGAACTTCCGTTAGCCATTTGGCTCCCGTTTCTGTGAACCATTTAGTTCCTGTTTTCGCGAGCCATCTCAATTCCTCGTCGGAAGTTCTCCCGATACCGATGCCTGTTGCGTGAGTCATTTAGCTCCCAGTTTTGTCGCAATCTTCTCGCATAGTCCATAAATCCTACTCAAAGGGCCAACCAGTACATGGCGAGGACGGTTCGGCGATACCGGATGGAGCGTAGCTTCTGGTTCGCTGCTTCCGGATCGTTGAAAACTCGACGACCCACCGCTGGTGCTTCACTCGACCTACTCGATCTTGTCCCTGACGGTGAAACTAGTCTGCTCACATGCTTCGGTCCGGCGATTCCAGCTGGTTCGTGGTGCCCAGTACACTGGCGCCTCAAGCAAAGCTGTGGTTGCTCTCACAGCCTTCCCCTTAACATAATCATCGTAACTTTAAAAGTTCAAATATTTTCCGACTGCGCTGTCTTTCGGCTGCTAGTCATCACCAACTCTGTTTTATGATGGGCAATCGTCTCCGTGTCGAGTGTCTCCTCTTCTAGCGATTGTCCGATTACTTGGAACACCACATCATCCGTGAAGCCGAAAATCGTTATATCTCTGGGAAGGTTCAGCTTCAATACTCCATCGTACACTGCATTCCACAGCGTCGAGTCGAGGAACGTCAGTTGTAGTTGTGATTCTCCCTTGTCTGTCTCGTAGATCTGTGTTCGGTACTGAAAGTAGCCTTATAATATCCTGCAGAGTTATTCATGCTGTACAGCGAATGGGCGATTGCTTCCCAGCTAGTACTATTGAAGCATTCTTCACGTCTAAGGGAACCACCACGCAAAAACGATATCCTTATCTCTGCTGTCTCCAAAGCTCCCACAACCGTTTGGATGGATTTCACTGTAGACCTGCCTATAAGGAAGCCGAATTACATGCGATGCCGTTCTCACGGTCCGCGTACTTCGTTAGCTTGTTCAGGATTACTGCTTCTCTCTAACATTACCAAAGGATATATTGACTACGCTGAAAGATCTCCATGTTGTCCCGGCATCGGAAGCAACATCAGCTTTTGTCGCTTCCAATTATCGGATCGTTTTGAACATATCCGGGCTCTCATGTATCACTTCACTTTTATGGCTTTCGCCATCTCGATAAGCTGTTTGTTGGTAAATCGATCTTCATGTTTGTGATCATCCTCCTCACTGTACGGCGAAAATAGATTCATGTTGTGGGGGAAACTTTTCGATGGTGACCTCCATCTTTTCCGGGCACCTTTCAGGTGGTGCAGCTGAGCCTTTTATCTTTGTTATGCGAACTTTGTAGGTCTCTCCTAAGGAAATTCGCGTTGGCTTTGTGGCAAGGCTTTCTTGTACAGCTTGACTGCTTTGTTGAGAGCGGTTCTTGCAGCTCGCTTCCCTTGAGCTTTCTGACTTCTGTTTTAATTTTAAATATATTGGACACGGCTCAATGCGTTAGCACAACTGAGCCGTGGAGCGCACCTTGGGGGTCATTTGGTCCGTCTTCTCTCGCGTTTTCGTTTACGTCCATGTCATCATCGGTACTGCATTCATCTTGCTCATCGTCGGATGTTCTTATTTGTTGTTTGTGCTTACGGGTCGTTATTGTAAATCCTTCCTCATCGGTATTAGATTCCTTATTGGTGGTGTTGGTTGTTGGTTTGGAAACATTTGCTGTAATCGTTGTTACTTCGATGTTGGTAATGGCAGTTGGTTTAGTAGTACTGGGGCCGATCGTTGTTGAGCTGGTGCTTGTGAATGCCCGGTCTGCAGTCGTTGGTTTACCAACTGGTTGTGGTTTAACATACGATGATTGTATACCGGCTTTGGTCGTATCAGGTGGAATTTCTTTAGCAGTCTCTGCGCAAGGTTTCCCGTGGTGTAGCGGATGATCACAATTTTGACAGGTAGGAATCTGCCCTGGGTGCGTGACTAGGTGCGTGACTAGTTCGTTGAGAACATTCAACACCATGAGGTGATTTGCATGTGAAAGTCAAGTAAGAGGGAATAGGTTTTGTCGGACGCATTCTCACCACACGAACGCCGTTGCGGAGTCTTGGGAAGAAGTTCCTCCAAGTATCGTCCTTAATACTATTCACCTCTCCGTATTTTGACAGGATTTGTTTGGTAGCGAAGGAACTAGAACGTGGTGCCAGGTCATGTATCTTTATTTCAATACTGTCAACATCTATATACGTTGGGATACTGTATAAAATGTCATTACATTCGATGACGTGTTTCATGTTGTTCTGGGAAGCGAATGATTCTGCTTGACTAATGTTTTTTAACATATTCAGTACCGCATGACGTAAATGGTGGAATTGCACCGCATAAAGTACCGCAAGCTACGTTAAACTTCAAGTTCACCTTCAACATTTGCTCCTCTTCATGAATTGATGGTATTACCGGATATTTCGTGTAGTCAACAGCAACACAGTTTGCCCGCATCGTGATATATTTTTGATTTGCATTGTCACTCGTTGTTTGTTCACGTTTCACACACTAGGCAGAAGGAATCAATTTTTGTCTTTGCAAATAGACCAAGCGTCGCGCGAGTAAATTTGATTATTTGCCCTGCTATTGCAGCGGAGCGATTTCTAGCTTCTGAACTGAGCGAGATGAGAAACCGAAGTGATCTCCGACTTCGGTTCCAAGCTCGGAGGCAACTTATACGTAGATCGATAATCGTCGTATTGCACCCGGCGACCGTTTCTCGGTTTCCCATCCCTTGGTATGGTCGCATTACACGCCCTTGTTAGTAGTGCCGTGAACTCGTTCGCATTTAGGTTGAAGAGGATACCCTCAAATTCAAGTTCTTCGACGGACACGTTCCTGTGAAAAATCGCTGTTTTCCATCTTCACTCGTTTATATATCTCCCACATATTCATATTCATGTGTAGTTCATAGTCCTGTTATCAATGCTGTACCAGATCGCTTGGTGGTCGCTGTGGATATATCCTCGCACACTTTTCAGTCCATCTTTCCGGTTACTCCAAGGCTACAAAAATTGACATCGATAATGGATTGCCGGTTCCCCCTGCGGTAAGTGCCGATGATACCATTATTTGTAAGATCTATATTTAGCTTTGCTAGAGCATTCTTGATCGCTGATGGCCAGCCAAAGTTCTTTTGATTCCAGCGTCTATCTCGAAAATTTCGCATGTTTCTGGTTCTTGGAATATTTCAGAATTAATGTCTCTTCGGCTTCTTGGAAAACGACTTATTCGATTTTCACAAGCTTAGCCTTAAATGGAAGGTTTGGTAGCAGATTGTGATCTGATCAAGTTCATAAGAATCGCACAAATGGCTGCGGAAATACGGTATGAACACTACGATCCCATATGAAATCTTTAATTGTCAAAAACTTTTCGGTAAAGCTCATGTATATTGAATATTGAACCACATATAAATCGCCAGGAGTCTGATTTGAATTCAGATTGTTTCCTTATCGAAATTATTTTCGAATGCAACGATCGATTATGTCTCTATCGACTGTTGCGTTTAAAATGGAATCGATTCAGAAGTCGGTCTGTATTAGCCTTTCCATGAGATTTTCGTTTGATAATACACAGATGGGTCCTTCCTTCCGCGACCAGCAAACGTTTTATTTGTTGTTGGACTGGATCGATGATCTCATTTAAAATTCACATTTACCCGAGAATGGTCAAAATAAAAATTATCATGGGATGGTAATTTCTAAAACTACCATAATAGTTTTCAGTTACGAAAAGCAAAACTCTATGGAAGCTATTGTTGCTCTATAAAACGTGACAATTTTTTGAATTTTAATTATTTTAAAAAAATTATTTGCCCCCTGGTGACATAATTTTTAAAAAAGATTTGCAATGGCCTTATTAGAAATGTAGTTGAACGCAACCATTTGTATAACTTTAGCCTAAAACTAACTGAAAATAGTAGTGTTGCTGTGCACTGGACCAACGTTAAGAAATACGTTTTTTAAACATTTTATTCCAAACTTGAATGATAAAAAAGTTATATTAAACGGCTAGATCCGGCAAAGTTGCTGAAGCAGTATTACAAAACAAGTTTCCAGCTATTCAAAAAACATAAGAATTCTTCCAGACTTGTCCGATCCACAAATTCCAAGCGATTTGAAAATTTTGAAATTTTTACTAATTTGGGGTACACCGAAATGCTATAGGGCCAAATACTATATTTGGAAAAATGTATCTATATGAATACGTGCACAGACGTCTCTTCCCCTCTTCCTTTTCCACTAATCATTTGTTTATGCAATTTTTCCACTAATCATTTGTTTATGCAACAAATGTATTCACAAAGATATCCTCGAGATTACTAATATTCAGCAGTAAATAATTTTGGCCAGGATTCGACTTCAATTACTCCTCTGTGCGGTGGTGGCTGAATGTGTACGTGATGATCGCGAAGAATCGATTTAACGCTTTTCTCAACAGCTTGATTTATCGTATGCAACAACTTGGAATATTTTACGGAAGGATCTTGGTTATTGTCCCATGATAACAGACTGGTTACTGACCGAACTTGAAGCCCATAGTCTTGACAACATTTGGTTCCAACAGGACGGCACCACGTACCACACAGGTAATGTAACAATGGAATTATTGCGTGAGAAATTCGGTGAACGCTCAGTTTCTCGCCGTCGAGCTATCCAATTTTGTTCCATTTATTTATTCAGCATAACTGAATGCATTATCATAACGGAGTTTCAGTTTTCATTTGTTTAGAGGAGACCGGGGCTAGTTGGCGGTGTTTTCAGTTTCACTTTTTATCGCTTTGATGTAGGTAGATCTTGCAAAATAGAACATGCGGCATGAAAGAGCAGACTGTTGGCAACATCTCTGATTTTTTTTTAAAGTGTTTGATGCATTGTCTCCATTTTTAGAGACAAAAATATGTGACGCGGGAAACCCGTCAACCCACCCCGGCCCCGGGGTAAGTTGGCGGTATGAGAGTATACGCCAAAAACTAAGCGATCAAATGGAGATTCAATTACTTCAAGGGTCCATTTAGAAGGTGCTGAATTTCTTTTCGAGAAAACTGTATATTAACCGACATTTGCTATTATATTTCAGTTTCAATGCCCTATTCAAAAGCAAATCTTCGAAATTTTTCATGTAATTAACCGGAATAAATTTCTCCTACATTGGCGAGATACACAAGAAAAAGATTTTCTTACTTTGGAGTGAATTCCAGAAATAAATTTTTTTGATGACTTTTTTGCACTGTAAATAGTACCGCCAACTTGCCCCGCGTGCAGCACCGCCAACTTACCCCAACCGCATATTTTATTAAAAATTATTTCAAAAATAACTTTTGTTTGTGGATAGATGTAATATCTATACGGATACTGAAAGCTCTTTTCACGCGCTATCAAAAAATATACATTCGGGAAATAAATTGAAAATCACCCTAAATAACGCAAAGTATTTAAAATTTATTTAGAAAATTTGCTTGGTATGCTCGAAAACACAATATCACTTACAACTTCCACCAAACAAATCGTTTTGCAACAAAACCACATCGGATAACAGGATCACATAACATGAGGTACACAAGAAGAGGCAACGGTATATGTCTAATTGAAACAGAGAAAAAGGGATTCCTCCAACTTACCCCAACCGCCAACTAGCCCAGGGCTCCCTATTAGTTGACATCTTGCTGCTGCGTGTTGAGATCCTCTTTATTGGCGTTGTTGCATTGTCTGCCGCAACTTAAGGGTCATTCTATCCGTTTTCTCTCGTGTCTTCGTTCACGTCCATATCGCCATCGGTACTTCATTCGTGTGGCTCACGATCGGATGTTTTTATTTGTGCGGGTCGCTGATCTAAATTGGTCTTCGTCGGCATCTGATTCTTTTTTTCTGGTATTGGTTGTTAGTTGGGAGGCATTTGGGGCAATCGTTGTTACTTTGCTGTTCCTAATGACAGTTCATTTCGTGCTACTGAACCCGATCGATATTGAGTTAGTGTTTGTTATTGTGTAGTCCGCAGTCGTTGATTCAACAACTGGTTGTGGTTTTCCCTGGTGTAGCTGCTGATCACAGAACTGGCACGTAGGAATCTACCCTAAGTGCGTGACCAATGTTCGCTGATTAATTGTAACACCTTGTGATTTGCATTGAATGGTCAGGTAGGAAGATAGGTTTTGACGGGCGCATTATTACCACATGAACTCCGTTGCGAAGGCCTGGATATAAGTACCTCCAAATATCTTCCTTAACTTTATCCAGTTTTCCGTATTTTGACATGTCTTGTTTGATTAAGCCAGCAGTAGCACGCGGTGCCAGGTCATGTAGCTTAACTGCTATGGTGTCGTTGTCTATATATGCTGGGATACTGTATAGAATGTCATTACATTCGAAAGCGTGTTTCAAATTGTTCTGCGAAGCAGATAATTCTGCTTAGCTAAAGTTTGTAAGTATAATTATTCAATTGAATTTTGTAACCCTGTGGCAATTCACATATTCGCGTGTGTTCTTGGATGGCTCCGCGGACCGTCATTCCGACCGTGTTGTCCAGTGGATATGAATGCTTTCTTTTTAAATTGCGTCAATTGAAGGCATGGACCTAGACTTCTGGAATCGATGATAGAGACTTCCGAACGTGATCGATTCATGATCGCGCGAGTGCGGGGGATTGTAGGTTCGCGCTTGAGACCGCATTTTAATGTTTATAAGTGCTGAGACGTTGATATTGTCACAGGGGTGTTATCATGTCTGCGAGAACGCGGGTGTAGGCTAAATGGATGATCGCGAACGGCTCAAGCATTTGTATGTTTGTTTGCCGCGTGTATGTGACTTCGTGTGTATAAATTTGATTTTTAAGTCGCCATGGAACATGTAGATTAGTGGACATGAGCATCATCTTTTTGATTGGTCCACCTGAAGGCATTGGACTTATGCTACTAGAACCGAGAAATAGGGTTTCCAGATGAAACCCATCCATGATCGCGCGAACACGGGCGGTGGTTCACTCTTGAGGCCGCCTTCGTGAATTTATAAGTGCTAAACCGTTCACTTAGTCACCGGGGTGTTATCCTGTTTGCGAGATCGTGGGCGTGGTTGTACCTGGATGATCGCGAAGGACTCGAATGTTTGTATGTTGACATTTTTGTTGCGTGCGCTAGTGTGTATGTGTGTATGTAACTTCGCGTGGATACATTATTTTTATGGGCATGCGACCATTCGCATGTTTTCGTGTTATTCAATGATCGCGCGTGGACGTCTTCGTTTTTGTTTCTATTGTTCTATTGGTCCAACTGAAGGCATGAGTTTGGGCTGCTATGATCAAGGATAGACTTGCGGACGATTACGCGAGCGGTGGGTTGATGGTTGCGACCGCGTTGGTAAATTTTTAGGTGCAAATGTTCACTTAATTACCGGGGTGTTTGAATGTTGGCGAGATCACGGGCGTTCGCAGTTTGACCAGGTTTGTGATATCTTGAAGGCCACGGTAAAGATTTGATATCAAGAACAAAAAGTATAAAAATAGATCAATCGATATTGTGAATAAATTTTCCATGGAAAACCACTGATTAATAATCTCATCCCTGTATATGGCCTGCGTTACGCTGAACCGAACTGAGCGTCATGTTTTTTCTGATATTTTTCATGCCAAAATTGATTTTTAGATAATTTAGCGCGACTGTTTTTTTTTTTTAATTTTAGTAGTGTATAGCATTTAATTTAATGTTTTGAAATAATTTCAGATAAATGTCCACAGAGACCGTGGTCAATTTTGGTTATTTTTTCGAGAATTACTGGAGAAATTTCTTAAAAAATGCATTCAATGTTGGCCCCAAGCTCAGCAGTTGCTTGCAGTATATTGAAGAAATTTAACATAACACCTTCAAGAAATTCCAAAGACGTCAATCGCAAGAACGATGCAGTGAATCGAATTTACCATTTTCCGAATGGACTTTGAATATCGTCTGTAATAAATCGATCATTGCAACGGCCGCCCTTATGCGAGGCCTTAGTAATGTCATTACTGAGCAGTAGTGTCACTTTTAATGATCATCTAAGGCGAGTAATGACGGAATTCTCATACAATTCTAGTAATGACATTACTGTGTAATGGTGTTGAAGTTAAACGCCGTGTAATGATAAAGAATAAAAGAAAACGTCATAAAGAGTTTGGTTCGTTACCCTGTAATTCGCTCACGAAGAGCGAATCCTTCTGTAGTAGTTAATAATGAAGTAAATAACATTTGATTCTGCCTTTATATGCTGTTACTGATTTGGCTCTTCTACGCTCGGGGTTTTAGGTTACTATGTTTCTGTTGTTTATGCAAATTGAATGATTTGCCTTTTCTTTTATAAAGGAAGAAAAATGGAATAACCAATTTGCGCATAAAAGCACAAAACCTAACTTTGAAAAGTTGAATTTTATTGTTTTGTGTTCGACTCGTCAGTAACTGGCACCAACCTGTTGCCAGTTAGACGATATATACCAACTAACACTAAATTGACGCTAGTTTTACACTAAATCCAAACGGTTAACAGTAAACTGTTTGAAGGGTTCAAGTATTCTAGAGCGAGATTAAAAATAATTTGATTCTCGCCAATTTTTCCTTTTTTTCAGAAATTAATAAATAAATGAATACCCAAATAAGGCAGAATCGTGACAGAATATCATTCCTCTTGAGAAGTTTACTGAAAACTTTCACTATGTAGCTTGATTAAAACTGAGAAATCTATGGTAAGATCAAATTTTACAAGTAGCTGTAAATAAAAATAAATTGAATGATATCAGTCAATACATTTTTGCTTCCAGTATTTGTTGATAAGAGAATTACGGGTAAGACCGACACCTCACGACTTTTCCCAAAAACAGGCTTATTCATTTTACATAAGAACAGGTTACTATTAGTACAACTTTGAGCATTCAAAGATCAATTGAATCTGCAATGGTACGTCAAAAGGTTTAACAGCAAACAAAACATACGGAGCAACAGCATGAGATCCGCTCGATTTTGTTTGTTGATTTTAAGGTTTCAACCGAACAACTTTCTTATCTGCCTTTCATGTCAATATCTGGGTGCTTTGAAGACGAGTTTGTTTCACGCAAAAATTTAATTGTTGGGGTAACACTAGCACCCTTTGGTTGGAGTACACTATTATCAAATTATGGTAACAGTAGAAATACACAGAACCACAGAAACTGTTTTGTTCATCAAATTCCCTCGAAGCTTTTGCTAATTTTGCACTGTGCCCCTTAAACCAAGTATAGCATAATCACGGGTTGCGATAGATATAATATTTCTACTATACGTCACTGTAGTTTGACACGCGTTTAGAGGTACCACATTATAGGGTGATATGATGATTGATGTGTTATCGCTTATCAAAACTGATGGCAAAGTGCACTTACCTGTAACTGGGTCAGTTGGCATGTTGGTTCTATCGAAACCTCGCTGTTCGAAAAGTGGATGCACATTAGAGCAACTCCGTTTGGTGGCAGAAACAGCACCACCCTCATTTTGCAATTGATTTTCACTACTGTTTCCACCGGTATGACCAAGTGATGGGACCGTATCGGCTGTTGAGACTGACCATTGATTCATCAATATCAACAAGTTCAGACTTACGATGAGGAAATCATGACGTTTATTGTGTGCCATTTTCACCGGTATATCCGATACAGCAGTGCAACACGTTAGTCTGATTATCTTTTATGAGTTAACTTATTGAATTCTGCAGATGCAATGTATCATGAAAAGCCGGTCATAATTTTCGCGCACACATTCACATAAGGTTTGAACGAATACCCCTTCAATACAGGAATGTGCTCCTTCAGACAATCTCGAGTAACAAGAAGTTGAATGACTTTTGTACGATTGGTTATGTGTTCATATTTTTTCTCTTCTCGCCTAATATTCAATGCTATCGAAATACACTTAACACATTGCAGAAATTCACAACAAAAATATCGGCAGTATAGTAATGTTAGCGCGCACTGTTTGAATCACATGAGGACAAAAAATCCAGCTAGCTAGTTTAACTGTTTGTAAATCGATATACTGATAAGACCAGACGATTTTATCATTTTCGTCTAAACGCAATATTGGCTAACGTAAATGATAGCATACACAGTACACTCGTTCAATTACGGGATTAGAGCAATCCACGCACACTATGGAAACTTTCTCTCACGAATCATGCGGTTTAAGTTGGTCACTTTGATGGGTATGAAAAATACTTGAAGTTGATTCGCTGTTCGTTTCTTTTAAGCAGAAACCTAAGTGCAACTTTGATTCACGCTACTTCACTATCTTGCAAGAGTGCGCAACATTACACCACTACAAGCTCACGATAAAACACCAAGTTTACTCAATGCGATGAAAATTCAGCAAACTATAAAGTTGGTTCTCCAGACATGATTGAACTTCATCAAATGTTTTCTCTCATCTTAAATGAACACAAAAATATTTTTTCCTAATTCAGTACTAATTAGACAGCAAAACTTGAACGAATTGTAGAATAAAGAAAATTATTAAAACTAAAAATTGTGCGAAATATATCTTTAGATCGCAAGCAAACTTCGACCACCAAACCACACCAGAGCAGAAAACGAACTGAACAAAACCAAATTGTGAGAAGTCTCTCGGATTTTTTGCATCCACTAGCCTCTTCTCGGCTCTCGCTCACTAGTACCTTGAAAAGCGATGCCGTTAGGACAGAGATGCCAGGTACTTTTTTCAAATGTCTGCAATAATAATTTTAAAAGTATGGGAAGTACAAAAAATGTCAGGAAAGCTAGTGTAACCTAAAGCCTGTATATTCGAAAATCTGCAAATATCTGCAACAAAACTAAAAAATCTGCAAATATCTGCAGCCAAACTAGAAAATCTGCAAATATCTGCGTCATCGAAAAAATCTGCAGCCTAAATTAAAAGTCTGCGAATTTGCAGACTTGTCTGCAAATCTGGCATCTCTGCGTTAGGAAGAAGCAAAATTATACGGCGAAAAAAGGATGAATGAAAAATGCTGATACGCCTATGCGTGCAAGAGAGAACTCTATAATGGCGACGGTCATCGCAGTTGTTTCTTTCTCACAACAGCGATTTCGTATACTTTCCATTTCATGTTATCTCTTGGTTGCGTACACGCTTGTGAGAAAATACATAACCATCAACTAAACTAAACTTAAAACTAAACTGCTCTTAGGGCATGTTCAGGAGCGTTTTATTTTATATAGGAGTTTCAAAGTAGAACTGGAACTGAAACATTCACATCCCCAGCAGAGCGTTTTATTTTATTATTTCGTACAGTTTTGTTTCAAAATTTAAAACTGTTATACGACGCCGTTCTATTTGTTACTGATTTTAAAACACGTTTAGAACTGTGTTTTAAATACATGCAAAGTTTTCAGCAGGGACACTTAGAACAGATAGACTGAGGAAAAATAAATTTGAATGCAGTAACGCTGAAGGCATGGCGAGAAATGAATTTTAAACTGAATAGAACATCCGCTAAAACTGCTGCTGGGGACAGAAATTTCCAGTTTTAAAATTTCCAGTTTTATATTATAGAACTGTCAAAATTATAAATCTAAAACAAACTCTCCTGAACATGCTCTTAGGGCATGTTCAGGAGCGTTTTATTTTGTATAGGAGTTTCAAAGTAGATTTGAAACTGAAACATTCACATCCCCAGCAGAGCGTTTTGTTTTATATTTTCGAACAGTTTTGTTTTAAAGTTTAAAACTGTTAGGGCATGTTCAGGAGTGTTTCAGTTTTAGATTCATAATTTTGACAGTTCTATTATATAAAACTGAAATTTTTTAAAACTGTAACTTGCTGTCCCCAGCAGCAGTTTTAGCGGGTGTTCTATTCAGTTTAAAATTCATGTCTCGCCATGCCTTCAGCGTTACTGCAATCAAATTTATTTTTCCCCGGTCGATCGGCTCTAAGTGTCTGTGCTGAATACTTTCCATGTATTTAAAACACAGTTCTAAACGTGTTTCAAAATCAGCAACGAATAGAACGGCGTCGTATAACAGTTTTAAGTTTTAAAACAAAACTGTTCGAAATTATAAAACAAAACGCTCTGCTGGGGATGTGAACGTTTCAGTTTCAATTCTACTTTGAAGCTCCTATACAAAATAAAACGCTCCTGAACATGCCCTTAGGGCATCAGTTGTAAATTCATAATTTTGACAGTTCTATAAAATAAAACTGAAAATTTTAAAACTAGAACTTGCTGTCCCCAGTAGCAGTTTTAGCGGGTGTTTTGTTTGAGTTTAAAATTCATTTCCCGCCATGCCTTCAGCGTTACTGCATTTAAATTTATTTTTCTCCAGTATATCGGGTCCAAGTGTCTGGCTGGGTACTCTCCATGTATTTAAAACACAGTTCTAAACGTGTTTTAAAACCAGCTTCAATTAGAACGGCGTCGTATAACAGTTTTAAATTTTAAAACAAAGCTGTTCGAAATTATAAAATGAAACGCTCTGCTGAGGATGTGAGCGTTTCAGTTCCAGTTCTACTTTGAAACTCCTATACAAAACAAAACGCTTCTGAACATGCCCTTAGAGCATGTTCAGGAGTGTTTCATTTCTAGATTCATAATTTTGACAGTTTTATAATATAAAACTGAAAATTTTAAAACTAGAACTTGCAGTCCCCAGCAGCAGTTTTGGCGGATGTTCCATTTAGTTTTAAATTCATGTCTCGCCATGCCTTCAGCGTTACTGTATTCAAATTTATTTCTCCCCAGTCTATCAGGTCTAAGTGTCTGTGCTGAAAAATCTGCATGTGTTTTAAAATCAGCAACAAATAGAACGGAGTCGTATAACAGTTTTAAATTTTGAAACAAAACTGTTCGAAATTATAAAACAAAACGCTCTGCTGGGGATGTGAATGTTTCAGTTCCAGTTCTACTTTGAAACTCCCATACAAAATAAAACGCCCTTGAACATGCCCTTAGGGTAAAAGTACACTTTATGAAACAATGCATTTGCTCAAAAATCTCCCTTAGCCTTACACATGTACCTTCACAGGCGCGAGTTACCGTAAAAATGCTTTTTGTGGGACAAATATTGTGGGCCCTATTCTCACAGTCACGTCACTTGGTGACTAGAAGGAAATTTTCCTCTAGTCACTAGGTGACGTGACTGTGAGAATAGGGCCCTGTGTGTCCAAGACCAATCTTAAGGTACACGTTTGTCTTCATACGGGTGATTGTTCTGCAGGTTCATGTTTGAAGGAACCAATACCATTCAAACGAGTGAGCGATCATACGAGTGAACCGTATGCTCGTACACATGTGCTTTCATAAAGTGAGAAGCAGTTCAATGGCACCGTACCTCGTGAAGATTATATATTGAAAACACTACTAACCCATACACATGCGCTGTCGTACGGGCGAACGAATGTAAAAGTATGTGGCAAAGAATTCTCGGTACGAGCACGAAGCGAATGAAAAAGGGTTCAAGTGCACCTTGTGTGGCAAGCACAAACTTAGCGTGTATCCAATCATACTGGTGACTTTCGGCACAATTGTGATGTATTTGATAAAGGATTTCTTTTTTACGAAATCAATAAAACTTAGAAAGATAAACTTTATGACGAAAAATGTGTTACTATTCTATTATTTTACTGCTGAAGTTTTCTGTTTCTTTGTGCACGCTTCGGATTCATTTATATTCCATCCATTTCTAATGTCATTATCAGTTCGTTGTGGCATGAAGAGTACATCTTATCCGACAGTTCGCGCTCTGATCGGATAGCCTTGACTGAAGTGATTTTGGTTGCATTTGGCAATGAATTTTCCCTGCTAGACTAACGCTTACCTTTGAAGGGCGGTTTGCTAAAAAAAAATGGAAATTAAAACTCTATCAGTCGACAAACGAAATCTCATTCTTACCATTCTCTGGAACACTCTCATTTCCCGTACGAGCGGGCAACAGTTTCAACTGTAGATTCTTTTAACAGCATTCAAACGAATCTTTGCGTGATTTGCATTTTGGTTGATTATGGCTTCAATTCTATCGCTCTTCGCATATCGCCGGGCATTGATCGTTTACTGGCAGTTGTAATTGGCTGACGAAACGCAAGCTATCATTTCCTCCCAGCGAATCCTGTGTGTTTAAATTCTCTGTATGTCACATGACCAAGTGGCCTTCCAAAGAAACCTAACGCCAATTAACAATTCCAAGCACCAGCGGCCTTGATTGAGTTGGCTTCATTCTTAAAACTATCTCCGGTGACTTTTTTTTCGGTCACTTCAATCCGGTGAAATATATCTTTTTGTTCAAGATCGAGTGCTTTTTTATTCTTCGACCGATTGGTCAAATAGATAATAAAAATTACGAAACTTCCACTGGATACGGGATGAATTACTATAGAAGCGACCGCTCGTCACACAATCTGGAATGGCTCCCCGTATAAATAAATACCATTCCAGAAATCTTCGGAACCATTTCCTAACTATTCATATAATACTCACCATATTGGGAATACTACTGATACATTCCACCATTATAATTCAACTATTATACTACCATACTCATTTTAGTTACCATTTCCAATACCTTCCGTGTATCCTATATTGGAGACTTGTATATTACATTGTTCTTTGGCGCCAGAGGTTAATACTGCTCTAGGTGGGCTTTGTTATTCGCATATCTGTTCACGCTGCTCCAAAAACCTGTAGTTTAACATGATCAAAAATCCTCGTCTTCCAATATTACGGCGATAGCTCAGTTGGATAAAGCGACAGTCCAGTTAGTCTCAACCAAGCTCTCATCAGAAGATTGCGTGTAACAAAACGAAATTTCACCAATCGATAGAATTGAAATGTGAAAGGGAAGACATTTTTTTCTGCGCCAATATTTTATACATCGCTAGATCTAAAATGCATGCCACCGTAATCTGTATAGTTCTTGAATGGTATGTTGTCAAAATGTATATGGAAAATCGCATACTTTGGTATGGTGACTGTTCTCAACGACCCGTTGTTTGTATGGTCGAGCATGGAAAAACGACACTGGTTATGTTCGATATTATACCAGGCAATGGTTAATCTATTGTTGAACGAACCATATTGAAAATAGTTTTTCGACATTTGATACAATGGTTGGCATATGGTACAGATTTATGCGGGCCCAGCAGTCGAAGTTCTTCTCACCGGTAACAATTTTCACAATTCCGCAGGATGGATTTTTAGAAGTCGTAAACATTACATGTGGTTGCTCAGCAATTGAAAATCCAATAAACGAAAAAGTGTTGCTGGAGAAATTATTTTATGTTGCGTATTGAGGGGTAACTCAATGTGCTGGTACCTGGCGATAAATACCATGAACACTTTTTGTTTGGCAAATTTCATTAAGTTTCAGGTCGTGCCGTTGGCTGAGTGCAGTTTCGCAGTTGTTCGAGCTGGTGATTATGGAACCTCTTCAGGCTCATTGTAAGCAGTACCTAAGTGACGATCAACACGGCTTCACGTCCGGGCGGTTAACAGCGTCTAACCTGCTGTGTTTAACATCCTACATAACAGAGAGTATGGCACATCGTGCTTTACACGACGTTGTTTACACCGACTTATCTGCCGCTTTCGATAAGATAAATCACGATATCGCAATTGCAAAAATGGAGAGATATGGAATAAATTGTAGTGTTTTGCAGTTGTTTCGATCCTACCTCACAGACCGAGAGATAGCGGTTGTCATAGGAGATTGTCAGGCCCCCACCTGCATTTCTACGTCAGGAATACCTCAAGGACTTGGGACCGTTGATGTTTCTGCTATACATCTAGTTCTGAAGACTCCACGATTGTCCTTCGCATATGACCTCAAAATATTCCGCCTAATTCGTTCTATAGAAGATTGCAGATTTCTCTAACAGCAGCTTGATGTCTTTGCTGATTGGTGTAACACGAACCGCATGTGCGTGAACCCGAAGAAGTGTTCGGTAATATCGTTTTCACGGAAAAAGGATTCGATTCATTTTAACTACCGTCTACTAGAAACAGACATTGAACGCGTCAGTCTGGGAGTGATTCTGGATCCTCAACTTATGTTTAAACAACACGTCTCCTATGCAGTTGGTAAAGCATCTCGAGCACTGGGATGCATCTTCAGAATAGCCAAAAATTTTACGGATATCTATTTTCTCAAATCGCTCTACTGTTCTTTATCGCGATCAATTCTAGAATATTGCTCTGAAGTTTGGAGTCCAAACTACAATAATGGCGTTGAGAGAATAGAGTCCGTTCAGCGTCGCTTTTTACGTTTCGCGCTTCGTAGATTGCCGTGGAGAAATCCTTCCCGACTACCTCTCTATGAAAACCGGTGTCAGCTAATTCAACTAGAGCCCCTACATGTTCGAAGGAATACTGCAAGATCCTTGTTCATCGCTGACACTCTGCAAGGTCGTATAGATGCCCCAGCTATTCTGGAACAAATCAACATAAACGTCGCTCCTCGTACGCTACGCCACAACATTATGTTCAGATTACCATTCCGACCCACTAACTATAGTATGTATGGAGCCATCACTGGTCTGCAACGAATTTTTAACCAGGCAGCTACAGCATTTGATTTCAACGTTTCTCGACAAACTCTGCCTATACGTTTTCCCAGACTATTTAATCAATTAGCTAACAACACTTGACCTTTTTATTTGTTTTTAATTATTGTATTATTTTATTATTGTTAGAAATTAGATTAGTATTAAGGCCAACATCATTGGGGCTTTGATATGACTGTTGATGTATTAAACAAATAAACAAACAAATAAACCGGTCCTACGCCTCCTAGGAGATGAAAGTGATTTTGTGCTAATTCTGATTCACTGTTAAAATGTTCCAAGATGATCAACTGAGCGTCTACCATTTGTTTTCTACAGCTGCTTTGCCATAAAAATTTCGATGACCAAGGATCAGTTTCCGGTGGCACTGGAAAATTTGTGACTACCAGTTTTTACCGGAAATAACTGGTCAACGATAGTCTTTTGTACGATGGATTGGATCACTTCAAAAGCTCCTGTTTCATTGCCAGCTGCTGTCGCTGTACCCAATAAAGGAGCACTGGAAGAACTAGAGTAATAGTTAATGAAAATTTAAAAAAGAACATCAGTGCGGTGGAATATTCGGCCAGCGAGGATAATACCACGTTCACACTACGAGTTAAAACATGTTTTAACGCTATCTTGATGACATTGTTCTTGTTGCTAATTACTGTAACGTGTTTTAACTCTGTAGTGTGAACATTGTATAATACTATGTTCACACTACGAGTTCAACATGTTTTAACGCTATCTTGATGACGTTTTTCTTGTTGCTAATTATTATAACATGTTATAACTCTGTAGTATGAACGTAGCAGAACCAAATACAATATTTGTATTTGGTATAACTGTCAATGATGCCGACTTTAAGCAGAACTTCGTGAATGAATATTTTTTAGAAAACGGTACCAATTGGGCCTCCAGATTTGATCAAGCAATAAAATTACACAAGGAAATAAAGTCATCAAAAACAAAGAGGGGATACATTCGTGAAAAATTGATGTTGTATTTTGGGACGAATTGGTGACATTTTGTTGGTTTTACGCAGAAGCTTCGTAGAGAACAACACAGATTAAATATAATGCAAAGGAAGACCTGGTTCTTGCCTATGGAGCTGTAGGTCATGCTTCTAAGCACTGCCGCGAGTAACTTGAGTCGGAACAAGCTCCGGTATCAGCTCGTCGTTCTTTTTGCCTTGGTCATTAGCCTCATGCTAATTATAATGACGGCGTGCAACACTAGTGTATTTAAAAATGTAGGATTAAGGAATATAGTTGAATGTGTCCTTTACCTTACGCGGCCTTTGATATAAGACGATTAATCGCCCCTATTTTCCAGTTATGGAAAAACTCATATTAGGGGGCATATGAATCCGTAAGATAAGTTAAGTGCATATGAGCCCTGTTTTCTGGATATTCTAAAATTAATTTTTTCAAAAACAAGAAGGCAAAATGGATTGAGGTTTTTTACATATTACAAAACATACTTTAGTCTTGGATAATACTACTTACCTCTGGCTCTTTGAAGTTCACAATACAAAAAAAATAGATGAAAGGCGGTACCATGGATTGATGCTCGTACGTTCATCGAAAATCAAAAATTAGAAAGCAATCTTAAAACATAGTAAATTATATAGTCCTTGGACCATTCTTTTTATTTTTGAACATTGGGACAAAAACATTGCATCAAAAAATACTAAAGTTTTTGAAAAAACGGGTCAAAGGCTAAATTAATTATTAGGCTTTTAAACGAAAGTAGGGGATTGCTTTTGGGCGGTTCGAGAGCTATCCATAGTACCTACTTTGAAGACATGGTTCCTAAGAAAAACACGATTAAAGTGTCTACAAGTGTTTCAACCAAAATTTATTTATTTCTCCGAGTTCAGGAGGGAGGCCTAGTTGGGGCGGTTTTAAAAATTTATCCCTAAAATGTTAATATTTCAATATATGTAAAAAGAAAAAAAAGATTGTTTTAGGAAAAGAAAACTCTTACGCTTTTTTTAATTTCAATGGGCAAGCTCACTTCATCCGCGTTGACTTTCAGAAACGGATGAGAAGAGTCGTGAAGTATGAAGTGAAATTTGTCGTTTCACTTCAAACGCCGCACAAGGGTGAAGGGTGTTTATATTACCACTGTGCATGAACAAAACATCCCTTTAAGCACTACCATTTACAGGCCAACAATCGTTTAAATGAGATTCAAAATGGGTATCACTTCTTGGTACAAAAGTATTTGCAGAGCGTGTTCCTAACAAATATTTCGTGGTTTTTTAAACGTTTTAACAGTTGCTTTATTCAGCTCTAGCTGAATAAAGCAACTGTCATCGTAAACGCATGGACAACGGCCTGGAGGATCAGGTAAATGACATTTGAAATAACAATGAATATATTTGTAGTTTTATTAAAATGCGGAATGATTATTTTTCGTTTTTGCCTTTTGAGTAAAATGTACTCAAGTTTGACATTTTTATCCCAAACTCAAAACTGAGTAAAAGAGAAAAACTCAATTTTTGACTACGCGTGCACTTTTGATGAAATTGGGTGGCTGGCAACTCAAATTTGAGTTTTTATGAATGAGCGTGTAAGTATATATATATATATATATATATATATATATATATATATATATATATATATATATATATATATATATATATATATATATATATATATATATATATATATATATATATATATATATATATATATATATATATATATATATATATATGCAAGTCCTTGGTACCAGCTTCTTTTTGTTAGCACACATTTTTTCAGGCCGAAATTGAAATTGCAAATTAACTGCAAGAAATTGTAAAAAAAACACTGTATAAATGTTAGTAGAGCAAACCGTTGAACCACAGAGAACAGACGTCCATCTTCAGCATTCAACTTGTGTAAAATCTCTAACGGTTTCGAAGGTAGTTTGGATATCTAAACCAGGTGCGCTACTGTCGTCATGTTTTTTTTGTGGCTGAGTGCGACAGAATTGACAGCGGTTATTCCTCTACCCAGTCAAACTAGTCCGGAACCGATTCGGACTTCCAGCATGAATTTCAGCTCAAATGCGTCAACCGATAGAGTCGGAATCGGTTGTTTTCTTTGAGCTAGATTCCATGCTGAATCCATCCAGGATTTCGAACCGGTTCCGGAATCGATTTGACGGATAGTTGGGATAGGTTGGTGTGGCGGCGCTAGTGTTTTTAGTATATTAATTCAAATGTTTACACACGTTTTTTAAATATTTTTGTTCGATCATGGATGTCTGTTCTCTGTGGTTGAACCAACAAATAGAATAAGAAAAGGGTTCTAAGTGAGAAGTATTTCACTTGAAAGTAAAAAAAAAATAATGTGCGTGTATTGGGACTCGAACCCAGGTCGGTTACCATTCGTCATGGTTCGCTAATCGTGTCAATTTTTGGAGTAGGTACAATTACCTTTGTTAAACACATAATTCAGCTAAAAGTCAAAGGTGGTATAAGAGCAAATGCATAGGTAGAATCAAACTTTTGAAGACATGTAGTGCAGCTTAATGATTAAAGGTAATAGTATTGGTAACAGCATCATTTATTCAACATTTGTTAGTAGTTAGTAGTATAGTTCAGCCTAGTTTGGCTGGAGATTAAATAGGCTGAATAAACTGTTAATGTTTAAATAGTTCAGCGAAAGTATTATTCAGCTTAAACAGCCTTTAATCTGCTTTTAATCAACAAGTAGTCTTGTAGTTCAGCTCCACATGTTTGTTGGGTTGTTGTGTAGGCAGAACTTACATAGAATTCACTCACTGATTGTGATAACTGCATCCAGCAACTGTAGGAGGTAGTTTATTGTAATTTTTGTCTGAGGTGAAAATGAGACAAGTTATAATCACAGCTGTTGTGAAAACGTATAGTGGTTAGTTTAAGCCCGACTGAGTGATAGCGAAATCAGACAGCACACGAAATGGTGATATTGTGTGCCCAAATAACCCAAAATAAGATATCGCTGGGTGCTGAAATGAACGATGATGATAACACGCAGAATCGCTATGAATCGGTCAGTCACTACAAATTTCAAATCTGATGGGAAATTAGGGGCTAAATGGCGGGAGTCTCCCAGATTTGAACATGTAATCTCTACTACGCTTTCCAATAGAAGAACTCCTTTAACCTTAACAAGTTTGGCGTCCAACTAACATAAAAATTACGATCCAAACCTAGTCCAAAAGTTACTACTAATTACTATTAAAGTACACCCAAAAAAAATGTAAACGTTATGCCTATTGATTTTACACATAGATTTTTGCAATTAGTAGAGGCAGATAGACACTATTTGCTGGCATATAAACCTAATGTGTGTGTTTACAAGACATATTAATCCTACATTCACATTTCATAACTATAAGGCACATAAAACTCGATTCTATAACAATACGCACATATAACTTATGTGTGCGCATACATAGTTTACACAGTTGACCCATAGAAGGTATGTGTGCGCGTGATAACATTAGCATTTCTTCTTCATATGGATTTTAAGTGGTTTGAAGCAAATAGAATTAACGTTTGGTTTTTTTTCAGTGTAGTAATATATCATCTTATTCCTTATGAAGCAGTGGAATGATTTTACATAAATTGGAGCATTGGAATAATTATTTCTAGAATTTGCATGACATTGAACGCAATAACTAATGTTGGGGAGACTTGACCAAGATTTTATGGGGAGACTTGACCAAGTGGCAATTAGCTGAAGAAAGATACAAAATTCCTGATATTTACTACACTCAAAAAAGTAAACGTTATGCCTATTGATTTTACACATAGATTTTTGCAATTAACGGAGGCATATAGACACTATTAGTTGGCACATAAACCTAATGTGTGTATTTACAAGAAATATTAATCTTACATTCACATTTCATAACTATTAGGCACATAAAACTCCATTCTATAACAATATGCACATATAACTTACGTGTGTGCATACATAGTTTATACAGTTGATACATAGAAGGTATGTGTGCGGGTGATAACAATAGCATTTCTTCTTCGTATGAATTTTAAGCAGTTTGAAGAAAATAGAATTTTGGATTTTTTTCAGTGTATGCTTTGGAATCTACTGTTAATGTAATCATGCCATAAAAATCCCACCTCAAACATAAGTCTATAAATTTTGGTATTAGTAAATAAAGTTATCAGTGGTAGGACTGATTTTGTGACGTGTGTGCTGCTTACATTGCATGTACAGTAGAGTGACAGGAAAAAAAATGACCCCTATCGGCCCATGCCTGAGTCGATTCCTAGTTCCACCAGGAGTACTTGCTCCAAATTTGAAGCAAATCGGACAAGTCTAGCTACCGGACCAACGTGCCTGAAGTTTGTATGGGATTTTTCGACAATTTACATGGAGAAAACCCACTAACTCGCATTTTCGCCGCTAGGTGGAACTATATGCATCATATTATCACTGAAAGTGAAAATAAGAAAGATAATTTAATTGCCTACAAATTTGTTGAAGACAGCTAGTCAATCCGGCTTTGGTAAAAGAAGTTATTAAACTTTTAATGAAGTGATGTCTGAGTCAGTTTTGTATGGGGCCTAGCAGTGCATGATTGTGGATCAGTACTCGATTCGCACGAACAGAACATTTTTGTGAAATAATGGTTAGGTTTAGGTCAATAGTATGTTCGGAAGATTTATAGTAAGTAATACGAGTCATGTTTTGGTTAGAAAATTTTAGTTCCACATTTTACCGCATAGAGGGCGCCAACACTAACTTTTTAACGGAAAGAGATAGAGATTAGGTGTCTTCCACAAAGTTGTAGAGCAAGCATTTTTAAATAATTCTTCCGAACATCTCGATATTCTTTCTCATTCCTATGAAAAGTTAGTGCTGGCGCCCTCTATGCGGTTACAGGTGGAACTAAAATTTTCTAACCAAAACATAACTCGTATTATGTACTACAATTCTTGTGAATATACTATTCAGCTAAATGTAACGATTATCTCACAAAAATGTATAGTTGGTGGTAATCGAGTACCGATCCACAACTAAGCGCTGCTAGGCCCCATGCAAAACTGACTCAGACATCACTTCGTTAAAAGTTTAATAACTTCTTTTACCAAAGCCGGATTGACTAACAGTCTTCGACAAAGTTGTAGGCAATTAAATTATTTGTCTTATTTTCACTTACAGTGATAATACGATGCATATAGTTCCACCTAGAGGCGAAAATGCGAGTTAGTGGGTTTTCTCCATGTAAATTGTCGAAAAATCCCATACAAACTTCAGGAACGTTGGTCTGGTAGCTAGACTTGTTCGATTTGCTTCAAATTTGGAGCAAGTACTCCTGGTGGGACTAGGAATCGACTCAGGCATGGGCCGATTGAGTTTTCAAAAATTCGTTATTTTTCTGGGCACTCTAATGTACAGTTAATCCTTAAAAAGAAGTGCATTAAAAATCGAAATTTATTAAATGCAACCCTTTTATATTTTTTACTGCTACCTAAGGAACTCGAGAATATGGAAAAAAATAATTACAGTATGTTTCATGACATTATTTTTTGGAATGATTTTTCAAAATTCTCCTGGTCAAGTCTCCCCGCAGTGGGGAGACTTGACCAAAAAAACAATCACAGAAAAACTTTTGTAACTTTTCAAAAAGTAAATTAAAAATTCTGCAAAAAAACAAACACGCACAATAACTTTGCACATTATATCTCATTGACTTTTGAGGGATTGAAGGCTTTTTTAGATTTATGCAGGTTTATCTGAAAACCTGGTCAAGTCTCCCCATGTTCCCCTACTACAGTATCCCTCTTTTTCGTATAAAATCTATTGCCGTCTTATGGCGTTTTCGCTTGAACCCGAAACTGAGTCAGGTTCTAACCCCAACCGCTGTCAGTTCATACATTTTGACAGCAGTTGGGGTTAGAAACTGACTCAGTTTCGCTTCAAGCAAAAACGACATTAAAGAAAATTAGGTTTCTTCCACTTTACTTTCAGTTTTGTATATGAATATGGTCAAATTTCTTAAAAAATGCAAAAATTGCGTAAACTTTTGAAATTTTTTACCATACAGTTCATACGCAAAACATCCACCTCAAGCATGTAGCGCCTACACATATTTTCTTCGTAAAGATGCCAATCCCGAGAGATTCGGCGTCTTTTTGATTCATCACGCTTTCAAACCGTGCAATTCGATTTTTATGAACCCGTTGTGAACTGCAGTTGTGCAATTAGGCTATACACGCAGACGAACACGATCATTCAAAACTACTCAAAATTTGAGTTTCCGCTACTCAATTTTAAAAACCGGGGCAAACTGTCAAAAGATGGGTATCGATTTGAGTAGAATTGACTCAACTTTTGAGTAACCATGAGATTATAAACTATTTGAGTGAAAAAAAAACTTACTGGTACACGAAGTGGAACAGCCCGCACAAAAAAATTGAAAATAGATTCAAATGTTGATTCAACAGCAAAAGAATCAACGAGGAGACATTCGGAAAACTAAAAGGTAAGTTTTCACAAGTATGGTTTCTTTTTTTAAATAACATGCTTTATTATTTTGCAGATCCAGTAGCACGAGCTCCTATTTACAGGAAAAAGGAGAAAGGACTTCGGAATAAATTTATAAGCATCGTATTAACAACTAGAGATGCAGGTAAGTGGAATTTTATATAAAGATTAATGCGTTTGTTAGTATTTTTAAAAATACAGATCGGTTAAATTTCATATTTTGTCTTTGCGTAAAAAGTACCCAAAATTGACATTTTGTACCCGAACTCAAAACTGAGTAAGTGAGGAAAACTCAATTTTTGACCATGTGCACTTTTTATGGAATTGAGTGGCTGGTCACTCACTTTTGAGTTATTTTCAATGAGCGTGAAGTCGACATAAATAATGACTTTTACTGTGAGCCGTGTTTATCAACACTACCATTAAACTGTGAAGCAATGTTTGTAAACACGGCTCACAGTAAAAGTCATTTTTAAGTCGACTTCGTCAGCGTGTACAGCCTAATATATAGAGGTTTTTCTCAGTGCATTGAACTGGTTGAAAATTGCGATGTTGACAAGTCGCCCAAATGCTACATTTGAGATCGCATTCAATTTGCCCCTCCTGTAATAGTCAGTTAATTGGCGATTTGCATACTCGAGTAGGCAAATAGACTCCGAATATTTGGAAATTCGTCCCACTTGACTGGTGCATTGTGCATTTGACAGCAAAGAATAAAAAATCTTGCGTGGTTGTGTGTTTCGTGTTCATTGGTGGATGATGTGTCGTTTGCCGGATTTTATTGATTTCAGCTGGTTTTTGCAATAATTTGTGTGTTTTGGGTAGCATTTTTTTTCAAATCTACGTATTGATAGTTAGAAAGTAAACTTGCATGTCAACAAAAGTGTTTGGGTTGTGCTTCCTGGCATGAGCTGTGCTTTTACCCCTGGCTTTATACGGCTAGATCGAACACGTTTGAGGTTACGACAAACGAATCGTAAGTTAATCCAATTTGTATTATTTAATAATAAATAATCATAAATGGGCTTAAAACCGACTTCATTTCTCAGCGTTCAACATGTATAAATTACTAAGCATTTTCATCGGAGTAATACTTCTAACTGAAGCCGCTAATGGGGATTCCAGGAGCCATCCTATCACAACTCAACTTTCCGCTAAATGGGATATTACACCGATACAACTAGAAATTGCAGAATTTATTGAAGAGGAAAATATGAATATGTTTTGGGACTACGTTGAGTTGATCAATCAAATCCCTAATGGGCTGTATCATATAGGTAACATGACTGCAAGAATAGTAATTTTGGTCTTACGATACAGGAAAAGCAATAGCTACATTGTTTCATTATTCATTTTCTTTCCAGAAACGGAGGAAAAGCGGTATAAGAAATCAATGGAACTTGCAAATACTTTGTTAGGGGTAGGGCAAACCAATTTGCTAAAACTAGCGTTGTCGCTGCACAGTTTTGCACCCAAAGTACAAGCACACTTACAAATTGCTAATGATGTGCTGGAACAGGGGGATTGTGATAGTCCAGCATTTGTGAGAATTGGTGGTAAAACTGCTTGTGATGAAAGTGATGTACAAAGTATGCTAAAAGTTCTTAATAAAGATGTGGAAAGTGTAAAAACTCATAGCCTTGATCACATCTATCCTGGATCTGAAAATAACTCCTTAACAGCTGTTTTATATGCCCAGATAGGAACAAGGCAATTCAAAAACATTCACAATATACTTAAGAAAGAAGCCGAGAAGGGCGTTTTAAAATATGTGTTGCGACATTTCGTCAAGAATGCGTCTAATAGAAAAATGCGGCTTTCGGGTTATGGAGTAGAACTGCACCTAAAGTCTACTGAATACAAAAGCCAAGATGATTCACCGCAACAACAGGATCAAGAGACAACAATTAATGACGATTCTTTCGAGCCAGAAGTAGAAGGTTTTGATTTTATTAAACTGAAACAGCATTATCCACACCTTTCTCACTCGCTTGATCGGTTCCGCAATTCACTATTAGAAAAGCATGAAGAGATAGCACCATTAAAGGCATGGGAGTTTCAAGAACTAGGACTCCAAGCAGCCCAGCGTATTGCGCAAATTCAAGGCGAAGAAGCATTGCATATTTTACAGTACACCGCACAGAATTTTCCTACTCAAGCAAAATCATTACTTGTCCAAACTGTTTCGGATGATTTCAAAAAAGAAATGAGGCACAACATTGAAGT
Organism: Topomyia yanbarensis; assembly: GCF_030247195.1. Lineage (NCBI taxonomy): Eukaryota > Metazoa > Arthropoda > Insecta > Diptera > Culicidae > Topomyia > Topomyia yanbarensis. The sequence goes on along the minus strand of NC_080671.1, from coordinate 305,856,261 downwards.
TTTAGGCCGAAATTTAAACCTTCAACCCCCAGATTCCGCTTTGTTTCTGAATGGCCTATTCTTCGATGCCGAAACGATTGATACCATTACTCTTCTGGATACACTTAGATCCGAAATGCGTGTTTTGGAAGGACTCGACAAAATAAGGATACGTGGGAAATCGGCCACCCCTCTTTTAGCATTAGACCTGTCATCGTCCGCTAAGGAGTTTGCCGTTGATATTCGTGATTCAGCAATAACTTGGATCAATGACTTGGAAAACGATGCCCAATACAGACGATGGCCTGCAAGCGTAATGGATCTTCTTCGACCCACCTTTCCTGGTATGCTGAGAAATATACGGAAAAATTTATTCAATCTTGTTCTGGTGATAGATCCAGTTTCCAATGAAGACTCAGGACGAGACATTGTTAAATTGGCGGAAAGTTTTGTCATACACTCTGCACCAGTCCGCATTGGATTGGTTTTTCACGCCAAAAATCGCGAGCATTTGGACTACCGTGCCATTGTGTGTGCCTTCAATTACGTGCATCAGAAGAAGGGATCCGCTGAAGCACTTGGATTTCTCACCGATGTAAGTATTAGTTGAACGCGCTAAAATAAAAATCGCAAGAACAGACCATGCTTCGCTGAATTTGCTTTAAATATATTGGAATGTGATAACCGGATATGAACTTCATGCGTAAAAATCGGACTTGGATCCTTAAACATAAAAATCGCTTAAAAAGTTCTCACTCGTAAAAGTTTGCCTCTGTAATTCATATTTATTTCAAATTTGACAAATATTCTATCAAGAATAAAATTTCTAAAGCCACTGTATTATATTTTCAGCTTTTTGCAGCAACTCCGAAGCGTAAGATTGAGCTGGATGATGTTCGGAAGCAGATAAAGAAATTGTTCACTAAGTTGAAGTCGGACGAAGTTGATGAGATCGTTGGTGAAGACTCCGACTTTGATTACGGTCGTCAATTGTCTTACGAATTTGTTGATCGGCTCGGACTCCAAGCGACACCTCAAGCATTACTGAACGGAGTACTGTTGCCATCAAACACTCTGAACTCTGATGATTTTGAAGAAACTATTCTAACGGAAATTATGCAGCAAACGCCCACAATCCAGAAGGCCGTTTATAAAGGTGATTTGAATGATGGAGAACCAGTGATAGATTTCCTGATGAAGCAACCCCATGTAATGCCTCGTCTTAATCAGAGGATACTCTCGGTAGATGACCCCGTGTTTATAGATGTTTCTGGAAACCCATACTCGAATCTCGAAGATGTGTCAGCACTAGCTCAGCTTCCAAACTCAGAGCTGACCGCTACTTTAATGAGTAATCTAAAATATTTCGGGGGGAAATCCACTTATGAGAAGTTCTTGGGTCATAGATTACATTTCCAAAGCTTGTGGGTTATAGCGGACCTGACTCAATCCGCTGGTCGTACACTTTTGAGGAACGCTTTAGGATTTATGGTAAGCTTTTGTTCATTATACCAATAGTTTAAAATTTATCCTTAATACATTTTTACTACAGAAATCAACCAGCGGAACACGCGTTGCGTTTATCCCGAATGTAGACGGTAACAATTTTGCTAGGTCAGAATTGCGGAACAACTTGAATGTTCTTGTTTGGGCTACAATCAATACTTTACCCGCAGAGGAAGCCACAGATTTAATTGCCAAATTGTTAGAACAAAGTGACAACGGGCAGGGATATCAGTTACCCGAATCTGTCCTCGACTTTCTACCAGCAACCCAAATGCATTTGAAGATGCTCAGAGTGTACTGTCAACGTGTACTGAAGATGAAAGCATCCCAAAATGGCCTAGTAGCCAACGGACGTATTTTTGGTCCTTTTGAAACCGATGAGTATTTTGATTTGGAAGATTTTGGTCTACTAGAAAAGTTTTTCAGTTTACAGTACACTGATAAGATTAGACAGGCGTTAAAAGAGGCATCTGCCGATGGAGACGATCTTACGATCACTAGTGATACGATATTCAAATTAGTTTCAATTCTAGTACCTCGACAGCAATCCAAATCACGCTTCACAATTCCAGCAGAAATTGAAGAAAATCACACTGTTGTTAAATTGGCTCCAAAATTAAGTGAACTTCCATTCTTTGAAGTCGTCGCCGTCCTCGATCCCGCTTCGAGAGGTGCACAAAAGTTATCGTCTCTACTTATCCTGTTGCGAAATGTTGTAAACTGCAATATTAAGTTAATACTCTGTGCTATCGATAGACACAGTGACATGCCTGTTAAAACGTAGGTTAATCCTTTTGCATAATATGTTTTTTATTTGTTCACATCATATTTAACCATATTTCAAGGTTTTATCGATTCGTGGTCGAACCTGAACTGCAATTCACACCCGATGGAAGACACGCTCCGGGACCTTTTGCCAGATTTGTCGGACTTCCGGCCAGCCCTCTACTGACACAAAGTTTAAATGTGATTTATATTGTTTCTATGACTAGTAAGATTTTCAAGCATTTTCATTCCATAGGTCCCTGAGAACTGGTTGGTCGAAGTGGTTAGATCTGTTTATGATCTTGACAACATAAAGCTTTCGGAAATAAATGGGCCAGTTCATAGTGAATACGAGTTAGAATATCTACTGATTGAAGGTCACTGCTTTGATACGACCACCGGTTCACCCCCACGTGGTTTACAGATTACCCTAGGAACCGAACAACAACCTATTATCGTTGATACAATCGTTATGGCCAATTTAGGTTACTTTCAATTGAAAGCTAACCCTGGAGCATGGATACTGAAACTGCGACATGGTAAAAGTGCAGACATCTATGATATTACTAGTGCAGACGGACCGAACGTTGCTCACTCGAGCGACGGTACCAGAGTGCTACTGAGTTCTCTAAAGTCTCATGTGTTAAAGCTGCGTGTTACGAAGAAACCTGGTAAAGCAAATGCAGATCTTTTGAGTGATGATAAAGATTCGAGTGGTGGCATTTGGGATTCGATCAGCTCGATGGTTGGAACTGGTGATAGCCAAGATCAGGAAGTTCTAAACATATTTTCAGTTGCCTCAGGCCATTTATATGAACGTTTGCTGAGAATTATGATGCTCTCACTTCTGAAGCATACTAAAACACCGGTGAAATTTTGGTTCTTGAAAAACTATCTGTCACCACAGTTTATTGATTTTTTGCCTCATATGGCTAAAGAATACAATTTCCAGTACGAATTAGTGCAGTATAAATGGCCCCGGTGGCTGCACCAACAAACTGAAAAACAACGCATTATTTGGGGATACAAAATTTTGTTCCTGGACGTGCTATTTCCGTTGGACGTCAAAAAAATTATCTTCGTCGATGCTGATCAGATAGTGCGAGCAGATATGAAAGAACTTAATGACTTCGATCTTGGAGGAGCTCCTTACGGATATACTCCATTCTGTGATTCTCGCCAAGAAATGGAAGGATTTCGTTTTTGGAAGCAAGGATATTGGAAAAACCATTTACAGGGAAGAAAATACCACATTTCTGCTCTGTACGTTGTCGATTTGAAACGATTCCGAAGAATTGCAGCCGGTGATAGAATACGTGGGCAGTATCAGGCACTAAGTCAAGATCCAAACAGTTTGTCCAATTTGGATCAAGACTTGCCTAATAACATGATTCACCAGGTCGCTGTCAAGTCACTACCTCAGGAATGGTTATGGTGTGAAACATGGTGTAGTAGTGACACGTTGCAACACGCAAAAACTATTGACCTCTGTAACAATCCTTTAACGAAAGAGGCTAAACTAACTGCAGCCCAACGTATTGTGCCAGAGTGGAAAAACTATGATCTGGAGATCAAACGACTGCAAGCTAAAGTAGACGAATTAGAGCACGAAGATAGCCAAACTACACATTCCCAGGGTAAGATCTTTCAAATGAAGAAATATCATCGTTTGGTAATGCCATATTTTTTTTAGACAAAACAATTACCAGTGAGTACATCAACCACACTGAACTTTAATTTACGTTGTGGGATCTAGGCCCAATTAGGAAATTGAAATTTTTTTCTACTGTTCGATTGTAATCCAAAAGTTATGCTAAGCCAATGTTCAGTTATCGATTGAACCTTGTCTGCTGTGATTTAATGGTAGTGTTTCGCGTCAGTCGTCGGATTATAGTTCAAAGACTGCCGTTTAGCTTTTTTTCAATTTAAGGACGAGAGAGAATCTGGCTTATATCCAGTATGAATTTCAGCTAATTTCTAGGGTCAATAAACTGTACAATATATTTTAAGAAATTCTGTTGTTTTATTTACGCTTGCGTTTTTCTTGCACTGTCAGTGCAATATGTAACGTTTAGAACTAGTTTTTGGAAGGTATGAATAAGTATAAAAAATAGGATGTTTGTTTAACAGTGGTGTAACTGTAGAATGCATATTCCGATAATTGTTCTTGACGCATATTTATTTATAATACTAACTAATTAGAATGTAAAAAATGTTCTTACTGCCCTTATGCTCAGTAAGAGGGACGGGGGCGCGTTGTGCCAGATTGGTCGAGGCACATTTTGACTGGAGTCAATGCCTGACTCGCAAAAAGACCTGAGCCGATGCCAATGATCAATCGAAGATTTTGAAACGGACACATGACTTTAAAATAAGAATAATCTACTCGTATATTTTATAATTCGTTAACTGCTTCGGGTTGATCAACTATAGCAAGTAATTGATAATACAGTAGAGACCCGATTTTATCAGCTTTTTGACCCGATTTTATCAGCTTTTTGACCCGATTTTATCAGCTTCATATGAAAATTGATAGTTTGATGGGCTCTAGCAGATGAACCAAGATGAATTCGAGTAAATCCTTTCTTGGACATATATTTCTTATCTTAGAGATCCGAAAAATGCGAAAATAAGAATGTTAATTTTTTAAGTTTTGCACTGTCAGACCCCCTTAAGGGGAACTTAACGTAATTAATCAGAAAAGGTTGCGGGGCTATATCTAAGGACCGAAGAAGAATGGTTGTACGACTTTCCCCCGAAAACCATTTCCCAGAAACTAAAACGCCAAAGTTTTTTCCCCAGAAAGAACCATTCTCCAGAATACCATTCCGTCGAAAGTACCAATTACCAGAAAACCTTTTCCCAGAAAGTATTTTTGTCCAGAAAATCGTTACCCAGAATGAACAAATACCCAGAAGTTCATACCCCAGAAAAAAACATTTCCCAGAAATTGAGGTATTTTAACTGAAGATGACTTATTTATTAGTATAAATATTCAGGTTTGGTTTTGTAATATAAGGGCTATTGATAAAATGGTATCTTTTAATGTTGCACCATCTTCCTGGTCGGCAATTAAAACTTCTTTTAATTTTTTGTCTCTCCTGCATGTTTTTTACAGCGACGCCGGTTTATCATATCTACTTGCAGATATCGCATATATTCCGCCGACGTGGACTGCTCTTCCTCTTTGAATGCTTTCACAACCGCATAAAATTTAAGGACACTGGTACCTTTTAAGAGTGCATTTCATTTGTTGTTATACCCTTCTATTGCGTTTGAGGTTCTGGGTATGTCATTGTCGTTTATCTCATCGGTTTCGAAATCTGTCAATACAATCGACGGGCTAATTGTAATATTTTTGTTAGCTGCTCAATGTTCCGATTGACCCATTGATGGCAATTTATGTAGCAGATGAATCAATGACCTGTGATCAACTCGTATGCCCGGTTTATTCGAACATAGGAGTTGACTCCTTCTTTTAACCCTTTCATGCCCAACTTTTTTCTAGTGCATGAAGGGTTTCAAAACTATTTTTCCTTGAAAACGGTTGGGTCAAGAAACACGAAAAGCCTATTTTCATAAAGATAGGTACTTCCATGGCAGTGCTAGAAGCTGGTCAATTTTTACCTTCTAATGCTCAATGCAATTCTCCTAGAATAATTACAAAAGTCCAATTACGTAGAAAACGTAGCCAACGACAGTCTAAATTGATAAGTTTTATCAGTTTGCAATAATATTGCACCATAACGAAGATATATGAAAAAATCATTTTCCGTCGTCAACGTAAACTATCCCTGGCAGCACTGCTCCATAGGAATCCAATCAGACTATCTGCAATAACTTCAGTTCTAGAGCTGATTCTTGTAACTGTTAATACTCAAATTAAAGGCAATAATCACATTAATGAGCCTTACTTGTTTTTGTGAGCAAATCTCGCCTCAATCAAAAAGTATAGCTATTTAAAAACGTTGTTGTCCACAAACAACATGGGCATGAATGGGTTAAACATGAGCAGCTCTTTGAATATGTATGCCAAATAGCCCTCGGAATGAAACTTGTTATCCACTCGTCTGACCGGTTTTCTCAAACATAGGGGTTGATTCATTCTTTCCAGCACACTATGGAATAGCTGGAGCAATAGGTTGGCTAAAATAGGAAAAACATATTCGAACTATCACATTTTTTCATCATTTTTTATAACATTCTTCGATGTTTGTTGCCTCATGTACCATCGAAATTTCAGGGGGGTCCTCCACTCTAGAGGTCTAAAATTGAGGTGTTTTTTGGGAATAAATTGCGAAAAATCTACTGAATGGATCTTGATTTTTTTTATTTTGAAGATACATGTTTCGGCTTTTCAATTTAACTTTAAACGATGAAAACAAATATGTTTGCGATCTTGAAACGTCATTGGTGACATTGATGTTTAAATTACATGGGTCCCGTAAGTAAAGTTTCGGCTAATTGGGTAATCAGTAACCAAAGGTTGATATTAATAGCTACGTTGGCTATATTTTCCCGATTTACTTTTTTTGATGTTATGTAACGATTTGTAAAAATTCCAATCATTACGTCATTTTTTGAATAAAATTTTGCAAATCGTACTCAGCGTAACAAAGCGGTATGATTTCTGAACAATTAAAAAAAATATTGAAATCGGACCGACAGCTAAAAAACACTACTGTCGAGAAAACGCACTTTTTTTCGTCTTCAAAAGTGAAATTCGAAAGCCAAAACACGTATCTTTATAATAAAAAACATAATTAAAATCTATTCACTCCCTAACAGTTTATTCCCAAAAAAATGTTTCATTTCTTCTAAAAACTGGCCGTATGTAAGTTTTTTATTAAATTGAAATTATGCAATCAATGAGGTATTATTAAGTTAGAAAACGTTGTTAATGATCTATGCTAAGTACTCTGTTGTTGAAAGTATCGAGTTATTAAGGGGTTACATCATTAGAATTTTCCAAAAATCGAAAAAAAATTGAATGGCTGAAAAAAATTCTTCGGCAAAATAATTTTCTGGGTTTTGGTACTTTCTGCGGAACAGTTTTCTGTGTTCTGGTTCTTTCTGGGTGAAAGTTTTCTGGGCTTTGGTACTTTCTGGGAATCTGTTTTCTGGGAATTAGTACTTTCTGGAATATGTGTTTCTGGGGGAAAAGCTTCGGCATTTTTTCTTCTGGGGAATGGTTTTCGGGGGAATGTTATACAATCATAAAATGATAAGTAATGTTTAATGATTTTGAATAATTCCTGCGTTGGGCACTTCGACAGGAATACATTTACCATTTTCAGCCCATTTTGTTTGCTTTGGTTTTGATGAAAATTTATCTCGTGTTACATCTGTTTGTCTATGCTGCAATCATTGTGGTCCATTTTGATGGCCACTGCTTTCTCTAAAAATTGCTCCCCAAAACCGCAGAGAAGAGACAGCCGTTTTGAGCGTTAAACTCATGTAAAAATATACGGCCTATTCAAAGGTAGTTGGAATATCACCAACCACGTACGCTACTGAGATGGAATTGGATTGAATTTAAAGTTGATCAGAGATTTCAATTCTCAACTGCAATCAGAATGCTTGGGTTCTGTAATTGTATATTCAGGCACTTTCGTTTTTGACATTAGTCACTACACCGGGTAGTCGGTTTATCCTGTTTTATACCACACCCAGGTGTAAAACCCCATAAAATAGAAAACGCTATTAGATAGTTTATCTACCGATCGTGCAAAGCAGGCAGCCTCTAATTTTCTCATCAGTGTTCTAGGATGTCATCGTGAAATAAACAAGATTCAAGGTCACAGATTAAGTTCATTTAGCAAACAGTATAGGATAACTTATGTTGTATTAGGTATTAAAAATAAAATAAAAAATAATTCAAGCAACAAACAAACTCAAGATCTATAAATGCTTTCTTTTATGCAAACAAATAAAATGAACGTGAGCGATCAAAAAATAAAAAGAATTTTGCTTCATTCAGTTTGCTTCACTAGCTCACATACGTGCTACTTCCGTGATCGCACTGGTCGTTTTCGATTGGTAGTGAATGGCGAGGAAACCTCTATTTCAATGTCCACTGGTTCAGCTTTTTTAACACCCCGGCGAGTACGTTTCTGTGACGGACTTTCAATTTGTTCCGTAGAAGTGTGTGGGATACTGGCATCTTTCTTCGGCGGTGATGCAGCCTTTACTGTAGTTTTTGTTCGCTTTTTTGGTTGCTCCTCCTCTTCGATTTCGGCTATTTCCACAGATTCCTCGCTTCGGATTCTTTTGGTTGATGCCGAGTTATCCTTCAACTTCGAAGTGGCACTAGATTTTATACCAGCCCTGCTTTTAGAAGGTTGTAATTTTGTGTCTTTTTCTATACTTGATTGAGTAGAATCCACATCAGAACTGTTCTGCATGACCTCTTGCATTCTAGTAGGAGCTCGTCTAGCTCGCTTAGGAATTTTTTCGCTGAGCTCTGCTTCCTTTTCCTGAATTGTCGGTAACTTTGTGTTGTCACCACTTTCAGTGATTTTCGATTCTTTGTCTTGCTTTTTTTGGGTTCCGCGCTTACGTTTTTCAGTCTTTGATAGCGGTACCATGTGTTCAGGCGTTGTTTGCTGTTTTTCCGTTTGTGTTAGGTTATCTTTTGTTTCTTTAGCTTGTTGACTCTTCGCGGAGGCACGCCCCCGACCTCGTTTCATTACAGGAGTTCCTGGCGACTCTGCATCATGTATTGATTCCTGAACGTTAGCGTCATTTGTACCGCGATGTCCTCTTGGTGACCTACGTTGTAGAGTAGACTCTTCCTCAACTAGCGCGGCAATTATGGGGTGTACAATCTTACGTCCTCGATTACGGCTACCCTTTCCATCAACTTCGTGCGATTTTTCCACTTCAGCTGGGACCGATGTTTTTAATAAAGGAGTCGATGTATGAGACGAGGACAGCAAGGTCTTAACCATGTGAGACTCATTCAAAGATTCCTCAATAGTCTGATGCAGCTCCACTGGATTATCTACATGCTTCGTCTTTTGCCTGCCTTTTCTTTGCACTTTTGCAGGTGGAGCTTGCTCAACAGGTTGTTTGAAGTTTTGGCCAACAATACGCTGCTTGGAGCCCGAAATGTCTTCGCTAGTTTCCAAAGCAGTCGATTCCTCTTCGATGAGTGTAGCTTTATTTTGGTCAAAAAGCTTCGATTTCCCTGGTTTGCTTCGAGCAGCTGCACGACCACCAGCACGTTTCGTTGGAGCCGGATCGGTGTCGTCCTGACTGGTTGAATCCGCAGCTGCTTTTAAAACAATTGAACCTTCAACTATTCTGGTTCCAGCAGGTTTGTCGGTATCAGACGAGGGTTGTGCACTTTGTGAAATTTCAGAGTTTTCATCTAAGTTTGTAATTGCGTCGTCTTTGGCTGAATCAGCTTTGCTAGCGATACCTCTGCCAGTTCGCGTGGACCGTTTCGCCGTGGTTTTTTTCGCCGGACGAGATTTCTTCGGCACCTCCTTAGACTGATCGACGGTCTCAGATATCTCGGAGGAATCGACAATTCCATCAATAGAGCCCGACGGCTTAACGCCATGCAAGTATTCCGGTAATAGTTTATCTACAGTGGTATCCTTTTTCGGTAGTCCACGCCGGGAACGAGATGTAACGATCAGCTCTTCCACTTGATCATCAGTTACCACAGAAGTCTGTTTCACTGCATCAGTTTTCGGGAGTTGCGATTTCGTATTGTTCGAAGCTTTTGTGTTTCGCGCACCGCGCCGAGGTCGTGTTGTAACTGGAAGCTCGTCACTAATCTCATTCGCGGTAATGGTATCTTGAATATTTACTAAAACCGATTTGTCATTTAATTCATTCATTCCTATATCTTGTCTTTCGTCCTTTTCTTCTGAAGGTTTTATTGGTTTTTTTATATGGACCATTTCCTTAGCTGGTTTGCTCTTTTGGGCCCCACGACGGGTTATTTTTGTTTTCGTATCACTAGGATCTTTATTAGTTTCAGGGTCAATTAGCGAATCGATGTCGTCAATCTTTGAATCTATATTAGTATCATCATGAGCTTTTACTGTGTTCAATTGCCCGGCAGGTTTCTCGAGAGATTCGTTTGAACTATGTGGGATTTGTTTGCTGGATGAGTTCTTTTTTCGCGCTACACGCTTAGAGCGTTTCTGAATCGAAGCAATGACATCTCTATCGTCTTCACGCTCAGATATATCTTCAAATGGTGTAGTTGTTTTGCCTTCCTCTACAATCTTTGATTTTTCACCAGTTTCTATAGCAGCATTCTCGTAAGACGATGTCTTTGATTTCACTTCTTTTTGAGTCTTCTTGGTCGACCGAGACCGCCCAAGTTTCACAAAATCTTCTTGTTCTTGTTTGTCGCTGTTTAACTCGTTTATATCTTCTTCAGTCAGTTTATCGACGTCTTCCAGAGAAACTTTCTTTGACACTCTAGTCCGAACTTGCTTCACATTGCTTGTAGGTTTTTTCTGTGCTCCTCGTTGAGATCGTTTTGGAGCCGGGGCGTCAATCTTATCTACTATAGTAGATGAATCATTGGGTTCAGCTACAGGTGCAGATGGTTCACCGAAACTTTTATCGTTTGTTGCCTCTTCTGCGTCATGAGAAGCAACCTGATGTTGTTTAGTGGACGGTTTAATGGTCTGATAGTTTTCTCGAACAATTACCTCTACGGCTCGTTGAGCTTTACGACCACGTCCACGTGCCGATACCTTTTTAATAATATCGCCAACCAGGGCTGGTGAATTAATTTCTTTCACTTGAATTTGATCGTTGAACATTACCTTCCGGCGTCCACTAAGTAATTCCTTAAGCTCTAACACTTCGTTTTCAGACAAGTTAGTATTATCAACTTTAGTGTTATTTTCAAGCGACTTAGGCTTGACGAACTTGGGCTCAGGAGAAGCACCTGCCAAATTCTCTTCAGCCAGTGACTTGATTTTTCGCCGTGATGAACGATTTGGAAGCACTTTTCTAACCATTTCCCCCGTATCATCTTTATCATGCGCCGAATCATGGCGCTTTCGTGTTTTCTCAGTTGAGTTAGATATTTGATCAACGATGTTTAGATATTCATCACCGCTAACCGCTCGAACGACAATCGATTTTCGTCCCTCTGGAGTTCTATCTTCCGGACTATTTTTTGTGTAAAGCTTTCTTTTGGTGGTAACAATTGAGGTTCCGCCTGTCGCACTTCCGGATGTTGTTGTATTTTCAGTCGTTAATGATGGTGTTGAAGAGTCCGCTAGATGTTCAACTACTTCCGAAGCACTGATACTATTAAATGTAGTTTCATCCAGCGCTTGTACTTCGTGTTCCAACGAAATAACTCTTTCGCAAATCTGCTTCAGCAAACCTGGAGAAACAAAAGACGTTTCATTTGAATTAACTTCTCCTTGTTCTTCCCTTTTCGATGCAGAGATATGTGTGCTCTCGACACACACTGTAGTATCCTTCGATGGCGTTTCTTCGATTACAAATGGAACACTTAAAGGTGTCGCTACATCCTTCATTTTCGACGTGCTGCTAATGGATAATGTAATGCATTTGTGACTGACAGGTGTTTTGAATGGTCTTGATATGTCTGAAACTAAAACTTCAGGCGTTTGGATAATAGATTGATCTGCCATTATTTCTAAAGACGAAACATTTTTAGCGATTGACGTTGTCAGACTTTTTACCGGTGCCGATTTTTCCGATACTAACATAACTGGTGTTCCTGAAAGAAATATGTGATCTAAAATTAATATTTTAAAAACTGGTTTGAGAATAGCTCAAAGAAAACTTAGCGAAATTACCTCTTAGCAACGGTTCGTTTTGTGCAGTCAAAGTCATGTGCTCAGCCGCAGAAACAGTTATAGAGTCTGCTGTCGTCCCATTAGCATCATTGGGTGGAGTAGCAGTTATTTCATTCAAGCTGTTTACTGATTGCCTGGTGCGTGCTGTGCTAGGGGTTTCGAGGGTACTCGACAAAGATTCCACCTCTATTATTGAATTGTTAGGAGTCGATACGTCATTGGACAGCCCGGTTGTTTCAGGAAGATCAACAAGGTCAGAAACAATATCCTTTTCTAAAATGTCTGATGTTTTGGAATGTGATTGACTAACGACACTTTTTCTAGCAGAACGATTAGCACAAATGGCAGAGCTTGTAGTTTGATTAATAAGTATTTGAGAAGTTTCCAAATTGACCCTTTGCTTCCTCGTCAAACGGGCTGGCGTTGTTGACAAAGTCGGGACGTGTGACTCCGCTGCAACATCGGAAGATGATTCGTCAACCTCACTGCTTGCTGTCAAGGAAGCCTTAATCGATATTGGCGTCAGTTTTTCGGCGACATTAGCCAAAGTGTTGTTAGACTTAGATGTGGATGAAGTCAACTTTGATATCTGTGGCGGCATTTCGATGGCTAACAGTATAGATCGGTCAACTTCTGATGATGTGTGCAGTTGATTTGTCGTAGCTGTAGTTTCAGTAATAACTAAAGGCACTTTCCTTGTAGAACGCGTTGGCCGGCCTGGTGTAATGGTCGTATCTTCTAATTTGTTCGAAGTCTTTGCTACTTCTGAAGACATCGGTATCATCCCAAAAGCGCTACTTTGGAAAACATCCGGATCACTGCTGCGTGCAGGTGTCTTGAACAACTCTCGCAATGATGGCGTTATCGCCAGTTCTTTCTTCGATATCCCATATGGAGTTGAAATTGCGTCCGAGCAGTCAACTACCGGACTATTTGACAACAATTCAATTCGATCAGTTACAGCTGCTGGTTGGACATCAACTAAATTTGATTTTCTAAACGGCGTCAAGGCAGGGTCATCCACAACCGACTCTACTGAGACGTGCATCTTTTTCGCAGAAATTGATGATTTAACGTTCTCCGTTCGAATAGGCGTTTTAAATAAAATTTCCAAAGAAGATGTATTACCATAGCCCGATTCGTTCATAGTGACATTCGGTATTGGAGTTCCTTCCACACTCGCCACCTGCGTGGTGTATGAAGAATCGGGATAATCTGACGTCGCAGTTTTTCCTGTGCTTATTGAACGAAGCACCCGTACTGGTGTAGCTGCTGTGGAATCTATATCAGATATAATCGACGTAGTTGGTGTAACTGCGTAAGTGGTTGCTTTACTACGCATGGATCGTGCAGGCGTCTTGAACAGCACATCCAGCGAAGGTGTCATTACGTCATCTTGTTCGCTTTCTGGTATTACCTTCGGTACTGGAGTTTTTTTCACGTCTGCCAAATGTATCTTCTCGCTGGAATATGACTCGCGCTTAGAAGGTATTGCCGTACGTTCTGTTTCGTTAGATGGACCTATAGTATTTATCACGGGGGTTGATACATTACCACGCAGCGGACGTTTAGAGGTTCTAAATTCTTTCAATACTGGAGTCTCTTTGGTTTCTGAACCATCTGGTCCCAGAGTCGCTTCTAAATTTTGACGCTCAGATGTTACATGACCATGCAGCACGTCAGAAACAACTGTTTCTTCCAAAATGTCCATCTTCATCATAGGAGTCATAATCTGTTCCGGTTCATTCGATATTACTGCCGTAAGTGTTTGAATAATATCGGTGACTGTCTCATAGTCCGATTCCTTCGAACTAACATTTAATACTGGAGTAACATTCATACTGTTTTGCATTAATACCGTGGATTCATTTTCAGTTGTCGTTTCACCTGCGGTAACCGGCGTCAACATAGCGGCAGAGTGTACTGGTGTTTTCTGATCCGGTTCTTCTAATCTCAACTTAGGTGCTGCAGTTGTTACCACTTCCGTAAGAACCTGAACAGTAGCCGTAGGCGGTACGGAGTGCTTGGGTGTGACAGAGTTTCTGGTAGTGCGTGGTACTCCCAACGGTGACAAAGACGTATTATCTGATTTTTCCGAAGTAGCACCCAACTGTAACGACCGTGGTGTCTTGAACAACTCTTTCAAAGTAGGAGTAGTTTCATATTCCGATTCTATTGAACTGATTGTCGTTGCTGGAGATGATTCCACCTCCGTATGCACAGGTACAAATACCGTGGATTCGGTTTCAATTGTCGGTTCCCCTGAGGTAACCGGTGGCAACAAAACGGCAGATTGTGCTGGTGTTTTCTTTTCCAGTTCCTTTAATCTTGAGGTAGGCACTGGAGTTGTTTCCATTCTCTTAAGTACCTGAACAGTTGCCATGGGAGATTCGTAATCCTTTGGTGTAACACATTTTCTGGTAGAGCGTGATATACGCGACGGTGTCAACGATGAATTATCCGTTTTGTCTGAGCTTGCGGCCGACTGTAAAGCGGAGGTTGATGTCCGAACTCGTAATGACCGAGGTGTCTTGAAGAGCTCTTTCACTCTGGGAGAACTGACATTTGGTGCTGGAGAGGATTGCACATCTGTAGGTTCCTGATCAATATCTGTGACCATCTCGAAGTGCTCAGTTGTTTCGCCTCCAGATTTCTTCAAACTGACAATTGATATTGGAGTAACATTCATGCTGTTTCGCGCGAAAACCGTGGGTTCATTTTTAATTATCGTTTCATCTGATATAACTGGTGTCAACACAATGGCGGATGTTGCTGGTGTTATTCCCTGCTCCAAATCTTCTGACTTCACATGCATTGGTGTGAGTACCTGAACAGGAACTGGGGACGATTCGAAATGTTGGGATGTAATTGAACTTCTCGAAGAGCGTGACGCTCGCGGCGGTGTCAACGACAAACTATCCATTTTGTCAGAGTGTACGGTCGAATGCAACGCGGAGGTTAATGTACGAATGCGCAACGACCGAGGTGTCTTGCCCAGCTCTTTCACTGCAGAAGTAGCTTTATGTTTCGCTTCAATTGAATTGACATTTGGTGCTGGTGAGGATTCCACATCTGTAAGTTTCTGAGCAATATCATTTACCGTTTCGAAGTGATCAATAGTTTGGTGTTCCGATTCCCCAAATACCGCGGATCCATTTTTAATCTTCGTATCACCTGAGATAAGCGATGTCAACACGACGGCAGATGGTGCTGGTGTTTTCTGTTTCAATTCTTCCGATCTCACATGAGGTACTGACGTAGTTACCACTTCTGTAAGTACCTGAACAGAAGCCGTGGGCGTTTCGAAGTGCTTGCGCGTAACAGAGTTTCCGGTAGAGCGCGATACTCGTGACGGTGTCAAGGGTGTGCTATCTGATTTGTCCGAAGTTGCACCCAACTGACACGACCGAGATGGTGTCTTGAACAACACTTTCATGGTTGTTTCATGTTCCGATTCCATTGAACTGACATTTGGTGCTGGAGAAGATTCCACATCCGCAATATCGGTGACCAATTCGAAGTGCTCAGATGGTGCTGGTGTTTCCTTTTCCAGTTCCAATCTTACAGGATGTAGTGGGGTTACATCCACTCCCGTAAGAACCTGAACAGTAGTCGTGGGCGATTCGATGTTCTTGAATGCAACTGAGTTTCTGGTAGATCGTGATACTCGTGACGGTGCCGTGGGCGTGCTATCTGATTTCTCCGAAGTTGCACCCAACTGACACGACCGAGATGGTGTCTTGAACAATACTTTCATGGTTGTTTCATGTTCCGATTCCATTGAACTGACATTTGGTGCTGGAGAAGATTCCACATCCGCAATATCGGTGACCAATTCGAAGTGCTCAGATGGCGCTGGTGTTTCCTTTTCCAGTTCCAATCTTACAGGATGTAGTGGGGTTACATCCACTCCCGTAAGAACCTGAACAGTAGTCGTGGGCGATTCGATGTTCTTGAATGCAACTGAGTTTCTGGTAGATCGTGATACTCGTGACGGTGCTATGGGCGTGCTATCTGATTTCTCTGAAATTGCACCCAACGGACACGACCGAGACGGCGTCTTGAACAACACTTTCATGGTTGTTTCATGTTCCGATTCCATTGAACTGACATTTGGTGCTGGAGAAGATTCCACATCCGCAATATCGGTGACCAATTCGAAATGCTCAGATGGCGCTGGTGTTTCCTTTTCCAGTTCCAATCCTACAGGATGTAGTGGGGTTACATCCACTCCCGTAAGAACCTGAACAGTAGTCGTGGGCGATTCGATGTTCTTGAATGCAACTGAGTTTCTGGTAGATCGTGATACTCGTGACGGTGCTATGGGCGTGCTATCTGATTTCTCTGAAATTGCACCCAGCTGACACGACCGAGACGGCGTCTTGAACAACACTTTCATACTTGTTTCATGTTCAGATTCCATTGAACTGACATTTGGTGCTGGAGATGATTCCACATCTGCAATATCGGTGACCAATTCAAAGTGCTCAGATGGCGCTGGTGTTTCCTGTTTCTGTTCTTCTAATCTCACAGCAGGTAGTGGGGTTACATCCACTCCCGTACGAACCTGAACAGTAGCCGTGGGCGATTCTAAGTTCTTGAGTGCAACTGAGTTTCTGGTAGATCGTGATACTCGCAACGATGCCACTGGTGTGCTATCTGATTTCTCCGAAGTTGCACCCAACTGACGCGACCGAGATGGTGTCTTGAACAACACTTTCATGGTTGTTTCATGTTCCGATTCCATTGAACTGACATTTGGCGATGGGGAAACTTCCACATCCGCAATATCTGTGACCGACTCGAAGTGCGTAGATGGTGTTTCTTTTTCCAGTTCTTCTGAACTCACATGATGTAGTGGAGTTGCATCGACTTCCCTATTAACCTTAGTAGCAGTCGTGGGAGATTCGAAGTTCTTGAGTGTTACTGAGTTTCCAGTAGAGCATGATACTCGCGACATCTTTAACAATTCTTTCGCTGTCAAGGAGATAGTTTCATGTTCCGATTCCATTGAACTAGTTACATTTGGTGCTGGAGAGGATTTTACGTCCGTAGGTCCCTGAACAATATATGTGACCGTCTCAAAGGGCTCAGTCGTTTCATGTTCCGATTCCTTCGAGCTGTCTTTCGATACTGAAGTAGCATTGTGCACGATTAGTGTGGATTCATTTTCAATTGTCGTTTCACCTGAGATAACCGGTGTTAACTTAGTAGGTTGTGCTGGTGTTTTCTGTTCCAGTTCCTCTAATATCTCACGCGGCTCAGTTATTACGTTTTCCGGTTCGTTTGAACTGACATTTGACACTGCAGAAGAATTCATACTGTTTCGCACAAATATCGTAGATTCATTTTCGATTGTCCTTTCATCCGAGATAATCGGCGTCAATACAGCGGGGGGTTTTGCTGTCTTCTGTTTTGGTTCTTCTAATCTTACTTGGGGAAGTGGAGTTGTTTCCACTTCTTTAAGTGCATGAAGAGCAGCCGTGGGAGATTCTAAATGCTTGGGTGTAACTGAAATTCTGGTAGAGCGTAGTATACGTGACGGTGTTAACGACAAACGATCCGTTTTGTCTGAGCTTGCTGCCGACTGCAAAGCGGAAGTTAATGTTCGGACTCGCAATGACCGAGGTGTCTTGAAGAGTTCTTTCGCTGCGGGGGTAGTTTCATGTTCCGATTCCGTAAGTTCCTGAGTATTATCTGTGGCCGTCTCGAAGTTCTCAACCATTTCGTTCGCAGATTTCTTCGAGCTGACATCTGATGCTAGAATAGTATTCATATTGTTTTTCACAAATACTGTGGATTCATTTTCAGTTGACGTTTCACCTGCGATAATCGGCGTCAACATAGCGGCAGGTTGTGCTTGTGTTTTCTCTTCAAGTGCCTCCAATCTCATTTGAGGTACTGGTGTTGTACATACCTCAACAGTAGCCGTGGGCGATTCAAAGTGCTTAGGTGTAACCTTTCTGATAGAGCGTGATACTCGCGATGGTGTCGAGAACGAATCATCCGTATTGTCTGAGCATGCAGCCGACTGCAAAGCTGAGGTTAATGCGCGAACGCGCAACGACCGAGGGATCTTCAACAACTCTTTCACTGTGGGAGTAGTTTCATGTTCCGATTCCATTGAGCTATCATTCGGTGCTGGAGAGAATTCCACATCCGTATGTTCCTGAGCATTATCTGTGACTGCCTCAACCGTTTCGTGTTCAGATTTCTTCGAACTGACATTCGATGCTGAAATACCATTTATACTTTTTCGCACAAATATCGTGGATTCATTTGTCATTTCACTTGAGATAAGCGGCGACAACACAGTGGCTAGTTTTTCCGTTGTTTTCTGCTCCAGTTCTTCTAATCTCACATGACGTACTGGAGCTGTTTCCACTTCCATATGAACCTGAACAGTAGTCGTGGGCATATCGAAATACTTGGACGTATTATCTGATTTTTCACACAACTGCAACGACTGCGGTGTCTTGAAAAACTCTTTCAGTGTAAGAGTAGATTCATGTTCCGATTCTATTGAACTGACATTCGGTGGTGGTGGTGAAGATTCCACCTTGAAGTGCTCAGTTATTTCATTTTCCAATTCCTTCGAACTGACATTTGACACTGCAGAAGAATTCGTACTGTTTTGCACAAATTTCGTGGATTCATTTTCAGTTGTCGTTTCATCTGAGATTATCGGTGTTAATACAGCGTCAGGTTGTGCTGATGTTTTCTGTCCCGGTTCTTCTAGTCTCACGTGGGGAACTGGAGTTGCTTCCCCTTCTGTGAGTACCTGAACAGTAGCTGTAGGCGATTCGAAGGGTGTAACCGACTTTCTGGTAGAGCGTGATACACGTGATGGCGTTAACGACAAACTATCTGAGCTTGCGGCCAACTGCAAAGCGGAGGTTAATGTTCGAACTCGCAACGACCGAGGTGTCTTGTACAACTCTTTCACTGTGGGTGCGGTAGTTTCATGTTCCGATTCTAGTTTATCTACAGTTATAGCCAACCCCGACATTCTGGTAGAACGTGAGCTTTGTCGAGGAGTCAGACTAGAATCGGCTATTTTCACTGATATCGCAGATTCCAATGAAACGACTAGCTTTGTAGGAGAAGTTGATTCAATATGTGCCGATCTTGCAGGTGATTTCAACAACGTTTTTACAGATGATACTGGAGTCGATTGTGGAACTTCCAACACCGTCGAAGAACACTCGTGGGATGTTATTTCATTGGCTGCGATCTTCGAATGCGATTTCTCTGTCGAACGGGATGATTGCTTAGGTGTGGTAACTTCTTGTATACCACACCTTACTGGGCTTTCGAAGGAGTACTTGCATGTTGCTCGAGCTGGTGTTACAATTTCGATTCCTTCCTCGGATTCGTTAATTATTGGTGATTCAAACTGATGCTGGGTGCTGCTTTGGTGATCTTCAGTTTGTTCTTCGTCGAAAGTATCGGCCAAATCATTCTTCGTATCATCCAAACACATCCTAGATATTTGACCATAGCGTGCAGTCATCGATACAAGTTTTTCTGCCGGTGACGATACAGTTTCTGGATCTAGTTCATTTGTTATCGACTGAAAACAAAAATGTAAAATCAATACATTATTATCACAATAGATTATTGATCCTTAATTATCTCTCTGCGCTGAAAAGTTAGTATTGGCGCCCTCTATGCGGCAACAGGTGAAACAAATTTTCTAACCAAAATATGACTCGTATTATTTAGGTTCTATCACATTCGCCCGAAAGTCATTTACCCGAATGACGTTCGCCCGAAAACCATTTACCAGAATGGACCATTTACCCGAATGTCATGAACTCGAATGGACCATTTACCCGAATGCCATAAACCCGAATGGACCACTCGCCCGAATATCATTAACCCGAATACCACATTCACTCAAGCATAATATAAAATCAGTAATTGTCTAGTTTAGAGACTTTAGTGATAGAGGTTCGACTTAATGCGGTTTTTTTTACCAAAAGGGAGTATTTTAACCTAAATAAACCAAATCCAAGAGCGGAAATGTGAAATAATTAACCAAAGTTTTATAAACTGAACAATAACAAGTAAGCTTATGCAGCGGAGCTAACGTGATGCGACTTGGTCGCATATCAGAGGCCAAGGATCCGAAGCGGCGCAAAGCCGCTGAGTTTCCGTTAGACGAGGTGTTGATCCACCCGTCGCCGGAGTTATAAGCAAACGAAAGTGATCCTTTCGTTTGCCCGGTTTACTCAAACATAGGGTTATAGCTATAACACTGACCAATGTGGCTACGCCACATCGCTTTTAGGTGTACTTTCAGACGCCGCTGAGGTTCCGTTGTCAACGTCACAAATGCTCTTCAGATGCAAACGGATGCATATAGGGCGCAGTTGTTAGCTCGAGCGGTGGAATCTCGTGATAAACCGGGCAGAATAATAAGAAATCTTTCGGAAACATCACCAATCGAGGTAAATATATATATTAAGATGTTCCGTTAACAAGTTGAATCAATTAAATTAGTAATTATATCATGCATAGTGGAAGTCCATTTGGCATAATGTCGTTAGTAAATAGTAGCTCATAAAGTTTATGTGGCGAAGCTAGTATGATGCGGTTTTGTTCCAATTACCGAGGTCGAAAGACCGAAGCGGAGGTCCCTCCTAAACAAACCTGTGATCCATTGGTATGCTTGGTTTATTTGATTCCTTCTTTAAATATGAGCAGTTCTGTGAACTTGTATACCAAATAGCCCTCGCAATCAAACTGGTGATCCACTCGTTTGCCCGGTTTATTCACACTTAAGGATTGATTCCTTCTTTTAAGCATGAGCAGCTCTTTTCCCACAATTAAGGGTTGATTGCTTCTTTCAAACGTGAACATCTGTATACCAAATAAGTTTGCAAGGAAACTGTTGATCCACTCGTCTGCCCGCTTTACTCAAACATAAGGGTTGATTTCTTATTTCAAATCAAGAGCAATTTCATGAATCTATATATCAATCTATATATCTCTACATAATATTGGATTTCGAGACAGCTGTGATAAACGTTGCTAGAAGTTTTTTTCGGTGCTGCCCTTCACGGATGATTCTTCCATCTAAATCAGTTTTTTTTTCAGAAAACTAAAACAACTTGGTCATCAGACAAAATATTTGGAAGCTAACCGAATATACAACTCATTTATAAACAAGTTGTTGCCTTGGTTTTCTTGCTCAATCAAGGTATTCCATGGCACTCGAAGAATTGAGAAAAAGTTGTCCAAAAGTTCTCGACGATTTTTTGGGTTACATTAGTAAAAATTGTATTTTCAGTAGGAAGGAAGCTAGCAAAAAGTTTCTCGATGACCGCTCCTACCCCCCGCTTCGTGGTCAGTTTTCGAAAATTTATCGAAAAAGATTCCTAAGATCACCAATAACATGGCAGGCTGGCACAATAAATGGAACGGTTTGTTAAGCCGTGGGAATCCTACATTTTATAGTGTGTTGAAGCAGTTGTTGCTTGAAGAGAAAAACCCTAGTACGGATGTTTTACGTACACTACAAGCAGTACCAACAGCTAAAAAGTCTAAAAAGAACTCACGAGAGGACCATATAAATTAAGAGTTAAAGCATACAATCCAGGTGATTGGATGAACTATTTGACTGGTATAGCTTTAGTGTTAATTTCTTCATAGCATCAAATGTTATAAAATTTGTATTTCAGCTTAATAAACTAAATTTCTATTAAGATTTCGATGTTTTTCGGGTATATGGAATTCGGGCGAATGGTATTCGGGTTTATGTTTCATTCGGACGAATGTCTTTCGGGTGTTCGTGGCATTCGAGTGAATGACATTCGGGTTTATGTGACATTCGGCAAATGTCATTCGGGTAAATGGCTTTCGGGCGAATGTCATTCGGGCAAATGTGAAAGAATCATTATTTACTATAATTCTTCTGAACGTGCTATTGAGCTAAACCAAACCACTATTTCACAAAAATGTTTAGTTCGTGGGAATCGAGTATTGATTCACAGCCATGCACCGCTAGGCTCCATGCAAAACTGACTCAGATGTCACTTCGCTAAAAATTTAATAACTTCTTTTAATAAAGCCGGATTGACTAGCAGTCTTCGACAAAGTTTCCTATTTTCACTTACAGTGATAATACGATGCATACAGTGCCACCTAGGGGTGGAGATGCAAGCTAGTGCGTTTTCTCCATGTAAATTGTAGAAAAATTCTATACAAACTTCAGGCGCGTTGGTCCGGTAGTTAAACTTCCGATTTGTTTCAAATTTGGATACTCCTGTTGGGACTAGGAATCGACAGTCGGGTGCCTTTTGGTGTCGAATTTGGGAGCACGTCGTTTGGCATAAGTTCATTTGGCTTAAGTTCATGTGGCATAACAACAGGTGACACATGCTTTCGTTTGGCATAATGTTCATTTGGCATAACGGTCATTTGACGTAATGGTGTCATTTGACATAATGGTCACTTAGCATAATGGAAGTTTGGCATAATTTGAAATATACATTGAAATTTATGTTATATTAGGCGTTTACGCCTAATGTGGTTATTCCACATCGCTTTAAGTATTTGATGGTTGAGTAACCCGGGCAAACGAGTGGATCAAAGGTTTGCTTGTGAGGGGTTGCCGTTTCCTATGGCGGGTCGGCGGCCACCTCGCCTGGTGGATCCTCAGCGGCTTTGCACCGCTTCGGAGGCTTGGTCTCGGTTATGCGACAAAGCCAAGGACTATTTGGTATATAGATTCAAGGAATTGTTCATGTTTGAAAGAAGGAATCAACCCTTAAACCGAGATCATCACTAGTTTACTTGCGAGTGCTATGTAATATACAAATTCAAAGAATTGCTAATGACTGAATGAAGGAATCAACCCTTATGTTTCTGACAAATATATGTATATATTTGCCAGAAACATAAGGGTTGATTCCTTTTTTCAATCATGAGTTGTTCTTTAAATTTATATACCACATAGCCCTCGCACGTAGACTAGTAATCCACTCGTTTGCCCGGTTTACCCAAACTTAGAGATTGACCGTCGGAAGCGGCGACCTCTCGCAAAAAAAACCTGTGATTCACTCGTTTGCCCGGATTGCTCAAACAAGGCATTGCAAATCAAATGTAGTCGTGAGTGCAGCCTTACCGAGCACGAGTGGCAATGAATCATTAGAACGACAAGGAAATATAGGGTTTGAGGTGCTTACACCGAAATGAAGCAGTGGGAATATCCAAGATGATTAGCAAAATACCTAAATTTATGTGTTTGAAGTCGCAGTTTATGCAAGACTATGATGACTTGAATGACCATAACAACTACGCAATGAAGTGCCTAGCTCAATTTCCGGATCTTTACCCTAAAAGACGCATATCAATTTTTTTTAACTATGTCTTAAAATTGTCTCACAGCTTCAATTCGGTTACACTGATATGTTAAGACGGTTTCCGCAATGTTGTTTTAAAACAAGATTACGCCATTTTATACGACTCCCCCGGAAACTTTTACCCAAAAAAAAACATTTCCCAGAATACACTAGAAAGCCATCCCCAATCATTCGAAAATATATTACTTGTTATAAGTTACCTCTATGTGACCCCTCTCCCCACCCAACTTACTCTTGATTTATTCCATATTTTATATCAAACAATTTTCCTAGTTTACACATACTAGAACACACTGTAAAATTGTTGATGCCAGTCATATTATAATTCACATGTAACATTGTTCCCGTCCGCTCTAATAATAAAAAAATATTATGTAGACCAAAGAATTTGCCACCGTTAAGCTAATGGAAACGTGCCAACATAATCAATACGTTAAAAAAATCAAGTTTAAGAGTGTAATACCATTGACAATCATCATTCACGGAAGCGTTTTCTCATTACATCGTGGTAAAAGCAGATATTTATAACATTTGGATTTGAATAGTTCCTAATACAGTGAAGATCCGTTTTTATCAGCACCTTGGTGAATTTTAGGCTGATAAAACAGGGACATTGATAAAATAGGGACATATATTTTTCTTTCTTTTTAAGAAACCGAAGCTCTTAAAACATGTTTCTTTAGTCCCTAGATATAGCCTCATAACCTTTCCTGTTTATTTAGTTGAAACTTCTCTTAAGTGTGTCTGACAGTGCAAAATTTAAAAAAAAATTCTGCATTTTTCGGATCTCTAAGATAAGAAAAATATGTTCAAGAAAGGATTTACTTGAATTCAACTTGGTTCGTCTGCTGGAGCCCATCAAACTATCAACTATCAATTTTCATATGAAGCTGATAAAATCGGGTCAAAAAGCTGATAAAATCGGGTCTTCACTGTATGTCAAGAGACAAAGCTTGAAGTCTACACTTACCGGGTCTAGTTGATCAAACACTTGAGTATTTCGTTCCTCTGAAGGAGTATCAATAATTTTATCAATCAGTGCTTCCTCTACGACATGGTCAATCGACATTTCATCTTGATTTACCGTATCTTTGGCCGGCGATGAGCTGCAATGAACAACATCGTGAAAAGGTTATTCGGATATCATTTCTCAAATTTCACTTACTTTTTCGCATTAACGCCGCTAATGTTCGATATGTCATTGACTCGCATTTGAACAGGCTTCTCCAAACGCATTCCTGTACTTACAGCAGTTTTTTCAACCTTCGCATTTTCAGAGTTTATTTGATTGTCATGCTGGAGTAAACCGTCATCGGTCTTACTCTTGTTATCTCCGTTAATCGGGTGGCTAACCTCCTGGTTGACATTATTTGTACATAAAGAACTGTGAAAAATAAATAATATGCATCAAATTATTTTGAACAGTTTATATGATTTGATTTCTATAAATCAGAGAAAGACGATGGATCTTCAGGTAAATGGAGAAAAAGGGAAACATCGAAGAAAGTTGCCAAATTATATACAAAAGAAAAAGTGTGGGGCCACGTGATGCTACTTCGTTACGGCACAAAAACAGTTTTAGCTAAAATAATGAAGTTGAAAAGCACAGCTTCTCAGATCTGATGACATTTAAAATACTTTTTCGCCTTTTTACCAGTAAGAATAAACAACTGAATACTTTCGATCAGGAGCTCAGATTTTTTGTCTTTTTGACGATTAATCATCAATAAAACTATTTGGTGCATTTGCTTTAAGGGCTTATATACAAAGTTGGAACTCGAAAAAGCGGAAAAAGTTGAATATTCTGAAAGTACATACTTTTGAAAATATCTGTGCGAAATTTAGGCTTCGTAGAACAACTTGAAACATTTTATGCAGCGTCCTAGCATATACAGATAATGGCAGTATTGAAATGGTCGGTGTTAAATCAGACCGGACTAAGTCGCAAAACCTTAAAAAATGAGATAATAATAGCGCTGGCTAAAGAATTTGTTCAGCTACATTCAATTTTTCGCTGAGTTTAAATATGTTACAATAAGCTAGAATTGTCATTGTCATTTCTCAGCCCACACCCTGGCAGACGTTCATCCGCCCATCTAGACTCTGTTAAGATGAGAACCTACAAAGCCTAACTGTTCGTATGTGCTAGCCCGTATAGCACACCAGTTTCTTCCACAAGCAGGCGCCGGCTGTTAACCAGTCCCACAAGTTTCAGATACATTACATAGAGGATAGTTGGAGGCAGAAAATGAAGAGACGAGACAAGAAAAGCAAAGTAATTAGTATCGTAGTTATAATAAATAAGTAAACGATTTCTCATCTGTTGTTTGTTTCCTTGTTCGTAGTCCTCCTTCCTGTTCCTGATCTGTTTGGGCTATTGGCTTTCCGTTTCCTTGACCGACACGTTCTCTTGCACCGAGTTTCATATATTATAGCAAGAGAAACAAATGAAAAGACATAAAAATGAAAATGAATGCGAAATGCTCTCCTTCCAGACCCCGAACATAACCCTTACTTTCCCTTTGCCTATCATTTTGGTACCATCCGAGGAGTACTTGGCCTTGTACCCACTGCTCTTCCACCATCCTCGTGGTTTTCTACATTTATAACTGGCGTCACATGTGATATTTGGGTACGAAAAATGATTTTCTGAGAGTACAATCAAATAAAAGAAGATTGTCAGGTAATTAGTACACTTTCTGCCACAGGTATCATATCGCATTTGTAGATACACATATTAAGTGTATCTACTATACGATATGATGGCCGGAAGGATAAAAAAGCAACCCACGCTCCCCAAATATGTTACAATAAGCTAGAATGAAATTTTAATGTAAAGGTTGCTGCGATTCAAACTTTAAACTTGTTTTTTTCTCGAAATCAACACAATGTCACTTAGTCCGGTCTGACTTAACACCGACCAAATAAAGCTACATGACCTGGCACCACATACTAGGTCCTCCGTTATCAAACACAACTCATGTCAAAATACGTACAGGTGGACTGTGTTAAGAAAGAGGTATATTCTTAACGTACAATGGTCACGTACTCAGGGCAGATAATAACATGGCAATACTGTGATTAGCTACTACACCACGGAAAACCTTGCGCAGAGGCTGCTAAGGAAATTCCACCCGTTAGGATCAAAGCCGGTATACAGTCATCGTGTGCTAAACCACACCCGGTTGTTAAACCAACGACTGCGGACCGTGTAGTAACAAACAACACTTCAACAACGATCGGGCCCAGTACCACTAAAGCAACTACCATTATCGGCAGCGTAGTAACCACGATTACACCAAATGCCTACAAACCAACAACCAACACTACCATTAAAGAATCAAATGCCAATGAAGAAGTATTTAAAACAGCGACCCGCATGTACAGGAAACAAATAAGAACATCCAACCATAAGCATCATGAATGCAGTACCGATGACGACATGGACGTGAACGAAAACAGGATAGAGGACGGACCGAATGACCCATGGTGCGGCAAACAACGCAGCAGAAAAACATATGACCTTATTCAACCTTCGGATGAATGTGATCAAAGCTCTCATCCAATATAGTTAACACACGCGCAAGGGAAGGTCGTCAAAGGCTGTCTTTTCCGCTCAAGTGAAAAAACCAAAGCTGGTTGTAATAGCACCAACCCTTGGTGTTCTTTTCGATGAAGTATTCCATTCGCCAGAAACTGCTTAAAAACAATTATGCCGCCAATCCAATGACCGGAACCATTTTATACATTTCAAATGTTCTAAGTATAACAATTCCACTGATAAGTTCTGCGTTTGAGATGTACTTCTCCCGGTTGCCAGACGATTTTCTAGGATCCCTACATCACGCAGAATTTTTTTTGTAAAAATAAACAAATATTGATTTTAAATAACAATTTTCCCGTTTGATATAGTGACAAACAAGATTCAGGTTTGATTCAATCAATACTGTTGGTTGAAATTACCAACTAATTCATTTGTTGGCTTTTCAGTAGTTTCAACAAATATTTCGTTTGAAGCAACAAAATCATGGTAAGTTTAACCGAACAAACAAATTTGAAGGAACAAAAACAAATCTTTTGTATCAACCAAAGGAGAGAACAACTCAAATTTAGTTGAAATTAAACAAAGACTCTGTTGGTTTTTAACAAAGGGATCAGTTAGATCTAACAAATTTTATTTTGATTCAATAATGTTTCTATTTAAAATGTAAACAGAAGTATTTGTTGAACTAAACCAAATACATGCTTTTGAAAAACGCCCATTTCAGTTTGAAACAGTCATTCGCTACGTTTTAGATTCAACAAAACGTTTTGTTGATTCAAAAAGGCCTGATTCTTCTGCGTGATGTATTGGCTGTGTATGTGTAGACTAGTCTAGACTAGTACTTCCCCCGGTTGCCAGACGAATACCTGTAATTATTGCCTGTGATTTTGTATGTATAAGTCTAACTGTGAGTCCTACTGTGGTGATGTGTGCGTGGAAGGTGTGGGTTCTAGCGTTCGAGTCCAGCGGTACATATCTTTCTGAGTTGGTGTGGGTTTTCACTAATTGCCTAATAGTTTGTGTTTGTCGCTTGCACTAGCGTGTATAACTTCGCGTGCATAAATTCGATTTCATAATCATGTGGCCAATTGCATATTCGCGTGTATTCTTGAATGTTCGCACGCAGATCGTGAATCTGATACTTATTTAGTGTATGATACAGATGCTAGAAGAGAGTCAATTTTCCCATATCACTAGAGGTCCTGGTTATGTCGCCATGGAATGTGTTGCCTAATGATTATTTTGATTGGTCCAACTGAAGGCATGAGTCTAGGCTGCTATAACGGAGGGTAGAGGTTTCCGGACATGACTGCTTCATGGGCGGTGGGTTAATGCTTCACGCCGATTTTTACATTTAAAGGTGCTACAACATTCACTTAATTACCATTAATAATTGTTTTAATGTTGGCGAAATCGCTGTCGTATGTGCAGATGATTGCAACTGCATGTTTGCGTTTGTGACCAGGTTTGTGTTATCGCGGAGGCCACGAGCACACAATATGCTTGATGATGTTTGCAATACCGTCGGCTGTCTTAGATTTTAATTTGAGAGTAAAGGGGGTTTACTCTACAATGTTGATATTGTATGAATCTAATTGAGGATATAGCAATAACAGGGTTCATAACATGCCGAATAAAAAAATAAGATGCAAAAAGATTAACTAGACGACACATTCCAACGTTAGGGGACAACGTTTGCACGCATCATGCAACTGTTAACAGCTCGTCGTTTGAAAAATCCTACGATGTGCGCTCAAAAAACTGAATTGAATACATTAAAAGTCCTAACACAACGTTAATGTTATGGATTCGTTGTTTTTCAGGTCGATATTTCATTCTGAGAGGTGAAAATATCGCGTTAGGGGACAACAGAGCAAAATATTGATTTTTCAACCTACACTTGTATTTATTAAAAAACCTCCTCTATCTCAAACTTTAGAGCATCCATTTGTTCTAGGAGTTTGATCATTGATAGTTACAGAACTTAGATTTTCGAGCTTTCATGAAAGCTAGGGGACAACACCAAAATGAACACAAACGGTCGCACATGAAGTGTTCTCCCCTAACGCGACTGAAGTGTTTGTTGAAGATCAAACAAAGCGATATATATTACCTTTAAACCTGTAAATAACTCAAAATAAAGATTTGAAATGCCAAACTAGCTGTATTTCTAGTTTTACCTTCATGTGTATTTGACAAATGATATTTAGGAATCAAATTAATATTGATTGAGAACAGGACACACCGCATACCACAGTGTGGCCCGGTATAGAAGTAGACCACAATCGTCGCTTTATAATGGTTCGAAAAAAGTGGTTTCAAGTAGTTTTGGTAAGTTGAATACATTATTGACATCGGAAAATATATGAAATAAAATTAACTGTTTATTAGGGAGACTCAACAAATTTTTATCGTTGTAGACCAAATAAGTTTTTTTCAAGTAATTTTGGTGCGCTGGCTTTGTTTTTTGACATTATAAAATCTTGAAAATAAAATTGACTGTTGATTAGGGTAGATCAAAAAATCGTCATTAGGGTGGTTCAATATTTAATTTTTGTTGCGTTAAAAATAGACAAATGTGACTGAAGCAACTCAACAAGGCTGTCAAACGATTATTCTCAGTTAAGCAGTTATTATATTTACATATTGTATATAATGTTGTCGCAAAATACGTGTAATACGGTTGAAGTAAACATTTCGAAAGAAAACCCGAGCAGAGTCTGATATCAAATTGAGAACTAAACTTGATGTTGTGATGTAGTAGGTAATTGTTGCTCGGATTGTTATCGTTTTGGTCGTTTCAACGGTTAAAAGATCAAAATCGAAAAAAAAATTGGCCTATAACAGCAAACTGAAAACTATTTATGCTATCACTGAAAGCAAATTGAAAACACAATGAGATGTTGAAATATTCCATTGATAACAAAATAAGTAGTCAATATGATGTTTGCCAAAAAATAGAAACCAACCAATTCGAAAGAATATTAAAGGAGAACAAGTGAGTGTCATTCCCTAAGACAAAATCCGTCCGCGCGCTCTCAAACTTGTTTGACATTCTAATGCGTCCCATTCTATATCTTTGAAATCACTTCGAACTCTGTTCTAAATTATTGATTTATCCTTAGATAGTTTATCTATTGATAGATGAAATAAAAAAATAGATTATGTTTTGATATTATAAGGTAGGCCTCCCCCTTAATGGCATACCTCCCCTCCCCCCTCTCCGCCCCTTAGGCCCTGCCACTCGTACCACTGCATGGCTGTACTATTGCTGAAATAGGTTGCTTTTATCTTTTATGTCTATATCCTGTTCTGTAGGCTCTCAAAGTAACTGCAGAAGGATTCATCGTACTGTAAAAGACAGCGTTAGGGGACAACACTTCAGTGCACCCCTGTGAAAGAACGATTTCAAAGATTTTTATATACAAATAGCACATTTTTAGAAAGGTATTGATGAGTACTAATAGCTTCTGAAAATATTTCATAGATAGCGTGCTTTGTATTCGTGAAAAATTGAAAAAACCTGATTTTTGCGTTAGGGGACAACGTTAAAATCGTCAATTTCCCCCCCCCCCCCCCTTTTATCCGGCGATTCATTCACTCAATAAATCTGCGTCCAAAGATAAAATCTTTGTACAATATGTAAACAATAAAATGGCATTCAAGATTATTCCAAAAGAATTTTATTACAAACCTACCGGTGTGGTACGGAAAAAAACAGTTCAATTACTAAAAATGAGTCATAAATGCATTACTGGTTTTCATTGACGACCGTCATAAAATTATTTTAAAAAATTTCTATACATCTATGATTTGGGAGCCTTAAACCTATACCAACATATTTCAGAACAATTTTTACTTATATTAGCAGATTTATTTTCATGAGGTAAGCGATACAAGTGCGTGGAATGTGTCAGAAGTGTATAAATTGTTCGATATTATTTTTGGTATACATCAGTAGTGGAAAAGCAAACTAATAGAACTACAACAAAAATAGGATTTCATCATGCTACATTGACCGGGAACGGATGATTTACGTGCGTCGGTAAACTAATTGTACCTTACCAACTATTCTATAATATGCGCCGGTTTTACATCCATTCCCTGCTCCAGCTGTCACAAATGCTCAGATGAACACACACAGATAGACAAACGACTAGCACATAACCATTGCACACTAGTACTAAAAACTAACTGTCACCGACGCAAAATCACAAACAGCTGTTCGCAGCGAGCACAAAAAAAACCGTTCGGCAGAATCAAAACAAACCGCCGCAACATAGAACAGTTCGTTCTGACCTAAAGAGGCAGAAGTAAAATCAAATTACATTCGAGTGCGCCCAACGATAAGTCAATGCGCGCTCACGCAGGGGTCATATATGCTTCGTCGGCATTCTCGGTGCCACCACGGTCACAGCGCATTCGAAGACGATAATTATATCGATATTTGCCTTCGCGCGGTGGCTTGGATAATAAAACATTTGTGCAGAGTTGACAATAAGATTTGTTGTTAATATTTTGTACCAACACAAATCCAAATAAAATCGATTCAAAAATCGATTATTTGTAAATAGCTATCTTTAGGAAAGTAGGTATATAAACCAAAAAATTGCATAATAAAATCAAGTTGAAATCGAGCAGTCGAAAGTACCACTTCACTCAGTCGAAAATCCTTTACTTCGTGTCCAGACCCTGGAGTTCTTCGTTGGTTTTTCCACCTTGTTAAATCCAAAGTCAAATTACTTCCTTGTTTGAAACGCAAGCGGGGAAGCAAATTGTCTTACGACCAGAATTAGTATTGGTTTGTTACGCAGAACGATACTAACTGGACGAGGAATTCACGGCTTATTAAGCTATAGCGTGTGGTATTTGTAACGCAGGTGCCACAAACTAAAATTAGTCTACAATTAGAAGTGGCTTGTACCGCAGGACGCTTCTAACTAGACCCAGCACCCCCTTCTGCGGCGTAAGATCGTTCGGCGGAACGATACTAACTAATAGGTTTTTACTTCTACAGTTCTTTATTTATTTTATTGACCTGTGCACGATGACGAATCTGACCAATAAATCGACACGCAGTGATCTCCACTGCGAGCTGTGCTCACAAACACTACCATTAAGCTGTTGAACAATGTTTGCAAACACAGCCCACAGAATCCACCAGTTTGGGCTGGTGCGGAGTATGAAAACACAAAACATAAAAAAGGCCCATAAGCCTTCTCGGTCTCCTCGATGCACCACTATCGAGGCGTAATTAAATAACCATCTTAAAGCAGTTGTCTGTCAGGTGCTGCTTGATGATGTTTGCAATACCGTTAAACCTGTCAACCTAGGGGAGGGGAGGCTAACCCCTTACGTTGAGTTATTTTTCAATTAAGGGTGCTTGTTACTCAATTTAAATGAAAATTGCTATCTTAAACAAAAAATTCCGCCATTTTATGGGTAAAAAATCCCCGACAAATTATTTCGAAAACTCAACGGATGGGTTAGGTATTTTCGACATAGAATATGTATGCAAAACTTCAAATTAATCGGTAAGATAGTTTGACAGTTGACAGTTAACACCGCAAATCGTGTTTTTTCCTGAGGTGTACTACAAAAAGCTTCGTCACCGAGTCGCTTGCAGATAAAATTACAGAATATTATTGAAATGATACATTATAATGCACAAATTTTTTTGATTCATTCGCTTCACCCAAATTTGTAAAAATTCAAAAAAGATGTTTTTTTACGTTTGAACCCGTCTTATGACAAGCGTCGTTTTACCCATTTCGAAAAACACGATTTTTAAAGTTTGAGATCGAACACCGTGAAACTTATAAATGGTAGGAACAATTCAGAGAAGACAATTATTGTTTCTATCTATGCTTTCTTAATTTCTCAAATATTACGAAGATCGGTTAACTATATTTGGAGTTCTTGCTAAAAATGTAAATAAAAGTCGGGCTGAGTCGCATTGATGACAAAATTTGTGTGTCATAATTGCGCATGAAAAATTTTCTATACAAATAAAGCGTCAATTATTAACTTTTATTCTTATCTTTGGCTTTATTTGACATTCGAAGACGTCGGGAGCTCGATCGTTTGCGGATTTAAAAAACGCTGACTGCGATAGCATCGTTAGCACGCAGTTGGATATAAACTGAGACGAAAATCTTAATAATGACCAAGTAAACGATGCAGCGATGACGTTTTGTGATATACTAATCGATCGTCATGTGCAAAATATTAGTAACAATTAGTACCAATCAATACTCTCCCTAGTGTTGTGTTCATGAAAGGGCTTAGCTAAGGCTAAACCCCGTCGGCAGTTTTCTTATATACTGCATCCAGCAGATTCGAAATGTAAACAAATACTAATAAGGTCATCTCGAATAAATACCGCTCAGCTGGACTCGAGCGGCATAAGTTTATTGAACCTTCAAACAGTGCGTTCTGTTTAAAGCCGAAATTCCCTCAACAGTTCAGTGACCCGTTTGGCCGGTAAAAGAATATAAAAAGTGACGACGAGGATAAAAGTTTCGGTACGCGTGTGATAAGTGAAGTGATTGCCGGTTGGATTTTGTGGTGCAAAGGCACACGGCAGCAAAAAAAATCACGCTTAGTGAAACGGAAAAGGTCGTTTATAATACAGCGGGTGGTTAAGCCACAAAAATTGTGCAAAAAGTTACGGTGATAGTGATAGAGCGACAAAGGTCGCCAGTGATTTTGCTAAAGCCACAAAAAGGTGAAAAAATAGAGCGCTAAGGTGCTGGTAGTGTCACCAAGGCTAATCATAATTAACCGTTTGTGAGGAGGACAAAGGTCCCACAGTTGCACAAAAAGCAAAGGCATGGTGATGCGGAAAAAAGAGCAATAGTGAATACAATTTTTTTTATCTTTCGTTAGGCCGCAAAGGTGGTGTTGCGCGATTTTGTCGCATCCTCTCTGAAGAGTAGAGAGCCAGCATCGGTAGTCTGCAGCATCGGAGCGAGAGGGATTCTACGAGAAGTTCGTCGGTACTCCGCAGCATAGCTCACGTACATCGTTGTGTGGGGCGTGTAGGAAGATTTCGTTCGCTCGTTTGGTAGTATACATCGACGGCGGTAAGCGACTTTTATTTACTTTCTACATTCATTAGAGTGACCGTATTTTTTTGATAGCGCGCATAAATTTTGAAATGGCATCAAATATTGTCGGTTCGATTGAGCCCTACGTACCAGGTGCTTCTTTTGCCAATTATGTAGAGCGCTTGGGGTTTGTTTTTGCATATAATAACGTGCCGGAAAATTCTCAGAAAGCTTTGTTTATAACGCTTAGCGGACCAGCAGTGTTTGAGGAACTCAAACTGTTGTATCCGGCTAAAGATTTATCCACTTTGCAATACTCGGAAATCATTAAAAAGTTGAAGGAACGGTTTGATAAGAAGGAGTCGGATTTGATACAACGGTTCAAGTTTTATAATCGCGTCCAAGGGGCGGATGAGTCAGCGGAAAATTTTGTCTTAGCTATAAAGCTACAGGCAGAATATTGCGAGTTCGGGGAATTTAAAGACACGGCAATTAGGGACAAGCTTTTAATGGGAGTTTTTGATAAAGATTTACAGCAGAAGATGTTAGGCGAGGAAAATCTTACTTTAGCATCGGCGGAGCGCATGTTGGTAAATTGGGAGTTGGCAGGATCGAGAGCTAGAATGTTAGGTGGAAAAGCTGAGCAGGTGGCTTCAGTAAAAACGAGATTGGGAAGACGAGATGAAATGCGTGGAAGAAATAGAAGCAGGAGTAGAAGCAGAAGCAGGTCAGGTTTCGTGTTGAGGAATAGAAGTATGAGTGGTAACAGAGATAGGAATAACAGCAAATCAAAACCGGGAAGATACGACAATAACAAACGAAGCATGGTTTGTTATTTTTGCGGGAAACCAGGCCATGTTTTGAAAAAATGCTTTAGGTACATCAACAGCCAACGGAAGCAAACTGTAAAATTTGCGGATGAGCAGTATCCAAGTTCCAGCTCCGGTACTAATTTAGAGCACTTGTTCAACAGATTGAAGCCAGCCTTAGACGATTCTTCGGATGATTCAGGTGAATTTACTTGTATGATGGTTTCCAGCAAAACAAAATTAAATGATCCGTGTTTAGTTGACGTATTAATTCAGGGTCGTCCGATCAAAATGGAGGTGGATTGTGGATCATCAATCACTCTAGTAGGGAAACGGTTATACAATAATTTTTTTGATTTTCCGATAGAAAAATGCGGAAAGAAATTGGTTGTTGTTAATGGGGCTGAGCTATCAATTTTAGGAAAAGTTACGGTGGATGTTGTTCTAAATGGTATTTACAAACGTGTAGAGTTGATTGTTTTAGACAGCAAAAATGACTTTTTACCTTTGTTAGGGCGTAGCTGGTTGTATGTTTTTTATGTTGGTTGGAGAAAAGCTTTCGCAAATCCTTCTATGGTCAACAATATGGTTATTAGCAATGCAAATGATAAAACGATTTTAGGAATCAAGGAGCGATTTTCGAAGGTTTTTCATAAAGATTTTTCTTCTACAATTGTTGGGTATGAGGCTGATTTGGTGTTGAAAGAAGATTCTCCAGTGTTTAGAAGGGCTTACGACGTTCCGTATAGATTACAGGAAAAAGTTATAAAGCATTTGGAGATGCTAGAAAGAGAAAAAGTTATAACACCAATCAAGACTAGTGAGTGGGCCTCCCCTGTAGTTGTAGTAATGAAGAAGAATCAGGAGATTAGGATGGTTATTGATTGTAAAGTTTCCATAAACAAGTTGATTATTCCCAATACGTATCCCCTTCCTGTTGCGCAGGACCTGTTCGCTAAATTATCTGGTTGTAAGGTATTCTGTTCGCTCGAACTAGAAGGTGCTTATACACAGTTAGCTTTGTCTAAAAAATCTAGGAAATTTATGGTAATTAATACCATAAAGGGTCTGTTTACATACAACCGTTTACCCCAAGGTGCATCTTCTAGTGCGGCTATTTTTCAACAGGTAATGGAGCAGGTTTTGGCTGGTTTAGAGAACGTTTGTGTTTATTTAGACGATGTTTTGATTGCAGGAGTTAATATGGAAGATTGTCGTAGGAAACTTGACATGGTTTTGGAACGTTTGACCAATGCTAACATCAAGGTTAATTGGAAGAAGTGTTCATTTTTTGTGTCAAGTTTACCTTATTTAGGCCATGTTATAACTGATAAAGGGTTGCTTCCAAGTCCTGAAAAAGTTTTAACAATAAGTAAAGCATCTACCCCTAATAGTGTAACGGAATTGAAGACATATTTAGGACTCGTTAATTATTATGGTAAATTTGTTCCACACCTGTCCTCTAAACTGTTTTGTTTGTATCAACTGCTCAAGAAAGATGTAAAATTTGAATGGAACAGCAAATGTGACGAAGCTTTTGCTGATAGCAAGGAGGCTTTATTGGATGCAAACATTTTAGAATATTTTGATCCTAAAAAGCCAATTGTAGTTGTTTCAGATGCGTCAGGTTATGGATTGGGTGGTGTCATTGCACATGTTGTTAACGGTGTTGAAAAACCAACTAGCTTCACTTCGTTTTCGTTGAATAAGGCACAGCGTTCTTATCCCATTTTGCACTTAGAAGCATTGGCTTTAGTGAGCACTATTAAAAAATTTCATAAATTTCTATATGGTCAAAGGTTTACGGCTTATACCGACCATAAACCCCTTGTAGGTATTTTTGGCAAATCAGGCAAAAACTCAATTTATGTTACGAGATTGCAGCGGTACATTTTAGAATTATCTATTTATGACCTCGACATTTGTTACAGACCATGAGCTCAAATGGCTAACGCAGATTTTTGCTCGCGTTTTCCGCTTGAGCAGGGTGTTCCAGAAGAGTACGACAAAGAGATCGTGAATAGTATTAATTTTACACAGGAAGTTCCCATAGATTATTCTAAAATTGCCAGAGAAACTAATCAAGATGCGTTTTTACAAAGGTTAATAGCTTATTACCAGAATGGTTGGCCTGAGAAAATTGACAAGGATTTAGTGAATGTCCACTCTAATCGATACGACTTAGAGGTGATTGACGGGTGTTTAATTTTCCAGGATAGAGTTGTGATTCCAAAGTCCATGCAAAGAAACATTTTGAAATTATTGCATGTGAATCATTCTGGTATTGTAAAAATGAAGCAGATGGCTCGTAGGTCGGTGTACTGGTTCGGCATTAATGCAGCAATTGAAGCTTTTGTCCACTCATGTGAATCATGTAATAGAATGGCAGTAGTTCCTAAAGATAATTCGCGATCGCATTGGATTCCCTCGACTCGTCCATTTAGTAGAATTCACGCTGATTTCTTTTATTTTGGCCAAAAGGTGTTTCTATTAATAATAGACAGTTTTTCCAAATGGATTGAGGTAGAGTGGATGAGGTTTGGTACGGATGCAAGCAAGGTGATAAGGAAATTTGTTTCTGTTTTTGCCAGATTTGGTCTTCCAGATGTGGTGGTTACGGATGGTGGTCCACCCTTTAATTCGTCTGTTTTTATTTCATTTCTAAAAAGGCAAGGAATAATAGTAATGAAAAGCCCTCCTTACAATCCCTCTAGTAATGGGCAAGCCGAAAGGTCGGTCAGGATTGTAAAGAATGTGTTCAAAAAGTTCCTTTTTGATCAAGAAGTTAGACAGATGGATACGGAGGATCAGATTAACTTATTTCTGATAAATTATAGAAATTCCTGTTTGCCTAAGGATGGAAGTTTTCCATCTGAGAGAATTTTTACCTATACACCAAAAATCCTATTGGATCTTATTAACCCTAAAAAAGTAACCAAACCAAAGATTATTGACGATTCCATAGATGGAAGTAAATTGAAAATCTGTTATATTCCTAGTATTAAGGCGACAGTTTCGATTGACCCAATTACTAAACTGACTGTAGGAGATACCATTTGGTACAAAAACCATAACATCAAAGACTGTTCTAGGTGGGTACAAGGAGAGTTTGTAAAACAGTATTCTCCTACAATCTTTCAGATCAGTATTGGAAGCGTGGTCGTAAGAGCGCATCGCTCGCAATTGAGGGTCCCGAAGGCGAGTAGTAGGCGTCAGAATTTGGCTGCTCCGTGCAAGAGAGACTGTAAGCGTAACAGGCATCATTCAGAAGACGAATTCTTCGGCTTCTCTAACATTGAAGTAGAGTCGGACAAGAAGAAAATACGGGCGAATGACAATTCGAGTTACGCAGCAGGATCGCCGGCACTGAAGCGGTCAGAACGAATAAGGTTACGCCGCGAAAACATGAAATTGAAAAAGTGAAGTGCGAACAAATTTTTATTATTGAAATGAAATTATAAGTTAAAAATATATATGTAATTTAATTGTAATCAAGTGATTAATTTAAGGTATCAATGGATACAAAATGAAAAGCATTCGAGCGTTTAAGGACGCAGTCAGAAATCTAATATATATTTAGAGCGTTTAAGGACGCAATCAAATCAATAAAATAATGAAGCGTTAAAGGGCACAGTTAGGCAATTTAAATAATTAGAGTGTCTAAGGACACAATCAAGTGTTTAATCAAAAATAGGGTTGGCTTAAAAGCATAGCATCAAAGGATGCATTCAAATCTAAAAGAGGAAGAATTGTTGTGTTCATGAAAGGGCTTAGCTAAGGCTAAACCCCGTCGGCAGTTTTCTTATATACTGCATCCAGCAGATTCGAAATGTAAACAAATACTAATAAGGTCATCTCGAATAAATACCGCTCAGCTGGACTCGAGCGGCATAAGTTTATTGAACCTTCAAACAGTGCGTTCTGTTTAAAGCCGAAATTCCCTCAACAGTTCAGTGACCCGTTTGGCCGGTAAAAGAATATAAAACCTAGCAATCAACCGTCCTCAGACAATTAAAAACTGCCAAACGAGCTGCATTTAAAAAAAATCGAAACATAAGACACTTGCATTAAGAAACCACCACCAAAGTACGTCGAGCGCCAACTGAAATCTAGGTGTCGATTTGCCAACTGTTCTCCAACAAATCTTCAAGCGTTTTTTCGGCGAGCGCCTTCCGCCAAAACAAGTCGCTCTTTTCACTCCTTCTTTAACCGAGTTTGCGTTGATAATGCTGCCATTCTTGCAGCAAATTCCAAGCTGAAAGCAACCCACATGTTTCCAGTCCATAACAAGGGAAACAAATCAAACGCTGATAATTTTGGGGAATCTCGTGTTTGAATACCTTATCAAAACTCTTCGAGCTGGTTGTTTTAGACGTTTTTTTTGTTTCACTGCAAACACTACATTACAGACGACCAAGACGATTTTGCGTCTAAACGATCGAAAACAATCTGCTTTCGTTCACAACCTATGTACCCCGCTGACGAATTATAAACCGATGCTATTTACAAGGAACTATCTGCGGCCTTTAGCAAAATCAACCATGATATCGTAATAGCGAAGATGGACAAAGTCGGTATTCATGGACAACTTCTGAACTGGTTTCGTTCCTACCTCGAAATCGAATCCAGGACTGTCTAGCCACACAATTCCTTTCCACATTTCGCAAATTCCTTGCGATGCCGATGCCGAGAGTGAACTAGCCAGTTTTAGTACGTGGTGTGATCTAAACAGAATGATTTTAACCCGTGTAAATGCTCAGTCGTCATGTTCGCGCGGGAACGCCATCCGATCCAGTTTACTTATCATCTATTTGACTCAAGCTTTCTAACACACTCTCACGTCAAGGATGTTGGAGCCATCATGGATTCCGCATAAACATTCAAACCACATATTTCATACATCGTGGATTAGGCATCAAGACAGCTGGGGACCATCTTGCGAATCGCGAAAAACTTTAGGGACGTATACTGTCTAAAATCGCTTTACTGTGCGTTGGTTCACTCAATACTAGAATATTGTTCTATTGTTTGAAATTCGTACTACTAGAACAGAGTGAACAGAATCGAGACTGTTCTACGCTGGTTCATACGCTTTACACCCCGACGACCTCCTTGGCGAAACAGATTTAAGTTGCCGAACTACGAAAACCATTGTCAGTTAATACAGCTCGACACTCTAGGCATATAAAAGGGCTGCTGTCGAGCCCTCGACCCTACTGTCTGCCAGGGTGGATTGATCTACAAACCTCGGATGCCTTGATCTCCAAGCCCGCATTCACACTTTACGCAATAACTCTGCTGCGATTACCATTCAGAAGAACCAACTATGGTCGTCAGAGCACCGTTACCGGCCTTCAACGTATTTTTAATGTAGGCTTCCAATAAAGAGGTCTCGTTTCAAAATATTGGAACCGACCTACGGTAAAGATGGACAAGTCTGTCTATACCAAGGGACATGCTGGTGAACTCGAGTGATTCGTAGTTATGCTGCCTCATCAGCAGAAGACAAAAGTTAAGCCCGTACGATATTAAGCCTGTTTTAATGACCCTGCCACTTCTAGTTTTCCGATCTGTTTACTTCACATCCTTGCTCTCACTTAAGTACTATGGCTCAGATTTTCATAACTTTTCCTATCCAGTAAACTCTAGCTAAGTGAATGTCGTTAAAATGAATATTTTTCTTTCTTTTTAAAAAAACCGAAGATCTTAAAATGTTCTTCTTTAGTCCCTAGACATAGCTTCTTCCTGATTATTTAGTTTAAATTTCCCTTAAGGAGGTCTAACAGCGCGAAATTAAAAAAAAATAAAAAATTTTTTTGCATATTTCGGATCTCTAAGAAAAATATGCTCAAAAAAGGAAAAAAAGACCACATCGACCCGAAAAGGTTGCTTATCATTTCTGAGAGCCGGTGTGTTTAGTCGAGTTTAATAATCATAATTAACTATCTCTTAGGTGCCAGTCCTGCACTCCTTTCTTCAAGGTTGCACAGAGAATGGGCAAAAATCGAAAACGAAAAAAGCAGTTTTTTCCACACCGTTTGTTAGATCTTCATAAAAATTAATCAGCTTATGTAGAATGTTGTTACAGTACTGCTGTTTAATTTTTATGAAGATCTAACAAACAAAGCTAATGATGTGATTATCAAGAATACGTCACACAACCTCAATTGACCCCCGCGATACCAGTTTGGCCTTACCAAGCCGTACATGGGTGGCGTTGTGAGAGCTGTCGAATAGGAGTTGAGAACAGTTTGAAACAACATCTGATGTTGTTCCAAATGTAAATGATCGAGACACTATGTCTTGGATCCGCCATCGAGTGAAATATGGAACACTTGGTAAAATTATATCCGATTGACGACCTACACCCACAGCACTCATGTTAGAATCAGATGCAAGACAACAGCTAAATCCGGACTACCACCATTTTAATAAGGGACCATTCATAAATTACGTAACGCTTTTGGGAGGAAGGTGGTCTGTTGATGCAGATACAACACAAATAAAAAAATGCTGGAGGTGAACGAATAAAAATTCAGCGTGAAAAAACTTTCCTTTGCAAAATGCTCGAATTTACTGAATGACGAGGAATACATTGGGAATCATTCGAAAGTCTGTTTAAGTTTTACTTACTTGTTTTGATTTGTGGAGATATCTTCTGCAACTGATAGAGCGGAATCATATGTTGCCTCTGTCGAACACTTTTCTGTCGTAGTCATCTGCGATATACACGATTTCGTTGGAGTACTGACTAATGGCACAGCTAGTGGGCTAATCACATGTGCTTGCTGAGCGATTCGTTTGGCAGGAGTTGAAGATTCAGATGCGTCAGTGATACTCGGAGAGTTCTGCAAATCTGTGCCGTATCTGTGTAAAGAATCGCATCTTTTTTTAATGAATTAATTTAAGAAACATGAAATATCATTCGAGCTTACCGAGATATACCGCTTTCTTTTTTTGTTTCAACAGATTGTGCTGTTGTTGATCGACTACTCAAATCTGTTAGGTCATAACTTCCTTCAGCCAGCTCGTCCGCATCGCACGTGTCATTTAGCAAAAGACTCTCATCAATTTCAGTAGCTTCTATCATGATTGGTCTTGACGTGTTCAACGAAGTCAATGCACTTCCAATGTGCTTCCGCGTGTTCCGCAAAGAATGGCGTAATTTTGGACTTGAACTGGTTTCGACGTTTTCAGTTTGGTAAGCGACCTCCACATAATGATCAGTTTCGCTATCATGGTACACTTCCTCTGATCCATCAGAATCATTCTCTGGTAAATTTACCTCTTCATGTGACAATTTAATTTCATCAGTTATGCTGACCCTAGTTACGGGACTGACCGTTAGCTTGCCAAACATATTGGAGAAGAAAGTACCAATCGTCTGCCGTTTATTCCCCAAGGATTGAACAATCTTACTTGTGAATGGAGTATGACTTTGTCTGCTGCTTTGAACAAAACTTGGCTTGTCGGTCATGTTTTCTAGCTCATTGGTGCTCAAATGCGTCTTACATTCCTGCTGTTCCTCATTGGCAACTGGCACGTTAGAACCATCAATGAACGAATCATGTGGTGTTATATCCGAATACTGCGACGATCGGATTTGGGTTGTACGGTTCGGTTTCTTGATTAACGAGTCAACGTCCATTGTTTCAGAGCTAGCTACAACTGATTCCACCCAAAGATCAATGTCGGTTTTGGGAAGCTCGCTTGCTTCTTCGCCAATTACTAAGGGAGACTTGATCTTCTTTGGAGACTCTGATTTTCTGCCGTAAGTCTTTTTTATAGATTGTCGTCCTAAAAGTGTATCAAACAACTCATCGGTGGTCATAACTGGCTCTTCACTTTCTGGTGTTTCTTTGATACCACCCGATGAGCAAGCCTTTTTGGAAACATCTTCCTGTCGGTCTGATACCGGAGTTTTGGACGAAATTTTACTGACAATCGGAGATTCTATCTGACGGCGAATTTTGCTTTTGGTTGCACTCATTGGCGTTCTGCCGATTTTCTTGTATGTAAGCGATTTGCTCATTTGGTCATCGATTGAAATTTTTGGAACGTTTTTTGGGGTGCCAACTATTGGTGTTTGAGGTGTTCTGCTGGCATTTTTCAAAGCAGATTTCAGCAAACCTTTTTGGGTCGACCTCATAACCGCAGACGACGCTGCTTTAACTTTTTTCGGGCTAGGCGTAATTAAGTCAATAAGCCCAGCGGATGAACCCACCGAAGATGATAAAGAACTATTACGCTCTCGCAGCGGACTGCATACGTAGCTGTTGTGGCAACTGCCTGGCGTTGTTAGGTCAATGAGATACATCGAATTGCCTGCCTTCGAGATGTTGCTAGATTGCAACGGAGTGACGACACTTGCTGAAACATTCTCTTTTTTGGGGGTTAAATAGGTATCAATTTGTCCTTTTCTAGCTGATGACCAAGCTGTCTTTTGAATGTTTTTAGAGCGCGTTCCCACAGTGGGAGTGTATGAAAGTACCATCATTGCGGAATTTTCCAAATGCACACATGGTGTTTTTCTAAGAGTGACAGGTGTTGCATTTTCTTTATCCAATTCGGGTGTATAAAACGGGGTGTTATTTTGAGATTGTATTGGAGTCGTATGAGGAGTTGGAGACGATTGGTGCAAGAAAAACGCTGCTAAAAACCAAAAGATTAAA
This sequence comes from Topomyia yanbarensis, assembly GCF_030247195.1. Lineage (NCBI taxonomy): Eukaryota > Metazoa > Arthropoda > Insecta > Diptera > Culicidae > Topomyia > Topomyia yanbarensis. The sequence goes on along the minus strand of NC_080671.1, from coordinate 305,812,759 downwards.
TGAAATGTGTTCTAAAGTAACAGAAATATATACATACCAGAATTTTCTTCCTGCATTTTTGCATCATCAGACTCATCTTCCAAATAACCAATAGTAATACTGAAAACAAAATAAAATATCAAATCGGAAACAGCATTAATAATACTACTGTACTGATTTTGTTTGCTATTTTTGGCAAACGAAAGCAATGAAATTGAAAGACGGAAGGGTATTCTAGAGCGAATCAGTTATAAATTTAGAGCGGAAAACTAGGGCTAGACAGGCTCATATGGGCATGATTAAAAGGAAATGAGAATCCTTTACCTTCTGCTGGTAGGAGTTGGGCGTGCCACCTCTGTCGCATGGTCGTTGATAGAACATAACTAATCATATTTTACCGCCTGCGATAAACTTGGGTGGAACGCCCAACTCCTACCAGCAGAAGGCAAAGGATTCTTAACATTTCCTTTTGATAATGCCCATATGAGCCTGTCTAGTTTTTCTGTTAACTGGTTCGCTCTGGAATACCTATCCGTCACTCTGCATTTGCGCATCAATCGAATATTCCATAAGATATGGAATTTTCGATTAATGCGCACCGGTGTAGTGGAGTGCACTGGTTTTGCACTTTCTAGCAGAAGTGCAGAAAACTGGGAATGTTCCATTGACACTTCTGCTAGAAAGTGCAAAACCAGTGCATTACACTCCACTGGCCGAAAATAGCCAACTAAATCGATTCAGAAAAACTTTGCGGAAATCAAAACATATGGGGTTTTTGATTGATCGACACCGGTGTAGTGGAGTGCACTGAAACTGCACCGTTTTTGCACCTTCTAGCAGAAGTGCAGAAAACTGGGTATGTTCCATTGACACTTCTGCTAGAAAGTGCAAAATCAGTGCTATCTACTACACCGGTGTCAATCAATCGAAAACCTCAATAGTAACATTAATAATACTAGCCGTACTTTTGAACTGTAAATCTCTTCCGAATATTTTTCAATTGCAGTTTACGATTTTTGGGTAATGTGTATGTTGGCGTTTTTTGTCCCTTCTTTGAAACTCTTTTGTTCGCTTCAGTGGATGCTCTTTTCCTTCCCAATAGTTTTTTTCGTATAATTGTCGTGCGCCGTCGTTTTCCGGCTTGGGAACTAGTTGGGGTCTGTTCGAATTTTTTGACTTTTTCGAGCCGCAGCGTCAATTTAGATTCATCAAACTGCCAACGGAATCGTGTTCCACAAATATCCAGAATAGAACCGTCGCTCAATAGGCTGCGCTTCAATACAATTTCACCGTCAACAGAGATGGGATATTCGACTGAATAGTTGGCAATTATTACCTGTAAACTTGGAATACATAAAATACGTCCCCAGGGCGTAGCTCTAGTATGCAACTCACCTTCTCATTTTTTGCGAAAATCTTGCAATGCAATCGCTTCGCTGAATCGGCTTTCAGACGGATTGTGTTTAAAAAATGCGAACCAAACCTCACCTGACTAGTCCGGATCGCTATTTCCCGGTTGGTTTCATTACTATCTTTTTCCAGCACATGCAATCGAGCCCCGCTCAATGCCATTTTTCATTTGTTAGACGAAACTGGCAAAAGCGCAAAATAATGTTTACTTCGATCGATGTGAACACTACTTTTCGACAAAGGGCCACTTCAGAAATGTTCGATATATCAAAAATTTATTAAAATATGGAAAATCCCGAAGTGTAAATAATATTACAAATACCGCGTACCGGTTTCAACAAGAATGCACAAATAGTTCCATCGGTGTTTTGCTCGTCTGATTTACCAAACTAAACGCGCAAATTCCGTTGAAAAGTGCTGTAAAAAATATTCTCAAAACTGCTAGAAAAAAACATTATGCTGCTGTCATTTACCGTTTCTTAGTGCAGTGGCGCCACTATAGGTCGACATTACCCAGTAAAGTTCATTCCGGCTGGTTCCAGTTAGTGTTCCGGCTCCAATTACACAACCGATTCTAACTGGAGCCCAAGACGGATACACCAACTGAGACGTCCAAAAAATTGTTTCAAAATCATTCAACACGGGTAGGGACGTTTCGATATTAAAATACATCGATACTTAGAATCGATACTGGTATCGAATGCAGGTACTGATACTTTCGATATAATCGTAGTCGTAGTATCGATACTTGAAAGTATCGCCATTCGATTCCAAACTTTTACAGTAGCTTTTCCTGAATTAGGTAATCTACAAACCGCTGTTTGGCAATTCAGCAGTGGGTTTTGTCAGTCAACGTTTTACTCTGCTCCTGCAAAAAGAAAAAAATCTTTCGACAAATATTTTTTATTGGTCTGATCCGTCGACGATTCTGTCAGACGTCGAATGTCAGAAAAGATAGACAATAAATAGTTGGCTGATCAGAAAGTCTCATGGACTGTCAAATAATGGGCAATGTTCGGAATCGATTTTTTTTATCAAATGCGATCGGTGCTCCAGTTATTTAGCAACTCAAATACAACAACCGATTCCGCAACCGTTCAGCCTGAATAGGTAATTACATTTCACACGGAAATCATTTCAAAATCGTTCAGAATTCCGAATCGAATACTTCCAACTACTGGTTCCTTCGATTCTTTTCGATATCGTAAAGATTGTATCGATATCAGTAAAGTATCGTGCTTGAAGTATCGATACCAAAAAATCGAGTATCGAAAACAGAAGTATCGATTCCGTACTAGTATCGAAAATATCGCAACGTCCCTAAACACGGGTCCAACGATATGGACGTTCGTTGAACGGTTATTTGGATGTCGTCCAAATTGGTCCAACGAACGTCCTTCATTGGACTATTTTGAAACCAACCGTTCTTAGAGGGCAGGCACAGAGAACAGACGTCCATCTTCAGCATTCAACTTGTGTAAAATCTCTAACGGTTTCGAAGGTAGTTTGGATCAAGGAGCTTTTATTCTCAGGTGATACGATCCTCGAAATCGCCGATCAGCCATGTTGGTTCTAGAAACGACAGCTAACCACATTGTTTACTACATCCCCATGCATGTTTGCTTGGATTTCGGTATGTAAACAAAGTTGTTCGCCGTCATTATTCTACTCCGCAGCTTGCTGCACGCTTATCTCACTCCTCACCTAGTTACTGCCAAAGACGAATAACCTTATAACTCTAAGCACCTTGGTTTGGATATCTAAACCAGGTGCGCTACTGTCGTCATGTTTTTTTGTGGCTGAGTGCGACAAAATTGACAGCGGTTATTCCTCTACCCAGTCAAACTAGTCCGGAACCGATTCGGACTTCCAGCATGAATTCCAGCTCAAATGCGTCAACCGATAGAGTCAGAATCGGTTGTTTTCTTTGAGCTAGATTCCATGCAGAATCCATCCAGGATTTCGAACCGGTTCCGGAATCGATTTGACGGATAGTTGGGATAGGTTGGTGTGGCGGCGCTAGTGTTTTTCGTATAATAATTCAAATGTTTACACACGTTTTTTAAATATTTTTGTTCGATCATGGATGTCTGTTCTCTGTGGGGCAGGTATGCACATTTTTTCTGTGAGTGAGTGCGGTCACAGAGAACAGACGTCCATCTTCAGGGCATGTTCAGGAGTGTTTGAGTTCTAGATTCAAAATTTTGACAGTTCTATAATATAAAACTGAAGATTTTAAAACTAGATCTTGCTGTCCCCAGCAGCAGTTTTAGCGGGTGTTCTATTCAGTTTAAAATTCATGTCTCGCCATGCCTCCAGCACAGAGAACAGACATCCATGATCGAACAAAAATATTTAAAAAACGTGTGTAAACATTTGAATTAATATACTAAAAACACTAGCGCCGCCACACCAACCTATCCCAACTATCCGTCAAATCGATTCCGGAACCGGTTCGAAATCCTGGATGGATTCTGCATGGAATCTAGCTCAAAGAAAACAACCGATTCCGACTCTATCGGTTGACGCATTTGAGCTGGAATTCATGCTGGAAGTCCGAATCGGTTCCGGACTGGGTAGAGGAATAACCGCTGTCAATTCTGTCGCACTCAGCCACAAAAAAACATGACGACAGTAGCGCACCTGGTTTAGATATCCAAACTACCTTCGAAACCGTTAGAGATTTTACACAAGTTGAATGCTGAGGGCATGTTCAGTAGTTGATTGCCATGCTATTCAGTCGCAAAGTGTGAACTTTCCACATGATTTTCACGCGAAAAATATGTAGTGCTTTTCAATATGTAAAACTATTGATTTCACCGTTTATTCTGCCAATTGAATCAATTAGCACAGACTAACAGACATAACACTATGAGGGGATTCCCACAAAAAACATCGATCTGGCAATTTCCCAGAACACTAGCTCCATCTTTCATTCACAGTACCAAACACTCATTTGCTTATGGGTTACCCCTCAGGTTTAGGAACAATTTTTCACTAGTGGTCTATCCCCCATATGCTTGTTCATATGTCAGTGGTGCCATAATTTCAAGTGTGACCACAGTCCACACTACAAATATATTTAAAATGACCGTTAAAGCGGGCGAAGCATTGTTTTCGAGTGTTATGTCTGTTAGTCTGTGCTATTAGCACCTATTAGGATTTACACCAACCGACATAACCCCACAAAATGAGCCGGATGAACTTTATTTGACAATTCTCGGTGGTTTGTTTACATGGAAGTTACGTGAGTTCGAATGTGACAGATGAGCACCCGTTGCACTCGCACTCACGCAATTGACAAAGTAAACAAACCACCGAGAATTTTCAAACATGAACTTCATTCATCAGCAGGGATGCCATTATGCCAGATTTATCTGGCACAGCCAGAGGTTTTGGCAGCTTCCAGACAAAAAGACAAATCTCTCATTCTGCCAGATTTTTATGTTTTGGAAGCGGCTACATACACATTTTGGAAATTTGGGTAAAAATGTCCCAAATTTTACAAAAATCGATTGATGCAGATTCTACGAAAACTATAATATATGCCAAATTTCGATGACTATGAGGTCGCTGTCAAGTGCCAGATTTTGCCAGATATTTTTAATTGAACTGCCAGATTTTCTTTGAAAAATAGTGGCAACCCTGTTCATCATGAATTCATTCGTGTCGTCATCTTGTAGAACTCAATAGGTAAAACGAAATCACATTCACGTGCAATTTATTTATCTGAAGCGTAACCGCAGCATCGGTTGGTTTAGCCGCTTCTATCAGAAACGACCGGGGTTCAGCGTGGCAAGCAGAAAGTTAGCAAAAGTTGAGCAAAGCGAAATTGATGCTGGCAGAGTTTCTGTGAGCATTTTGCGCGATTTGTGCGAGAATTCTGGCAACGAATTCGCTCAAATGCAACAACCGTTTCTGACAGAAGCGGTTAAACCAACCGATGCTGCTCACTTTTATCCAGAATCGATCCAGAAATGTACGGCCAAGATCTCTGCACGCTTCCTGCCACATCTCTGTCAGATGTTTTGCTCGATTCGTGCTAAATTCTACCAGGTAGGAATTGCCAGGATCTTTGCACAGTTTATTTCCTAGTTATGCCAGGGTTTTGCTCGATTCCTGTCAAAATTTGCCAGAAAACGCGAGCGAAACCGAGTTCGCCCTAGCTCAACTAACCCGACAGGATACGCGCAGAAATCTGACAGGGCTGCCCAGCGATGCCACATGTTTTTGTGAAATGTCTGTAGAAGAATAATTAAAATGTCTGTAAAAGTGTGTAGAGGGTTGTGTATATCCTATTTACACTAGGTTATTACTTTAAAAGTGGCTTGAAATTAGTAAACTATTGTGAAGGAATCACTCGTATTCGAATCAAATTATTCTAGTATAATTTTGTTAAACACTGAAACTTTTTTAAAAGTCTGTAGATGTCTGATTACGTCTGTAGGAGACCATCAAAAGTGTAAAATACAGATATGTCTGTAAATCTGGCATCCCTGGGGCTGCCAAACCAAGACTTACAGAAATCTAGCAGAGCGGTCTCCAAGAAAATTTGCTCACTGGGACGGGTAGCAGAGCGGTCTCTGCCAGAAAATTTGCTCACTGGGTGAGTGCACACGGTAAAAAAACTTTAGCCATTTTATGCATTCAAATTTCCCATTTTCGGAAGTTATTCGAGCTATCAAAAATGGGTATTTTTGTTTCTAACAATGAGTACTTTTTTGGCCATTTCACAACTATTTGATGAGGTAATGTCAATGGGTATATTGATCTTAACAATGGGTGAAAAATCCTTAAGAATTATTTCAAGCGAGTTAACCTGCAAACTAAGTATCGTAGCGGAACCTGTAAATTATCGGTCTGCATCGGAGTCCGTGGCGGAAACGGAAAATTTCGGCAATGTTCAGAAAACAACGGCTGTTTAGACTACTGAGGATGTTGCAAATATGCACCAGTTCGGCATTTTTAGAGCAGCCAAAAGATCCAGCCATCAAAAATATATCCAGTTGGCGGTTTTATTTTGTTAAGGAGTTTTGGAATAGGATCTCTATCTAGATTCATATACTTTTATAAGGAGACAATAATGTGAAATGAATGTTATTTTATGTTTTTTTTAATTCAGTAATAATTCTATTGACAGTAATTTTCATTCTGGCGCGATTTTCATGAATGGGTATTTTTTACGCATTTTGTTGTAACAGTTCTGCGAAAAATAATGGGTAAAGCATACCCAGGTTGACGTACAAGGTCTGTACTCATTTATGGGTACAAACTCTTTACCCATTTAATGGGTTATTCCACTTTTATTGAAAATGCGTAGTTTTGTACGTATTAATGGGTACTTTATTTTATCAGTGCATAAAAGGAAGTTGTCTTCATTCTCCTTAAGCTACCAGTAGACTGTTTGTCATAACGTAAAATATTTGATTAGGCAAAATTTGATCAAATAAACGTGTTTGACAAATTTGACAAGGCCAGTACACGAGATCAACAGTTTAACAAACTTTTTTCATCAAATATTTGCATTGATGCATTACCGGACGCCTAATATTGTTTGACAAACATAATAAAACAAGTTTGATGGATCAGTACACTGTGGGCCCATATTATTGGCTCGAATTAAAACTCGTCGAAATGTCAATTGACGATAGGTTCATCCGGAGTGTTCATTTGTGTTTACACTTTGCTAGCGTTGCGGACAGCACGCGCAAAAGCGATGTGACGTAGCCACATTGGGTCCTGGACACAAAATAAAATTGGCAACGCTAGCAAAATGTAAACACAAATGAACACTCCGGATGAACCTATCGTCAAGTGACATTTCGACGAGTTTTGATTCGATCCAATAATATGGGCCCTTCCGGCTGAGCTTAACTAGTAAAATTTAACCTGGAAATAAAAATTTTCTGGCAACACTCCAGCACCCCGTAGAATTCTAACGATTTCACCACCTGGGCGCCAGGATGACTATATAAAATGGACTTTGTTTACTTTCGACAAGTTTTGATTCGAGCCAACAACATCCAGCCCTGTAGCCAGTTGTATGGCACAGACATTCCAGTGCTCTTCTAGCGATGGCTACAGTGGCCGTTGAACGAAGGGGAAATCCCGGCGTCCACGCATGTCATCCAAGTCATAGCATATCAAGCGGGCCCATATTATTGGCTTGAATCAAAACTCGTCGAAATGTCAAATTGACGATAGGTTCATCCGGAGTGTTCATTTGTGTTTACATTTTCCTAGCGTTGCCAATTTTATTTTGTGTCCACCACCCACTAGACTAGAGAGCCGGGCAAATGAGTGGATCACAGGTTCGCTTGCTTCCAACGGCGGGTCGGTGGCCACTTCGCCCGACGGATCCTCAGCGGCTTTGCGCCGCTTCGGTTCATAGGCCTCGGTTATGCGGCTAAGCCGCATCGAAATGGTACCCCTGAAACATTCTAACTAGAATCGGTTGTGTCACCGGAGCCGGAATACGAATTAGAACCAGCCAGCATTCCGGCTGGGCTTACTTTGAAGTTTAGTAAAATTTAATCTGGAAATTAAAAAAAACGCTCCGGCACCCCGAACGATTTCACCACCTGGGCGCCAGGTTGAGGATATGAAATGAACTTTGTTTACTTTCGACAAGTTTTGATTCGAGCCAACAACATGATGTATCCAAACGAACATGAAATTTGATGTATACACAATAGAAATACGTCAGATTTCTGCTCGTTTGGATACGTCAAACGCGTCTTGGCCGCACTCTAACTAGAGTGCTCTAGGATCTAGCCATGAACATAGGGCCCATATTATTGGCTCGAATCAAAACTCGTCGTAATGTCAATTGACGATAGGTTCATCCGGAGTGTTCATTTGTGTTTACATTTTGTTAGCGTTGCCAATTTTATTTTGTGTCCAGCACCCAATGTGGCTACGCCACATCACTTTTGCGCGTGCTGTCCGACTTCGTTACCGCTCAGTCGGACTTAAACTAGGGATAGCCCTTGGGATAGCCCCTATGTTTGAGTAAGCCGGGCAAACGAGTGGGTCACAGGTTCGCTTGCTTCCGACGGCGGGTCGGTGGCCACCTCGCCCGGCGGATTCTCAGCGGCTTTGCGCCGCTTCGGTTCCTAGGCCTCGGTTATGCGGCTAAGCCGCATCGAAATGGTACCCCTTAAACTTTAACATTCTAACTTGAATCGGTTGTCACCGGAGCCAGAATACGAATTAGAACCAGCCAGCATTCCGGCTGAGTTAAACTGGGAAGTTTAGTAAAATTTAATCTGGAAATAATTTTTTTTTTGGCAACGCTCTAGCACCCCGTTGATTTCACCACCTGGGCGCCAGGTTGACGATATGAAATGAACTTTGTTTATTGTCGACAAGTTTTGATTCGAGCCAACAACATCCAGCCATGAACATATCGTCAATTGACATTTCGACGAGTTTTGATTCGAGCCAATAATAAGGGACCCATTAGACAAAGCTGATTTCGCCACCTGGGTAGTAGTTTGAGATTTTCCCTTGAACTTTGTTTGCATTTGACGAATAAGATTGAGGCCAACATTATCCAGGCAACGTTTTATATTCCTAATTTGTTGGATTTGATTATTTAATTTGTTCTTAATGTTGAGACCATGAAAAAGATTGAAAAAATTGAAAATGTGTGCGTTGTTGTACTTGGCGATATTGGTCGAAGCCCACGAATGCAATATCATGTAAAAAGTCTCTCCGAAACGCGGTTCATTGTTGATGTGATCGGTTATGTCGAGTCACAACCACTGGAGGATTTGACATGCAATCCAAATGTGAGAATTCATCCGTTGAGTCCGTTCCCTGAGCTAAATCTCACTAATGTGCTAAAGTACGCATTTAAGACAATCTGGCAAGCGTTAACTTTACTGATGGCCCTGATTAGCATCAGAAGACCTAAGTTTATTCTGTGTCAGAATCCACCAGCTATTCCTGCGTTGGTCATATGTCATATATATTGCTTATTTGCCCGATCAAAGGTTATCGTCGATTGGCACAACTATACGCATACAATTCTTGCAATTACTTCAACGCCGAATGCTCCTATCGTGAGATTGGCCAAGATAGTCGAGCGTCGTTTTGGACAGAAGGCTGCGGCTAGTTTTTGTGTGACACGTGCGATGCAACAGGATCTGTTGGAAAATTGGAATATTCCGTAAGTATTTTTCCTGTTCGGCATTCCATGAGACTGTAAGGTGAAACGATACTTTAATGAAGACAAAGCTTTAGTAGAGCGGATATCATCTTGTCGTCCTCTGTTGCTACTATATACAGTGAAACAATTTCCTAACAATCTGAAGTATGCTATAATATTAAATTCACAAATGGTTATATATTGCGTGATAATGTAATTGATTTTGACGATGAAACAAGAAAAAAAAACTATTACATTAGGGGAGACCGGGGCTAGTTGGCGGTGTTTTCAGTTTTCATTTTCACCCGCTTTGATGTAGGTAGATCTTGCAAAATAGAACATGTGGCAACATTTTTGAATTTTATTAAAATGATTGATGCATCGTCTCCATTTTTAGAGACAAAAATATGTGACATGGGAAACCCGCCAACTTCCCCCGACCCCGGGGTAAGTTTGCGGTAAGTATGGATACACCAAAAAATAAGCAATCAAATGGAAATTCAAATACTTCAGGGATTTTTTTCTTTTCAAGAAAACTGTGCATCAACCGACATTTGGTATTGTATTTCAGTATCAATACCCCGGCATTTGGACTTGGACGCGTACTTCATATTCAAAAGCAAATTCAGGCGATTGACTTTGGAGTGAATTCCAGAAAAAAGTTTTTGATGACTATTTTTGCACTGTAAATAGTACCGCCAACTTACCCCAACCGCATATTTCATAAAAAAAAAAACTATTTAAAAATAACTTTTGTTTGTGGATAGATGTAGTATCTGTACGGATACTGAAAGCTCTTTTCAAGTACTATCGAAAAATATAATCATTTGGGAAATAGATTGAAAATCTACCTAAATAACACAAAGTGTTTATAATACAGAAAATTTAATTGCTATGATCGAAAACACAATATCGCGCACAACTTCTACAAAACAAAATGTTCTGCAACAAAAACAAATTGGATAATGGTTTTCATATAACTTGAGGTACATAATCTCATTGGCAGCGGCAGCGCTATATGTCTAATAGAAACGGAGAAAAAGGGATTCCGCCAACTAGCCCCGGGCTACCCTATCATTATCAATTTTTTTCGTTAAGCTTTGCAATTAACCAGACAGATTTGTATCGATAATAAACGAAATAAAGCTAGTTCACTTTCTCACTTTTAGTGCAACAGTACTATATGATCGTCCACCATCACAATTTCGACCGACCACAATTAAGGAAAAGCACGAACTTTTCCTTCGACTGTCAAAATCTATCCAGGAATTCAAATGCAGCGATCTTGTTTTGGCTAGCGAAAGTGAAATTGAGAATGCTTCAGCTTTTACCGTGAAATATTCTGATGGCACAATCAAGTATAGACCCGATCGATCGGGTCTATTGATATCTAGTACCAGTTGGACCTCAGACGAAGACTTCGGTATACTATTGATTGCTTTGGAATTGTACGACGAAAAGGCCATTAAAAATCCAAAGCTTTATCCTCATCTTATATGTGTCATAACGGGCAAAGGACCATTGAAAGAACATTATAGATCGCTGATGAAAGATAAAGCCTGGAAAAAAGTTACTGTCATCACTCCTTGGTTAGAAAACGCCGATTATCCACAACTTCTAGCCGCTGGAGATTTAGGAGTGTGCCTTCACTATAGCTCAAGTGGCTTGGATTTACCAATGAAAGTAGTTGATATGTTTGGGTCTGGATTGCCCGTCTGTGCCCTAAAGTTTGCCTGGTATTGACGGATTAAAGTATTTTGAATGGATTCGGTGAACATATACTTTTTTTTTCTTTTAGCCTCGATGAACTTGTACAACAAGGCCAAAATGGTTGGGTTTTTGAAACATCAGCTGAATTGTCGGATCTGATTGGAAAATGGTTCCACGATTTCCCAAACAACAGTCTCATAACCGAAGAAAAGAGACGGATAAGTAAGCAACTCAACGAGTTCCAACAACTGAGATGGGCTGATAACTGGAAAAAAATTGTCCTACCATCTTTGGAGTTACTGTAATTGCCTATGTGCCTGTTTAACTTATGACATTAAGGAATAACGTGATTAGATTAGTTTGTATATATTACGAATTGATTAAATATATATTTTGACAGTTGTTAAGGTTGCACAGAGATTGCGTATGTAGAATGTTGTTACTGTACTGCTGATTGATTTTTATGAAGATCTGACATACGGTGTGGAAAAAAAACTGCTTTTTTCGTTTGCGAATTTTACGCATTCTCTGTGCAACCTTAACACAATTAACAAGGGCTTAGAAGGCCCACAAAGAATTTTTTTTCTACGCGGTAGCGAAATAATCGTTTTCGATCTGAAATATTCACCCGTATTCTTGTTTACGACGCATCGGTCTGAGTCTAGTTGAATTGATAGCAAAAAAAAATCCAATCTACCAGTCGTCAGGCTATCCTATCCGCCACCTGAAGCACGCTCCCTGATTTTAGGGACTGAAGCTATAAGATTCTAGGGACCACCACGCTACAAATCTCTAAGCCTAAAAAATAGTAGTCAGGAGCACACCTCCAAGTCCACGGGATTGATTATTTATTATAATCTTCGACCATTTTCAGCTACAGCAAAGCTTTTTAGGGACAAATTATCGAGTCTCAACCAAAGGCTGGATAAAAAGTGTTCTCGAGTATTCTCGCAGTATCTTATTACACCTAAAGCGGGACATAGATCGAAACTAGATGTTTATTTCTGTAATTTATCAAGGTTGACCACCAATTATCAACATAAATGCGCATGAGAGTACAGTAAAGATCCAATTCTATCAACCCCCGATTTTGACAGCCTCACATGAAAATCCGTTTGAAGCACTCTAGCAGACGAACTAAGTCAAATTCGGGTAAATCTTTTCTTAAGCATATTTTTCTTATCTTAAAAATGCAACAATAGAAATATATATATATATATATATATATATATATATATATATATATATATATATATATATATATATATATATATATATATATATATATATATATATATATATATATATATATATATATATATATATATATATATATATATATATATATATATATATATATATATATATATATATATATATATATATATATATATATATATGTTTTAAGAGCTTCGGTTTATTAAAAAGAAAGAAAGAAATATCCCGATTTCATAAAATGCACCAAAGGGCTGATAAAAACGAGTCTTCATTGTATCATACATAAATACTCAGTTTCGTCTGTTCACCCACAGCAAATTTGGCATCTATAAAATGTGATAATGTGGAGTGGCAGAAATAAGATATGTGATAAAATAATCGAAAACTCAATCTGCGTTTTAGGAGGCATCTATAGCCAACAAAGCCATTTTATCCTATATATGTTTCGGACGCACAAATTCGAACTCAAAACGGAAAATGTATGTTCATGTGCATGCTCACTAGCAGTGTCGTGCCCCGCAATCCGTCTTCTGCTTCGTTCGAAAAAACCTGCCCGAAACCCACGAACGCGATATTACTGTCAACCCCACATTGCATCATCCGCGGGGATTAAAGATACACCTATATTGAAAAAATAAATAACTTGCTTAATCTGAATCATCATCCATTTGTTGCTCCTCCTCAGAACTGCCTTCTTCTTCAGATGTTTCATCCGGATCTGCCACTTGACTTTCGCATTTCTCACACTTGCATTGAAATAGGTAATTCTCACTAAGCATCTTTTGTCGCGAATGACGTGAACGTTCCAGTGCACATTCGTCTAAATATGAAATGCAAATTTCTTGTCCAGCATCAATATCGCGGATTGTCGTTAGAGCTAGCACATTGTTGGAATGTGGAAAACGACATTCTGTATTTGGTGCACAGCTATGGTTGACTTTGCTCTGACGAGCGTATAAGGCAGATCCTTCGTTGTTCAAAAAACTTCCAACCACATCATCTAGTTTATTGTACAAATTATCAATCGTCACATCTAATGCTTCGCGTTGCATTTCGTTCATTTCAATGTCCGTAACGTTTCGAACCCAGTCAGCGAAAGAACTGGTTCCGATTCCCTGGCCGTTTGTTCCTATTAATGCCAGTAAAGATCGAAAGCCGGACAAGCTCAACCAATGGAGTCGCTTGTCAGAAGAAGGGTCAAACGCATTACAAATAAGATCATACAATTGCTCGATCTGCTGGGAAAAATTTTCTCCCAACATTTTATGAAAAATCATTAGGTCCTGATTAACTGTTTGACTTACAAAATCTTCAAATTGGGTCCTCAATTTGGATGTATTTTCATGCTGTTTAAACATTGCAATGATTTTGATCACCAGCATTATACTTGACGTTTCCGGAGGGAAATGGATGTTTCTGAAAATAATTATACTGTAGTTATAGTCTAAGACAAAATTCCTTAAAATATACTTCCAAAACTCCACAAGAGCATTTATCGGATGGTTTGTATCGGACCGATTTGCACCCAAACAGAGAACACGATGATAAAGTTGCAAAGCGTTCTGCAAACATTCGGCTCCGCAATACATTTCCATGCAATCTGTACATTTCGTGTGGCTGCTGAGCTGTTCTTGAACCGTGCAACACTCGGGGTATGGCAAGTTAATTGTATAATCGTTCGTCAACCGCCGCACATTAGATTCCGCGGTTTCCAATGGTCTCAAACAGTATTCGCAAGCCAAATACCCATAAGACGAATTCCAAGAAAACTGGCACGATACCAGAGGAGACTCCTCGAATAATACAGTGCCAGCCTTAATTGGAACTACAGCAAACAAACCTCTTCCCTGCGACAAGGAAATTTGTTTTATGTCGTACTGAATATGAACATTGGCGGTTTTTCAAAAAACATACCTTGAAACCGGTATCTTGCACTTTCACCATCGACATTGTATGTAGACTGTTCTTAATTCCGTGATAGTTATCTTTTAATTCCTTCCAATTTTACGATTTTTACGAAAACAAGTTACCGGTATTACCCCAACCACGTTACTGATACAGTAAACAAGCCCAGTGATGTCAGGCCTCTATTATTGGCTCGAATCCAAACTCGTCGAAATGTCAACTGACAATACACTGAGAAAAATTCTATGGTATCTGTGACTCGACTTTCGTGGGGCTGGATGTTGTTGGCTCGAATCAAAACTTGTCGAAAGTAAACAAAGTTCATTTCATATCGTCAAACTGGCGCCCAGGTGGTGAAATCAACGGGGTTCTGGAGCGTTGCCAAAAAAATTTTATTTCCAGATTAAATTTTACTAAACTTCCCAGTTTAACTCAACCGGAATGCTGGCTGGTTCTAATTCGTATTCCGGCTCCGGTGACACAACCGATTCAAGTTAGAATGTTTAAGGGGTACCATTTCGATGCGGCTTAGCCGCATAACCAAGGCCTAGGAACTGAAGCGGCGCAAAGCCGCTGAGGATCCGCCGGGCGAGGTGGCCACCGACCGGCCGTCGGAAGCAAGCGAACCTGTGATCCACTCGTTTGCCCGGCTTACTCAAACATAGGGGTTATCCCTAGTTTAAGTCCGACTGAGCGGTAGCGAAGTCAGACAGCATGCGCAAAAGCGATGTGGCGTAGCCACATTGCACAGTGGTCCAGATCGCTAATTTAGGAGGAATTTTTACTTTCTGACAAACCTGTATAATTTAGCCGTATCATGTCTTAGGATGAATTTGTGTACTTTAGAAGATGCTTCTTTTTATTGGAATAGTTATTAGGGTGGTTCTAATTTATCTAAAATACGAAAATAAACTTTTTACTGATGAAAGATAGAGCTCCACAGTCTTCCACAAAGTTGTAAAGTAATTTATTTTGAATAAATTTGTTGAACATATTGAAGCTCTATCTCTTTTAGTTTTTGTTATACAAGAAATTTAAAAAAAAAGATTAGGGTGTTCCTGAAAAAAACGTTTTTTTAGTATAACTTTCGTATCTTTTACTTTTTGTTAACACAACCTTTGAACAGCTTATTGAAAACTTCAAGCCGAGTATTTTTCTCCAAGACACCGAAGGTCTAACTTTTTTCTTTAAAAAGTTATGGACACTTTTCGTTAAAAAAATAGCCTATTTCAAGGCTCAATATCGCTGATGCGGGCACCTAAAATTGAATTCTGTTTCCGCCACATGAAAGACCATACTTATTAGTATATTTGAGCAAAAATTGGCGAATACGATATTTTTTTAAAATTTGCAATTTAGATTTAAAGTTTGTAGTTTTGCAGGTTCAACGCATTAAAGCATTTACACACATATCGTTGTATTATGAAAAAAGCCACTTTCAAATATCATTCTCTCATCGCAGCAAGCTTTGCATAAGTGAAACGACTGTCAAAAAGGTTTCTGATTTTATTCGTTTTAAATAAAACTAGTAAATATGGATATTAGTCGAAGAGAGTTGGCGAATTTGCTTATTGCTGGTAAAAAGACAGATGAACTGCTTAAGTTCATTACAAGTAGTAATCCAAATGTAAAATTGAGACTTGTTAATGTTCGAAAGAAATTTTATATTTTGTTAAAACAACCTTTGAACAGCTTTTAGAAAACTTCAATCCACGTTTTTTCATAACTCTGAAAGTCTAACTTTATACTTTCAAAAGTTATGGAAACTTTTCGCTCATAAATAGCCCTTTTTCAAATGTCATTATCTCTGATTGGGGCAAATAAAAGTAAGTTCGGATTGAACCATAGAAAAGAACATACTTTTAAGTATATTTGAGCAAAAATTGGAAAATATTATTTTTTTAAAGCATGTAATTTTAAATTTACTAACCAAAGTTTTAAATTTTATCGCATAGCGACATAAAAGAAATTGCCTAAAGCCTTTGTATTTCCTTTTCTGTTTTGCTTACATATCAACAATACAGAATGTGTTCATTAAAAATAATTTGGCTATGACAATAATTTATGATTTATATAAGGAGAATTTATTCAATGCCAATTAATTCAAAAGTAGATGCATTGCATTTTCAGGTATATCCAGCGGTGCTCGTTGAATTCTACGTTTACATTTAAGAGAAATTATAGGATCTGATGAAACAAGAAGTCTCTTGAAAACGTCATCAAGATTGACGAGTCGATCGAATTTGCGTGCGTGGAATTCTCGGAATCTGCGAATACTTTTATTCCTGGTTTCTTGAACTTCTTCACTGCACATACCTACTGGCAGCATGTTATGTTGAATAATGCTTCCTCCATGGACCAGGAGTTTATGCACGGTTGGTGAGAGAGCGTACCAACCATACAGGCGTACATAAAGCAATCGTGTATCTTCGGCGTAACTCCGGTAAGCATCCGCGTTAATTCCCAATTTGCTGTTGATGATTGTTAATAGCACATACATACGTTCTAGCAACATTTCGTCCAACCCGGTTTCTTCTGCAACGACATCTCGGTTTCTGAAAAATTTTCGAGCTGTGTTACCATCGTTAGAATTTCCGCCACCTGGCAAAGGTCACGTAACGCTTGTCGAATTTTTATTTGTCGTTCCTTAAGCTCGCTGGTATTTTTGCCTACGCGCCAACGCGGTTTTGCTAGAGCTAAACGGTAAGCAATATTCAATAGTAACTCCATTGCTCGTATTAATGCATGTAAAGGTGAAAAAACATATAAACTATCCAGTGGATCGCTGGCTTCCAGTAAAGGATCATTCAATCGCTTTCCGGAGCGTTTGCATATATAACACGCTTGAGACGGTGTGCCTGTTACGTCATTCACTACCTTCGTATCAACCATGGAAAATATGAAGCTTGAACTAATCGGAATCTTGCGCATATTAACATTTACTATAGTCGGGACTAATTCATCGATTTGCTTGTTCATCGCGGCAACTTCATCCTTTGTTAGTTCAGGATTTTCCTTCTTGAAAATTAATTTTACTGGTCGGCACAGGGATACTGAAGATGGAAAATCATTATTCCAAAGAATGCAATCTCTTGACTCATCTTTCCGGCGACTAACTACACGTAAAGGTACTATAGATAGAGCAAATATATGCGAATCGTTATACTCGAATAGTTCTCCATTTTCATCTTCGTCAACGCACATTTGCTTGTATCTATGTTCAAGTGGAAAAGAGACTGTCAGTCAAAGTTTAGAAGAAAAATAATGTTGCCTACCGGGAATGGTTGCTGCTTCCATCGCAGCCCCACTTAAAGATAACAAACGTATTATCCTCAGGATGCAGTGGTAGAACTCCAATATTCAAAAACGAGATGAGTCGTTCCACGGTATGGTTAACAAGAGCTTGAAGGGGAACATACGCACAAGAAGGCTGAACAGAAATTCCTGAAAAAAATTGTTGATTCAGGGACGAATCTTTGAGAATAGTACATACCGATCGGATAGCATAGTTTCTTTTCTTCTACTATTTTATTATACGCGGGATAAATGTCCAAACCCTTCTGCATAACTGAGCTGCGTATGTTTTGGTACTGCGCCTTAGAAAAATCATTTTCACAAATAAATCTAAGTGCTTCCTCCGCAGTAAACGCTTCTGCAATCGGGACAGCCATAGATCCTAAATTCTCTACGGTAGATCTGACGGGACTTTTCGACAATCGTTCGATTTGTCTGCCAACTAAACGGAAACCAGTAGAATTAGCGTTGACGGCTGACGCTAAACCAAGTTCTTCCGTGGAATACTTATCGCGCAACTTTCCTAATCTTTTTATTTTAGCTCTGCGACATATTTCGGAAAATGGTTTCCTCTTTCGGCCTTTACCTTTACCTTCGACTTCGAATCTTAGCTTTCCTTCAAGCCACACAAAATTTTCCAGCTCAAACCGAATTTGCGTGCGCTTACTCCGAATCCACAACCTTCTAAATTCCAACATGAAGATTTTTATTTTCTTCCGAGCACTAACAAGTCTCAATTTTACATTTGGATTACTACTTGTAATGAACTTAAGCAGTTCATCTGTCTTTTTACCAGCAATAAGCAAATTCGCCAACTCTCTTCGACTAATATCCATATTTACTAGTTTTATTTAAAACGAATAAAATCAGAAACCTTTTTTGACAGTCGTTTCACTTATGCAAAGCTTGCTGCGATGAGAGAATGATATTTGAAAGTGGCTTTTTTCATAATACAACGATATGTGTGTAAATGCTTTAATGCGTTGAACCTGCAAAACTACAAACTTTAAATCTAAATTGCAAATTTTAAAAAAATATCGTATTCGCCAATTTTTGCTCAAATATACTAATAAGTATGGTCTTTCATGTGGTGGAAACAGAATTCAATTTTAGGTGCCCGCATCAGCGATATTGAGCCTTGAAATAGGCTATTTTTTTAACGAAAAGTGTCCATAACTTTTTAAAGAAAAAAGTTAGACCTTCGGTGTCTGGGAGAAAAATACTCGGCTTTAAGTTTTCAATAAGCTGTTCAAAGGTTGTGTTAACAAAAAGTAAAAGATACGAAAGTTATACTAAAAAAACGTTTTTTTCAGGAACACCCTAATCTTTTTTTTTAAATTTCTTGTATAACAAAAACTAAAAGAGATAGAGCTTTAATATGTTCAACAAATTTATTCAAAATAAGTTACTTTACAACTTTGTGGAAGACTGTGGAGCTCTATCTTTCATCAGTAAAAAGTTTATTTTCGTATTTTAGATAAATTAGAACCACCCTAATAACTATTCCAATAAAAAGAAGCATCTTCTAAAGTACACAAATTCATCCTAAGACAGGATACGGCTAAATTATACAGGTTTGTCAGAAAGTAAAAATTCCTCCTAAATTAGCGATCTGGACCACTGTGCATTGGGTGGTGGACACAAAATAAAATTGGCTGGATGTTGTTGGCTCGAATCAAAACTTGTCGAAAGTAAACAAAGTTCATTTCATATCGTCAACCTGGCGCCCAGGTGGTGAAATCAACGGGGTGCTGGAGCGTTGCCAAAAAAATTTTATTTCCAGATTAAATTTTACTAAACTTCCCAGTTTAACTCAGCCGGAATGCTGGCTGGATCTAATTCGTATTCCGGCTCCGGTGACACAACCGATTCAAGTTAGAATGTTTAAGGGGTACCATTTCGATGCGGCTTAGCCGCATAACAGAGGCCCGGGCGAGGTGGCCACCGACCCGCCGTCGGAAGCAAGCGAACCTGTGATCCACTCGTTTGCCCGGCTTACTCAAACATAGGGGCTATCCCTAGTTTAGCACGCGCAAAAGCGATGTGGCGTAGCCACATTGGGTGCTGGACACAAAATAAAATTGGCAACGCTAGCAAAAGGTAAACACAAATGAACACTCCGGATGAACCTATCGTCAATTGACATTTCGACGAGTTTTGATTCGAGCCAATAATATGGGCCCATAAAATTGGTAACGCTAGCAAAATGTAAACACAAATGAACACTCCGGATGAACTTATCGTCAATTGACATTTCGACGAGTTTTGATTCGAGCCAATAATATGGGCCCCTTTCGTGGTTGTTATTCGCAAATATAGCAGTAACCCAGTGAGCTAATTTTCTGGCAGAGACCGCTCTGCTAGATTTCTGTAAGTATTGGTTTGGCAGCCCTGTCAGATTTCTGCGCGTATCCTGTCGGGTTAGTTGAGCTAGGGCGAACTCGGTTTCGCTCGCGTTTTCTGGCAAATTTTTACAGGAACCGGGCAAAACCCTAGCATAACTCGGACATAAACTGTGCAAAGATCTTGGCAATTCCTACCTGGTAGAATTTAGCACGAATCGAGCAAACCATCTGACAAAGATGTGGCAGGAAGCGTGCAGAGATCTTTGCCGTACATTTCTGGCTGGATTCTGGATAAAAGTGAGCAGCATCGGTTGGTTTAACCGCTTCTGTCAGAAACGGTTGTTGCATTTGAGCGAATTTGTTGCCAGAATTCTAGCACAAATCGCGCAAAATGCTCGCAGAAACTGCCAGCATCAATTTCGCTTTGCTCAACTTTTGCTAACTTTCTGCTTGCCATGGTGACCGGAAATGACCATGAGATCGGCAATACCTTAACTCGAATAAACCGATTAAATTAACTATGACCGCACTAAAACTTATGGCAACAGAAAGGCCCACTACGTCATTTGTTTGTGCTTTTCTTCTTCATATCCTCTTGTTTTTTCGGCTTCATCAAGGAAAAATGACAACCGCACTCACACACAGAAAAAAAAATGTGCACACCTACTCCGGGAAAAATTTGCATTGAATTTTCATAAAAACGACTTATGACATTCAGACATAAGGATTTTAAATGGATTTCATAAGTTTGTCTTATGATTTAGAGGGGAAACTTTCCAAATCCATCTCTTACTATTTTCATAAGACAGTCTTAAGAAATTTATGATAATGTCCGAATGAACGCCATAGGTGCCCATTTATGAAAATTGCTGACATTTCTAATTAGAAAACATGGTAGAAAAAGTGATTTTCATAAAACAGTCTTATGAAATTCATCACAATGTTCGAATGAATGCCATAAGTTTTTTATTTATGTCTACTATTGTGCATTTATATAAAAACAATGTTCTAACATGACTGACATTTCTCGAGCGTTTTCGATAGAGTGAAAAAATCAACTGTCAAAATAAACCTTGTGAAGAAATTCGGGACAAATGAACTCCCAAGTATAGATCCCATTAGAAGATTGAGGAGAAAACTCTCTTACTAAATATTAAAATTTATACATAATGAGCATCGCTTTGTCGCTATTTTCCGAAAAACTGGATATAGACAATAAGGTTAATAACTGAATGATTATGTTTACTACTTCTAAACTGATTTTGATAATTATACGCGTTGCGATAAATGGCGCCAGGCACTAATTATATGCACAGTTTATTTCAAAGTTCATATCAATGATAATCGGATTTCTTCAACAAAAATCATAATTATGTAAATTGATTTAATCCACTCAGTAATTTATTGAATAAATTGAACAATTCTCGACAAACATATGATTACGGCCTAAAAGCCAACTGTCAAAATCCACTTTGAATGGAAATTCCAGACAAACCGTTATTAGTAGAACACAGTTCACAACAGTTTATGAAAGAGAAAACTTTTCTCTTTCGTTTACTACCAACATCTGTGATTGGCGTGTAACGGTTTGTCCGGAATTTCCATTCAAAGTGGATTTTGACAATTGGCTTTTAGGCCG
This sequence comes from Topomyia yanbarensis, assembly GCF_030247195.1. Classification (NCBI taxonomy): domain Eukaryota; kingdom Metazoa; phylum Arthropoda; class Insecta; order Diptera; family Culicidae; genus Topomyia; species Topomyia yanbarensis. The sequence continues at coordinate 305,791,107 of NC_080671.1, read as the reverse complement.
AAATCATATGTTTGTCGAGAATTATTTGAAATTTTGTTTTAATTTCTGTAAAAACCTCGGTTATTTTGCTACAAAACACAACCAAAAGGCACTGGCTTAAAACTATTAACTCCTGGTTGGACTTCTATGCCACTAGTGAATTCATAAGATGCAATTATGAACTTTTCACAAAAGTGACGTTTATGAAAAATTAAATATAATTTTATAGAATCAATAACAGATCTCGTATGGGTTTCATAAGAAAAACTTATGAAATTCTTTAACGCATATATTGGAGCAGAGTCATAAGACTGTCTTATGAAATACATAATTTGAACTTCCATGGAGTGCATGCATAAAGAGTGTTGCCAAAATGTCTTCATAAGCCTGCCTATGACATTCGAAAGCGTTTGATGGCATCGTCAGAAGGCTGGTCAAGACTTGTAAAATTTTCAGGTGCTTTTTCCTCGGTGATATACCTAATTGAGCCTGTATACACGCAACCATAAAATAACCTACAGAATAAGTTCTTTTGACTTAAATTTAGGTACTTTTGAGCTGTGCGTCGCTTTCGCACTTATAGTGTTGCCAAAAACAAAACGAGAGATTCGACTCAGTCGAGGTCTTCCGTGCAGTAAGATACTTTTAACAACGTTGCTTTTAAGTTGTTTGGGGTATACTCAAAATTAGGTAAATTCAACTTAAATTTAAGTAAATTAAACTCAACGTTGAGTTATTATTTTTGCCGTAGTTAAATGGAAACTACCTTCAACACGGTTTACCTAATTTTACCTTCCTGCACGATACCACGAGATTGAGTCAAAAGTACTGAATTTTAGGTAGTTTTTCGATGGCGTGTAGCTTAGGTAACAGGTTACCGTGCGACAAATAAATTACAATTACAACTCTGATTTCGCCACCTGGGCTCCAGTTTGACGCTACAGAATGAATTTGTTTACATTTGTCGAGTTTTGATTCGAGCCAATAACATCTAACCATGACGAGGTCGACAGCGCCGTTGGTTGGGTGGTAACCCGAATAGAAATGCACAGTGACAAAACCATGATTTTCACTGTGACAGTACAGTAATTTTACAATAATTTACAGCAAGTTTTAGTGTTATGCTACAATACAAAAACAATAAACTTTAGCGTTTTTACAGTAAATTCCGATGTAAAATAGACTTTTACAGTGAAAAAGGGGGGTGGTTATGTATCTTAACATTAAAAAAATCAATTTTTCTCCATACATTTTTTTCTCAAAAACAGTAAAATTTAATGTGAATGCACTGTATCAGTTTTTTGCTGAACAGTGAAATTTATTGTTACATGAAATTTTATTGTAAATCTACTATGAGAACTTGGCATCGAACAATGTTAAAACAGTAATAACTATAATATTTATTATTTTACGATTGTTTGTAGGGTAAATGCTATTGTAAAATTCTATCCGGGAAGCGTGACCGCCACCTACCCCAGTTGGTCTGGGTTCAATCCCAGTCGAGGTCGTTGAGATTTTTCAAGGGTGAGAAAAATCTGAGGTTACGCCTTCCTTCGGAAGGGAAGTAAAGCCGTTGGTCCCCGGTCCATGAGTTGATGGGTCGATATCCAGTCCAGAGAGTGGGAGTGTCACCTCTCTGGCGTCGGTGTTTGGCCTCGTAGCGGAAATAGGCCAACGCGACATAAAGACGCTGAATCCCTCTGGATAAAGGCTCGCCAACTCTATCTTATTCTTATTATTTATCAGCTAAGAGAAGAGAAGACAATCGCGTAGCTAATTTGATCCAGTCCTAACCTCAATATTGAACCAGCTTCTGATTGGTCATTTTGCCAGTCATGAGTTCATTATATTTACAATGGGGATGGAAAACAGTGCTGCTGAATCTATTCTGGCATTCTGGCATCAACATTTCGTGCAAATTGAATAAAAGACCTGAATGACGATATAGTTACTTGTATTGTTAAGAGAGACATGAAATAATATTTAATTTAATTTTTAAATGCAGCTAGCATTGTAAATTCTTGGTAGAGGTGCGATCTTTTAGGTACAATTATTTTCGGCAATTGTAATAAACATTCAAAGGGAATCTGGCAACGATGAACGCTTGTTGTCTTCAGATTTACGGCAGGGCCAAGTCGAGAAAATTAAGAAGAGCAAGAAGCCTGTTGTCGTCTTTTCTCTTATGGCGATTTCGCTTGAACCCGAAACTGAGTCAGGTTCTAACCCCAACCGCTGTCAGTTCATACATTTTGACAGCAGTTGGGGTTAGAAACTGACTCGGTTTCGCTTCAAACGAAAACCACATTAGTTTATCAGTAATGTGGTTTTTGTTTGAGGCGAAACTGAGTCAGTTCCTAACCCCAACTGCTGTCAAAATGTATGAACTGACAGCGGTTGGGGTTAGAACCTGACTCAGTTTCAGATTCAAGCGAAATCGCCATAAGTGTCATTCCAATCGAGTACAAGACCTGTCAAAAGCCCTCAATCCGAAGAAAATCGCTTCGAATCCTTCTGGAACGAGGGCCATTGACAGGTTTTGTGCTCGATTGGAATGACACTGACAGATAAATGGTAAACAAAAAATTAACGTGTCGAGTCTTTATCCAGAGGGATTCAGTGTCGTTAGGCCGACGGAAAATAAACAGAATTGGAAGAAGAAGAACCATGACGAGAAAATATCTAACGCGTGAATGTGCACACGAAAAATGCATTCATTTGCAGTGGTTGATGCATTGTGTTGGTCGTACCGGATTGACAAACACAAAAAAGATTCAAGATAAATACCTTAATGGACGATACATCAGCTTCCGTCAACGGAACGTAACCGTTCCGTCAGGATAAGTTTAATATTTTTCTCTTGTGCCCGTTCACATGTGCCGTACGTCAAAACGTTCCGTGCCGTTGTTTGTGAATGTTTTCATTTAACTGCATGCAATCTTGACGTTCCGTACCGGTGACGAAAGCCTGATGTATCGTGTGAATCGTACTTAACTGTTAAGGTATTTCCCAGTTAAACTCATTCCGGAACCGGTTCGGATTTCTGAATGGAGTCGTTATGGATTCCAAATAAAATGCAACAACCGATTCCGACTCAGAATCGGTTGTTGCATTTGATTTGGAATCCATACTGACTCCATTCAGGATTCCAAATCAAATTCCGAATGGTTTGACCGGGCCCAGTCAAAAAGGGCAAGTTGCTGGCTAGCGGGGGGCTATTTGCCAACTCGGATGCGCTAATTCCCCTACAATTTGCTGGCAATTAGGGGGCTATTTTATATGCAACATTTGGGCGATTTGCCGCCGTCATTTTTTGCCGCTCTACCCGCCCTTAAATCGCCCCTAAATCGCTCAGGGAACGCGCCATTTAATCGCCGTTAATTGCCTGATATGAAAATTAAAAATAATAATAATTTTCGGATTCACTATCTACTCACATAAATTTATCGGTACACTAGGTAATCACCACCAGGCTATAGGAAGAATCGATGGTGAAATTCGTATTGCACACCAAAACTTACCACAATCTGACTTTCATCACAGAGAACAGACATCCATGATCGAACAAAAATATTTAAAAAACGTGTGTAAACATTTGAATTAATATACGAAAAACACTAGCGCCGCCACACCAACCTATCCCAACTATCCGTCAAATCGATTCCGGAACCGGTTCGAAATCCTGGATGGATTCAGCATGGAATCTAGCTCAAAGAAAACAACCGATAACGACTCTATCGGTTGACGCATTTGAGCTGGAATTCATGCTGGAAGCTCGAATCGGTTCCGGACTAGTTTGACTGGGTAGAGGAATAACCGCTGTCAATTCTGTCGCACTCAGCCACAAAAAAAAACATGACGACAGTAGCGCACCTGGTTTAGATATCCAAACTACCTTCGAAACCGTTGGAGATTGTACACAAGTTGAATGCTGAAGTTGGACGTCTGTTCTCTGTGCTTTCATTTAGACTCAGAGATCTTGTTCCACTATACTTACACACGATTCCACAATTTTCCACATTCGTTGGCTAAATTAAGTGCACTAAATAAACAAAATACAAGCGGGAACACGCCAATTGTTTAAAAAAAAACAATTTTAAACTTAAGCCAAACATGAACCGCCATGTTTGAAAAACGCAAAAAAACAACCAAGTCCATTTCAGCCGCCAGAAAATTTGTCGAAGTATTGAAATTGCCTTTAAATCACATTCGCAAATTGCATTTGTTCCTAGGGGCAATTAGCACAGGCGAGTTGAGTCAAACGTCAAACTTTTTAAATCGCCTGACCATTGAGTTCTTGTCGCTCAGTCTCACGAACACATCTGCAGCTTCCTGGTTGAAAACAATCCCATTTGATTTTGCCGTCTTTGTTTATTATTTTCCACCAGTGTTTGTGTCATGTGACGTGTACGTACATGAGCCGTAGAAAAGTCTTTGTTCGTCCGCATTTTGACAGGGGTTATCTTGAATCTGTTTTGTGTTTGTCAAATGTATGTCTTCTTTGTCAATCCGGTACGACCCGAGGTGTATACAGGTGTACACATTTTTTTCTATGTGTGCATCAGCTGTCACTTTTTTCGGGCAAACAAGAAGAATGAAGAAGAAAACAGAAGCACGTGGTCTCTCATATGTCTCTCTGTCAAAAAATGCGGACGAACATGGTCAGGCGATTTCGATTTAAAAAGTTTGACGTTTGACTCAACTCGCGATTTGCGAATGCGATTTAAAGGCAATTTCAATACTTGGACAAATTTTCTGGCGGCTGAAATGAACTTGGTTGTTTTTTGCGTGTTTCAAACATGGCGGTTCATGTTTGGCTTAAGTTTAAAATTGTTTTTTTTTTAAACAATAGGCGTGTTCCCCCTTGTATTTTGTTTGTTTAGTGCACTTAATTTAGCCAACGAATGTGGAAAATTGTGGAATCGTGTGTAAGTATAGTGGAACAAGATCTCTGAGTCTAAATGAAAGTCAGATTGTGGTAAGTTTTGGTGTGCAATACGAATTTCACCATCGATTCTTCCTATAGTCTGGTGGTAATTACCTATCGCTATTGGTGGTACTACAGTTGATTATGATGATAATGGTCCCACCTCATACCCCCATAAAGGTGTAAGCTGAACGATGTATCTAAAAGATAATTAATATTTTGATCCATAACAAAACCAGTTAACAAAAAGAAACGGACTGGTTCAATTTGCAGACATAGCCTTTCCTTCAAAAGAATGTAACCAGATACATTTCGAATCTTCCGCCAACAACCAGGGTCCATCAAGAAAATTTCCGTACCGGTGACGAAAGCCTGATGTATCGTGTGAATCGTACTTAACTGTTAAGGTATTTCCCAGTTAAACTCATTCCGGAACCGGTTCGGATTTCTGAATGGAGTCGTTATGGATTCCAAATAAAATGCAACAACCGATTCCGACTCAGAATCGGTTGTTGCATTTGATTTGGAATCCATACTGACTCCATTCAGGATTCCAAATCAAATTCCGAATGGTTTGACCGGGCCCAGTCAAAAAGGGCAAGTTGCTGGCTAGCGGGGGGCTATTTGCCAACTCGGATGCGCTAATTCCCCTACAATTTGCTGGCAATTAGGGGGCTATTTTATATGCAACATTTGGGCGATTTGCCGCCGTCATTTTTTGCCGCTCTACCCGCCCTTAAATCGCCCCTAAATCGCTCAGGGAACGCGCCATTTAATCGCCGTTAATTGCCTGATATGAAAATTAAAAATAATAATAATTTTCGGATTCACTATCTACTCACATAAATTTATCGGTACACTAGGTAATCACCACCAGGCTATAGGAAGAATCGATGGTGAAATTCGTATTGCACACCAAAACTTACCACAATCTGACTTTCATCACAGAGAACAGACATCCATGATCGAACAAAAATATTTAAAAAACGTGTGTAAACATTTGAATTAATATACGAAAAACACTAGCGCCGCCACACCAACCTATCCCAACTATCCGTCAAATCGATTCCGGAACCGGTTCGAAATCCTGGATGGATTCAGCATGGAATCTAGCTCAAAGAAAACAACCGATAACGACTCTATCGGTTGACGCATTTGAGCTGGAATTCATGCTGGAAGCTCGAATCGGTTCCGGACTAGTTTGACTGGGTAGAGGAATAACCGCTGTCAATTCTGTCGCACTCAGCCACAAAAAAAAACATGACAGTAGCGCACCTGGTTTAGATATCCAAACTACCTTCGAAACCGTTGGAGATTGTACACAAGTTGAATGCTGAAGTTGGACGTCTGTTCTCTGTGCTTTCATTTAGACTCAGAGATCTTGTTCCACTATACTTACACACGATTCCACAATTTTCCACATTCGTTGGCTAAATTAAGTGCACTAAACAAACAAAATACAAGCGGGAACACGCCAATTGTTTAAAAAAAACAATTTTAAACTTAAGCCAAACATGAACCGCCATGTTTGAAAAACGCAAAAAAACAACCAAGTCCATTTCAGCCGCCAGAAAATTTGTCGAAGTATTGAAATTGCCTTTAAATCACATTCGCAAATTGCATTTGTTCCTAGGGGCAATTAGCACAGGCGAGTTGAGTCAAACGTCAAACTTTTTAAATCGCCTGACCATTGAGTTCTTGTCGCTCAGTCTCACGAACACATCTGCAGCTTCCTGGTTGAAAACAATCCCATTTGATTTTGCCGTCTTTGTTTATTATTTTCCACCAGTGTTTGTGTCATGTGACGTGTACGTACATGAGCCGTAGAAAAGTCTTTGTTCGTCCGCATTTTTGACAGGGGTTATCTTGAATCTGTTTTGTGTTTGTCAAATGTATGTCTTCTTTGTCAATCCGGTACGACCCGAGGTGTATACAGGTGTACACATTTTTTTCTATGTGTGCATCAGCTGTCACTTTTTTCGGGCAAACAAGAAGAATGAAGAAGAAAATAGAAGCACGTGGTCTCTCATATGTCTCTCTGTCAAAAAATGCGGACGAACATGGTCAGGCGATTTCGATTTAAAAAGTTTGACGTTTGACTCAACTCGCGATTTGCGAATGCGATTTAAAGGCAATTTCAATACTTGGACAAATTTTCTGGCGGCTGAAATGAACTTGGTTGTTTTTTGCGTGTTTCAAACATGGCGGTTCATGTTTGGCTTAAGTTTAAAATTGTTTTTTTTTTAAACAATAGGCGTGTTCCCCCTTGTATTTTGTTTGTTTAGTGCACTTAATTTAGCCAACGAATGTGGAAAATTGTGGAATCGTGTGTAAGTATAGTGGAACAAGATCTCTGAGTCTAAATGAAAGTCAGATTGTGGTAAGTTTTGGTGTGCAATACGAATTTCACCATCGATTCTTCCTATAGTCTGGTGGTAATTACCTAGTGTACCGATAAATTTATGTGAGTAGATAGTGAATCCGAAAATAATTATTATTTTTAATTTTCATATCAGGCAATTAAGGGCGATTAAATGGCGCGTTCCCTGGGCGATTTAAGGACGGGTAGAGCGGCAAAAAAATGACGGCGGCAAATCGCCCAAATGTTGCATATAAAATAGCCCCCTAATTGCCAGCAAATTGCTGGCAAATTGTAGGGCAATTAGCGCATCCGAGTTGGCAAATAGCCCCCCGCTTGCCAGCAACTTGCCCTTTTTGACTGGGATACTTCATTCTGATTGGTTAGTGATGTAATCATTTGCTCTTTTGCGATCCCGGACGCCATAGACTTTTCTACGGCTCATGTACGTACACGGCACATGACACAAACACTACATCACTAGCTGGTGGAAAATAATAAACAAAGACGGCAAAATCAAATGGGATTGTTTTCAACCATGAAGCTGCAGAAGTGTTCGTGAGATCGGGCGACAAGAACTCAATTGGTCACTGCACAGTGACGTCATGCATTAAATGTGACAAGTGGTGGTCCTGTTGATTATATTTTGAACTTAGAGATTATTCGTATTCTCAATATGAAGCATATGAAATATATAAGGAATCGTGTTTTTAGAAGTATAAATGTTCTCTAGAGCGCTTTACAATTAAATTGTGCTATTCCCTGCTGTGCAATAATGTATATGAAAGATTTAATAACTACTTTTTCTTTTATCAATTACTTCTAGTGTTCTCTGAATCGGTAAGTAGTTTTGCGGCAAAATTTCTTGGTAATTAATGAAATTCAAATTTGTTAATTCCAAACTGTAAACAAAAGGACCAGCACTTGTCAAATTTGTGAGGTTAAGGCATTTCGTACAATGTTCAATACTTATTTTACCACGTGCTTACAAGCTTCGTTTCGATTGGTCGGTTTGTTGATTATGTGCTTCGCGGTCCTGGACCGCCATGATTAATTTCACTAGCAAAAAACCAACACACTCAAACTTGATGAATGTGAACACCTATACTATAATGCTTCTCGAGTACGACCCACACAACGCATCAAGTACCGCAAACGAATGCATTTCTCGTGTACACATTCACGAGTTCCGTGCCGACGGCGCCGATGGTTGGGTGGTAAGCGTGACCGCCACCCACCCCAGTTGGTCTGGGTTCAATCCCAGTCGAGGTCGTTGAGATTTTTCAGAGGTGAGAAAAATCTGAGGTCACGCCTTCCTTCGGAAGGGAAGTAAAGCCATTGGTTCCCGGTCCATGAGTTGATGGGTCGATATCCAGTCCAGATAGTGGGAGTGTCACCTCTCTGGCGTCGGTGTTTGGCCTCGTAGCGGAAATAGGCCGACGGAAAATAAACAAAATTGGAAGAAGAAGAAGAGTTCCGTGCCATTGGTGGGTGAACGTCTTCACAGGAACTGCATGTAACTAATTTTGAAGTGCTGTAATTTGTAATTTTATTGAGCACGATAACCTGTTAGTACAGACTTTGAATCAGGTCAAGGAAGTTACTTGGATAGCGATAAATACATAAGATACAAAATGTGATACAAGATGCTGTACCGGTGAACGATAACGGTTTACTATAATATATTTTGTACCGACTTGCACTGCCCATGATCGCATATCTGTCCCATTTGCATTTTTGAATATTTTGCTTTTATTGTCCCAATCGTCTTTATTTCAGGTCTACTTTGTGCTACATGTATAATATTGACGACTTTGTTCTACGAATCGCGAAAAAAACTACGAGTCAGTTTGTCCCATTTTAAAAATGACTGCATGTCAGTCCCATATAAATAGTGTTCGCATATCGGTCACACTCAAATTTCTAGTAATATTTCGGGAATAACAGCAAATATTCGGAATTATTCGAATTGGACATTCATGTTTACAGTTTCTAGTTCTCTTCTCCACTCTAGGACGCTAATTTTCCCTTCCTTTGCCATTTCCCTCCCTTCTTCGCTCTTCTAATTTTACAAACTAATGCAAATTCTACATAAGATCACAAGCCCATGTTTATGTGGTCTACATTGTGTTGGAAAACATTCGTCAATTACATAATGGGAATGAAATTGGTTTGAACTGTTGTTACGGCATGTAACACAGAATGGGGAGCTAAAACAAGTAACCTAGCCTTACATATTACCCTTCCGGCATTTTCACTAACGTATGCGGAATAAAATTTGGACAAAATTCAAAAGGCAATTTTTTTTGTAGAAAACCCTTTATTAAATGTTCTCTCTATATGAAAACATTTGTCAGCTTTTTAACTTAATATAGAAAAAAAAATTGAGCTCATTCGAGAAGCTTTACGACAGTTTGCAGGAACTTTTTGCAAAGGAGTCGAAAAAATTGATGTTGGCATATTTTTAATTTCTTTCTTAATTTTGATTATCATTTTTGTTAGTTTTAGGTCAAAAATTATGAGCATTTACTCATAACTTACTTTCAATCGTTCAGTGTGCATGAAGCTTAGGTGCATCGCTTTCTCCGTCAAATCGGATGGCAAGTAAAGTCTGTTGGGAGCATGCTCCCTCCGATAATGCGACACAGTGGGATTGTACGATAATATGTGACGCTTAACGGCGTCACGCTTGATTGTGTTCCGAGCATAACGACCACGCTTAGAGGAATTTGACTCCAGATTGATGCGACAATAGATTATATTCCTGAATTGAATACAATTTTCAGAACAGGCCAAATTATTATCAAAATAGATCTTACCCGCACTCTTGTGAATACCCAAGAGTGTTCAAATAAAATTTACGGCACACTGGTATTAGTTCTCCGGCCGCCATTTTTGCATTTGCACCTGTAGAGCTGCTTTGGACGGCTATCAACAGAAAAACGGGTTTTCTTCCTTCTTTGAATCGGAGTTACTTGAACCGTTTCCCATATATACGAGTACTGCTCACTAGCAGTCAGGCTCCAGAACTTTTCGTTTTCCTTGACTCTTTCGTCTTTCAACACAAATGCTCCACAGTCTTTTTTACATCCACAGTATTGCCCACCTTAGCCGCATGGCTCGTTCGCCGTTTTTTGGCAGAAAGCTCAGCTTGCAATTGTTTTTTCGTCCTTTTTTGCGTGCAAGTATTTTTCCGCGTCTCATCCTCCGAATCCGAAATATTCCGTTGGGAAGAATTAGATGTCTCGGGCTTAGTGGGAATTTCACTGCTTTGAAATCAGGAATAGTTTCGAATATTGATGAATTTGATTAAACATCTCTGTAGAACGTACCTTCCAGTGGCCTCTACAATGTAATCCTTCATCAATCCATTTCCGGGTGTTTCCTCGTCGGAAAATTGGTCGCTTTCATAGGAAGCGATTAGTTCCAAACCGGACATCTCGAAGCACACAAAAATGTAAACAACTGCACTTGTCACGTAGCAAGTCAATATTTGCATTGCAACGCAGTAAGCTATGGGACTGGTGTGTGGTCATATTCATGAAGTAGATGTAAAATGACCACATAAGAGTCCCATTAAGATTTATTCACAATAAATGCATCAAAAAGAGGTTTGTTTAAATGTAAAGTAGATAAACAAACCAATATTAATGCGTTTCAGTTGTTCGACTCGAAAATTTCAACTGCATGGGCTTCATATTTGAAAAATAGCGAAAACGCATTGCAAACTTTATCGCTCGTTTTCTCAGCTTCATGAAAATGCAAACGGGACTGATATGCGGTCATGGGCAGTGCAACGCTCGCGCAATGTACGATCATAACTTGGTTAATAATTTACAGCTGCATTCATCAACTATCAATCATTTTATTAAGCGGTTTCATTGCACATACACGCATTTTTTCACGACACACACATGGGTGTTTACTGGTTGCAAAGTTTCCTCGACAAATTTTCACGAAAAAATCCAGTAAAAAGTAAAAATGTCATACCAAATAAACCTAAAGTAGACAATTTACTAACTAGACCAGTTTCTTCGCCTCAAAAAAGCTCTTCAAATGTTTCATCTGCCATAGACCCATGGTGACGAGAACAAGTGTTTGAGCGAGTGACCACCAAAGTACGCGCTGATTTGTGCTGTCGCTGGTTTGACGGAAGCGCTCTTCGCGATACTAGATATAAAAATATATTATGAAATATTAGTTATATTGCATTGTGACATTATCATTCCGTCTCACCCGTTGATAGTTCTGCTCTTTAGTGATTTGATCCACTTGGTCCAATAGTTGTCGAATGCGCAGTTGCAATTCGGTAAGCTTTTCCTTTTGAGCCACATTAGCGTAGTCGATTGCATGCTCACCAACCTGTATGTCCAAATGTACTCGCAACTGCGAGCCGCTGAACCAAGCTGTGCTGTTTGAATACATGCAGATCACATGCTCACCGGGTGTATGCGAAGTGAAAGAAAAACGGCCTGTGAAAAAGCTTATCAATCGCAATACTAGCTATATACAATGTGTTACCTTCAGAACTGTATACCCGAGACAATATAGTTTTGTCATCTGGATCCTTTACTTCAACATGCATTCCGATACCGGGCGAGGATGGCATAAATCCACCGCTACGTGGGTCGTATAACTCCACCTTATAGTTGACTGGGAACATTACATAGAAAACGCTAGCCACTTCAAAAATCTAAACAGTATTAGCCTTACCTATAACAGTGGTTTCATCCGGAATCTCCTCAATAAAGCACTTACGTTCCGTCTCGCCGATATGAAAATACAATGCACTACTGTACTGAATTGCAAATAAGAATAATATAATACTGAACCAGTTCATTTTTCAACAAATCGTTGGTGTTTATCAAGTTCACTATACAGCTTAGTTCGCTTCACAGAAATATTTTTTCGAATGACGACACGTCAATAGATTTTGGTGCTGTTTGCTCGACTCTAAATTCGGGCATTCTATTATTGGCTCGAAACAAAACTCGTCGAAATGTCAGTTGACAATAAGTTAAGGGCTGGATGTCGTTGGCTCGAATGAAAACTTGTCGAAAGTAAACAAAGTTCATTTCATAGGGCCCATATTATTAGATTTTACACCAACCGACATAACCCAACAAAATGAGCCGGATGAACTTCGTTTGACAATTCTCGGTGGTTTGTTTACATGGGAGTTACGTGAGTGCAAATGCAACAGATGAGCACCCGTTGCACTCGAACTCACGCAACTGACAAAGTAAACAAACCACCGAGAATTGTCAAACATGAACTTCATTCATCATGAGTTCATTCGTGTCGTCATCTTGTAGAACTCAATTGGTTCGAATCACAACTCGTCGAAATGTCAATTGACGATAGGTTCATCCGGAGTGTTCATTTGTGTTTACATTTTGCTAGCGTTGCCAATTTTATTTTGTGTTCACCACCCAATGTATCTACGCCACATCGCTTTTGCGCGTGCTGTCCGACTTCGCTACCGCTCAGTCGGACTTAAACTAGGGATAGCCCCTATGTTTGAGTAAGCCAGGCAAACGAGTGGATCACAGGTTTGCTTGCTTCCGACGGCGGGTAGGTGACCGCCTCGCCCGGCGGAGCCTCAGCGGCTTTGCGCCGCTTCGGTTCCTAGGCCTCGGTTATGCGGCTAAGCCTCATCGAAATGGTACCCCTTAAACATTCTAACTAGAATTGGTTGTGTCACCGGAGCCGGAATACGACTTAGAACCAGCCAGCATTCCGGCTGAACTTAACTGGGAAGTTTAGTAAAATTTAATCTGGAAAGAAAAATTTTCTGGCAACGCTCAAGCACCCCGTTGAATTCTAACGATTTCACCACCTGGGCGCCAGGTTGACGATATGAAATGAACTTTGTTTACTTTCGACAAGTTTTGATTCGGGACAACAACATTTCATATCGTCAAACTTGCGCCTAGATGGTGAAATCGTTAGAATTAGGTTTTACACCAACCGAAATAACCTCACAAAATGAGCCGGATGAACTTTGTTTGACAATTCTCGGTGGTTTGTTTACATGAGGGTTACGTGAGTTCGAATGTAATAGATGAGCACCCGTTGCACTCGCACTCACGCAATTGACAAAGTAAACAAACCACCGAGAATTGTCAAACATGAACTTTATTCATCATAAGTTCATTCGTGTCGTCATCTTGTAGAACTTAATTCAACGGGGTGTTGGAGTGTTGCCAGAAAATTTTAATTTCCAGATTAAATTTTACTAATCTTCCAAGTTTAAGCTCAACCGGAATGCTGGCTGGTTCTAATTCGTATTCATGCTCCGGTGACACAACCGATTCTTGTTAGAATGTTGGGGTACCTTTTCGATGCGGCTCAGCCGCATAACCGAGGTCTAGCAACCGAAGCGGCGCAAAGCCGCTGAGGATCCGCCGGGCGAGGTGGCCACCGACCCGCCGTCGGAAGCAAGCGAACCTGTGATCTACTCAGTTGACAGCAAACTGTTGTTGTGAGCACACGTGTATTCACGACAACAATATCTGGAGATTTTTTTTTTTACGAAATTCCCGGACTTAGTCCGTCATACCATAACAAGTGATATTCCGATACTCGGAACCAGCAACTGCCAGGATGGCATCATCGGTTGACAAAACATTTGTCATCAACTTTAAAGTTGTACCAACCAAACTAAACTTTCCTGCAATCGCAGAATTCATTACAAAAAATCTCGCAATCGAAGCGACTCAGCTACAGCACTTGCAAGTCAGCAATGGACGTGTCTTCGTGGGAACCGACTCGGCTCAAACAGCGCAGGACATAGTACAAGAACATAACCTGAAACACCAGGTAGAACACGACGGGAAATCCTACAGCATCCCACTCTCAATGGAAGATGGATCTGTTGAGGTTAGGGTACATGATCTCCGCCCGAGCACAAGTAACAGACAGCTAGCATACCGGATGCGTGACTATGGTGAAATCATCTCAATCCGGGATGAAGTCTGGAAAGATTTCTTTCCTGGTATCCCAAATGGAGTGAGAATTATGCGCATAAAACTCACGAAACCGATACCGTCGTACGTGATGGTGGATACGACTATGACCCTCGTTACCTACAAAGGCCAAGTCGCCACATGCAAACACTGCAACCGACGAGTTCATTATGCTCAGAAGTGCTCTGAGTACGCAAAATCCTCGAAGCCAAGCGTCAGCGGTCGTTTAACCCTAGCCGAAATAGTGAAAAACGGTGACAATCGCTCAATTTCACAACAGACCTTTCGTCAGCCAAATAACGCTAGCTCCACTGGGTTAAAAAAGGGTACACCGCACCATGGATCAAACATCTCGTTGGCTGGCAGCGAGACCGCAATGATAATCGAATCATCCCAAAACGTACCCGAGAGCAGAGGACAGACACCAATAGACACAATCAGCGCCTCCCAACCTACCAGCGAAGTTAATACCGTGAACCTTACAAGCCCTTTTTTTGGCTTCCCAGACGAAAGTAATGATTTGACAATTGATAGAAACAGAACCATCACAGTAAACACAAAAAGATCGGCATCACCTCTCGAACATGACAGAAAAAAACAACGAAAAAAGACCGTCCCGGTCAGACACGAGACCAGAGCCACATCTCACTCGTTCAACTTCGCGAAACAAACAATGAGTAGGCCACCCAGCCTGAACCAGCATCGAAACAATAGCAAAACAAATATACTAGTTTTTTATTCCCCGGTAAGCAACTTGAACAGTATATGTTCAGCCGTAGAAATATTTGATACTGCCGCCCTCAGCCAATTTTTACTACTATCAGATTGCACCGCTGCTGTAGCACTTGGCTGCTACCAAGCACACAATCTCACAAATAATATGCCACCGCAAAATCCTACCGCTACTGCTACATACAACAGTTCGTCTCGTCTCTGCAAGAAGGAAAAATCGGCAAGCTACGTTCCCGTCATCGATGTAATTTTATGCAGTCAAAAATTACGAAACAACACAACAAAACTAAACCAGCAGAAATCGTCATTTTCCTCGGTAAGTTTTATGGGCAGTATGTGTCCCGCCGAAGCAAAAAATGATGCTACCGTCTTCAGTGAATTTCGACCATTCCCAGCTGCCGTCGCTGCTACTGCGTGTCGCCGATACTTGCACTGTCGTCGAAAGAAAAACATCACAATAGAATCTCCCGATACTGCAGTTATACACACCAACGACCAAACTCTGCAAACACTCACTATCCGTGATGATAAATCTACCTGCTACCCGTCTCACCAGCACAGCAACAAACTGGATTTGCAAACAGAGTTTTTGGCTGCCCTGTGTATATGTCCCGTCAGGGCATTTTTCGATACTGCCATCCTCAGCAAATTTTCACCGTTCCAAGTACTCGCCGCCGTTACTGCATCCAACAACAATTTGCACCGAAGACGAACAAAAAAAATTTACACCGTGCCATATTTCGCTGCTGCCTCTGCATCCAGAAACCCGTATCGATGCAATAACATCTTTCTTCAAGCGCCCGCTGCCCGTGAAGAAATTTCAACCAGCTACTTCTCTCACTACCATAGCAACAAACTGAATCTACAAGCTGCGCTTTTGGCGGCCCTGGTAAGCATTTTGGACAGTATATGTCCCGCTGAAGCAATCTATGATACTGCCACCCTCAGCAAGTTTCCACCATTCCCAGCTCTTTCCGCTACGGCTGTGCCATTCATAATCTACACATTTCGTCGACGCGACAGTAAAAAAATGATGGAAGCACCAGTTGTCTGTGAACCAACTTACGTCACCACTGCCTCGCCCAGAAACTTCTCGTCCCGTCGGAAAATCAACAAAAAATGCAAAATACAATACACCGTTGTCGCTATTACATCCATTAGCTATTCATCTCGTCGGTACACCAATAAAATGGTTCTGCATGCGCTCACCGACTTCGGTGAAACTTTGAATCAAACGGATCTGCCAGCACCGCCTTCAGTCTCCTCGGTAAGCATTTTGGACAGTATATGTCCTGCCGAAGCAATCTATGATACTGCCATCCTCAACATGATTTCACCCTTCCCAGCTCTCGCTGCTACTGTCGTCTCCACAAGCTGCTATGCTGGTATCCCTGCTGTGATACGTCTCAACTGGTCAATCATGTCAACGTACAGATTTTTCCACAACAGAAATGGCTGATATGAGGAGCTACAAGATTGCTACAATCAACATGAACGCAGTGACAAATGGGACAAAGCTCGATGCCCTGAATTCTTTCATCCGATCCGCTGAACTTGACATCATATTCCTGCAAGAAGTGGCAACGACACATCTCAACATACCAGGCTTCATCATAGAGTACAACGTAGACGAGCACAAAAGAGGAACAGCGATTGCAGCACGAAGTTTTCTCACCTTCTCCCATATTGACAGAAGCATGGATTCAAGGTTAATCAGTGCACGTATCAATGGCGTAACTTTCATTAATGTGTACGCAGCTTCGGGAACTCAAAATCGTAACGCAAGGGAAAATTTCTACAACACAGTTTTACCATACTACTTCTATAATGCTACGGACACTGTTATCATTGGTGGTGATTTCAATTCAGTTGTAAACCAAAAAGACGCTACTGGTTCAAACGCGCATAGTCCAATGCTGAAACGATTCATGACTGCCGCAGGCGTGGACGACAGCTGGGAGCTTCTAAACCGCCAACATGTCGAATTCTCCTTTATCAGACCCGACTCTGCCTCTAGGATTGATAGGATTCTTGTTACACCGAACATGCGAGAATGGATTCGAACCGCAAATTTTGCTGCAACGGCTTTTTCAGACCACAAAGCATACATAATTCGCACTGTTCTTCCAACACTTGGAAATCCGCCTGGTAGGGGAATATGGCGTATGCATCCAAGCTTGGTTGATGATCCAGTGGTCATAGAGGAACTACACGTAAAATGGGGGTACTGGACAAGACATAGACGTAATTATCGTACTTGGATAGACTGGTGGATTCAATTCGTGAAACCTAAACTGATCTCCTTCCTTAAATGGAAATCGTCCATTAAAAGGCGATCGTTCCATGATACGATGGAATTGTACTACGCCATACTTCGTTCAGCCTATGATCGTTATTATGGCGATCCCCGTCAACTGCAAACAATTAATCACATTAAAGGACGGATGCTCTCTTTACAGCGTAGCTATGCACATAGCACGCGGTGTTGGAACGAAATATACATAGCAGGAGAAAGCACATCAATCTTTCACATAGCAAACCAGAAGAGCCGACGGACCGAAACCTCGATTAATATACTGCAGAATGGAGATGATACATTACGAGAGCCGAATGCGATACATCAGAGTGTGCAAAAATACTTTGCTAGCTTGTACTCTTCCACGCACCCGATCGAGAACAACGACTTCAACCCAACACAGCGCATCCCGAACGAAAATGAAGACAATCAGCGATTAATGAATGAAATTTCTTCAGGCGAGGTTCTACAGGCAATCAAATCGAGCAGCTCACGGAAATCACCCGGCAATGATGGCTTGCCAAAGGAGTTTTACCTAAAGGCATGGCAAGTAATCGAGAGGGAGTTTACTTTTGTCATCAACGAAGCAATATCCTCCAATGCTCCAAAAGAATTCTTCGATGGCGTGCTTGTGCTTGTTAGAAAGAAAAAGGGCGATAACAGCGTTAAAGCTTTTAGACCGATTTCGCTCCTTAATGTTGACTACAAAATTTTCGCTAGAATAATTAAAAACAGAATATGTCCCTTGCTCCCCTTGGTGCTATCAAAACATCAAAAGTGCTCCAATGGAAAGCGTAACATATTTGAAGCCACCGCTCGAATACTTGACCGAATTTGTGAGCTGAAAACGAGGCGTGGGAATGCACTGCTTGTTGCTTTTGATTTTGACCATGCTTTTGATAGGGTGGAATACAACTTCCTGGCAAGCACCATGGAAAAAATGAATTTTAATCCTGAATTGGTCAACCTTCTAATGTACTGTATGAACAACAGCTTTTCAAGGGCGCTTATAAACGGAAAACTGGGGAATGAAATTAAAATAGAGAGATCGGTACGACAAGGGGATCCACTATCAATGCTTTTGTTTGTAATTTATTTGCAACCACTACTTGATAAATTGCACAGAGAATTTCCGCATGCTGTTTTGAACGCCTACGCTGATGACATTTCTATGTTTCTCGACAGCAACAATCAGATACGAGTTGTTCTAAACACCTTTGAAGCATTCGCGGTTGTTTCAGGGGCAAGACTTAACACCCAGAAAACTAAAGCCATAAGAATCGGATTGATAAACTTGACACCACAAAATGAGTGGTTGCAGATACAAAACACAGTGAAAATCCTCGGAGTACATTTTGCTGAAGATTTTTCCGACACAGTTGACTGCAATTGGGCTGCGGTGTTACGAGGTTTCCAAACGTGTATGTGGATGAACAACGTCCGAAATCTGAACCTCGTACAAAAAATCATTTTGATTAACACCTACGTAACATCGAAGCTATGGTACACAGCATCAGTAATTCCCCTTCCCAACAAGCATAGTGGAAAGTTTATCTCTAGAATTGGATCCTTTCTCTGGTATGGAAAAAGATGGACCAGGATAGCTTTCGAAACGCTGATACTCCCCAAAGACAGGGGAGGTCTAAATCTACATTCACCGCCTATCAAAGCCAAGGCTTTGCTGACAAATCGAATGATACAAATCGCTTCAGATCTTCCTTTTCTTTGGAGTTTCTTGGAACACAACGCTAACCCCCCAAATCTATTGGCCATACCCCGAAAATACGAACACATTCGAACAGTGGTGAAAGAATCTGCTTTTTTAACTGATGAAATCGCCAGAACGCCAAGCTCCAGTATAATATACAGCAGCTTCCTAAAACAACTGAAGGAACCGAAAATAGTGAGGGAAAACCCACTACGCGACTGGAAGAAAGTATTTAAAAACATTCACTCCAAACTGCTAAACTCGGATCAACGATCTGCGTGGTATTCAGTTGTTCATCGCAAGCTAATTACAAACGAGCTACTCCACAAAATGAATAGACGAGCCGACGCCGACTGCAGTATTTGTCCTGATCAAACGGATAGCATCGAGCATCATCTCCTTCAATGTAGCGAAAACAAAACCATTTGGGTATACCAACGGAACGTCTTCGTAACGTTTGATCGACGGCTAATGCAACTACAACCTGAGGATTGGATCTACCCAGTCCTCCAACACCAATCCAGACGGACACGCCAGCTGATACTAAAGGGTTTCTCCCAGATGTTATGCTACATGACCAGTGTACCAACGAACCAAAAAACAGTAGAAGGATATAAATTTTATTTGCAATGTAACTAAATAAGTAGTAATAAGAGACTGGACAATAAATTTTTACAAAAAAAATCTACTCGTTTGCCCGGCTTATTAAAATATAGGGGCTATCCCTAGTTTAAGTCCGACTGAGCGGTAGCGAAGTCGGACAGCACGCGCAAAAGCGATGTGGCGTAGCCACATTGGGTGGTGGACACAAAATAAAATTGGCAACGCTAGCAAAATGTAAACACAAATGAACACTCCGGATGAACCTATCGTCAATTGACATTTCGACGAGTTTTGATTCGAGCCAATAATATGGGCCCGCCCTAGGTTCGTCAATTGACATTTCGACGACTTTTGATTCGAGCTCCTCAGTCTTCCACACGGAAACGAAAGACTACTTAAAATTGAGTTCCTTTGACTCAATCTCGTGGTATCGTGGGGGAACCTAAAATTAGGTAAACCGTGTTGAAGGTAGTTTCCATTTAACCACGGCAAAAATTACAACTCATTGATAGGTTTTTTATACTCAAATTTAAGTTGAAAGTACCTAATTTTGAGTTCACCCCAAACAACTCAAAAGTACCTTCCTCCACGGAAGACCTCGACTGAGTCGAATCTCTCTTTTTGTTTTTGACAACACTAATAAGTGCGAAAGCGACGCACAACTCAAAAGTAAGTTAAAAGAACTTATTCTGCAGGTTGTTTTATTTAACCGTGCACTCGTGGCACTAATATGAACTTTGTTTACATTCGACGTCGCAGCATTTTAATAAAACTTCGAGTTTTGGCGATATTGAATAAGTGAATATTGTCTCCTTGATTTGCTTTATAATATGGACTTGTTGCTGCTCGCTGGAATAGCGATTGCGTTATTGATCGTTCTTCTAACATTGTATTATTTCTCCCAGGATAAGGCATCTAAAGTAGCAGGTAAATACTCATTGATACAAATAAAATGAAAATATCAAATTTTAAGCATTAACTATTTAATGCATTGCCATTAAATTAGATCATGTCCGTCGAGAAGATGAGGCCAACGTGCCGCGTCGTGTTCAGGTGGTTCGTAATCAACGCAACCGAGCTCGCGTTGCAGCTGTAGCACGACCTGCTGCCGAGGAAGATGCTTCCGATGGTGACGAAATTCCTCATGCAGCTCCAGATTTAGGCAATGAAAAGATGGGGGCAAAAAAACGAGCAAAACTGGAAGCTAAAGCCGAGAAAAAAGCTCAACGAGAGCAAGAACTCAAAATGCGGGAGGAGCAAAAGAAAAAAGATGCCCTTGCTGAGGAAAGTCGGCTACGTCTAGAAGAGAAAGAGCTTGAAGAAGAAAAAAGGAAACAAGAAGCTGAACAAAAGGCAAGAGAGGAACAAGAAAGAAAGGAATATGAAGAATATCTTCAGATGAAGGAAGGATTCAGCGTTGAAGAGGAAGGATTTGACCAGGAAGAAGAAGACGATAAACAAAGTATGCTTCAAGAGTTTATTAAATACATAAAGGTACCAACATGGGTTCCTAGATACTTATAACTTACTTATAGCTATTCTAATTTGCAGGACAATAAAGTAATAGTTCTCGAAGACTTGGCCGTTCATTTTAAGTTGAAAACACAAGCGGTCATTGATAGAATTTATGAATTGCAGAAAGAATGTCGTCTTAGTGGTGTCTTCGACGACAGGGGGAAATTCATCTATATATCGGAAAAGGAACTTATTTTAGTTGCTAAGTTTATTAAACAGCGCGGTCGAGTTTCGATAACCGAACTTGCTGAAAATAGTTGTAATTTAATAAATCTTACTCCAGTTGCGGTAGATGATGTATAAAATGAGTAAGTTATGGTTCAATGTTTTGTGAATACATATGTTTATTATTTATTGTTTATTATTAATCGTACGATAGCCTGTCAGTTTAGTACTATAAATCAGGTCAAGGAATTATTTTAAATAGAAGTTATACATAGGAAGATTAATTTAACAACAATAGTACATACTGTCTTAGTTTTGTGCTAGTTTGATTTAAGTGCTAGTTTGAAGGAGGACAGTGTTGGCTTGACTTTGATATCGGTGGGTAGCCTGTTCCACAGCGGAACTCCGTATATCAGTAGGCTCTTTTTTCTGCTGGATGAGTGTTGCGGAATCAGGAACGTTCTTGTACGTTCCATCAGCCCTCGCTGGAGATGTTGCATGATGTATTGTGGAAGTTTATCGTCCCACGCCTGGCGAAAAAAACAGCATATTCGGTGACGGTAGTTGTCGGGAAGATCATGGCCGAAAATCGCGTTTCGCACGTTGGCTGTTGTTTCGAATCTTATTTTAAAGACAAATCTAATCGACGATTTAAAGCATCTGTGCAGTCTTTCTTTATGCTCTGTCGAGAGGCCAGGATAGTACACTATGTCACAGTAAGTGAATACGGGCATTACTACCGCTTGGACTAGTTTGAGACGTACTTGAAGAGGCAGTACTGGTGCAAATCGTCTGAATGTGCGTAGAATGTTGTATGCTCGCATTGTCGCTTCGTTTATTTGGTCAGTCCACTTAAGGTTGTTGTCCATTAGCAGCCCTAGGTTGACAACTTTATCACTCACTGCAACAATCTCTCCGCAGAACATAATGTCAGCTGTAGGAACAATATACCCTGTCTTACAGAAAACGATGGCTTGAGTTTTCTTGGGATTGGGAAAAAGGTTGTTTTCGGCTGCCCAGCGCTCAACAGAGTACAGGTATTCGTTGATTCTGTGTACCAGCATGTTAACATCAGCTATTGGTCCGGAGATGTAGACTTGTAGATCGTCGGCATATAGGTGATATTCACATCTGAGAGTGCGGGGTAAGCTGTTTATGAATAAACTGAACAGTAACGCACTAAGGCATGATCCTTGTGGGGTTCCGTCCACAAGAAACTTCTCCGTGGAAACCTCTTCGCCGAGCTTAACCACTTGGCTCCTGTTTTGCAAGAAGGATCTAATCAGTTGAGCAGCCGATTCATCGAAGCCGAATTCAGTTTGGAGCTTTTGCTGCAGCTTTATGTGTCGAACGATTCTGTCACGTTCGCCCGAATGACATTCGCCCGAAAGCCATTTACCCGAAGGACATTTGCCCGAATGTCACATAAACCCGAATGTCATTCACCCGAATGCCACGAACACCCGAAAGACATTCGCCCGAATGCAACATAAACCCGAATGCCATTCGCCCGAATTCCATATACCCGAAAAACATCGAAATGTTAATCGAAAAAAATTAATTTTTTAAGATGAAATACAAATCTTATTACATTTGATGCTATGAAGAAATTAACACTAAAGCTACACACATAATTTAAATTACTGGGTACAGTAAAATTTTGCTGGGGTTCGGTAATCAATTCAGTAAAACAATTTGCTACCGAACTCTCCGCAATCCGTTCTATCCAAACGTCAAAAAACACTGGTCAGTCAGCAGTTTCCTCTGAAAATGGCGACTTGACAGATGATTTGCTGTACCTGTTTTGTAAGTTTTTGACGAGGTTCGGTAAGATTGGTACAATTTTGCTGAACAATCAGTCAGTATTTTACTGGATAATGTTTATGTACCGAAAAAAAATTAAAGGGTTGTGTACAAGACACGACTACAATGACATTAAAAATGCGACCATATTATTCGTGGAAAACAAATCGGCAACTTCAGTTGCCAAAGAAACGATCGAAGCATTTTTCCGTCAATGTCACTTTTCTGATTCAAATTTTTGTAGGTATTTTCTTGCTTCCATCCAATTGGTCAGTTTATTTGTTTTATCGCACATTTTTCGGATAATATTATAGAAGATAACTAACCCGATAAGAGGGAAGTTATTTACCAAAGCACGAAATGGAAATTTCATTTGTAATTCTTCTGAGAACGATTTTGTGGTCCTAATAAGGACCGTTTGTTGTTAATATTATTTCGCCGTTTCCTTTCCAACAACAATGCGACTTCTGTACACGTCTAATGATAGAGGTAATTTTGAGAGCGCCTTTGTTGCTGCTAACGGGGAGCGTTCCTTCCAGGAACTAACGAAGCGGACGCCGGCGATAAACGAACTGATTTCAACGATGATCAAATGCAAACTGAAAACATTTTCCTACAGACAATCCATTTTACGTATCTCAGATGTGGCTCATCGCCAAAAAGGCGGTGCTAACGAGTAAGCCACCAATCAAAGCACGGCTAATTAATGCTTTTACAAAATTATTTCTATCAAAATTTACGGTAATCGTATCCTCTACGGAATCTGCTACACAATTGTTATGATTATTTCCCAAATCACGCAAGAATCTGTTTGTTCCGTACAGTACAGCGGCAATTATTGGCCGTTTGTTTATGAGAATCGTTTAGGTACGTACGTCCGTACACTACTCGTCGACCATCAAGTATCGAATGATGAGGCAAAAAGGAAATTCAGCACATATATTTATAACTTTTGTTTTGTTTGATTTTTTTTTTTTATTCATTTCGTTTATTTGATAGGCACAAATGCGTTAGCTTGGCGGTGCCAAATGCTTTTGTTTTTACATTTTGGATATCTTAAAACTAGGAGGTTACAATGTTGAAATATTTTTTTTTTACAAAGGAAAAGAAAGTTTACAGCTATCTTAAGACTAGAAATAAGATTCAATATACAAAAGAGGGCCAAAAGATTTTTTTATGAAAAAATTTAAAACAAGGGATTCACTTTGATATACAAGAGGGGGAGTAATAGTATTTTACGAAATATTTTACGGTTATCTTAAAACTAACAATATAGTTTAGTACACAAAAGGGGGAACAAATATTTATGAGAAATTTCACAGAAATCTTAAAACTAGGGATTCAATTCTATTTACAAGATGGAGGACAAGAGTTTCAATAAAGAGTAAAAATTATAGCTATCTTAAAACTAGGAATACAGAATACTAATTTGAATTTTTTAACTAAAACTTATGCTTGGTCAAGATATTCAAAGGGTGGCTTATTTCCGCATCAGTGTAGCAGCAGTTGTATCAAGGACAGGGGAGAGACAGGGAAAGAAGAGCAAAACTTGCAACTTTCGCTCGAACGGCGGGGGGGGGGGGAGGGAGATCAGCGTATCAAATTTGCGCCTCAGTCTAGTAAGTCGTCGAGTACCGGATTGGCGGATGGTATTCTTCGGACCCGCGGGGAATCCTTCAAAAGTCATCGGACCTCGAGTCGCTCTCGCTTCAGTTTCCTTCTATGCAGGCGTAGTGGTAAGGGCGATGGTGGTTACATAGTGGCACTCTGGAGCTGATCGGTTCCACAAGGCAGGAGGAAACTCTAAAAACGAGAAATAAAAGAGAGGGGCTAAATTGGGATATTTATCGTTTTTATGAAGGTATAAATAAGGGACATATAGGGGAAATCACGAGTTGCCAGCATATCTCGGACTGGTACATTGGGTGGTCTACCTCGGGCCCGAAGGGATTCCTTTAACTGAGACCTGGCGTCACAATACCCGGCGCACACCCAGACAACGTGTTCGATGTCGTGATAGCCCTCGTCACAAGCGCACAGACTACTCTCCGCAAGCCCAATACGCCGCAAATGCGCATCCATGGTGTAGTGATTGGACATAAGTCGGGACATTACACGAATAAAATCCCGACCCACATCCATCCCCCCGAACCAAGGCTTCGTTGATACCTTTGGGATAATCGAATGTAGCCATCGTCCAAGTTCCCCATTGCTCCACGAGGTTTGCCAACTGTTGAGCGTCCTCTGACGACAAATACTAAAAAATTCATTGAAGCAGATTGGTCTTTCGTATATGTCACCATTTAATGCGCCCACCTTTGCTAATGAGTCGGCCTTTTCATTGCCCGGGATAGAACAATGAGAGGGGACCCAAACAAAGGTAATCTGATAAGATTTTTCAGATAACGTACACAAGGACTCCTGTATCTTCCCCAGAAAATACGGTAATTGCTTTTTAGGCTTCACCGCACGAAGAGCCTCGATAGAGCTGAGGCTGTCCGAAACGATGAAGTAGTGATCTGTGGGCAGAGTGTCGATGATCCCAAGGGCGTACTGAATTGCAGCTAACTCTGCGACGTAAACTGAAGCGGGATCATTGAGCTTGAATGAAGCGGTGATAGTATTGTTGAAGATACCGAAGCCAGTGGACCCATCGAGATTTGATCCGTCAGTGTAAAACATTTTGTCGCAGTCGACTTCTCGGAATTTATTATAAAATATATTGGGGATCACCTGCGGGCGTATATGGTCCGGGATTCCACGAATCTCTTCCTTCATGGATGTGTCGAAGAATACAGTAGAATCAGAAGTATCTAGGAAACGGACACGGTTGGGATTGTACGAAGAAGGATTGATGCTCTGTGCCATGTAGTCGAAGTACAAGGACATAAAACGGGTTTGAGAATTAAGCTCGACGAGCCTCTCGAAGTTTTCAATTACCAACGGGTTCAGAATGTCGCATCGGATGAGCAATCGATATGAGAGTTCCCAAAATCGATTTTTTAGCGGAAGAACGCCCGCCAGCACTTCGAGACTCATCGTATGGGTCGAGTGCATGCAACCCAAGGCAATGCGCAAGCAACGATACTGGATTCTCTCCAGTTTGATGAAGTGTATGTTCGCAGCGGATCGGAAACAGAAACACCCGTACTCCATCACCGACAATATCGTTGTTTGGTACAACCTGATCAGGTCTCCTGGGTGAGCACCCCACCATGTTCCAGTTATTGTTCGGAGAAAATTGATCCTTTGTTGGCATTTCTGTTTCAGATACCTAATGTGACATCCCCAGGTACCTTTAGAGTCGAACCAGACCCCGAGATATTTAAATGTGAAAACCTGGTTGATCGTTGCACCCATTAATAAAAGCTGGAGTTGCGCCGGCTCACGCTTCCTAGAAAAAACAACCAACTCAGTTTTCTCCGTGGAGAACTCAATACCCAGCTGAAGAGCCCAAGCAGACAAATTGTCCAAGGTATTTTGTAATGGTCCTTGCAAGTCGACAGCTTTGGGCCCTGTAACAGAGACCACCCCGTCGTCTGCAAGTTGCCTTAGCGTGCATGAATTGGCAAGACAATCGTCAATGTCATTCACGTAAAAATTGTAGAGCAGGGGACTTAGACATGAGCCCTGGGGAAGACCCATGTAGCTAAATCGCGATGTTGTTAAATCGCCATGCGAAAAGTGCATGTGCTTTTCAGACAACAGGTTTAGCAAAAAGTTATTTAAAATTGGTGAAAGACCATGCTGGTGCAGCTTCTCTGACAGAATGTTGATAGAAACTGAGTCAAAAGCCCCCTTAATATCCAAGAAGACTGATGCCATCTGCTCTTTGTTAGCATAGGCCATTTGGATTTCTGTAGAAAGCAACGCAAGGCAATCGTTCGTCCCTTTGCCTTTGCGGAAGCCAAATTGTGTATCTGACAGTAAGCCATTTGCTTCAACCCAATTGTCGAGGCGAAACATGATCATTTTCTCGAACAACTTCCGAATACAGGACAGCATTGCAATCGGCCGATACGAGTTGTGGTCGGAGGCTGGTTTTCCTGGTTTTTGGATGGCGATGACCTTCACTTGCCTCCATTCATAAGGGACAATGTTACCCTCAAGAAACTTGTTAAATAAATTCAACAGGCGCCTTTTTGCAGTGTCAGGCAGATTCTTCAGCAAGTTGAATTTGATTCTGTCTAACCCTGGGGCGTTATTGTTGCACGATAAGAGAGCAAGTGAGAACTCCACCATCGAAAACGGTGTTTCGTTCGCGGTATCGTGAGAAGACGCGGCGTGGTACGTTTTCTGTACCGGGACAGAGTCCGGACAGATCTTCTTGGCGAAAGCGAATATCCAACGGTTTGAATATTCCACGTTCTCGTTGGTACTATTATGATTACGCATACGTCGAGCCGTACCCCAAAGAGTGCTCATCGCTGTTTCTCTCGTTAACCCGTCGACGAACCGGCGCCAATAACTGCGTTTTTTGGCTTTCATTAGACTCTTCATTCGCCTTTCTAACGACGCGTACTGTTGATAGCTAGCGGGTAACCCGTCTTCCCGGAAGGCCTTATATGCAGTGGACTTTTCCGCGTACAGCTCTGAGCACTCTTTATCCCACCACAGGGTGGGAGACCGTCTATAGGTATTCGCGCTGGGTACTGGTTTAGTCTGAGCTTGATTCGCACTGTCGAGAATCAAGCCAGCCAAAAACCTGTACTCTTCCTCCGGAGGAAGTTCTTGAGTGGATTCGATTTTAACGGATATCGCGGTCGCGTAACTCTTCCAATCAATGTTTCGTGTGAGGTCATACGATACATTGATTGTTTCCGATGGTCTTGAACCGTTAGCAATTGAAATCACGATAGGCAAATGATCGCTACCGTGGGGATCAGGGATCACCTTCCACATGCAATCTAACTGTAGCGATGTCGAGCATAGCGATAAATCCAACGCGCTTGCGCGTGCTGGTGGTGTAGGAATCCGCGTCATTTCTCCCGTGTTTAAGATGGTCATGTTGAAATTATCGCAAAGATCTTGGATTAATGTTGATCTATTATCATCATGAAGACAGCCCCATACCGTACCGTGCGAGTTAAAGTCTCCCAGAACTAGCCGCGGTGCCGGTAAGGATTCCGTGATATTACAAAGCGTTCGGTGCCCTACCGAGGCTCTAGGAGGAATGTAGATGGAAGCAATGCAAAGGTCTTTACCTTTGATTAAAACACAATTTCAATGCCTGGTGTCGAAGGGAGGTTAATTCGGTTGAAAGAATAGCACTTTTTGATCCCCAAAAGTACTCCTCCATAGGGGTTTTCTCGATCCAGACGAATTATATTAAAGTTGTGGAAGTTGAGATTTATATCGGAAGTTAACCAAGTTTCACATAATGCGAAAGCATCACATTTTAAACTATTTAGTAAAAATTTAAAGGAATCGATTTTCGGGAGGATACTTCTGCTGTTCCACTGTAGAACAGTGATCGAATCGGTGACCTCGTTCGATGACTTAGCCATCGAAGGATACGATCGCTGCAAGGAGGGGCCATTTAGTAGTCAACTGCTTCAAAAATGTTTGCACTATAGGGAGAAAACGTATCAGAAGGCTTTTAAGAGGATCAGTAACATTGAAAGCTGTGAAAATTAAGTCCACTATGTCAGAAAATTTCATTAGTCCGCTACTGGACTGAGTATCTGTTTGAAAAAAGGGGACACTTGGGGTTTTGGATGTCCCTGGAAGTGGTGGGTACTCCTTGTTAGAATTAATATTTCCAAGTCCTGGAGCAAATTGCTTCGGCTTTTGTGCATCACTTCCGGTGGATTTATTGGTTGTAGATGGCGCACTCTGAGTGGACGACACCTTGGCACCCTTACGAGGCAATGTAGGGGAGGCTGGATTTCTCCTTTTCCTGGATTCCCCTGGGTTAACCAAAGATGTTCCCTCTCGTGGGTCGTCAGATTCTTGCTCAACGTTAGCCAAACCAGCATAGGGATTTTCGGACAGGACAGATGGCGAAGCATTCTTTAGCATTTCTGCATAAGAACGCCTTGAGCGTTCCTTAAGGGAGCGCTTAATTTTATCCCCGCGCTGCTTGTACGCAGGACATGATTTAAGAGCATGTGAAGGGCCCCCGCAGCAAATACACTTTTCAGTTTCTTTGTCGCAAGAGTCATCCTCATGCTCTCCTTCGCATTTGCCGCATCGTTTCTTATTTCCACAATATGTGGCTGTGTGGCCCAACTGCTTGCAATTGCTGCAGCTCATGACCCGCGGTACAAACAGGCGAACTGGTAGGCGAACCCTGTCAAGGAGGATGTAGTTGGGAAGAGAGGACCCGGCGAATGTCACCCGAAGCGAGCCTGATAGAGAGTAGGTAGTCTTACCTCCCTCGGTGTTTGCGGTATACAATTGTTTGCATTCTAAGATCTTAATCTGTTCAAGAGAGGGGTCCTTAAAGCAGCCAACCCCGTGCTCCAACAGTTCTTCGCATTTCAGGCCCGGTTCGGACACTACCCCATCGATTTCACAGGCCACACAAGGCACGTACGCTTTAAATTCCCGCGTAAAGCGCTCACAGCAAGCAATCGCGTTTGCCTGGCCGAGATCACTCACTAGAACACGTATCTTGTTTGCCCGAACACGTGTTATCTGAGTTACGGCCGGGTAATTAGCAGTCAGATCTCGAGAAAGTTTTAATATATTAACCGGTTTCTCTCCGGTCCGAAAATATACCACCCATGGCCCAGAGGAACCTTCTGGGTACTGCTTTATACGGGGAGCAATGCGAGTATTAGGGGGATCAGGGACTTCCATGATTACATCAGATGGTGTTTCGCCCTCGGCCATTTAAGCACGAGGGCAGAGCGTTATATAAACGGGAATGTGTCTTATTATTTGATTACAAGGTAGAGTAAAAGTAGGGAAAAGGAAAGAAAGCAAACGAGGAAAAAAAATAAAGCAAAACTTATCTGCAAACAACGTCGATTGTTCCGCACCAGCGAAAACAATGTACTGGATTTACTGTCGGCACCAGCAGAACGGCCGCTAACGAACGAACAAAGGATGACCTTGACTCACTAAAATTTACACACCGAGCACCACTGTGAAATATAACGATCCGTTCCGTTCAAAGGTTGGGAGACGTATGAGTTTTGTTTGATTGACTTCTAGCCGCCTCGTGTATGCACATTTCCCCTTTTTTCGTGCAATTTTTCAATTTTAATTCAACCGAATTTCAACAGAATACTTATATAGTACATCAATCTAATTAGCAATTATATTCAAGTCAGGTGTTTCTGAATCGATTAATGTATAAATGATTGAAATCCGTCAACTAATAGCGAAGTTATAATCGTACAAACCTTACATAGTTT
Organism: Topomyia yanbarensis; assembly: GCF_030247195.1. Lineage (NCBI taxonomy): Eukaryota > Metazoa > Arthropoda > Insecta > Diptera > Culicidae > Topomyia > Topomyia yanbarensis. Next base: position 305,760,691 of record NC_080671.1, on the reverse strand, counting down.
CGTTACATAGGAGATTTTCAAAATTTAGAATGACACCCAGCCCCAGATAGTGGAGTAAGACATTTTTAATGTCAAAAACAGAAGAGCTGATAAATTCAGTGAAAAATATTGCGGGTTTCAGTAAATTATTCGAAAAATTACTGAAAATCGCTAAAAAATGAAAACTATTCTGCTAATTTTTAAACAATTTGCTGATAGCTCCTTAAAAATATCACTTTACTGAGCAAGTCGTCGAAAGAAATTACTGAACAAGTTTGGGCTGGGTTAGTGTGTATACCAGTCAAATAGTTAGTCCAATTACCTGGTTTGTATGATTTAACTAGGGTTTCCAGTTTTAGGTCCTTTCGTGAGTTCTTTTTAGACTTTTTAGCTGTTGGTACTGCTTGTAGTGTACGTAAAACATACTAGGGTTTTTCTCTTCAAGCTGCAACTTCTTCAACACACCATAGAATTTCCACAGCTTAACAAACCGTTCCATTTATTGTACTAGTCTTCCACATTATTGGTGGTTCTAGGAATCTTTGTCGATACATTTTCGAAAACTGACCACGAAGCGGGGGACAAAGAAGGGTTATCGAGAAACTTTTTGATTAGTTTCCTTCCTACCAAAAATACAATTTTTACTAATGTAATACAAAAAATCGTCGAGAGCCTTTGGACAACTTTTCCTCAATTCTTCGAGTGCCATTGGAATACCTTGATGGGATAAGAAAGCCAAGGCAACAACTTGTTTGTAAATTAGTTGTATTCGGTGATCTTCCGAATATTTAGTCTGACGACCAAGTTGTTTTATTTTTCTGAAAAAAACTTTGGTTTAGATGGAAGAATCATCCGTGAATTAGGTGGAAGAATAATCCTGTCTCGAAATCCAATATTACGTAGAGAGCTATTTGGTATATAGATTCCAGAAATTTCTGTTTTGACAGAAGGAATCAACTCTTATGTTTGAGTATACCGGGCAGACGAGTGGATCAACAGTTCCTTTGCAAACTTATTTTGCATGCAGATCCAAGGATTTGTCATGTTTGAAAGAAGCAATCAACCCCTAATTGTGGGAAAAGAGCTGCTCATGTTTAAAAGAAGGAATCAATCCCTAAGTGTGAGTAAACCGAGCAAACGAGTGGATCACCGGTTTGATTGCGAAGGCTATTTGGTATACAAACTCAAAGAACTGCTCATATTTAAAGAAGGAATCAACCTCTATATTTCAGTAAACCAAGCATACCAATGGATCACAGGTTTGCCGAATAGGGACCTCCGCTTCGGTTCCTTGATCTCGGTAATTGTGGCAAAGCCGCATCACACTAGCTTCGCCACATAAAATTAATTTATGAGCTACTATTTACTAACGGTGTTGTGCCAAATGGACTTCCGCTATGCAAGATATAATTACTAATTTAATTGATTCAATTCGTTAACGGAACATCTTAATATATGTTTACCTCGATCAATGGTGTCTCCGAAAGATTTCTTATTATTTTGTCCGGTTTATCACAAGATTTCACCGCTCGAGCTTACAACTGCGTCTTATATGCATCAGTTTGCACCGGAAGAGCATTTGTGGTGTTGGCAACAGAACCTCAGTGACGTCGAATAGTACACCTAAAAGTGATGTCGCATAGCCACATTGGTCAGTGTACGGTTGACTAATGTGGCTACGCCACATCGCTTTCTGGTGCACTGTCCGACTTCGCTGCCGCTCAGTCGGCTTTAAACTAGCTATAGCCTCTATGTTTGAGTAAACCGGGCAAACAAGAGGATCACAGGTTTGCTTATAACTCCGGCGATGGGTGGATCAACGCCTCGTCCAACGGAACCTCAGCGGCTTTGCGCCGCTTCGGATCCTTGGCCTCGGATATGCGGCCAAGCCGCATCACACTAGCTCCGCTGTATAAGCTCACTTTTTATTGTTCAGTTTATCTTTGGTTAAAGATTTCACATTTCGCGCTCGGATTTGGTTTATTTAGGTTAAAATACATCCTTTTGGCAAAAAAAACCGCATTAACGTCGGACTTCTATCACTAAAGTCACTAAACTAGACAATTACCGATTTTATATTCCCAAGCAACCAGAAGTTCGGATATTACTTAAAAATAACACTTTAAAGTTCATACAAAGTTCCTAACGAACTTTCAAGCTGCTTAAGCTTTAATAGAACTTGAATGCTGATTAAGCCGCTATTAGAACATCAATCGTATCGCAAAATTACTTAGAACGAGAAGCTTATGCAGCTCCTTTATACGAACTTTTGGTTGCTTGGGTTATGCTTGCGTGAATGTGGTATTCGGGTTAATGACATTCGGGCGAGTGGTCCATTCGGGTTGATGGCATTCGGGTAAATGGTCCATTCGGGTTAATGACATTCGGGTAAATGGTCCATTCTGGTAAATGGTTTTCGGGCGAACATCATTCGGGTAAATGACTTTCGGGCGAATGTCATTCGGGCGAATGTGATAGAACCGTGTCGAACACAATTAAAAGCCAGGGAAAAATCCACAAGTACCATGACAGTGCAGAGATTTCCGTCGAAATTGTTGAATATATCATGTACAATCTTAACTAGGGCTGTGGTAGTACTATGCTGTTTCCTATAGCCTGACTGATGCTTGTCTAAGAGAGGCGGATCAGCTACCTGTAAGTGTTCGGTAATTTGATGAAGCAGTATTTTCTCTAAAATTTTCGAAATCGCGGGAAGCACACTTATCGGCCGGAAGTTCTTAGGTTCCATAGGATTTGCTGTTTTCGGAATCGGCGTGACTATGGCTTTCTTCCAGAGTTCGGGAAACTAGTGCGAGTCGATGATGGTATTGAAAAGATTTACAAGTAGAGGCAGTATGAAAGGGCAAAGCATTTTCACAAACGATATGGGGATATTGTCCGAACCCGTTGCGTTTGATGATATTTCGAAGATTCTCTTCGACACGTCTGCTGCATCCGTGCGCCTGAATGTGAACCTTCTGTGGGTGGTACTATTCCAGTTGGTGTTGCTGCCGTTATCGTGCGGAGGTAAAGTTGGAGCTGATTGCTGTTTTTGTGATTGAAGGTGCGCGTGACCCTCGGCGAAAAACTGATTTAGCTGCTGAACATCAGTTTGCGTATCAGCTATGTTACGTTTGGCGTTGTTGTGAATACCATCCCTCTGGAGATTACTCCACAGTTTCTTGGCAGGTAGCCCGGGAGAAAAGTTTTTGTCCGCATATTTCTTCTTTGCAGTCGCAATTAATGTCCTCACTCTGTCGCGTTTGGTGCAGTAATCGTGCCATTGAAGATCACCTCTTGTTCTGTTGGGGTTTCTCGAATAAAGTTGAAAAGCCAGGTCTCTGAGTTTAACTGTTCGCTCGATTTCGCTTGTGATCCATGGGGTACGTTGATCGCGTATTATAACGGTTTGCTCGGGAACATGATGGTCAAGAAGCACTCGTATTTCCTCTGTCACAAGCTCCGCTTTCCTATCGACATCAGCGCATTCCAGTATTGGCTGCTGGTCTCTAGCCTGGAAATCTGCTTGTAGTCGAACTAGGTTGACTCTGTGGAAGTTTCTGTATGTTCTTCTTTGCGGGGGTGGTTTCCTCACTCGTATGTCAGCGATTAGATAAACAACTTCGTGGTCAGAAATTGAGTTACCTGTTGACGTCGATGACTTCACAATTGAGTTGGGAGAGCCTGTGACCAAAAGGTCAATTGTAGTCGAGGAAGTTTCTGTAATACGGGTAGGAGGAGTATTCAGGACAGTAAGGTTGAAGATTTGGTGAAGCCGTCGTAAATCAGTAAGGTTGCTAGAAGGTTGTGCTGCAGAAACGTTGACATTATAATCTCCGACAATGTAGATCCTGTCGAAGCTGAACTCGAGCAGATCAAGTAGGAGATTTTCATATCTTTGAATTAGAAATTGGTTGTTGCCGGATGGATTGTACAGCACTACTACACCAACATTGAGGTTGTTAATTTTGGCTCTAATGGCTAAAAACTCCACGCGTTGAGCAATCGGAACAGCAGGGTCAAATGAAGATTTGATTATTGGGGTGATTTTGATATGCTTCGCCACATACAGTCCGACTCCACCGCAGGCTTTGGCACCCCGTCCTCTTCCGCAGGGGAGCGAGTGTCGTACAAAATTATAACCGGGTATCTTAACTGGTCCAATTGGGGAGCTGGCTTTGAGCTTGGTCTCGCTGAGTCCGAAGAAGTGGTACTGTTTTCGGTCTAAAATTAGTTTAACTCCGTCGATGTGTCTTTCGATTCCGCGGACGTTTAAATGCCCTATTCGCAGGTGATTGCCGTTAGTTGTCATGATCACGTTACTTTATTGTACTATTTTGTGTTGCAGCTAGTAATGTCTAAATTATCGGTGGACATAGCGTCGAAAAAAATCGAAGACTCGTCTGCTGAATCCTCGCGAGACGTGTTCAGCTGCAGGAGTTGATTGAGATCGGTGATCGATATGTAGTTTTTCTGATGAGGCAGACGAACAGAAATAGCGTCGTTCCGGACGAACACCGAGTCGACTAGCTTTTTATGTTTGAGACGAAGTGCAAGATTACGTATTCTGAAGGCTTGGATGGATAGCACCTCGTTCAGAGTAAATCTATACTCCAAAGCAAGTCCGGACTGAAGTTTGGATAGTTTAGCTTGCTTGTAGTTTTTGAAATATAGATTGAGAACCTTTTCCTTCACCTCTTTGTGGCTGAAAACGACGATGATAGTTGGCGTAATGGAGCGGTCACTCCACTTGGAGGGTTTAACCGGAACTCTGAAACAATCGGTAACGTGTGACACCGGTTCGTCGACACCCAAAAAACTCAAAATATCCAGCACGAGATCTTTGACGTTTTCTCCAACTCAGTATGGTATCTTATTAATTGCGATTCTGTATTTATTTACACTTTGGAGACAGGTATTAGCAAGCTTAGCGCCAGATTCGATCACCTCGAGCTTTGTTTCTACGGTATTAACCAAGGCACTTTGCACCTTCTGTCGTTCCCGGAGTTGATCTGAAGCTTGAATTCGGTTTCTTAATTTATCGAGTTGCTTTTTCGAAGCTACACAGTTCGTAGTTAGCTCGGTTTGGAGTTTTTCCAGCTGTTTCGAGAGCTCGATAATAGTTTCGTTGACTTTGGTGAGATCGGGATTAACTGGGGTATGAGAGGGCGACGCTTGTTTCTGAATAAGAGTTCCGAGTATGGTACACTTCTCACAGAAGTACCAATAGTTGACAATTTCCGGGAGAGGTATATTAATTGTCCGTATGCAGACTGTGTGAAACCACTTAAAGCAGCTGTCGCAACAAATCCAGCCAACTGTGATGTCCTTTTTGCTCTTTCTGCTTAATTTTTTTGGCTGGTTCTCTCAGTCCACAGGCTGTACAGGTGTATTTTGCCATGAATGATATTATCACAATACATATGCTATTTAGAGTGTAACATCTTCCACAGCTATTTTTTTCCAACACACTCACAGCTTACGGCTGTGATCGCGCAAGGAACGAGAGCGAAAAAAAACAATGGCCGCCGAAAAACCTCTTTTGCAATGAAGGTGGATTCGGTGAAAACCAAACTTTAGGTCTCTAAACGGATTGCTCATACGCGAAAAACATCACTTGCTAACACATTCGTCCTTAGACCACCGCGGGCAAAACTTTTTAGACGCTTCCGACCGCGTTTTCCTCCAAAAAAAGGTTATTTTCCGCGAGCACCCCCGATGTGCGTTCACGCAATAAAAGTAAAACTCAAGATTTTGATGTCTACATCCATCAGAGTATGTGATTTATTATGTATACTACCTACCTGCTGTCATATCATATGTTATTACGTGCTGTTGAGCAACGTATGGAATAGGCATATGTTATACCAAATACGAATTTTCTGGTTACGATTGTGATTCGAGCCCATGTATCGACATAAAAGCTTTGTCTAAAGAAGCAGGATAACCATCGGCGCGACGAGAAATGCAACATCTACGTATGTGACTTTGATGGCAATTACTGTTCGTTGGGAATCAATCCATGGCTGAATTTGTACCGCCAGTATCAACTGTTGGGGTGTGTTTGGATGGCTTCTGTAATGAGGAGTGCAACAACACGATTTGATTACTAAATTGCGGGATTGTGAGAAGAAACGAGTAAACGTATACATACCAGGAATGAGACGAAGAATGAGCGCCAGAAACTTAAAAAGATTCATGTTTTATTTCGGTGATAATAACGCATGAGAGTTGTGAAGTTTCATTGATTTTATTTGAGTCGTATTCATACATAAACAAACAGCAAAAATAAACAGCGCACGTTATGATCAGATAGCGTTGCCAGTTTAATTTTCTTACGGCAATCTTTGCATGTCAAGACAAATCTGAAGAATAGGGTAGCTGATTTCGATATCGTGGTAAACCAAGAAATGATGATCTGTTTGTATGAGACCTTGGCGTATTTAATTTGTATTTGGTTATACTATTTTTGACAAGGTGCTTAGAGTTCTAAGGTGATTCGTCTTCGGCAGTAACTAGGTGAGGAGTGAGGTAAGCATGCAGCAGACTGCGGGGAAGAAAAATGACAGCGAACAACTTTAGGTTTGTTCCAGTACATGGAAGTTACTCCCTGTTGCTCCGGAGCAAAAAATTCTTGCTCCTTTTAACTCCGGTTTGCCACCAGAAGAAGAAAAAAGAGAAGAAGATAGTACAGGAACGATTTTCTCCCTGTTTGCTCCGGAGTACTTCCAGTTTCTCCTGGTACTGGAACAAACCTAATGTTGTTAGCTGTCGTTTCTAAAACCAAAATGGCTGATCGGCTTTTTTGAGGATCGTATCACCTGAGAATAAAAACTCCTTGATTTTTGAATGCGGTCTATTTCATCACATTGATCCGAATGATTTAAATTGTAATTTTTCATATTTGCCATCATATGCTTATCACATGTGTTGTATCGGCTTTATCATTTAACTATTCTCGAGGATTCTCGTAGAAAGAAAGCCAATTCATTTCTGGAATAGGTCTAGTTACACTATCAATTCGTCGTAACGTGATACTGATTGCTACAACAGTACCACTCATTTGGGGAATAATAAACTAGACAGCCTTAGGTGATTATGGGATTAGAGAATATAGGTTTGTTCCAGTACCAGGAGAAACTGGAAGTACTCCGGAGCAAACAGGGAGAAAAACGTTCCTGTATTATCTTCTTCCCTTTTTCTTCTTTTGGTAGCAAACCGGAGTGAAAAGGAGCAAGAATTTTTTGCTCCGGAGCAACAGGGAGTAACTTTCGTGTACTGGAACAAACCTTATGTATACTGCCGCTAGAAGCATAATTGTCCCATGTGTATAGGGATTCCCATAGCACATGGGACAATTATGCTTCTAGCGGCAGTATAGTAATATATACATAATATCTTTTTCGCTTCAGATAGTTGATTTTTGATCCAGTAGAACTTCTTAAGCTTCGAATATGCGAGTTCCGCCGGAAATTGAGGGTTCGATGAAAGAGATCTCTTTTATGAGACGGTCGATCGATGGCATCGAAATGCCGGAAAGATGAGCAGCAGTAAGCAAATTTTACAAGAGGGAATCAGACTTACTACCTGTGGTCTTCGACTGCATGGCCCATTCTTATTGGTTCGGGTCTTTTTGGTTGGTTGGTAGGTGTGTGCTCCTACTTGCAAGTTGACAGATCAATTCACTTGAGTGGGGGGCATAAGGATCCTGCTAGTTGTCAACTCTTTTGACCTTGGGTATGAGGCTAGTTCAGTAAAAAAGGGGTCTGGGTCAATTGGCATAAAGCCATTTGGCGAAGGGTCATTTGCCATAAGGTCATTTGGTATAGCTGACATTTGGCATAACGGTTATTTGGCATAATTTTGAGAGTTGATCACACTGGAGGTCGATTGGGAGTAAAGCCCCATCAAAAAAATCCTTTGACCTATGTGATGTTCATTTAGGAAATAGGATTTCCGTTATCCGATCACTTGAATTAAGAGTAATATGTACAGTACAATAGCAGATGTATGTTTTTGCCTTTCCCATATAAAGAAAGGCTATGCAATCACTGCAAAAATTGACTCTCCAACCGAGGCCCGGAGGGCCCATTTGATTCAGTTCGTCGAGATCGGCAAATGTCTGTTTGTGTGTTTTTTTTAGTAAGGTTAAAAAAGCTTCAAAAGCCTGGCCTGTAAAGTATTGGCACAGTGTGGGACTCACGTTCGTGCCTAACCAATAAAAACCTTCCTTACTTTTTACGCCCTTCTTCCGCACGGAACTGCGTCATCGTATTTCTTCGTGGGGGGTTCGTTGTGCTTCCGTCGCACCTCTTTCTTCTGCTCTATCTCAGAGCCTCGCTTGGTTCATGGAGTGGCTCGACCTATGAGCTTTGATTTAACTCTCGACTCTTCTCTTGCTTGTCTCCATCTATCTACGTCGCCATTTAGCTCTCGTCCCCGTGAGCGGTTTAGGTGCTGATTTATTGAGCCTTTTATCTCGCGTTTCCGTGAGTCATTCAGCTCCCGGCCTTATCACGATCTACTTGGATAGTCCCCAACAATGAACTCACACTCCTCCGACCGATAGTTCCCCGACGGAGGAATTTCACCCGACACCGATACCCGCTTCCTTGAGCCATTTATCTCGCAGCTTTATTGAGATGGACTCGGATATTATCCTACTCCGACTGAGAGTTCCCCGGCAACGGAATTTCTCTCTGTACCAGTGTTTGTCCCGTGAGCCAATTAGCTCCCCATTTCGTCACGATTCTGTCGGGTAGTCCACGACGGCGAATCTACCCTACCGTGAAATCCCCGGCGGTAGATTGCTCCCGACCTGATGTACCTTTCTGAGCCATTAACTCCGCTTCGTCGACTCGGTTTAGTCCCCGGCGGTGCAAAACCGACGATCTCAACTCCTCTGGGCAGTTCCAGTGTTCACGCTCCGGTGTACATTATATTCCAGAGCGTTGGGCCGAGTATGGAGCCCTGAGATACACCCGCCGGGACCCTAATCGACCTCTTCTCGATGTTCGTTTCGTAGACCAGTACTCGGTTCTGGAAGTACCTTTCCAGAATCTTGCACAGATAGTCCGGAACCCGCATTCTGTGCAGCGCTGCGGCGATGGCCCCCCAGCTAGCACTGTTGAACGCGTTCTTCACGTCGATCGTGACTACGGCGCAGTAGCGGTTTCCCCTTCTCTTTTGCTTCGACGCTTTCTCCGCGCTCTCGATGACTGTGCGGATGGCGTCCACCGTCGATATCCCTTTCCGGAACCCGAACAGCCTCTGCGATAGTCCGTTCTCACTTTCAGCGTAGGTCGTCAGCCTGTTGAGGATGACCCTTTCCAGAAGTTTACCAAGAGTATCTAGCAGATATATAGGCCGATACGATGCTGGATCTCCTGGTGGATCCCCTGGTTTTGGCAGCTTCTGGATCTTCCATCTATCCCGGAAGTAGCCTTCGTCTACGCATTTCTGTAGGACTATCCTGAACATGTCCGGAAAGCCAGGATCGCACTCTTCAGTGCCACGCGTTAGGGATACCATCCGGTCCGGAAGCTTTCTTCGCTTTCAGCCCTTTTGCCACAATAAGGAGCTCGTCGTTGGAAACTTGATTGTCACCAGCATTTCCACCGTCTGCATCAACGTACGGTGTAGGCGGCCATACGGTTGGGTCGTGCTTCGGAAAAAGACCCTCCACGATAATTTTTAATTTGCCAGCACACATTTCGGCTAGCGTCGTTGGACCCTTGATCCTGGCCATAACGACACGATATGCATTGCCCCAGGGGTTAGCGTCTACTTCTCTGCACAGCTCCTTGTAGCAGGTAGACTTGCTTAGTACTATCTCGCGTTCAAAATCATCCCTGGCCGCCCGGAATGTTACTTTACACTCTTCTCTGACCGCCGCTGATCTTGCTTTTTGAACGAGTCTTTTGGCTTTTAGACAGGCCTTTCGTTCCACCAGTACGCCGGTAGTTCCTCTGCTCCATTTTCCTCGGCATTGTTACATCGCATGCCCTCGCTACTGTTTCCGACAGCTCATCGGCGCTCGGAATTGGCGCTGGTAGCACGCAGTGCTTCCATAAAAAGGTCCTTGTCGAAGTCCTTTATTTTCCACTTCCGCTCGCCAGTCCTCACTCTCCGCGTTACAGTACAATTCCGCCGACCAATGGTGTAGTAGATAGTGTAATCTTGAGAGAAAAGGCTCGCTGACCCACTAACAAAACCGAGCAAAGTGCCTGAGGAACGAGAATCTGTGCAGACTTACCGCTCTACCGTCGTTGTTTCCTCCTCCGTCCCTTGGGTGCAGGGGTTCCGGTGTGCAGCCTGGGCACGCGATTGTTCACCTCCCGTAGCCGTTCCACAGCAGCACTGACCAGCAAAAATTCCCAATGGCTCCTTCGATGTCGTCCCACCGAGCGTCTCTCGATCACTTTAGTGTGTGTGACCTACAGAACGCCGCGACCAATTATCACACAGGGTTTTCACTTGAGTCTCGGTCAGTCGTTTGCACTCGTTCAGTTGCTCGAACAATTGGCCAAGATACTTGAGTGCCGCCTTGTACTCCATCCAGTCGTTTTCACTCTTCGGTACTGCTGCCGTGATCGGCCAAATCAGGCCACTTTCTGCTTCTCGCCGGAATACCGAGTGTACAATCGCACTACAAAACGACAGAACCGACTCGTGCGATCACGGCAATACTCACGCACAGGAAAACGAAATAAAACACCGACCGCAATTTAAATCCCGAACAAAAAAACTGAAGCAGACTTCCACCGCCTTTTGCAGAGCCTCGGTGGGCCGTCCGCACTCCACCGGCCCAGAAAATTTATCAACATGCGGTTTGCTTTTTTGGCAGTTCCAGTGCTGCCGTTATTTCGACAATCCATCGCGGGTGGGGTGCGTTCACGTGCGTGCTACACACTCCCGTCTAATACCTCATTATGGCACTTATAATTACCCTTTACACACTTTAAACGTAACACAACCCTACCCAGTGGCAAATTTTTTTCGTGAAGCACGAAAGCGGTTCACGAAAAATTTCAAAAAACTTCTCACTTCTTTAAGAAGTGTACCGGAGACTGCTGATTACTAACATGAACACTAACTTCAAACATACAAGAGCCTAACAGCTGCTCTTCAAATCTTGAGCTCAAGACAAAACATAACTCTCCAAATCGTATACACAACAGACTTCATCTGCTCAGAATTGTGTAATCGTGCGCCAACTATTTATGGCAAAAATGTCTCCGGTTCAGTTCTTGCTTGCATTTCCTCAAACTTCCACTGAGTAGCAACACTCAATGATCTTATCTAGTCTTAATGGCTAAATTAAACTAGAAGATCTACAAAAAACATGCAAGATAATAAATGGTCTGAACGGCTCTGTGTTCAGAAAATCTTGAACTCTCATAAGACTGAAAGTCTCATAAGAGGCGGTCGTATATTCGAGGTATGAGAGGATTTAGTCTCTCCTATCACCACGAGTCCATGCAAGGGTTAAATTCATTTGGACTAGCCGCCTGAGCGTCCGCGCCCCTGATTCGCGTTGCTTTAGAGATTTGTCGTGGTGACGCCTCCTCGACCAAATGAGACCTGCACGGTGTTCCTAAAACCGTTATTAACAAATAAAAATGACCATAAATTTGTCATACGGCATTCGAAGGATACAGTATCCAAGCATCTTCTCAGTGAATTTCAAAATGATCCATCGAGGGATTCGAGAGAAATTGCAATTTGAAGTTTTATGACACGTTTCATAAGGCTACCAGCAAACACCCACGTGTTTGGTCCTATCTCTACAAACAAATTTTTTTTGTTTACTTATTTAGTACATGGCATTCGAAAGATATAGTAACCAAGTATATCTCCTGCAAGTTTGAAAATATTTCATTGACGGAATCGAAATTTATAACGGTTTGGATGTGGTATGGTCATAGATGGGTTTTCTACCAGACTTCAAGCGTGAATCCATGTTTGTCCATTGACTATTTAGATCGTTTATACGTGTCGCGGTTTTTAAAGGAAAACCTTACCATTTAATTACATGAATATAATGTACAAAAGGTGTTATTTATATGGTGCACTGAAAAAATATGAAAATAGGGTTGTCTACCAAACGTTAAATATAATGTGAAAACTAAATAAAATGAATGAAAGTTGGAATGTTTACTTCAAAAGGCCATATCTCAATGGTTTGTTGACCGATTCTAATTTTTTTTTCATTATTGAACAGGTAAATGTTTCATTGTTAATTTACATTAAGAAGAATATAAAACAGAGTCATCTACAGGCGATATAGTTGATCTCAACTATATGTATTATCATTATTTAGTAAATATTTTAGCTGCCTATCCATTTTTATATACTAGTTGATTGCAATTGCTGTATAAACATCTGAATGTCAAATTCTCATGATAAGTTCAATTCGACAATAAAACTGACAATAGTTAGAGATATGAGCAGATGAACTTGTACTAATAACATCCCCTTTGACCAGTTTTAACATCTGTCAACCCAACCAGCGATTGTACAAAATTTCCAACAAAAACCGTATCATAACATAAATTGATCTGAATCAGCAAATACCTTCATATTTTGTGAATTTATGGTTTTATTTTTCCATCATTTGTAGTTTGCGTTCGTTGCATTCAACTAATGGATAGGTCATCGTTTTGAATACAAAGATATTAACTAAATAGTGATAATACATATAATTGAGGATAATTATGTTGTCTATTTTTTGAAGTAGGCAATAGAGGTTTCTCGTCAAAAAATTTTATATACTAAAATGCTTCCTTTTTCACCCCTGAGTCGAAATTTCATATTACCGCGATGCTCAAGTGCCTCTAACTATTGAAAAAATAAAAAAATCGGCAAACTGCTCATTTAACCCCGTATGCTGATGATCTATCTTGCCCCATTTCCCCATATTTTTACACCATTTGGATGAACTTCATGTGGGGAATTTGTCATCTCTTCATCTATAATGAAACAACGATGCCAAATTTGCAAATACATCAGCAAATTTGCAGAGTTTTGAATTAAACTGCAGAATTTTTGTAGACTTCAGATATTTAGTAATACAAAGGCTTTACCATCCACTTGCAGCAAGTATTTAACATTTTGGATTATTTAATATATCATGGAACAATTTTTCTTACGCAAGTATCTTGTAGTAGCTTGCAGACTTTTCAGATTTTTGCTGCATACTATTGCATAACTCGATCTGGCATCAATGACGCATCAATGATTCATTCAACACTGTCAAAAAATAGGAACCTCAAAGTCAAACTGCAGAAATCTTGAGCGGTTTTACAAAACGTCATATCTGCAATGAGTTACTCTCTTTGTTTACTTTCTCTTCTGGTAATATTTCGGTCACTTTAACATTTATCCCTCAACTCTTTGCATAATATGCTAGTTAAAACCACCGTCTTTCGATCTGTACTGTAAAATAAGTGAAAAGTGTTATAGTGACGCCGTAAAAATCGAAAGAGAAAGTAAACAAAGAGAGTAACTCATTGCAGATATGACGTTTTGAAAAAACGCTCAAGAAATAGTGGATACGTTAATAACACTAATTTTAGCCTGGCGCGGCACCGGAATTGACATCGTAAGTTTTGGGTGCATCTTCGTGGACTTGATTTATAGGTGATATCTTTTTCTAGGCGATAGTAAAATTAATTGCACCGCATCACGCGCACCATGAGCATCCCTGGTAGAAAACAACTAGCCCGAAACTAGCAGATTGCATTTTTCTTTCGGTTGGACCGATTAATCCATCTCCAAGACGCAGGATCCTCCCGACACGTGGTATTTTACAACCCTATCAATCGAACCTCGACACGCAGAGGATGGTACTTCCATAATTGACATAGAGCGACGTGAAGTAATCATGTGCCCTTGAGCCCGTGACTGTTTACATAGGGAAATGTTTCTCGTACTTCAACTTGTTTATTTTTCTCTTTACGCCGCACATACATTATTATTGGTATATAATTAAGTTGATTTAGAATCAATCGCGTCAATTTTTCTAGTCCTAACTACTAAGGATTAGTTTTTTTAGTGAGCCTATCCCACCTGTTCGTTTTTAATAACTATCAGTCTGTTGGATGCACCTACTAAACTAACGGACTACAAACACAGACTAACAGACATAACACTATGAGGTAATTCCCTCAAAAAACATCGATCCGACAATTTTCCCAGAACACTAGCTCCACCTTTTATTCACAGTCCCAATCACTCATTTACTGGTGGGTTACCCCTCAGGTTTGGAAACAATTTTTCACTAGTGGTCTATCCCCCATATGCTTGTTCATGTCAGTGGCGCCATAATTTCAAATGTGGCCACAGTCCCAACTACAAATATATTTAAAATGAGCGTTAAAGCGGGCGAAGCATTGTTTTCGAGTGTTATGTCTGTTAGTCTGTGCTACAAACTCGGTTTAGTTCTTGCATGCTATGCACAAATTCGTTCTTATCGAACATTGCATTTCCGTTCAACCATCGGAGTAACTCGTTTTGCCGCCTGACTGCTACAACCGTTTCAATTGAAAACAATTCTCGAGTTAATTTCTTGTGGTGCCTTTCTCTCTATTTTTCATTTTCCCCACCGAAATTTTCAACAGCCGAGAACATCTGATTTTGTTCATATGGGATTCGACTGTTCCGCTCGATCGGCTTGGTTAACCCGCCACCCGCGTTCCAAAGCGAAAGTGGAGCAACGTCAACAGGTAATACATCTTGAATCTTTTCATCCTTATCTCCGTTCAGAATGACGGCTTGAATAGCCAAAGCTTGTCGACCAAAAGTTTAACGATTTTCCAAATCGAACAATAATTTGATTGAGTTTTTGTACATTTTTGTGTCCGACGAAGCTTTCTCCACTATTTGCAACGTTTACCGAAACAAATCCGAACACAGTGCTTGGTAGATCTTTGGTAGTAGATTCCATCCACTAGTGTCGATTTCGATTGTAGTCGCAGTACTTGATGATAATATAGGCTTTGCTCGTTCGCATGCCGTTCTCAAACTTACTTGCGTAAATTACTCTGTGTATTGCCATATGTTTACCATCACTCCCAGGTGAGTATCTCCTGCACTATGGTTCTTAATCAAAGGTCAAAATAGAAACTCCAATACTACGCCAGCCAGATTAAAATTCAAAACATTTCGCTCCCTCTAACTATTCTTGTACAATTCATAGGTAAATGTTGCAGCAGTCGGTTCATTATTAATTTGCACTACATTCAAACTGGCGATGAGTCCAGCATCGTTAATCTGAAAATTAAAATATATATTTTATTATTCGTACATAAGCCGGTGTCTGTGGTCAAGGGAGTAAGGTATAGATATGACATGATTTAGATACTTCTAAACGCCAGCCGTTCCTTGATGGCCTCATCCTAATCAATTAGATTAACAAAGAGAGCTTCCGCCACAATTTACTGCCGGCGGGGAGTAAAAATGATAGAATATGATTCAACCCTTACAGCACTCCGGCCAGTAAAATCAGTGAGAGGAATTTCCTTCCAGCAACAGTCCTTCTGCAGTACTCATGTTGGTGTTCAAAATGTTCTGGTGCTGCTCGGAAATATATTCTGGAGAATTCTTTGTTAGAAGTCCGATGAGTTCGAAAACAAATTCTGCTGGAACTTGGTCAACTTTCGCTGATCGAACACGACTAGTCCGACCAGCAAATCTCCTAACAGCTGGTTTATGTCATGGCCCTCATCCAGACAGTTGTACACCAAAGGCGTTGTTTACAGACTCTATTGTACACCACTGAGAAGATTTTGCATGACTAAAGTACGATTCACACGATACGTTAGACTTCCGTCACGGTACGGAACGTCAACATTAGTTACACGCAGTTAAATGGAGGCATTCACGGCACGTTTGGACGTACGGGACGTGTGAACGGGCACACGGCAAACGCATTTAACTTATCCTGACGGAACGGTGTCGTATCGTTGACGTTCTTTTCTGTTTACGGAATCTGATGCATCGTCTGAATCGGGCTTAACTGACTGAAAATGATTGTATAAAATATGATACACACGACATATTAGCTCCCGTTAACAGAACAAAAAGCTAAAGTTACGTCAGCGTTCCGTCAGGATTAGTTGTATGCATTCACACATTCCGTGGGTTGATGTTGTATCTGAACGTATGTATAGGAACTGCATGTAACTAATGTTGATATTCCGTTGACATGCTGTACCGGTGACTGAAGACAGACGGATAGTGTAAACGACACTTAAGCCGGATGCATTCTTTAAGAATCGCTATAGCGGACTATAGTTGTGATTGCTTTTGTATTTTACCCCTAAATAGACTCACAGCAAAATAATTTTGTCACACGAAAATATGCTCACACCGTATCTACCATCGTTTGATTGTTGCGGTCAAGGTGCTTTGAGTTATAAGGTGATTCGTCTTTGGCAGTAACTAGGTGAGGAGTGAGGTAAGCGTGCAGCATACTGCGGGGAAGAAAAATGACAGCGAACAACTTTGTTTACCGCCTGCAATCTAAGCAAACATATGGAGAGAAATAGTAAACAATGTTGTTAGCTGTCGTTTCTAAAACCAACATGGCTGATCGGCGTTTTTGAGGATTGTATCACCTGAGAATAAAAACTCCTTGGTTGCGGTGGCTAACAAAAGCAATATTTAACACCCTCTCTAGGATTGTGCATAAGATGTTCGGTTTGTTTATTTGCTGTCCCCCGTGCAATTTAATGTGAGAATATTTATTTTGCTTCTTTCAAAATGTGCAGGAAAGTCTATCTACAGATGAAACGGGCAATACCAGTTTCTGGAAAACATCGAAAATTTCGAAACCTGCTGGAAGATTTTATGGAACATTGCAGAAATGCTAGGGCAGTATTTGTGTGGTTGAATATGATTCATTGAATTTCATTCGATGGAGTTTGGTGTTTATTTAACAGCTTTGGCACAGTGCTGATAACCTAAACAGGTTAACGTATTTCCGGAGTTCTGTTAATTTGACATGTATTTTTAGTCAATTGACTCTGAAGAACTCTAGCAGCTTGCAAGCAACACAAACAGAAAACAAAGGTAGCAATGACTTCAAACACGTAACATGTATGCGAAATAAACAAGTTATTAGTTGAATCCTGACAACCAGTGACCGTTGGGGAAATGCCGGTTCTTTGGTTTGCTGCGATCGTTGACAATGTCAACAGTGTTTGATGTCAGCTTGTATCATAAAATCGTCGAATTTGCGACCAATCCCTTAGCTTCGAACATTATGTTTCGTGACTTCATCGTAAACTGATTCACTGCACCACCGATAATCAACCGCTCCTCCGGTTTTGCCCGGTTGGCTAGGCATTGTTTACAAAATTCCAAACTGTGAAGATCATTCAGCTTATTAACTGTCATGAATGAATGTGGTATCGCGATTCACCACTTCATTTATAGTGTTCCCGACAAAATAATAGAAAATGTACAAAACAGTGCTGCCGAAACGTATATTTCGCCTCTCACCATTCTTGCATTGGTGAAAAAAATATTCAACATTCTTGCAATTTTCATTTTTCAAAATATCATAAAAAATCCAGGAATCGCCAAAAATGTCTCATTCAAACTAAAATGTTTATAAAAACATGATATCTTTCGAATAAAAATAAGAAAAAGAGGGGTTAGGTCTGACGAGAAAGGTCTATTCTATTTTATATTCTTCTTAATGAAAATTAACGATGAAACGTCTACTTGTTCAATAATGAAAAAAAAAAGAATCGGTCAACAAACCATTGAAATATGGCCTTTTGAAGTAAACATTCCGAGTTTTATCCATTTTTTTAATTTACACATTATATTTAACGTTTGGTAGACAACCCTATTTTCATATCTTTTCAGTGTACCATAAAAATAACACCTTTTGTACATTATATTTATGTAATTAAATGGTCAGGTTTTCCTTTAAAAACCGCGACACGTGTAAACGGTTTAAATAGTCAATGGACAAACATGGATTCACGCTTGAAGTCTGGTAGAAAACCCATCTATGACCATACCACATCCAAACCGTTATAAATTTCGATTCCGTCAATGAAATATTTTCAAACTTGCAGGAGATATACTTGATTACTATATCCATGCCATGTACTAAATAAGTAGACAAAAAAAATTTGTTTGTAGAGATAGGACCAAACCCGTGGGTGTTTGCTGGTAGCCTTATGAAACGTCATAAAACTTCAAATTGCAATTTCGCTCGAATCCCTCGATGGATTTAATTTTGAAATTCACTGAGAAGATGCTTGGATACTGTATCTTTCGAATGCCGTATGACAAATTTATGGTCATTTTTTTTGTTAATAACGGTTTTAGGAACACCGTGACCTGTGATTCAATTTGAGTTTTGTGTCTACTGGACTGAAACGCGCGTCCAGTTTAGGAAGATTAATACCGATCTGTCGTGTTTTCATGCTTAACCATTGGGAACTGGCGCTGCTCATAGCTGTAGATTTACTTGTTCGGGCTGGACACTGTTTGTGCTTTTGCGGATCTGTCTAGTCTGCTTTCTCACACCCGTCCGTTTTCTCTCGTTACGGTAACGGCAAGCCTGGGAGGCTTCAGCTTGTTTCTCGACGTGCGTCCATTTTCTCTCGCTACGGTAAGGTAAGCCTGGGAGGCTTCAGCTTGTTTGTCGACGTGCGTCCGTTTTCTCTAGCTACGGTAACGGTAAGCCTGGGAGGCTTCAGCTTATTTCTCGACGTGCGTCCGTTTTCTCTCGCTACGGTAACGGCAAGCCTGGGAGGCTTATATCCTGCGCGTTTACGTCTGCTTCTTTCCCGCTCCGGTTGCGACAAGCCTGGATTGTTCAGCTGTCCTCCTTTACTTCTGCACACCCGCCTCACTTTTGTGGCATTTTCTGCGGTCGTGAGCTCCCTGCAACCCGTTTCCAGTCTGCAGGGTACGATTTCACCCGAATCGTGAAGGATCCGCGCGGTTGCGCTTGCTTGTCGGTTTTTCACGCTCTGAAACGGTTCGCGCGCTTGCGCCAGTGACTTAGGTCCATGACTTAGTTTGATGTGTCACCATGAAGCAGCTTACCTATGAGATTGACTTTTGCTATGTCTGAGGAGTCCAGAGGGGTCCGCCTTCGTCGACCTGCACCCTTGTGCAACGGCTCAAGGTTTTCCCGAGACTCGCTCCGAAAGATCCGTCTCTAGTTTGTGGTTACCTGCTTTCCTTCCTGTTGCGCTCGCGTGCTCGCTGGTCGATTCCTCTCGTTCCGAAATGGCACGCCTGTTGTGGGCTTCTGCTTTCTCGAAATGCGTTTTCTCCCGAATCGCTAACGGCGTACCTGCTGGAGGCTTCTGCTTCCGACGTGCGTTTTCTCTCGAATCGCTAACGGCATGCCTGCTAGAGGCTTCTGCTTTCGACGTGCGTTTTCTCTCGAATCGCTAACGGCGTGCCTGCTGAAGGCTTCTGCTTCCGACGTGCGTTTTCTCCCGAATCGCTAACGGCGTGCCTGCTGAAGGCTTCTGCTTCCGACGTGCGTTTTCTCCCGAATCGCTAACGGCGTGTCTGCTGAAGGCTTCTGCTTCCGACGTGCGTTTTCTCCCGAATCGTTAACGGTGTGCCTGCTGGAGGCTTCTGCTTCCGACGTGCGTTTTCTCCCGAATCGCTAACGGTGTGCCTGCTGAAGGCTTCTGCTTCCGACGTGCGTTTTCTCCCGAATCGCTAACGGCGTGCCTGCTGAAGGCTTCTGCTTCCGACGTGCGTTTTCTCCCGAATCGCTAATGGTGTGCCTGCTGAAGGCTTCTGCTTCCGACGTGCGTTTTCTCCCGAATCGCTAACGGCGTGCCTGCTGAAGGCTTCTGCTTCCGACGTGCGTTTTCTCCCGAATCGCTAACGGCGTGCCTGCTGAAGGCTTCTGCTTCCGACGTGCGTTTTCTCCCGAATCGCTAACGGTGTGCCTGCTGGAGGCTTCTGCTTCCGACGTGCGTTTTCTCCCGAATCGCTAACGGTGTGCCTGCTGAAGGCTTCTGCTTCCGACGTGCGTTTTCTCCCGAATCGCTAACGGCGTGCCTGCTGAAGGCTTCTGCTTCCGACGTGCGTTTTCTCCCGAATCGCTAACGGTGTGCCTGCTGGAGGCTTCTGCTTCCGACGCGCGTTTTCTCCCGAATCGCTAACGGCGTGCCTGCTGAAGGCTTCTGCTTTCTCGATGCACGGTTTCTCACGATCCGCTAACGGCATGCCCGCTAAGGCTTATATTTCTCGACGCACGGTTTCTCCCGTTCCGAAAACGGCATGCCCGCTAAGGCTTATATTTCTCGACGCACGGTTTCTCCCGTTCCGAAAACGGCATGCCCGCTAAGTAGAAACTGTAAAAAGAACTAGTTCAGATGAACCGTTCTTCCGTTCAGCTGATATTTTACTTGTATCTAGCGAATGTCTCTCAAAACATTCGATTCTTGGAGAGGAACCAAACAGATGCTGCCCAAACTATTATACCCCTGTATGCTTAACAAGTTCATCAACGGTAGCGATTTTTTTCATGATGTATAACTAGAGAAATAGGGAATGTGATGAGTCGTTCTTCGCCGGTTCCATTCTGGGAGAGCACAGAGAGCGGTTTGTGGGACGGCAAGTCGGTTCATTTTCATTCGTTCGCCTAAAAATCGGTCCGAGAAATTCGCCAAACGGCTTTGGGTCAGGTTCAGTTCATTCGCTTTGAAGAGAATTGAGAACTACCGTTCTTTTAAAAAGAACTTCCGTTCGCTCATTCTCTTCGAAGAACCAGTTCACTTGAACCATTCGCGAACGAATGGCCCATCTCTACCGCTAAGGCTTACTGTCCTGATTGGTGGAAGTCCTGTCCCGTCCCTCACGTCTCGACAGCTGCTTGCTGCGACTGCGAGTTGTCATGGGCCTTCCTAGACAGCTCTTCAAGTCCAATTGACGCTGGCTGATGTGCCATGGTGGGGAGGTAGTTTGAAAAGTTATTGCTCGCTACACCATGACAGGGCACGATTTATCCCGATCGGCTAACGGTGTTTCTGGAGCACTAAACTCGTGGTTAGCAGGTTGGAGCCTGCCGACATAGCTGAGCAAATTTCTTCTAATCGGCCTTTAGGCCCTTCGCGTGGTACCTTCCTACTTTTCCGGACGGAACATCCTCCAGTTCATATAAGTTGGTACCCAAAACTTTCCGGATCATAGCTGGCAAGACAAGATCTCCGACGTTGAACGCCACCGCTCTCGTACGCAGGTTGTACCGTTTCTTCGATTTTTCGTGCGAGTTTCTGATCCGTTGCAACATGAATTCATGGATCCGCTTTAAATTCGACAAACGCAGATCTTGCGCAAGCTTTAGATCCTGCGGCGTGTTGAGATCCTGTTGTTTGTACAGATCCGTATGCAGAATCAGCTCTCGGCCGAAGTTGGCAAAGTGCGGACTCACTCCCGTGACCTCGTGCTTCGCGCTATTGATGGCAGCTACGATCGATGCTAGATTTTCGTCCCAATTTCGATGATCTTCATCCAAAAGCGCTCTGATGCAAGTTATCAACACCCTGTTCACCCGCTCTGCATTGTTCACCATCGGGCAGTAATACGCTGTGGTCATATGCTCGGTGTTGTGCCTCGCGAGAAGAGACCGGAACGCCAACGACATAAACTGCTTCCCGTTGTCCGTAAGAATCGAAGGAATACTTCCTTTTCCAGAAAGTTACACATGGCCTCTGTATCTGCAGCGCGCATGGGTTGCGCAATAACGTACTTGGTTATCCAGTCGACTATTACCAAGATGACCGTGTTTCCCTTCTTCGATCTTGTGAATGGGCCGACGAAGTCAAGCGAAATCAGTTCCCACGGTATCCTGGCTGGTTTCAGCTTCCCCATGTCCGGCATCATTCGATGATTCGGAGCTTTGCTAGCTTTGCATACCTTGCAACCGCGCACGTGGCGGCCTATATCCTCTCGCATCTTCGGCCAGTAGAAGCCCGTTTGAATTTTCTGTAACGTTTTCTGGAATCCCAGATGTGCTCCTGTGGCTGAGTCGTGAAACTTGCCTATCACTCCTGCTCGTTCATCTTTCGGCACCACCTTTTTCCACTTGTGCGCGACCTGTTCCAACTCGTCTTTGTATCGGCAGTTCTTAAACAGTTCGTTGGTGATGATTCGGAAGTCCGGGAACTTGTCTGGTTGCTTCTCCACGCTTGCTGCTAGCCGGTTGTACCAGCCATCGTTGCTTGTGCTGATGGAGAAAGTCATCGATGCCACGATCCTCGACAGAGCGTCCGGAACCACGTTACACGATCCCTTGCGGTATTTTATTTCAAAGTCGAACGCGTTCAATCTCAGTATCCATCTGCACATCAGCGCCGTCGGATTCTTTATTGACCTCAGATATGACAACGCCGCATGGTCGCAAAATACCGTGAACCTAACGCCCTCTACGTATCCGCGGAACTTCTCAATCGCTCGTATCACTGCTAAACATTCTCGTTCCGTGACGGAATAGTTCCGTTCGCAAGTTGACAGCTTTTGCGAAAAGAACGCTATCGGATGTTCCGCTCCATCCGCTTCCTGGGTTAAGACGGCACCAATTGCGACGTCACTGGCATCACAAGCTATGTAGAATGGTTTAGTATAATCCGGCATCGCAAGGACTGGCGCTGACACTAGCATAGACTTCAGCTTGACAAATGCATCCTCCGCAACTGGTGTCCATCGAAATTTGTTCCTTGTCTTCGTTAGCTCGGTCAATGGTACGGCGGTTCTGGCGAAATCCCCGATGAATCTCCTGTACCAATTACACAACCCCAGAAAGCGTTGCACGTCTTTTCTGTTCTGTGGCGTCGGAAAATTCACGATGCAACTGATCTTCTCGTCATCTACCTTCCACCCGTCTTCATTCAGCACGTACCCCAAGTATTTCAACTCCTGGCGGCAAAACTTCGATTTGTCCGGGGATATTGTGAGGTTCGCTAGTCGTAATCGTTCAGCCACCTTCCGCAGTGTTGCCAGATGCTCTTCGAAGCTTCGCGAGCAAATGATTATGTCATCGAGGTAGTGAAACACCTGCGGCTCCAGATCTGCGAAGAGATGTGTCATTAAACGGGCTAGCGCTTGGCTTGCGGTGCACAAACCGAATGGCACGACTTTAAACTGGAAATGGCCTCGACCGGGAGCCGTGAAGGCTGTTGCCGGGCGAGAGGTTTTCTCGAGTGGCATTTGCCAAAAGGCGTCCTTCAGATCGATTGAAGATATATAGCGGCATCCGCCGAGATTGCTGATGATCGAAGCGATTTGCGGAATTGGGTGTCCTTCGTTCACCATTATCGACTTCAGGTGTCGCGCATCCAGACATACTCTGTACCGGCCTGTCTTTTTCTTCACTGCTACCAGTGGATTGTTCCAAGGGGAAAACAGCGCTCCTTCGATGACATCAAGGGCTAACATCCGATCTATCTCCTTGTTCACTTCGTCTAGGACATATTTGGACATATGATAGCATCGCTGCTTTCTCGGCTTGGCGTCCCCGATATCGATCCGATGTGTGTATTTGTCGGTGCGTCCGATCACTCCATTTTTGCTTACTGGGAATGTGGCCACCACCGCGTCTAATTCCCGCTGTTGTTTTCTGGTCAGCTCTCTCATCGGTTCAGAGCAACTTGTCTCCTCCTCCAACGCTAAATCCACCTTGTTGCACACGGCTCTTACTCCAAACTTTTCCCAGAAGTTCATACCAAGAATGACACAATCCGGTAGGTAGGGAACGAGTAACATCGGTATTGTTTCGTTCCGATTATTGTAGGCGACTGGAAGCTTGACGAATTTGGCGATGTTGTGCTTGGTGCCGTCGGCCGTTTGGATCCCGCCACGCAGGAAACCCTTTTTCAGATTTAGATCTTCGACGATCCTTACCGTACTTCCTCCGATTAACGAACAGTTTGCGCCGCTGTCTGGCAAACCCGTCAGCTGTCTTCCAAGTACCGAAATGTTTGCGTGAGGTCTATTGTCTCCATCCATGTTTATGATTATCGAGTTGATGTGTCGTAGTTCTGGAAATAATGAGGGACTGTAGAAGTTTTGCGAGGATGCTGATCCCTCTGTTATTGACTCCTCGCCTGTGCGTTTCCCTGCCCTGTCGAACAGATGGGACAGCTGCGAAGCGAATAACCTTTGCGACCGCAACGGTAACAAAACAACACTGCTTGGGGCTTCGGACAGTCCATAAATCGATGTCCGTCTTCATCACAGTTCCAGCATGATAGCGTTGGACGCCTTGATTCATCGTGTGGTTCTTGAACGTGAATGGGAGTCTGCTGGGGTTGCTGCTGTGACCGCGGTTGATTCTGCGTCAGCGGTTGTGGTATGTTGCTTACTGTGTTCGATGTTACGCGTCGGTCCTGCGTCGACTGATGGTACGGGAATCCTTGTGAATTTGTGGGTCGACGTTGCTCTCTCCTTTCAAACCGCCCTTTCAGCGCATTCACCTGTTGACAAAGGTTTTCCAGCTGTTGTGCCCACTCCTGATCTTCCTGCTCGGCACATGTTGAATCTATTGGATAGCTGTCTGATTGGACTTCTTGTGCTTCATGTAGCCCTATCGCGTGTACTCTACCGAACCTCTGTGGAGCAACTCCGCCCGAGTATGTTCTTTGCGAGGAGACTGGGGTCGCAAAGTTTGGCTCCAGTAGAGTATTGTGCAGGAACGGTACACGTCGCTGCTGGTTCAGTAATAACCTTGTTTCGTCAAATCCGTTGCAGACCTGAGCCAATTCCAATAATGTTTGTGGTCTGGCAGCCGCTACTATCGCCGCGTATTCTGCATTCATATTCTTCTTCACGATGAAGAATTTTTCATCTTCTGCCATCGGTGGACTAACGAAGCGGAAAAGTGCTGAAATGTCACGATTAAATTTTGCGAACGATTCTTTTTTATCCTTGGAACCGGAAATTCGCTTCGATGCGTAAAATCTGCGCGTAGCTACCAGGTAAGAATTCCCGTCGAATCTCTTCTTTGAAATGCCTCCACGACAGCAGTAATCCCTGTGCAAAAGCTCGTCCATACCAATCCAGTGCGTCTTCCAATAGCAGGTGCTTGATGGATC
Source organism: Topomyia yanbarensis (assembly GCF_030247195.1). Classification (NCBI taxonomy): domain Eukaryota; kingdom Metazoa; phylum Arthropoda; class Insecta; order Diptera; family Culicidae; genus Topomyia; species Topomyia yanbarensis. The sequence goes on along the minus strand of NC_080671.1, from coordinate 305,735,624 downwards.
TAAGCAAAATTTCCTCCTCCACTCCTTCAGAACGAGCGAAACATTCCACGCGGTCCAAGAACGTATTGAGTGACGTCGTGTCCTTTTCACCTAGGAATTTGAACGGCCAGTTGTGGATCGCTTTTGGATTTCTCGGTCCATCCTGTTGGTTTCGTTCACGCCTCAGCAGATGATTTAGTAACTCATCCCGCAGTCGGTTGTATTCTGTGGAATTGTTGCTTCCTCCTCCGTCCCTTGAAGAGTCTACGGAACGATATGCTGGAGGCGGCAGTCCATGCGAGATGTCACTGTAGGGGTTCGGTCCCCACTCGTTTGAATCGTCCTCGTTTTGCTGATACCTAGGTACTGTAAGGTTCCATCTTGTTGGAACTCCCCGACCCCGTCCTTTGCCTGTTGTAGAGGAAGCAATTGGTAGTCCGTTCTGGATTCTCGTCGGTCCTGCTTGTTGCTCGAATCGTGTCGTTTGGGTTGACGAGTTTTTGGGAACTGTTCCGGTCGCTGGTGCTGTCCTAGTGCTCTCCGGAAAAACATTGGGAATGCTGACTTCTGAACGATGGTCGGAACTGTTGCTCCTTTGGTCCACTCTGTCACTATGCACTGTTGTGTTTTCACTACGTTCCCTCACTGGACTAACTATTGACGGGTTTAACGCGACGTATACTTCCTCTAAAATAGCCGCAATCAGCGATTGCAAGCTTTCATATTCTTGTCGTAACTCAACCGGAGGCGGGTTAACGCGCATTAAACGGTTTCTATAATGACGCAATCGCGATTTGACATTTTCTAAAAATCCGATATCATGCTTTTTTATCGCAGTGTCGATCGGTGTGAGAAGAAGTTTTATTCGGGATTGACAAGCTACAATATTTCGGGAGTCTTCCATCACGTGAGAGGAGTCGGTATGAAAGCAACCCGTACTCATGTCTTGCTCCATGGCTTGCTGCAATCGAGAACATTTGTCTCGCCAGGTGGATTGTGCCGGACCCTTTATCTTGCGCAATGCCAGTTCATAATTTAATTCTTCCTCGCTTAAATGCGTAGGATTAATCTCCATAATAAAGAAAAGAGATTTTCAGAGCCAAATATTAACTAAATTCACAAAACTCAAACTATATGTAAACTATAAAATCATTGCCAACTGGGCTTAACATGTGCTTTCGGGTACGTTTAGTTGGGCGCCATTTGTAATCTTGAGAGAAAAGGCTCGCTGACCCACTAACAAAACCGAACAAAGTGCCTGAGGAACGAGAATCTGTGCAGACTTACCGCTCTACCGTCGTTGTTTCCTCCTCCGTCCCTTGGGTGCAGGGGTTCCGGTGTGCGGCCTGGGCACGCGATTGTTCACCTCCCGTACCTTGAGCCGTTCCACAGCAGCACTGACCAGCAAAAATTCCCAATGGCTCCTTCGATGTCGTCCCACCGAGCGAGTCTCTCGATCACTTTAGTGTGTGTGACCCACAGAACGCCGCGACCAATTATCACACAGGGTTTTTACTTGACCCTCGGTCAGTCGTTTGCACTCGTTCAGTTGCTCGAACAATTGGCCAAGATACTTGAGTGCCGCCTTGTACTCCATCCAGTCGTTTTCACTCTTCGGTACTGCTGCCGCGATCAGCCAAATCAGGCCACTTTCTGCTTCTTGCCGGAATACCGAGTGTACAATCGCACTACAAAACGACAGAACCGACTCGTGCGATCACGGCAATATTCACAAAACTCGAACAAAAAAACTGAAGCAGACTTTCACCGCCTTTTGCAGAGCCTCGGTGGGCCGTCCGCACTCCACCGGCCCAGAAAATTTATCAACATGCGGTTTGCTTTTTTGGCAGTTCCAGTGCTGCCGTTATTTCGACAATCCATCGCGGGTGGGGTGCGTTCACGTGCGTGCTACACACTCCCGTCTAATACCTCATTATGGCACTTATAATTACCCTTTACCCACTTTAAACGTAACAATAGCCTGGTGGTCGCTATGTGTATACTGCTCACTAACTCGCCAATTCATGTTATCCATCAGCGACGCACTGCAGAATGTTACGTCTATGATGGATTCCCGGCCAAAGTGTATCTCTTCAATGCAGGGGATATTTATTTCGTCCAATCGCCTGAAGAATCTCGAAAATATAAATATGGAATACGCGTTAATGTAAAATGCCGGGGTATTGAGACTGAAATATATTGGCAATTGTCGGTTAATATACAATTTTATTGAAAAGACATTCAGCACGAACTTTTGATGTAATCGAATCTCCATTTTCTGGCGTATTCATACATACCGCCACACCTTACCTCAGGGCCGGGGTAAATTGGCGGGTTTTCCTCGTCACATATTTTTGTCTGTAAAAACAAAGACAATTCAACAAATACTTTGATAAAATTCAGGGATGTAGACAACAGCCACATGTTCTATTTTGCAAGATCGATCTACATCAAAGCGGTAAAAAATGGATACTGAAAACACCGGTCTCCCATGTACTTTTTCGTTTAAAGTTAGTCTGCGTCTAGTTTCGTGGTAGTCGTGGGATACGTGCTAAGTGAAATAAGAATGTAATAGGCATTTCCACAATTCTATTGAACAAAACCAGCTAATGAATCATAGTTTGGATAAAATTTAATGAGAGAGGTGCAATTGTACCACTAGGTGGACAGGTTTTTATATATTCATTTAAATAGGGCGTACCCCATATAGCATAATGGACATGGCATAATTCTTCGCATAATAATAAATAAATATTATATAAAAAGCAGAGTAATACAGCCTTATTTGCAAATAACACAATAATATATCTGCAGTCTGCTACTATTTATGTACATTTACTATTTATTCAAGTTATCGAATACGCAAGTTTTACTTGCTGAATTTACACCACGTAATCCAAACGACGCTTTTAACTCATTAATGATAATATGTGCAAATAGTCTTTGGTCGTTTTTTGTGGTGATCTACCTAAATAGATTGCGTGATTCACACGACATGAAACATAATTTTTTGAATTGATTCCAAATTATGAAATAAAACATCGTATATATGACAAAAGTTGATTATGATAATTTTGAATTCACTCCCCAATTAGAATTATGCAAAATGCCCATCATGCCAAATGTCCCTTAACCTCCAATAGGTATTATGCCAAATGGTTATTATGCCATGAGGTACACCCGTCTATTGTGATATTTGGAAATCCTGGCTTGGGATACTCCAAGGTTAAAGAGTCTGAATATCACGGCTCATCGTTGAAGCCAAGGGAGTTTTCGGATATGTCTCAAATAAGCATATAGAACCAATTGCGTTTGTTAAAATTATTTGATTGGATTTTTTTTAACAGAAAATGATACACAAACATGCGCAACATCAAGACTGGTTGCATACTCGCATCATGTAACCATACCTTACCCGTTGCGGAAGGCGACCACACATATGTATATCGTTTTACTAGCACAGACTGCAGGTTTGTGTGTAACAATATTTATTGTTCTGATAATTCATTTGATTGCTTATCAAAATATTGGGCCAATTTAATCTCAAGAGATTCAAAATACAACTTTGAAAGTCACGACATTTTCTTTTTTTTGATAGCGTGGAGCTATTATGCAAACCATCTTGCAAACGTTCATCAAATACATGTATTTAATTAGCCAACCTTATATATGCTTACTTAGGAAATATCTTTTGTTAACATTGATCATTTTATGTTACTGTATAGTCTAGCAATCTGGCTCATCCGCACGCCGGTTGATGATAACTTCATTTTGGCCGTCATTATTTTCACGCCGCCGCAGATAAGCATTGTAAAGGCGATCATATGTCTGTAGTATTAAGATGTTGTTGTATAAACACATACCAAATAACAATCCAGCAAATCCAAATATCTGTAGATAATGAAATTTTTGCCAATACAACGCCAATGAAATGACCCAAATCACCAGGGTTCGCACAGAGTCCAGAACCATACGTGTAGTTGCAGAGATTTCTTTAGTTACGCTGATGCCTGCAAAGTTGAAAAACGCTATCGACACTATGGTTCCGATGATTGCCAAGATCAATTGATAGTTATTTTTCATTTGCACTAGTGCATCTGGCAAATCTTCCAGAACCCCACGAGCATTGTTATTGAACGGAGGAATCATTTTTATGAAGTACATAGGAATCAGCATAATGCCAAGGATACTGAATCCAAAGAAACCTGTGAACAATTGAATTATGATAAATGTCTGCTTACTTACAGCTAAAAACGAAATAAAAAGTTACCTTCCCATCCAACAGCTTGCAATGCAGGGATATCTAATCCAGCGACATAGCGTTCTTCATAAACCATCTGCACGGCGGTGATAATTTGCGCCAAGATGATCAGCAAATCTCCAGTTATAACATTGTTTCTGCTGTAGGTACTGTTATCGCCATCATTTGAAACAAAATCAGATACACCTACGACAGCTAGACCCAGGATTATGAATAGGATGCCGGTCCACTCTCTACTTACAAGTGTACGGTTCAAGAATGCGACACTCAGCACACCGACAAAAATGATTACAGATCCTACGAAGTGAGTTAAAGGTGAAATGTTAGCTAGATATTGAATACTACTTTATTCGATATTTATATTTTTACAAATTCACGATTAAATGAAACAGATTTGGTTAGATAAATCTTTTAGATTATCGGACAGTAGTATTATTTTTGAACATACTTCACACGGTTCATGTACCTATGTTTGAAAATGCAAAAATTGTCAACTGGTCACAACTTCTATATTGGATTCTACACGAGCAGACATATTTCCAATAAACCAATTATTGAACAATATATTGATTGTGTAAACTATCCATAATCGCAAGTCAGTCCCATGTGGATGGGAAATCCCGTAGAAAATAGGACAAATAGGCGATTATCGGCAGTAAAGGAATTTTGAAAATATTGAATCTGTTAAATTCAACAGGGATTGACGTGTTGAAACTGCCGTGTCAATATTTTTCTTTAAAATAATTTTGTCTCGTGTAGGGGTCATTTATGTGATGTATCTGAAGCCGGCGTATGGGGATCTAAACGTTCTAGAACAGTGATTCTCAACCTGGTGTCCGTGGACCCCAAGGGGGCCGCGAAGTCGTTGCTGGGAGTCCGCAAAGAAAAATATATTTTCCGAGTGCATATTGAAGTTTCATATCTTGCTTCCTAACAAACTGTAAATAACATTTTCATAGCATACAAAATCGATGTTTGTCCGTGGGGGTCCACGGCAATACAGGGTGATTTCTAAGGGGTCCGTGGTACAAAAAAGGTTGAGAATCGCTGGTCTAGAACATTTTTCTCACTAATACCTGGCTAGTCATCTAAACAATATTTAGATGGACGGATGTGTCTTTGTCAGGGTGAGGAAAGATAAATAACATGACTGTTACGACAAGTATCGTCGACTCTTTTGCTAATCGGCATGTTTATTATTGCGGGCAAACATGTTGAGGTTCTGTCAATATCAATATTATGATGTTATTGAAGCGCAGAGAAAAAGTGAAAACAGCGTGTTTTAGAAGGTTTAATATCTGCATGAGGCAAAGGGGGGAGAACTAAAATCTGTAAGTTTAATGAGTAGGAAATGAAGAAATGTATGAACTAAAACATAACGATAAATACAGTTTTAATCTGCTAATAAAACACAGCCAATACAAGGAGTTTATCCCGAAATAATTAGAGCAATGACAATAACTAGAAATATCACAGTCGACATTTTCGCTTTGCTCTCCAAACTTTACGCGATATGTTATCATCGATTGTATGTCGTTTCCCGCAAAGCCATTTCCCGGAAAACCATTACTATTACAGTACTATTTCCCGGAATATCCCATTTCCCGGAATATCGTTCCCGGAATATGTACCATTTCCCGGAATACAATTTCCCGGAATGTACCATTTCCCGGAATACCATTTCCCGGAAAGTACTTTTTCTCGGCAATTTGTTATACTATTGAAATCTGAAGCACTTTGAGAACATTTGCATTTAGAACTATGTTGCTACTCAAATATTTGTTTGGTTCCCTTCACAGCTTGTCTTTGCTCGCTGATCAATTAATGAATTTGAAAAACTAATTCTCATGCATATGTAATTTTATTCGAAATCATCATCAATCAATCAAAGGTCCATAAAATAGCTTATGCTAAAAAGAAGGTGATATTAAAGAAGGTCGCAATTTAATTTAAAATTAATAGTATTTCAAAAATATGCTACGAAAATTTTAAAGAAGGCAAACCCATTTCATTGTATTTATTGTAATTGAATCAATGAAATTCTAAAATTATTTCCATTGATTTGTTATTGTTCCAAAGAAGGCTAATTCACATAGAAATTTTTAATACAAAGTGAAATTTAAAATAACTGAAGGCGTTTTCAATGCACTGTTACGGTAAACAAATATTAGTGAGAATAAAAATCAATGAAAGTCCAAGAGTATTTTTAGAGAAACTTCATATAGATTAAAGTAACATTCTACACAAAATTCCAAAGAAAAATGCATATTTATAAGAAGGCAGCATCTCAGACAAATACATTCACAATCTATAAAATTTCGAAGGTTCCAGGAATATTTATGACTAAATTTTAGGAAATCTTTTTATTTTTTCAGTACCTTTTCCCCAATCTTCGTGAAAATCAATCAACGTATTCAGGGTATTTTTTGAGTACTCTGATTGGTAATCATAAAAATGTTGCCAACGGTGTGGAAAACACTGCTTTTTCAATTTCAAATATGGCCGCATTTCGAGGCGTTCTAAATTGATCGTTACGAATTTACACTATCTCCTGTAATGTTTGACCTAGTGTCAAAAACTGAAGTTTTTTTCGATTCCTTAGAACGATAGCAAATGACTTACGTAGGATTTTTTTTCGCTATTTTAATTTTACGCGAAACGCTGAAAATATCATTAAAATCAGCACCCCATCATTTATAGAATATTTATCCGACTTTCAATTTCATTGCTTTCGTTTCTCTTAGTCTTAAATTTGCTGAAAATGGACAAGAAAATCGATACATACATCATTTATTAACTAAAATCCTTTACTACTCTTGTAGTTTACCTAAAAACGATAGAACAGAATTAATAATATATACAATTAGGTATTCTGTTCGCCTTCCATTTTCTGTTATATCATTTTATTTCAATAACAAAATTTCCAAATCTTAAAAAATCTACAGTGGTGTATTATGCTTTTCACCGAATATTACCACGCGAAGGAATCGATTCAAAATAGTAAAATAATTGAAAATATACCATTTTTAACTGAATCCGCAAAATTTGGAACAAATATGAGGCAAAATACAGGGTCTTTTAGTCAGGAATTAGACGGTAATAAATTTATGGAATTTTTTCACCCCTTCACTACCTGCGGTGGGAAAATTGGAAATATTTGTTTCTATTTTGGTACCCATTAAATTCATTGATATCCCATCCATTTAGATGCTTTTTATTCCCCACTCATCGCGGAATCGAAAAGATTAAATCTTTAGAATGACAGTTTTGCAATCTTGTCGCTATCTTGTTTTTTACCACGCAAGATAAAAAAAAATGAAAACATGTTCTAAAGTAGGTAAAATCTCCTAGAACCAGAGAACACAATTAGCTGCATAGCAGGTCTTCTAAAAATACGTTTGGTCGGTGAGGTACGAGTTTTTTTTATTTTCCGGAAAATCGTATTCCGCGAAATGGTTTTTCCGGGAAATGATACATTCCGGGAAATGGTTTTCTGGCAAATAGTACATTCCCGGAAACGATATTCCGGGATATGGTACATTCCGGGAAAGAAGTGGTATTCCGGGGAATGGTATACCGGGAAATGACGTACAACCGTTGTCATCCAATCTCATGGAACAAGTTTTTTGCAAAAAATATGTAATTATGTAAATGGTACCTAGAAACAAAGACGTAGAATCGAAATATTGTAGGAATGAAAAGAAATACTACCATATTTACACACACACACACACACACACACATATATATATATATATATATATATATATATATATATATATATATATATATATATATATATATATATATATATATATATATATATATATATATATATATATATATATATATATATATATATATATATATATATATATATATATATATATATATATATATATATATATATATATATATATATATATATATATATATATATATATATATATATATATATATATATATATATATATATATATATATATATATATATATATATATATATATATATATATATATATATATATATATATATATATATATATATATATATATATATATATATATATATATATATATATATATATATATATATATATATATATATATATATATATATATATATATATATATATATATATATATATATATATATATATATATATATGATTTAGCATCAAAAGGCTGAAAATCAAAAGGCCGAAAAACATAAGGCGAAATTTCAAAAGGCGAAAATTCGAAAGGCCTAATGCTAAAAAGGTCGAAAAATCAAATGGCCGAAAACTTAATAGGCGAAAACTCAAAAAGCCGAAAACCCAAAAGGCTGAATCTCATAAGGCAAACTTTTTTTTATTATTCGATTATTTCACATTGTGTTGTTCCTGATTGATTAATCGCCTCAAGTTTGAGTAAATCGGGAGGATCGCACGTTTACGTACGAAACCTTTCCAATACAAAAGAAGAATTAATGCTCTAAAAATCCACCAAATCCTTTGTCAAATTGTGCATTCATTGCGATTTTAATTGAGATTCAAAGAATGCTCGAAAGAAGGAATCATCCCCTATGTTTAAGTAAACTGGGTAGCCGAAGTGATCACAAGTGTGCGTGCAAGAGTTATTTGGCATACAGATTGCAAGAACCGCTCATATTTGAAAGAAGGAATCAATCCCTATGTTCGAGTAAACCGGGAATACGAACAGTTATGCAGTTGTAAGCAGCTGGCATGTAGCTCAAATGTTTGAGCAATAACTTTAAATGAGTTTGTTTACTAATAGTACTAATATTGTACTTGAACCAAAATTAGATTATTGTTCTTTACCAATTAATAAAAAACATTTACGCCTAATGTGGCTACGCCACATGGCTTCAAGTCGCGTGCTGTCCGACATCGCTGTCGCTCCGTCGGACCTAAACTAATTTACAGCCCCCATGTTTGAGTAATCCGGGCAAACGAGTGGATCACAGGTTTGCTAGCGAGGGGCCGCCGCTTCCGATGGCGGGTCGGCGGCCACCTCGCCCGGCGGATCCTCAGCGGCTTTGCGCCCACTGGCGATCAAAATAATAATGGTCAAAACAAAACATACGTCTGGTGGATCGCAGTTTTACATTATACTATACTAAAACGTAAGTCATAGCCAAGAATTCATAATTGCAACAGTGAACAAGCATAAAAAATTCAAAAATGAAACTAAAAAGAACTGCTCATATTTAAAAGAAGGCAAAATCAATTATAAAATGTATTCACTCGAAATATAATCAATATCAGGTAATGGATAATAGCACATTATTATCATTGCTTTGTTTGTTTTGTTTCGTCCTTTAAAAAGGTTTGCCTTTCAAAATTCTGCCTTCTGAAAAGTTTGCCTTCTGAAATTCCGCCTTCCAGAAAGTTTGCCTTTTGAAAGTCCGCCTTTTGATTTTTAAGCCTTTTGAATTCGGCCTAATGTAATTTCGGCTTTATGATTTTTAGCCTTACGGCCTCGACCCTATATATATATATATATATATATATATATATATATATATATATATATATATATATATATATATATATATATATATATATATATATATATATATATATATATATATATATATATATATATATATATATATATATATATATATATATATATATATATATATATATATATATATATATATATATATATATATATATATATATATATATATATATATATATATATATATATATATATATATATATATATATATATATATATATATATATATATATATATATATATATATATATATATATATATATATATATATATAATGCGTGTAATTGCGAACGATACTGTTTCCAGCAATATGAGGCCGCGAAAAAGACCTCGCTTATAAGTCGTCGGGAGACGTTCATTTAAAAAATAGGTAATTGTCGATGAACTTTTTTGAATGGTATGAAAATCAGTCCTTTAACCTTTCTTTGTGGGAACGCCAAAATTATTTATGTAGCAAAAATGCTCTAGTGAGCACTTACCGCGCAGCATTTGGAAACTCGACGCATACGTAAGATTTAGTCCGACGTACATAATAGATGTTGCAATCATATCGCACATAGCTGGTATAAACAGTATAAACGGACTGAATTCTCTGTTTCCCTTCACAAGCTCATCGCGGTCTTCTGAACCGTCCTGAAAAATAAATTCAATACATAGAAACATTATCAGTACATTTTTATGGGCACTGTAGCTACAGCTTTGGTGACAATGCAACCATATATGCAGTTAGAAAATATACAGCGTTATATGCGGGTCAAGAAAAACAAGAAAAAGGGAAAATGCAATAGCGGCAAAATACTCACATTTTTTCTTCGTAGATAATAGTAAAATGCTTTGAAAGTTAACAGACAAAGGAATTCTCCCAGGAACATTGCCCAAGCTTGAACAAATGGATGTTCGAATGGTCGAACTTGCCCATCTGAACTTTCGGATTTGATAAAATCTGCCCATCTAGAACAAAGTTACATATTATGAATACAATTAGGCTTCACGATGATATTACTACTTACTTCGTACTGAGAGTATTTATTGACCCTGTGATTACCAAGGTTAATGCCAGTATCACTTGATATTTCGTCCAGGCCATTTTACTTTGTTGATTTTTTGTGAGATCAGCCAATCCAATGCAATGCAATTCACGAAACTATAGGCGTCAGAAATATGTTTGAGATCACTGTTTATCACAATAGGTACTGTTGTTTGATGAATATCCGACGTATCAGCTATCAGCTAGAAAGTCATGTTCGTATTGTTCAGAAACAACGTAACTTTGTTGCTGTGTATTGAGTAAATCAAGCAGTGTTACGTAGCGGTACTTTTCGAGCCCTAGCTCGACAAGAACGAGATTTTCAAATCAGCAAGAGGAAACAAAGAGCGTTGAAAATGTCATTCCAATCGAAAATAAAACAGCACACGGTTACATAGCGGCACTTTCTGAGCCCCTACTCGACCGGATTGACATTTGTTGCACTCTTTGTTGACTTGGCTGATCAGCTGTTCACATGTTTTCTAAAGAACAGCTGATCAGCTAACTAAACAAAGGGACCATTCATAAATTACGTAACGCTTTTTTGGGAGAGGGGGTCCGAAAATTGTGACATGTTGTTACTATGGGGGAGGGGAGTACGCTAGACCGTTACGTAACATGTTTTTACTGAAGAAAAGAAATTTCGAAGAATCTGTTACGTACTAGGGGAGGGGGGATAGATAAATTTGTGACAAATTGATATATGGGGGGAGGGGAGTCAATTTTGGGCAATTTTTGTGTTACGTAATTTATGAATGGTCCCAAAGAGCACACTAAAGGTCATTCCGATCGAGCTGGAGCTTTGAAAGATTCCGCTATTAGGCAATCCATTAGACGTTTGTTTGACAATTCAGCGGTGGGTTCTGTCAACAAGTCTACTCCTGCGAACAGAAAAACTCGTCCGACAAACAACTTTGTTAGTCCGATTCGTTTGATGTTGGATCGAATCAACGATATTGTCGGACGTCGCACCCCTCGGAGTAACGTCAGAATAAGTAAACAAGAAATAATCAGCTGATCCGAAACGTCTCATGGATTGCCTAATTCCATATCAACATTTGAATAGGGCTAATAAGATTTGTAAACAAACTTTTGTTTAGCTGATTTCTCCTAATTTGTTATCATTTCAACACAGAAAACATTTGAAATTGATTCTACCAAGGATAAAGATGTTGATTCATGTGTACTTTTCATGAAATTCGACTCGGTAGCGGAATAATGAGCGAGATAAGTTTGTTTACAAAAGTCTCATTAGCCCTTTTGAAGAATTACTATTGAATTGAGCATTGCAAGATGACGTCATATGAGTATTAATGCTCGAAAAAATGAGAGGTCAGCGAGCTTGTTTACATGGTGTTAGACTTCGAACCAAGCTTCTTATAGAGTTCTATGCAAATGATTTCACTTACACTACTTGGGGGTTTGTTTTCCTCCAGCTGTCATATGTAAAACTGTCAGTCAATTTAAACATTTGAAATCGCTGGCCAAAAGTATTTATGATAGTGTTTAAATGCTCTGTATCACGTTGAAATTTATTTCGGAGACGTGCAGTACCAGCTGGTATGAATCTACAATACAAATAATCTGACCGAAAAGTTATTTTCGATTAAATCGAAACAAATTTTGTTTTCCTCCACCTATCAGAAATTATGACAGGTGGAGGAAAACAAATCGTTGAACACACTAATACAGTTACAGATTGTCAAGTACTCTATATTGGGTGGAATCAAAAATTTTCTAAGTCTACGTAAACAAGCTCTCCGAACTGTCAGAAAAGTGAGGTTATACATTTTCATTTTCATACAATGCTCTATAGACTTATCCAGCTGGGTTGGTATTGTGCTGCTTTGACGATTAAGTTGAGAGGAAAACAAAACTTTTACACGGCGAATTGGGTGGCAAACAGCCCGCTTCTGGGCCTGAGGGGAGGGCGGTAGAAGAAAAATTCGAGATTTCAGTGTGTATATTTCAAACGTCATATCCAAGAGGGTGAATGTTTTGACGTTTCTTTGAAAAATGAGTGAAGCCAACATAAGCTGGCCTCCTCCCTGTGGAAGTCGACATCAAGCTCAATCAAAAAATCGGACTGTCGACATTCGAAAGTTCTCCCTTTTTCAGTCGACGTGTGGTCAGAGACCAGTGTACTGTCATCGTCATAAAAACAAAACAAAAAAGCCTGCAAAGAAGCAAAAAGTATAATTTGAAAAAAAAAAAAAAAAAGCAAAAGGTATAATGCGCGGTGAGGTGGGAGAAATTTTCATTTATGGCAATTTCGTTTTTGACAGTGCACTACACCGGTGTAGTCGGTGCTACACTCATTCAAACTTGGGTGTAATCAGTCTATCTCTTTCTTTGCACTACACCGGTGTAGCACCAAGAAAAAACGAAAACGCCATTAGTTTCAGGTAATTATTTACAACATTAAAACTTTGTTTAAATCGATTGCAAATAACAAAGTCGTCTTCCCGTATCAGATGCTGGGAAAGTGAAGTCGCAGCGTGCATAAGTAGTATGTTGACCTTTGATAAACTGCTGACGGCCGCCGATGATTTCATTTGCTTTTGGGATGCATAGAAACCGACAAGTTTCACAAAAGTATCAACGAATTAGGATTGAACTATTTCCAAATGTATATTAGAGATTACCGGCTTTGTATGCTAGCGACGGGAAAGTCATTCTGTCATGACTGAAACATTCAAACTGATGTACGTAAACAGCTTAATGTTTTTTAATTTTTTTCGGCGAATGCGCTGCATTGGGCGTTTCTGTACAGGATTTTTTCATTTGCTGGCCGCTCGTTTATTAAGAGGTTCGCGTGCGTCCATGGTTTTCGTGAGCATTTTTATAGCAGCAAGTACTGTGGAGAAGTGAGTGCGTGTGCTTTTGTCGGCAGCACCAATGAATGTTTCGCGGCATAGTTTGAATTTCCGCATTAAGCTTTCACCGACAGTCAGGGCGAACCCTGCGACTAGACGTGCCCAGGTCTGGACAATACTCATCCACGCTCGTTGATGACAAGTAACTTGAAAACCGCGCTTGATAGCGCCAGGATGTTTGACTGCCCTCGATTTAAATCTGGGAATAGACATATTTCAATGAAGCCAGCTCGTTTTGCTGCTACCAAGAAACTTTCGCCTTCGTGTTGGTATCTCAGGTACACTGCCACAGCAAAACTGCTCTCGCTAGCGTCAGCGAAGGCGTGAAATTGTATCCGTGTGTCGTTTTTTGCAAGAGTAGTGCAACAGAGTGGCGGCGAAATGCAGAGCTGGGGCTGGTACTGAAAGGGTGTGAGATGCGAGAAACCTACTTATAATTAACCAAAGGGGTGACGTCAGAATGAAAACCGAACGGATCTGCGCCGATTGTCTGCTGCAAGCAACTTTCTCATATCTTGCACCCTAATTTCAGTACTAGCTTCAGCTCATCTTCTCGCCGTCTAAGTGTTCGGTAGCATCGAGGAATTTCTACCTTCTCGACCAATGTCCAAAGAGTTTTCGTAATGCTTTCTTCATTTGCGAAATCCCAGCGAATTGATCGCCAAATATCCTACAGTAATATTTTCAAGAGCATATTTAGCAGATGAGCTATCAGCCATAGTGGGTCAAACATTGGCATAAGATAAGAACATCCCGTTTCGACAGCCGACGGTGACCGATGAGAAGTTCTCTATCGAATCGAGTGGAGATTTTATAGGTGAAGCAATCCGTGGATATATTCTACCACAGATAGAGGATGGCATCCTCTTCAACGCTAAGGTTCTTTGCCTTTGTTGATACTATCCAGAGCGAAGTATACTGTAGGTTAGTCGAAATCCAATTTCGCATTATGAACCCAGCTGCGTTGGGAATCATTTTCACGTCACGAGTTAGTTTAATTGCATCTTCCGCCTCTACACTTAGGAACCTATCATCGACATAATGTGCTTTGTTATAGCTTTGGTTATAGCATCGATGATTGCGGGATAATTTTGTCAGAATTCGAAGCCGTTGAAATTATTATCATAGGCTACTGGGTTAGCAGCACGCCCCATAAGCCATTTTCCGCATAGCATAAACACTTCGATTTGTATCGGTCATTTCTTTCCTCCAAAAGAAAATGGTAATATTGGTTATTCGCTTTTATCATGACGGTGGCGCATGTCTCCGGTGATAACTGTTCGCAATTCTCGTTACTGAATCAACGGAAGTAGAGATATGAGCTGGTCGGCGTCTTACATAAGAACCAAGTTGAGTGAGATATTTTAAACGGTAGCTGCCGCATTCCAGACGAGCCTTCCCAGGTGATCACTAAGAGCAATACTGCCGGTATAAGCATAACCTTCCCATGTACTATGTGATTCCCTATGCACATGGGACAATTATGCGTAGAGCGGCACAATAGTAATTGTATTTCAAATGTAACCGCTTTTCAAGTTTTATACAAGCTTTGCAAATGTTTTTTTTAGTATTAAGGATTTCAACATTCAAATATTTTTTTGTATGTGGGTATATGATGCTCTACTGTAGAATCTATACACACTTAAGCTATTAGTCAGATAAGGTGATTACCATTTAAATACCTATAATAGGTTGCATTTGTATAAATCTTAAACATTGTTAAATTTAAAACCAAAATAAATTTATAGTGACATGAGGCACATTGTGACCTCAGGAAAAGTTATCGGGTATGGTGGATTGGACCTGTCTTCGTAAACAAGTTGAAGCTTACCTACGGGAGCTATACAGTCTTCATACCATGATAGAAAACCTATTAATGAATGATGATCCCATTGCGATAAATGGATTTCAAGTTAGAATAGAACGGTGGGAGATTTAGGGGGTGTCACTTATCTACTCTTCTGGTCATCAAATCATGTAAGAAGTATACTTCATATGTATAACAATGAATACGATGCGGCACTTGATAACCTGATAGTTCCGGAACTTTTTTTCAAAACTTCATATCCAACAATGAGAGATTCTCTTTGTTTAATTTCTCTTGATTTTTACGGAGTCACTATACCATGTTCCGCTAATTTTACAGCATATCGAAAGACGGTGGATTTGACTAGTATATTATGCAATGAGTAAAGAGGTAAATGTTAAAGCGACCGAGTTGTTAACAGACAAGAAAGTAAACAATGAGAGTCTCATTGTTAGATATGACGTTCAAGAGTTCTGGCACAACGCGCCCATTCCCCTTACTGAGCAAAAGGGCAGGGTGGTCTGCGGGCAAGGTATCAATGATACCAAAAGTACACTGAATGGCAGCTAATTCTGCGACGTAAATTGAAGCTGGATAACTGAGCTTGAAAGAGGCACCAACATTTTCGTTGAAGATACCGAAACTGGGGACCCGTCGAGAATTGATCCGTCAATGTAGAACATTTTGCCGCAGTCGACTTGATGGTATTTATTATAGAAAATATTTGGGATCTTTTGTGGGCTAATGTGATCCGGGATTCCACAAATCTCTTCCTTTATGGCTGTGTCGAAAAATACAGTTGAATCAGGATTATCTAAGAGATGAGCACAGTTAAAGTTATACGTAGATGAATTGATGTTCTATGCCATGTAATCGAAGCACAAGGACATGAATCGGGTCTGAGAATTAGGCTGGACAAGTCTTTCGCAATTTGCAATCACCAGTGAGTTCAAGATATCGCATCGAATGAGCAATCGATATGA
Organism: Topomyia yanbarensis; assembly: GCF_030247195.1. Taxonomy (NCBI): domain Eukaryota; kingdom Metazoa; phylum Arthropoda; class Insecta; order Diptera; family Culicidae; genus Topomyia; species Topomyia yanbarensis. The sequence continues at coordinate 305,719,165 of NC_080671.1, read as the reverse complement.
GAGGTCCCAAAATCGATTTTTTAGCGGGAGGACGCCCGCATGCACTTCTAGACTCATCGTATGGGTCGAGTGCATACAACCCAAACCCAAGGCAATGCGCAAACAGTAATACTAGATTCTCTCTAATTTGATGAAATGTATGTTCGCAGCGGAGCGAAAGCAAAAGCATTCGTACTCCATAATTGATAGTATCGTTGTTTGGTAAAGCTTGAGCAGGTCTCCTGGGTGGGCACCCTACCATGTTCCGGTCATTGTGCGGAGAAAGTTGATCCTTTGTTGGCACTTCTGTTTCAGATATCTGTGACATCCCCAGGTATCTTTAGAGTCGAACCATACCACGAGATATTTGAATGTTGAAGCCTGAGCAATAGTTTGATCCATTAATTGAAGCTATCGCTTCCTTGCAAATATGACTAGCTCAGTTTTCTCCGTGGAGAACTCGATACCCAGCTGGAGAGCCCAAGCAGACAAATTGTCCAAGGTATCTTGTAGTGGTCCTTGCAAGTCTACGACTTTGAGACCTCTCTTGAGCACCCTGGGTTTGGCGGATGAGCCTTATATTGGAACTCTCCTAAATTTAGACTGTACCATATCAGGGCTCCCGAATATGACAATATACCAGACCAAGGTGCTTAGAGCTCTAAGGTGATTCGTCTTTGTCAGTAAGTAGGTGAGGAATGAGGTAAGCACGCAGCAGACTGCGGGGAAAAAAATGACAGCGAACAACTTTGTTTACCCACTGAAATCCAAGCAAACTTATGGAGAGAACTAGTAAACAATGTTGTTAGCTGTCGATTCTAAAACCAACATGGCTGATCGGCGTTTTTGAGGATCGTATCACCTGAGAATAAAGACTCCTTGTACCAGACGATCTGTGGCAGCTCTCCGCGATAATTCACGCACACTTACGCCCGCGATCTCGTTAATAAAATGATCCTGATAGCATTCACAAATCTACAAACGCGAACCCACAGGCGCCCGTGTTCGCGCGGTCACCGGTCGATCACGTCCGGAAATCTCTACCCCATGGCCGCACGGCTACAGAACCGAAACTATACACGCGAAGCTGCATACGTACCATCACACGCGACATACATAGGCCCACGCGATCGAATACGCTACTATACAAACGTCTGAGTCCCTCGCCACGATAGGCAGGGGCGAACATACAAATGCGATCGTCCACGTACCAATACGACCAAAATCTCGAAAACGCAAAAGTGATATGGAAGAACGCACTCTCTTCTAGCATCTGAGCCGTGCACCGAAAATTAGATATCAAATTCACGGTCCGCGCACGATTATCTAAGAACACACGCGAATATACGAATGGAAACACGGTTATAAAATCGAATTTATACATGCGAAGCTACATACACGTTAGCACATGCGACATACAAACGCCCACGCGATCGAATACGTTAACGGATAAACGCTCGAGCCCCTCGCGCTGATGCACGCGATCGTGACGTCCCTGTGCCCGCACATATCTGTACCGTACAATAAATATCATTTAGTATCACGACCCGCTGCAATTTGTTTCGTCTGCAATTGTAGCACACTATTACGCAACTAGTGAGCACCCACACCAACTCAGACAGGTATGCATCTCGCACGCTAAAACTGGACTCGAACGCTAAAACTCACACATTCCACGCACACACAACCACAGTAGGACTCACAATTAGACATATACATACAAAGTCACACGCAATAATTACAAGTGTTCGTCTGGCAACCGGGGGAAGTACATCTCAAACGCAGAACTTATCATTTCAATGATGGCCTTGGATATGCGTTGCCTGTGTTCAAGGCACCATAGCTTCGTCCGTCCGATAAAGGATGTATAAAACCCGCTAGTCACCACCCTCAGCCCTAGCTGCCCATAAAAGGATAAAAAAAATATAAAAAAACAAGTTTAGCAAAAAGTTGTTTAAAATTGGTGAAAGACCATGCTGGTTCAACTTCTCATAAAGGATGTTGATAGAAACCGAATCCCCTTAATATCCAAGAAAACTGATGCCATCTGCTCTTTCTAGCATATGCCATTTGAATTTCTGTTGAGAGCAACGCAAGACAATCGTTCGTCCCTTTGCCTTTGTGAAAACCAAATTGTGCATCTGACAGTAAGCCATATGCTTCGACCCAATTGTCGAGGTGAAACAAGATCATTTTCTCGAACAACTTTCGGATACAGGACAGCATCGCAATCGGTCGATACGAGTTGTGGTCGGATGCTGGTTTTTCTGGTTTTTGAATGGCGATGATCTTCGCTTGCCTCCAGTCATGAGGGACAATGTTACCCTCAAGAAACATATTAAATAAATTTAACAAGCGTCTCTTGTCAGAGTCTGGCAGATTTCTCAACAAGTTGAATTTGATTCTGTCTGGCACTGGGGTTTTATAGTTACATGATAGAAGAGCTAGTGACAACTCGACCATCGTAAACGGTATTTTGTTCGCGGTATTGTGATGGGACGCGGCGGGGTAGATCTGTGCCGGGACGGAATCCGGACAAACCTTTTTGGCGAAATCGACTATCCAACGGTTTAAATATTCCACGCTCTCGTTAGTACAGTTTCGGTTTCGCATACGTCGGGCCATGCCCCAAAGAGTGCTTATCGTTGTTACTCTTGTTAACCCGTCGACGAGCCGGCGCCAGTGACTGCGTTTTATAGCTTTCACCAAACTTTTCATTCGCGTACTGTCGATAGCTAGCAGCTAACCCGTCGTTCCGGAAGGCTATATACGCGGCAGCCTTCTCCGCATATACGTCTGAGTACTCTTTGTCCCACAACGGTTTGGGAAAATGTTTATGGGTGTTCACGCCGAGTATTCGTTTCATCTGAGCCTGAATCGCGGTATCGAGGATCGAGTTAGACTAAAACTTATACTTTTTCTCCGGGGGAAGTACCTGTGTCGAATCAATAGTTTTGGATATCGCAGCTTCCAATCAATATTTTGTGTGAGGTCATATGAAACATTAATTAATTCCGATGGTCTTGAACCAGTGGTGATTGTAATTATAATCGCCAGGTGGTCACTACCGTGGCGATCAGATATCACCTTCCACTTGCAATCTAACCGTAGTGATGTCGAGCATAGAGATATGTCCAGTGCACTTGCTTAAAGTGGTGGTCTAGGAATCCGTGTCATTTCCCCTGTATGGTTTTCTTCAAAGCTATATATCTTTGAAAATTGCAAATAGATTTTCAATTTGTCAATTTTATTTGAAAGATCAAAACTGACGTGACCCTAACCGCCCTCTGCCCCATGTTCGTCTCTTAGACCAGCACTCGGCTCTGAAAGTAACTTCTGCTCTGCTAGTTAGACTGCTATCAAGGCGGTTAGCTCGGATAAATTACAACCCAAGCTAGTGATTACATGCCGAATTCAAATAGAACCTAGCATTGACAATACTATCAATCGCGTTTGGGTACCCAGACATTCCGGTATTACTGATGTTGAATAGGCCAGAGCATGCGTAGAAATTGACACATTTTTCAAAGTTGTTTAGGAAAATGTCCAACGGAAAGTAAACAGAGAAAGAAAGACCCGAATAGCGAGTAATAAGATATGGCAAAAACTCATCTGTTCATTGGACACACTAGGAAAATAGATACCCTCGAGCAGGAATCAAACCTGCGATCCCCAGTCGAGGAGTTGTCACGTCATCACAAATTCTCGACAGTTTCATGATGACCATTACAACCCCAATACCTATAACGGGATTCATCGACCCCCAATGCCCCCTAAAATCGATCGCAATGATTGACTTCATTTGTGCTTTGCCAATTTTAACAAGTGGGATAAAGTAAAAGATCTGGTCTTGGGTTATAACCGAGCATTGCAACCAACGACCTGCATTTATTAGCGCCATCTACAAACATGTCAAACAAAAGCTTTTTTGGAAAAAGTATTCCTAGCGATTTCGAAAAAGATGGGTGGGTAATGTCTAGGACATAACCGGAGTGTCGTGACTACACGTTTGACTTGTAATTCAAACCGAATGATATTCAATGAAATGTTTGAGAATGTTACAAATGATTCTTTATATTAATTATGGTGGTTCTGAAAAGTACTTTTGTTGGTGGCGTCGGCGTTGATAGGTGATTGGAAGCTCGTTGGATGCTGCTGACCTCTGTTCTCTATGTTCAAGCTTCTCTGTTCGTTCATGATAGCTATTCTGATATGATTGGTGTAGGTGTAGGTTTTCATCCGGCAATAATTTTATGATGTGTTGTATATTGTAGATTTCAAATTAAACCACTGGATCAATCAAAGTGTTGGTCTGTGATATGAAAAGTACGAAATATATCATCGGGTTTCTACATTAACGTTTCTGGCAAACACGAGATCAAAGCATGTACATACTGCCAGGTGTAGTAGCTTGTGAAGGATCAGAGATAAGATGGTAAAAGTATCTGTTTAAGCGCAAAGAAAACTTGCATCGAATGCTATCATTCAATATCGCACTATAACTGCCAGACGCTGCTCTAATGAACGGCTTCAAATTGATAGGATAATAATAGAAATAGAGCGAAAATAGGTGCATTGCCCTATTTCGCTCTAAAAATGATTGAAATCCTAAGCGATTCCAAGGATTGCCTCCCTTGATGCCTGCTACTTGAGAAGAACCTTTTCCCTGATCTTGTGAAATGCTTTCGAGTCTCGACAAAACTGCAGCAAAAAAAACAGTGGCAACCATAATTACAACATACGCAGTTGCCGAAACAACACAAAAGTTTATTCTTCTGATCCATCCTGCAAAAGTACGCAGGATGGTCTGCTGAGCAAACATATTCAGAACGATCGGCTCCGCATTGACGGCTGTGTTAGGGAAGCGCATGCTCCCGTGAGAAAAATTTCAGTTCTTTCGTGGGAATCGAAAATACATTTTTCAATTAAATGTTCAATTTTACAATAATATACAATGAAATTGGTAATAAATCTTTAAGTCGTGTGTTATTGCATCGAATTGTTATGTACATATAGGATTTTTCAATGCTGAACAATCATTGAAATTATGTAAATTTATGTTTTGCAAGATTTGAAATAACTCCGAAGAGTAGTCACGATACCCCGGTTATGTCATATACATTACCAACCCATCTATTTTACTGTTGCTATCGACTACGGAAAATATTCTTTATTTACACAGAAAACTTGCATTACCTAGCAGTAGGTAATTCTAAATCTGTGCATCCTACTTCCTCCAACGAAAAACGAAAGAGAGGGAGTCCAAATTTACCCAAAAATAATGAGATATTCCCCAAAGCCGACTAAACTTCATCCCATTAATTTTGAGTAAAAAAATCATTCCCTCTCGCTTGTTTTCCGGCAGTGAAATAAGGACAGCAAATTAAAATTACCTACTGGTAGGTAATGGATTTTAAGTGTGTATTCTTTATTTTATGCTAGAGCCCAGAAAAGGGCTTATACAAATGGAATAATTAATCGACTCGCCTCCGCTACACTTTCAGAAGAAGTAAATTTGTTAACTAGCACAGCACAAGCAAAATGCGCAGCAGCTTTCCATTATTAACACACACGCAGTAAACAAAAAAATCCGCAGCTGCTTCCCTGCTAATCCACCAACAAAGAACAATTTGATTACGCTGCCGAAAATCGTTGACGGGTTCTTCTTGCTGCCTGTATGTGAAATTTGCAGCAACACATTGCTGGTATGGTGGACGATAAACGAATGACAGCACATAAGGGAAAGTCGCCACTTATATTTATAACATTTCCGCCGTCTTCTAAATTAGTTTTATCCAATCAGAGAGCGCTGCGGAAAGAGTTTAATAAATGCGCATTTATCTTTATTTACGTAAGTTATACAGCTTACAAATCTAATAGAAGATTCTTTATCATTTTTCTGAATGATTAGTGCAAACATATTGTAATTCCGTTCAGTACAACGGAAGTTATTACCTTTCAAAAACACTACCTTCTGTTTCTTGGGAAATTTTGAAAAGGGGCCCCTGTATAGAAACGTTAGTCGTAGTCACGACAAAACCTCTTACACTTTTCGAAACAACACTGTGGCAAGCTGATCAGGGCTTTAATGGGTCACTGCAAACTCAATCATCACGTGGCTACTATTCAGCCAGCTGAGTCATTTTCATGTGATCTTTGGGAGTCCGACTATGGAGCCTCGTATCATTAGATATGCATTTGCCAGCTATTGCGATTTAGAGTTTTCGGTTGCGCTTGCATAGCGAAACTGTGCTTGGACGACGAAAACTTAGTAACATACTAAAGTTTTTGATCCAGAGCAGTAAAGAGATTTTTTCGCAGGCGATTTAAATTTAATTTATCTGCTGTTTGTTCTTGTGACGTTATTTTTTCCGCTTCTCCAATTCTACTTCCTCCCTTCTCCTTTTCCTTTCTTTTCGATTAGAATGATATGATGTGAAGACACGGCAAGGCACAAATCCCCGGCTACATACGGGGAACGTGCGATTTGAGCCAATATATTCTGATTAGTACGTAATGCGACGTAGAAATCTACTTTATAAAAAGACAATCTCGTCTGTCGCGGTAGCACGTGGAATGATATCACATTCGATTCTCTGGCGGGTAAAAGAAATCGACTGTACTGTTCGAGATAGTAATTTCAACTGTTTTATTCTTGCTTCGTTTAACAATGTGTGTTTGTGTTTGATAATGATAAGCGAAATCTGTGACAATTTTATAGCAAGTTCTAAATTTAAGGTAATGTGTTCAAATGCAGGGTAGGATATTTGTTTTTACATTTAATTCATATATAAATTTTAACTACGTAGAAGATTATAGTTTTAAGGTTACAATTTAGTTAAGGGCAAATTAGTTTTAGGTTTAATAAACAAGGATTGGCAATGACCAGCGTTCGTAACATATTCTGACTCCTGATTGTCCATCATGATTGGAGGCCTGTAAGCGTCATCGTCATTCCAAAACTAGGAAAAGCAGTCTCCGCTCATAACTCGTATCGGCCGATTGAAATGCTATCCTGTGTCCGGAAGCTGTTAGGGAAAATTATCCTGTCCATTGGGTCGAATCAAATGCTGTCAAATTTAAAATTTGGCTTTCGCAAAGGCCTTTGCGTTGCGTATAGCAGAAATTCGTGTGCTAACAAAGAGCAAATGTCATCAGTTTTCTTAGGTATTAAGAGGGTATTTGGTTTAGTATCTGCAGACGTTTTTTCAAAGAAGCTGCCTCAGAATGGTCTTGAACCACTTTTAAACAATTTGTTGCTAAATTTGTTGTGTGATAAGCACATACACTGTTAAATCATTGCATTTGGAGCACTGTATTCTACAAGTATTTTTGACAGTTACAGATTACACGACTGCTTGTCACTTTGAAACAGATTTACATCACACCATTGTGAACGGCCCAACAACAACAGAGGGCCAATTAAAACCGAAATATTGACCTTGTTGAATGTTGTAGTTATCCGATCGATTCATTCGAGCTAAGTTTTTTGGGCTCGACGGTATTACAATTATCATCAAACATCAACCAACAATTATTAGTATATGCCATAAAGTAGTATATTATTTGCAGTTCTGATTCTTCTTACATTGCAAAAATCATCAAGCTACAATAGAACCTAAAGTTCATTCAATTGAATGTTTGAGGTTTAATATATTTGTCGAATTTTCCGAATTCTTTCAATGTGATCCTCGGAAGTAAGATTTTTGTCGCAAATCGGACTCAAGTAAAGTAGGAAAAATCTAGACTTCTTTGAAGAGTCCAAATCAGTCCCATAAAGATAGGAAATCCTAAAGCAAGTCGGACAAATATGCGATTATGGGTTAAATTATGAAATTTAAAAATTACTAGATCTTTGCCGAATTCTTGCACCGACTTTCTGAATGCTGCACTGAATTTTATCACAATTGTTTTTCTTGATTTTCTAAAAAACATCAAACTTTCATTTGATCATCATAAATCTCAAAACTTATTTTCAAATTCATAATCATCTGAATTGATTCAGCAAATAACATTCGAATTTATCGACATTATTAGTGCAATCAGTATTCTAACTATATTTTATATTTGATTTTAGAGCAATAGGCAACTACAAGTTTGTAGTTTGGAACAGATGATAACGATGTGCGGAATCTTGTCCCTTGTATGTCTGGATCAAAGTCTAATGACAAGAACCGACTGTGCCACATCAGATCCGATGTTCTAGTCTATTCGACCGAACCTGTCACACACAAACGCCACCAATTCAGAAAGTCAAAAACATTGGACCATCAAATCGTATCTAACGGACCTTATTGCACGATTGCGACAAGCAATAATGGGGAGATCGAATGCATTAGGTGAGGACATCTGGATGGTATCTGATATACTTTGAATTGAACTTCTACGGTGAGTCTTATCCAGCTGCGAATTGGTTTCTATCTTGGATGCCATGTATTTGGTTTAACTAAATGCTATTTGGGGGCCATTTCCTCCTGCAAACCGATTATCAACCATTGCTCAAGGTTTTCGACTACAGTATCCCTGTCTACATTGTAAACCGCTGGTAGCACTGGACGTTCTTGCTGTACGATTTCGACAATCAACATTCTGTCTCGGTTGATAATATTACAGAGTGAAGTAGACAAGGATTATATGATAGTCAGAGCACAGAAATATTGATATTCTCCGGTGAGCTTGAAAGAGAAACGAAATTCGCGCCGCGCTGAAAGGAATGTTGGTTGGCTCGGCTTTCATTGTTTTGGCGCAGTATTCATTCAGTTATTTTCGCTTTAAATGCAACTTCAGTTGCAAACTGATTATTGCTTCTATGCTGGCTTCGAGTGGGATTATCGTGCAAAAAGGCAGCAGACATAGATTATACAGTTCATTTATACTTTAAAACATAAAAGATGCCACCTGTCTTCGATATCTATAATAAATGAATGCTATTGTTGGTGAATGATTTAATATGTTCTCTGAACTGAAGGCATTCGATGCTGCGTGAAACTTCAGTTAGCTTGGAAGTGAATGAATGAGAGAGGTGTTGAAACTTAATACTCGTTTTGGTAAATACTCGCAGAAATAGGCAAATGAATTTGAGATTTCGTACCCCTCGTTATAGCTGCAGTGCCTATGTTAAATATGAAAACAAAGTGGCAAATTTCTTCATCGACCCTGATATAACGACGTTCTTCACCAGACGAGATGAACTGTTATGTTTGGAGAACTAATAGTGCCTCTTATGTTTCACAAGTGTCGATACGTTGGAATGGAAGTCCCAGGTCCAAATGACTTCGTACTGCTTTACACCACTCACAAATCTCCTACCAAATCACAATCAACAGACATTGGGACATGTTGCCGAACAAATTCTTCTTATTCTAGTTCCTGGCAACAAGCAGAACGAGTAGTCTAATCTTCGGCATGGAACATACATGAACAAGCTGGCCCACACTGAGAGGCGCCAAAGAAAACAAGTTCTGAATTCCTTGTAGAATCATCGAACGGAAAAATTCCATAAATATCATAAGGACTTGAGCCGCGAGGTTCTCAAAAACAATCCTAAAATAAATCCTATAATTAATTTTAAAAAATCAAGAGCTAGTTTCCCCAAGCTGCTCCAGAAATAAAGATTAAAAACAAAATTGTAACCCCAACCGTACCGCATCCAATTGACTCGTATACGACAAGGAAGCCGCAAACAGTAAATCGATTTGATCGGAATAATCAGTTACAAATATTTAATACCTAAGTGTAGCTTATTACTTCCTAATAATTACTGGTATTTCATTTGAAAACCTGTGCTTATCGGTTTCATCGGAAACAGTCACATGGGTGCTGCATTTCTTTGCAGGTTTACTGACGGTCGATTTTATGATCTTCATTGGTAATGAGCTAACCATCTTGACACACTACCGATCTGAAGTGGACGTTGCGCTCAACTTTCTTCTGCCGTGCACCAAAATCTTACTGGTATCGATGGTAGAACCATGAAACGTATTTGGTTCTATAGAATTTTTAATTTTTTGTTTCAGAAAATAACGTTCTAGTCGCTGGTGTCGGATAAGGATTGCTACTGCACACTGATTGGCTATACACTGAAGCGGTTAGTCACGTTATTTGATGCAAGAGAATACGTCATATTTGTGCCCACCCATGAAAAAATAATTCGGGTGAAGAGAACCCGTATGCTGTTGTTAGTGGTGACTGGTGAAGGAGTGTGGCGAATGACCTGCAAAAGCTACTGAAGAAATAAATATAGGGTCATACATACATCATGGAATACTTTTCCGTAAAGGCATCTAACTACCCTCGCAAGTACCTCTAATTGGTACTACAATGATTCCAGCTTTATTCACAACGGCTGCTGCAGCGAATATGATCAAGCCGACACTGCCGCCCCCGCCAGATTTGTTTGTTTCTGTCTGTTCTCCAGAACCAAATCTGGGCGCAGCTTCGTTCATCGGAATATGACATTACCACCTAGTTGGACAAGTTGGCTAAGTGCGGCTTGGATGCAATAGTGCCTTCATTGTTTCCAAGTGAGCCTACGATTCGTGAAGCTTGCATCTATGTGATAAGTATGAATCTAGTTACATTCGTCGTATACAGCGTCCACACATGCCACTTTGAGCATAAATAGCGCAAGGAAAGTTCGCATAACATTACAATTGGCTTAATCAAGTTCAATTTCCATTTGTGCTCCGGACCGAACCATCGCAGTATATTCAAGGTGGCTAAAACTACATCGAGTCAGACGAAATCCATTGTCGGTTCGGAAGATCACGTGGAATCTTATGTGCTTCATACATCAAATATTCACGGAAAGAAACCGTTCTCGGTACTAAGCCTCTTCAGTTTTTTTATTCATATTAATAGCTCCAGTGTAGAAGGCTGGATGAAGAATTGAACTAGTATGATAGTGAGGCACCGTTAACGTTAACCGTTAATTAGTGATTTGGGGCACAGAATTGAACTTGCTATATCGTTTGGTTAAATCGGATCACTTTATGAATCTTTATCTGGATAACTACAATAGCTATCTATCGACGGTGTATTTATTGAAAGAATCGTAGTCATTCATTCATGAAGCTCAATAGCGGTTTGGGACGATTGGGATCTCAGTTTGACAACTATTCTGCCCAGCATACTACACGCCTGCTGGATGCCGTACGGAACATTGTAACGTTTCACTAAAGCTCAATTCTAATTTGCTCTCGCATGGTACTGACATTTACGAGATCGTGATTCGCTAGATCTCCGCCTATATCAGTATTCGCAGTACATAAATCCGTTGAATCTAAATCCAATTGCGCCATAAGTTTCACGTTGTGCCGGATTCTGAATGTTGATAAGCACGAAGGACTACAGGGTAGTCAAATCTAAGAAGGTTGACTGGAGGAACACTATATTACGAGCAACGGTCGAATCGTTTGCCGAGCTGGAATTGGCCGAAGAAAAAAGCTTCAGGACCACCAACTATTTTGCGGTCGGAGAGCTGGCCTGTTTGGTGAATGAAGTGGCGCGACGACTCCAAGAAATACAGTAAAGTTCAGAGTGGCGACAATTCACTAGAATCGGTGGAGTATGACGAGCAAAGATTCGGCCAACAGAAACGAATGATGATGCTGGCGGTACAGAAAATCCGAAATACTGCTACCGCGAAGCGTAGCTGACGAAGACGATTGAACAACCATTCGCAGTTAGAATCAAGGTGCCAACATATCTACTAACTATGCACGTATTTACTAAATGGATATTCCACTAGAGGGAAGAAAAACAATCCCATTTATGTTTTTTAAATAAATAAAACTGATTGCATTTTCTGTTGTTTTTAATAAAAAAGAATAAAAAAGAAATCTGAAGGATAAAAAATAAGAAGAAGAGTACCAAAATAGAGAGCACGACGATGTCCGATTCACTATAGCTCTACATCGGACCTTCGTAGTTCTTATACCGCCTGACGAATTTGACAACTTCGAAGCCCGACAGTCCGATTTCGATGGTGCAAAATAGCACGATATAGTTCTTATATAAAGCGCGGTATAGCGCTTACGTCGGACCTCATCGGCCTGATCATCAGCCCGATCGTCAGGCCGACTCGGCCCGACAAATTTCACTGGGCTGGCTCGGATAGTTGCCAAAAATGACAGCGAACGCGCTTTAAGCAACGTTCACATCAATAGGAGCCAATGTTGTTAACTCGAAATGAAACTTATCGAATACAAACAAACTTCATTTTGATGTGTTTAACTGGTACTGAGGTGATAAAAGCATTCGGATTTTGTGGAGGAACATGATGAAAGAGAAAGCGTGATTTCTCATATATTATTATTAATTACTTGTTTTGAATCCAACTTTTAAACAGTGTCGTACAGTTCATGTGAACAGACCTTGAACATTTGAAGCGTAGCTAGCGCTACTGGCACTTGGTGGCAGCTTCAGGCAACAAACAGTTTTCACGAGGCTGGTCATATCTCAATGTAACACAGCGTGTTTTGCTTGATGGGCTCGGAAAGGACCGATATGTAACACTATATATACTTGTTTTGCTCAATTATTGCGATGCACAGTGGCATGACTTATGTCGTTTTCGATTGAGAACCTAGAAACTAACCCAGGTTAGTTGCTTCAAACGAACGTTTTTAATGAAACTGAGTTGAGTTCTCGCCAAACAGCGGTGGTGTGAGCGAACCCGAAATATATTTCAGGTCGGAACCCAACCCGGTTTTCAGTTTAGTGGCGCATAACCTAGGTTGGAAACTGGCTTCAAACAAACGGTTTGACAGCAGTTAGGTCTGAAACTGAGTTAGTTTCTGCTTCAAGCGAAAACGACATTAGAACAAAAGGTGGACTAAAGTCCAAACTTTTCCGTATCGGTTCATATCGGACGTTTTTATATAATTTTGGTACGCTGAATTCGTTTTCGATATTAAAACAATTCAAAAATGAACGTTTACTATTCATTAGGGTGTCTCAAAAATATATTTTTTTCTAAATCGTTCTTAAAATTTGTGTATATTAATTTTCGTGTGCTAAATCTTTTTTGATATTAACATTTGCAAAAAAAAATTCATTATACATTAGGGTGGCTCAAAAATTATTATTTTGTTGTGAAGGTTCAAGTTTTTTTTAAAGACATTTTTGTGCGCTGAATTCCTATGTTGGTTATAGAAAATAGAAATTAACTTTACTACTCATTAGAGTGGCTCAAAAGTAAATATTTTGTCTTTTATAAATATTTCTTTCAATTGGGTCATTAAGCTATATATAGTTTTCCGTTCCATTCGATAAATTTTAGGTCCAGTATACATAATAAAACATTATTTCAAAATAAATTTTGTTGTAATACGTAAAAACGATTTTTTTGTTTTTTTAAAATAAATCTTATGTAAACTTGGCAACCATACATAGGAAAACTGCGGTTGTTTACATCTGGCCTATCAGGACAAAACCCAAAATGAAAAAAAACTATATGCAATATGATGTTTATGTCAAATAAAAATAACCCTCTGGGAAAACCGAGAAAACATGCACTATTTTTTTCTGACAGGGCATCATTTGTCATGAAATTCGATATGTCAAGTCCTTCCTATAGTGTCAAATCCAGACTGTCAACATATTTATTTATTTTAAATTTTAATATTATTTTCACGTTTCCTGAGTTGGAAAAAAACATTTTTACAATCACGAAAATCAGCTTTATCGATGTAATAAAAAAACGACTTTTTTTTCTCATTTAATGACCCAATTGTAATTTTGAAATTTGTTTTCCGTATTGAAACGAATTGATTGACATCTCATTGTGGGACTTTAGAAATGACTATATTATTTTTAAGGATCAAATAAGATGTGATTGTCTAATTTTGGAACGTTTAATTCATTAGTATTGGTATGAAAACTACATTTTTTTTTTCATTTTCAAAACAAACATGTAGAGTGTCTTAGTGGAATATTTATTTATATTCACTAATCAACAAGATGGTTAACGATTTTGTTTTCGCAGGTGTGTTTTAAGTTGCTTAGATTGATTATTTCATACCTTAAATTAAAATAAATCCAAAATCCTTTTTTCGCGTATGTGGTTCATTTAAAAATGGTCTTATTTTATTTGGAGAATATCGCATACCCTTAAGCTATATCAGTGCTATGCAAACTCGGAAAAAAAAATTCCACCAAATGACTAGAACTCAACTGTGTTCACTAAGATTGACAGTTATTGCGTAAGTTAGCAAAAAGAGTTCATGAAACATTTTATGACACATTTGAGATGGTTGAAAATATTTACTGAATTTTAAACATTCTTAATTCCTTTACCACTTAAAAACCATACTTCCCACTTCGTTACTCTTGATCACTAGTAAAACCCTTGTAGATCATGCTCTAAATGTTATTTGAAAGTTGTGCATAAATTAGTGTCATTATTCTAGTCATAAAGTGAATATTCAAATTAAATATCAGCAATAACCATGCGTCTCCATTCACAGTTTTTTCAAATTTTGACTGCTTATCGCAAGTTTTCGCAAAACTAGCATAGGCTCATTTTAAAGAGAAAATGAAAAGCTTTCGAATGAGCATAGTGTGATCGCGGGCATTCACGAGCGTCGTTGTTGTTATCGCTTTAGAAGTTCGAATTCAATAAAAAATTCATGACAAACAGTTATCTAAACACTAACTAAACCAACTAGTGACTTATTTTTGGCGATTTTACGATGTAATTTTATCACACGGATAATTTTGGTGAAGTAATGCAATTCATAAAATCAACCGTTTCTTTGAACAATGAGAATAACCGTATATAGTTCCTATGGTCAAATAATGCAAAAACACTTGAGTTATGCCCTTCAAACAGCTGTCAAAAATTCATTTTGCATTCAAATCACCTAAAATCTCGCGAAAATAATGGCTGATGGCTCAGCTGATACGAGAAAAATACAAGTGAGAATATCGCATAACCTTCATATATGGACTTAAGTCCGGGCTCGTCCCACTGTGCGATGGGGTGGCAGCTTAACGTAAGTGCGATTCGCTGATGCCGATGCGATTTTTTCAAAATATATTCTTTCAGTTTGCAACTTTGATTTTTTGCATCCGATCTTTTCGGTTCGATTCGGATTATTGATTCAATAATATCGATTGTGTGAAATCGATTTTTCCACAGAGAACAGACATCCATGAACGAACAAAAATATTTAAAAAACGTGTGTAAACATTTGAATTAATATACGATAAACACTAGCGCCGCCAAACCAACTTATCCCAACTATCCGCCAAATCCATTCCGGAACCTGTTCGAAATCCTGAATGAATTCAGTATGGAATCTTGCTCAAAGAAAACAACCGATTCCGACTCTATCGGTTCATGCATTTGAGCTGGAAATCCGAACCGGTTCCGGACTAGTTTGACTGGGTAGAGGAGTAACCGATGTCAATTCTGTCGAACTCAGCCACAAAAAACATGACGACAGTAGCGCTCCTGGTTTGGATATCCCAACTACCTTCGAAACCGTTAGAGATTTTTACACAAGTTGAATGCTGAAGATGGACGTCTGTTCTCTGTGATTTTTCTTTCTAAATTCCCATTAAAAAAGACGCGATTTTTCGACAATCGATCTTTTAACCTCGAGAAATCGATTTTTTGCATCGATTTTTTCCCGGCTCCCAGTCAAAAAGGGCAAGTTGCTGGCTAACGGGGGGCTATTTGCCAACTCGGATGCGCTAATTGCTCTACAATTTGCTGGCCATTTGGGGGCTATTTCAAATGCAACATTTGGGCGATTCGCCGCCGTCTTTTATAGCCGCTCTACCCGCCCTTAAATTGCACCCAAATCGCCCAGAGAACACGCCATTTAATCGCCCTTAGTTGCCTAATATGAAAATTACAAATAATACTTAATACTAATCGAGGCACAAATCCCCGACTATGTACGGGGAACGTGCCATTTGAGCCAATATATTCTGATTCCTGATTCCTGGAGGAAGACCAATCGTTGAACACACTAATACAGTTACAAATTGTCAAGCACTCTATTTACTTTTTACTGTTTTTGTTTATTATTTATCATCAGGTAGGTAACCAACCAATTTTGGACCCCTAGAGGAAGTGAAATTACGTTAACGTCAATAATATTTGCTTGCCTATGGTTTTTAATTCAATACATGCACGAGTCTGCTCCAAAACTACTGTTCTTGAAACAAAACTGTCAATGGATATTTTATACATTGATATAAACTCGAAAATGACATTTCTTTCCAGCATAAATTTTTCACACCACGGACCCTTCCACAATAATTTAGATAAAACATTACAAAGAAACCTTTTCAAACACGTAACATGCATAATACCAAATCAGACAAACTAATTGGATTAATAAAAACTATTGCAATTGTATATTTAAATCCAATTTGAAAATGTCCACTGGTCCCTCTTGGCTATCGTTGAACTATGAAACGTTTTCGGCGATATTTTTTAAAACTGTGGATTTTGGTTAATTTTAAACAATTAGAGATGAACTAATGGTATTGAAACTTAATAGACAACCCAAGGAATGTAATTGTTGCATCTAACCAAACAAATGCAGAGAAATCAGGCAGTGCAGGAGGCAAATTGATTAACAGGATCCAAAATATGTGTTTTTTGAAAATGGGTATTAGGCAATCCATGAGACATTTCTGATCAACTGATCAATTTTTCTGACGTAACTCGGGTGGGTGCGAAGTCCGACAAAATCGCCGATTCGATCCAACATCATATGAATCGAGCTAACGAAGTATGGCGTCTGACGGGTTTTTCTGTTCACAAAGCAAACTTGTTGACAAAACCCCTCGCTGAATTGGGTCATTAAGCTATATATAGTTTTCCGTTCCATTCGATAAATTTTAGGTCCAATATACATAATATAACATGATTTCAAAAAAAAAATTCGTTGTAATACGTAAAAACGATTTTTTTGTTTTTTAAAATAAATCTAATGTAAACTTGGCAACCATACATAGGAAAACAGCGGTTGTTTACATCTGGCCTATCAGGACAACACCCAAAATGAAAAAATTAAAGGGTTGTGTACAGGACACGACCACGGTGACATTAAAAATGTAGCTTTTTGCAAGAGCGTGCAAATGAATTTTATCTATCACACATATCGACTCACGTTCTTGCTCACTCGCCTGTTTTCATATGTTACAATTTGCTATATACCCTCCCCATTAAGACATAATTTAATCTACTATTACAATTAATCAAGTATCTCACTAGGTGATTGGCATTATTTGGCTGATCCAACTAGTAAAAATAGTCTGTCCAGAAAATATATTCAAAAGAAAAGTTCCATATTGAGAGCTGTGATGAGGAAGCCCACGCCCGCCAACGGAAATATACAGATTCTCCATGAAATATGAAATTTCATTTTCCATTTAAATTTTCAATAATGTACTAATGAACTTAGGTAAACAATTTTAAGTTTAAGTATTTCTTGATCGATTAGTGGTGGAAAAAATGAAATTATTTGATAAATTACATTGTTATGCAACGTTCGCACTACCAGTTAAAACGGGTTTTTATGCTATCTTGGTGACATTTTTCTTGTTGCTAATTATTAAAACGTGTTATGACTCTGTAGTGTAAATATTGTATTATTAAACCAATTCTGCAGCGTTTTATCTTATATAGGTGTTTTATGTGGTAATAGGACTGACATAATTATATCTTCAGTACAGCGGTTTGTTTCATAATTTAAAACAGATTTATTTTAAAATTTAAATTAGTATACCCAATCGTTCTATTTGTTGTATTCTTTAAAACGCAATTAGAACTGTGTTTTAAATTCATAGGGTAGGACAGATATTCTGACTGGATAAACTGGGAAAACAATTTTAAGTCCAGTAACGCTTAAGACATGGCTTGAATTTTAATCGAAAAAGAACACCCGCTTCAACTGCTGCTGGGACGGTAAGTTCTGTTTTAAATTTTTCCGTTGTGTGCAGTACGAAACAAAAATCAAAATCCGCGTAAAGAAACCTGAGTGTACTCTCCTATATAAAATACTACGCTGCTGAACAGTGCAATAACTACAGAAGCACGTTGTCAGATGCCTTACTGATAAAAAACATACATATAACCGAAATATGAAACATGAAAACCAATAGACTCTTTACCCTACGCAGCTACAAAGCGCCGTAAACATGTATTAACAAGTTACAACGCACACGCATGCATAACAATAAATATATTTTTTTCAAACGCAACACTCTTAAGGTTGCACAGAGAAAGCGCAAAATTCGCAAACGAAAAAAGCAGTTTTTTTCCACACCGTATGTCAGATCTTCATAAAAATCAATCAGCGTATGTAGAATGTTGTTACAGTACTGCTGATTGATTTTTATGAAGATCTGACATACGGTGTGGAAAAAAACTGCTTTTTTCGTTTGCGAATTTTGCGCTTTCTCTGTGCAACCTTAAGCAGCACACACCGTATTGAATTAAATCCAAACCACCCCACCCACCCACTTTGCAAATTATTCTGTGACACCGTGCTGGTACCCGAAAAATCCGCACACGGCCACCGCTGCCGAAAATGCATAGCGTCTACCGCTTATTGTAGTGCCCAGACGCTGCAGCCATGATCTTACCCGTTCGACATAAGAACAAAAACTGATTCAAACGGGTACGCGTCACCTCTATTTATAAACTAACCGTATATGGTTTAGTCACTTAGGTGCGAGTGTGTGCAAATGCTAACGTTACCGAAAATCGATAGCGCTTATTGCATCGCCCGGAGACGATGTTACCCGTATGGGAGAAGAGCAACAACTGATTTAAACGGACATGCATTGCTTCTATTTATGACTTTTCGTGTTTCATTGAGCAACTAAGCTGCCCTCTCTTGACGGCTGTGTCTGAGAAATCTGCCTCACGAATGGTAATTTTCCCGTTTTTCGAGAACTTTTTAATTTTACCAATTTCCAAAAGTCTACTTTTATTGGGGAGATATTAAATTATTACCAATATTTAAGTTAGGTGTTTCTGAATCGGTTGGTGTATGAATGATTAAAATCCATCTAGTAATATCGGAGTTATAAGCGTGCAAACCTTACATAGTTTCGTTACATGGGAGATAGTTTAGATTTTAGAATGACACCTAGCCCCAGATAGTGGAGTAAGACATTTTTAATGTCAAAAAACTATATGCAATGTATAGACTTTTCTACGGCTCATATATGTACACGCCACATGACACAAATACTACATCACCAACTGGTGGAAAATAATAAACAAAGACGGTAAAAGTAAATGGGATTGTTTTCAACCAGGAAACTTCATTAGTGTTCGTGAGACCGATCGCAAAGAACTCAATGGTGTTTATGTCAAATAAAAATAACCCTGTGGAAAAACCGAGAAAACATGCCTTATTTTTTTCTGACAGGGCATCATTTGTCGTGAAATTCGATATGTCAAACCCTTCCTATAGTGTCAAATCCAGACTGTCAACATATTTCTTTATTTTAAATTTTAATATTATTTTCACGTTTCCTGAGTTGGAAAAAAATATTGTTGCAATCACGATAATCAGCTTTATCGATGTAAGTAATAAAAAAAGACTTTTTTTTCTCATTTAATGACCCAATTGTCAAACAAACGTCGTGGTGGATCGCTTAATAGTTTTCTACACACTTTACTTTATTTTATCAGTGTACACTCATAAAATAAAGTACCCGTTAAAGCCTAGAAACTACACTGAGAAACAAAAATATGCAGAGTTAGCATACTTTCTATTCCCACATATTTTATTCTGCTGTAATTATTATGCATTTTCTAGCATATACTTCTAGTAAGCATTCAATGAGTGGATAGACCAAATATGTCCAATGCATAAAATTTACAGCAGAAGAAACCTATACTATCGATGCATAAATAAAATTCTGCGTTTATCCTTTTTCAAAAAAGTGGAATAATCCACTTAATAGGTTACTTATTATTTTTTCAGAACTGTTACAACGAAATGCGTAAAAAGCGAGGGGAACGTCACTTCAGAATGATTGTTTTATTTCGTTCAGTTTTACACGAATTCGTAGTTTTTCCGGTTATTTTAGAAAATTTTGACAATTTTCTAACAAATCGAGCATTGTTAAGAAAAATAGGAGAAATTACAAAAAATCTATCCAATCTCAAGCAAATTTTGCTCGAATTTCGACGATTTTAATGGAACTGGCAGCTCTGTATACTTAATGTTTGAATCTTTCAATAATTCTGGCAACAAAATTTATGTTTTTGTTTTGATTTGGTCATGCAGTTATGCTGCTGGAAATGTTTTGTTTTGGTTTCATCGAGCACTGAAGCTGTCAAAACGTGAATTTCGAGCATTTCATTTTGTTTTTCATGACACATTTCAAACCATCTTCGGCCATTTGAAACTATTTTTTGACAATGATGAAAAAGCGAATCAATTTCGAACTAACTAAAGTAAATCTTTATCAATCCGTTCAGCAATATAAATTTTATGTTCATTTCATAAACAAATCGAGGAGTGTCGTTCCCCTCGGTAAAAAGTCACAAGTGATCTGTCCCTAAACTAGGGGTAGATCACTTGTGATGCATTTTTAAAAATCAGCGAAATTAAATGCTTTTCTTCTCCATCAAAATAGAAATTCGTAATGTATTTTGCGTTGCGTGCAATGTATTTTGCGTTGCATGTAAGACGTCAAAACCCTGCATAAAACTGCCCTACATTCCGCAAAACATATCGAACAAAATGGATCAGCGTAGGACGATTGTTAAGTAATCTTTTCAGCGAGGGAGTGCAAAGTTGATGCAAAAATGGAAATTAAATGTATTTTTTCTAAGTTGATGCAAATTTGTTATACATTCCTTAGAGTGATCTGCCCCTAGCCCCAAATTGAAAAATATTGAAAATAGAATCATTTCCGAATTTGAACAACATAATACAGCCATTTCTAGTCTCATAGAAGTATGCGGATATCGATATGGATGTTTTAAAGCCACAAAACAAAATAAAATCTGTCATTGGTTAGAATATCGTTGTTGGCTTCCAAAGTAGTCAAAATTGTGGAACTGGCTCATATTTGCAATATCCTCAGTAGTTTAAACTGCTGTTGTTTTCGGAGCATTGCTGGTATGTTTCGATTCTGCCACGGTTTCGGCTACGAGCCGATAATTTGCAGGCTCCGCTACGATCATAAGGTTA
This sequence comes from Topomyia yanbarensis, assembly GCF_030247195.1. Lineage (NCBI taxonomy): Eukaryota > Metazoa > Arthropoda > Insecta > Diptera > Culicidae > Topomyia > Topomyia yanbarensis. The sequence continues at coordinate 305,698,004 of NC_080671.1, read as the reverse complement.
TCTCGCTTGAAATTACTCTTAAAGGATTTTTTTGTCTATTATTAGTATCAATATACCCACTGGCATTACCTCATCGAGTGGTTGTGCAATGGATAAAAAGTACCCAGTGTTAAAAATAAAAAAGTACTCATTTTTGACAGCTCGAATAACTTCCAATTTGACTACATAAAAATTGCTCAATGTTTGCCCTGCATAGAATCAAAGATGACAAAGTACATGAATGAACATGTTTATTTACATGAATGGACATTGTTTATTTACTTTCGACGAGTTTTGATTCGAGCTAATACCATGTTCACACTACAGAGTTAAAACATGTTATAATAATTGGCAACAAGAAAAACGTCATCAAGATAGCGTTAAAACACGTTTTAACTCGTAGTGTGAACGTAGTATAACGCTCAGCTCTCTGAAGGAAAACGTGGTGGGCCACCTTTGAAATCTATCATCTTGGGCGTGTTCCAGCTGGTTGATCTGTTCTTTGTTTATATTTTTGTTATTTAGAATCACGAAAAAATTTCTTGTGCGTAGCTAAGGCGTGCGGGTATTACCGTCTCAATTTTTTAAAGGATTGCCATTGAAGAAACAGCATGAAATTTCCTTGGTCTCATTCGACTCTAGTCGAGATTCTTAAGAGTGATTCCAAACATCACCAAAAATGCGATAAGGTTTGCGAAGGTAAGATGTCCGTTGCAATGTTGTATTGCACGTTTTTAACGTATAGAATCTAATCATCTATTCATCTGATGAATTTCAGATATCACGAGTAAGAAAGTAGATCTTTCCGAGTTTGTTGAAGAGTTGGGTCCTGCTTTGACTCACGAAGAACATCAAATAAGGATGAAGGCAACAATGCTATTATCGAATGTGCTAGCCAAACTACCATCAGATTTCCTCACTACTAAGCAGCTCGATTTTCTAGTCGCATTTTACTGCGACCGTATGAAGGATCATCATTCAATGATTCCCGCAATACTCGATGGAATATCATCACTGGCAGCCATGAAGCATCTTCCGGAAGGAGCTGCATGCAAACTTGTCAGCTCTTTATTTCTGCACATTCCCTGCCAAAGTCAAGCAAAAGATGATCGTGCAAAATATTTCAGCATTATTACCCACTTGGCGGATCACAAAGAGACAGAACTGAAATCCATGGGTGCAGATTTTGTCTACGGTGTGATAGGTACCATCGAAGGCGAGAGAGATCCACGAAATCTGATTTACTTGTTTGAGTATATGCCACAGTTTCTACGGCAGTATCCTCTACTGCATCTGTCGGAAGAAATGTTTGAAGTGTTTGCCTGTTACTTCCCTATTGATTTTCATCCCAATCAAAACGATCCGGAAGGTATTACAAGAGATATGCTGGCCGTAAAATTGGAAAACTGTCTTTGCGGGTCCAGCGAATTCGCTGTGCATTGCATTACTCTACTGCTAGAAAAGCTGGAAAGTGATCTCAGTGTTGCAAAACTTGATTCGTTACGTTTATTGGTATGTTCATTGCGTAAAGATGTATCACGTTAAATTAGTAATGTTCAAATTTTTTCTCTAGATACGATGTGCTAAGGTGTTTAGCATAGCAGACATAAGTGATCATGTTGATGATGTATGGAAGGCTTTGAAATTGGAACTGCTACCCGGGAGTGGAAATAATGAAGTTTTCCAACTGGCATTGGACACTACAAAACAACTTGTAATGGCAACCCAAGTCGATGCTAAGTTAGGGGAGCATCTACTGACAAACATTTTTATGGCGATTATGGGTAGCTTGGCAGATGTTGCTTCAAGAATGTTTGAAAACTGTGTAAAAATAGCACTGATTTGTGCGGATGCGTCAGTTGAAGCGGGACTTTTCGTAGCGGACAAACTCATTCCTATTACGCTGTCGCAGTTGCAGGCAGATGTGCTTAGTGAACAGCAAAAAGGCAGTTTAATAGAAGTTCTTCAGCAAATAATGCTGATTTGTAAATCGAAATCAATCTTCCCACGAATGTCGTCTGACGTTATGACTGCTGTACAGAAACAGTTTATCCAAATTTTGGTCCAGGAAGATGATTCCAGCGAACTTAAAAGAATCGCTCTATCGTGTGTCACGAGCATTCCAGAAGTGATCATTGATGAGAATCGTTTTGTAGTTTATACAACAGTAATCCATGTTCTGTTGTCTTCGGATGATGGGCGTTTAAATGTCGAAGATTGTCTGTACAGGTTTGCTGTTCAATACTCTACTGAAGTAACGAATGTCATTGTTGACAAATTGGTAGCAAAAAAATACGACGTTGTATCATTTTCCACAAAACGAATATTTCATGCATTAGCGCGACTGCTACCGTTAGAATCTATGAGAGAAAAATTGTTGGAGTTTTTTTTGGACTTAATTTTCAAGGGACCGGATAGGGAAACAATAGCAATTTTAGCTTTACAAACTCTGGAGATCACTCTTTCAAAAGAAGATGGCAAAAGGGTGGCTGAAGCTTTGAATGGAACACATAAGTTAATCGCGAAATTGGTTCAGCAAGTACACATCGAAAAATTACCTTACTCATCTGATTATCTTTACGCGATGTCAACCGTAATGAGAGCTGTGATGAAGCAACTTTCTCCAGCGGAACAAAAAACTATTCTAAGCCTTCATCTTACCTCAATGGATTTGACGAAAATTAATGATCTGTACTTAACCTCGGGTATTCTTGGCTATTTAGACGAAACGATTTCGCTTGAGGACCATTTCGAAAGCCTAGTAGAACGTCTTACCAAACTAGCGATGGATAGTGACGATGAAAATATAAAAACTTTGTGTCAGCATCTTCTATGCAGCTTGTTCAACCGTATGGCAGATGATGATTATCATCGCAATGTGCTATTTAAACTGCTCAATTCACTTCGAAAAGAGTTAAAGGATCACAACAAAAAAGTGGTCAGCATTCTCTCTTGGATAAGCAAAGGTCTCCTAGCAAGAGGTCACCCATTGGCCGGTGAAATAGTGGAGGACATTGCTGATTTACTGGATCACCCATCATTGGGACACATGGCCGCATTTGGTTTTGAGATTATATCGGCAGAATTTCCCCAGCTACACTTGCCATTGATCAAAAATTTGTTCAAGCAGAAGCTTTTTGTGTTGGTTATGAAGAAATTGGAGCACAAACTAGAACATAGCGCAGAGAGTCATTTGAGAGCATTGGCGCAAGTGTACGAAATTGCACCACATTCAGTGTTGAAAATGAATATTGAGAAGGTAAGTTACACTTTACTTGTAAATGTTAGAATTAAGGAGTACCTTTTTGTGAGAAAAACATTTTCAAAAGGTTTGTAGCACATTTTTCACAATAATGTTATAGTTTTTTGATAGTATATTTTTTGTTGAAACAAAGGCATAGATTTATAAAAAATATTGATAGTCGGCGGAGCTTTCCTCCTGAATAGAAGTAAGCGAGACCAAGGATCCGAAGCGGCGCTAAGCCGCTGAGAGTACGTAGGGCGAGGTGGCTGCCGACGCGCCTTCGGAAGCGGCGGCCCCTCGCAAACAAACCTGCAATCCACTCGTTTGCTCGGATTACTCAAACATAGGGTTTATGAATTAGTTTAAGCGTTTCAGCGTTAAAAAACGCTTTTTGCGAATTTGTTTAGAACTTTGCGTGAAGCGAATTGATCAAAACATTTTCATTATAGTGTATTATTTCAACAACATGCTGTAATTTTTCTATGCGAAAATATCGACAAACGACTCAGGGATGAAGGGGGGTGGGGTTGTTTCTCTAATCTTCCGGCCATCATATCACATGATTTGGTATTCTTAGTATGTATAACAAACATAAAGATGTGACACAAGGTGCTAAAAACCTACAAAAATTCTGTCAATCCTATTTTTCATTGCATCGTCTGCTCTAACGATATAACCAAGGGCCGTTCATAAATGATGTCGCGCATTGACAGTTGGGCAAAAGCCATGAATTACCGAGAGAAAAACTAAAAATTTAAGACGTACTAGTGGAGCGCGATTAATAAAACCACCAACAATTTTTAACTTTTCTCTGCGAGACATTTTTATGGGTGGACCCCAAACAAAAGCATTTCATAACGAATATCACGTAACATCGATGACAGAGCAGTGGGATCAAGGCCAAGTTCCCCCTGGGTCGTACAAAACTGAGAAGCAACATCAATTTCGTTACACGGTTGCGTTTCGGCTTCGCCTCATCAGAAAGCGACACTAACTTTTTGTCGGAATAGATTAGCGCCGGCTTGACGCAAATCCCTTAAAACTAAAACACACTTTGTGTTTCAATCGAACGACTGATCAAACGTGATGTCCCGTCCGAGCAGAAGTTCTGTTTATGCCGATGAGACACAGTGAAGTCGAAATTTCGCCACAGAGAACAGACATCCATCTCAAGCGTAAAAGTTGAGTAAAGGGCACATCCAAATGTGATTGAGACGTTACCAAAGGTGGTTCTGTCGTCATTTCGTTTAGTGTGTGTTACTGAATTGATATCCAAGTGAATGTTATAATTATGGGACATGCCAGTATGGTGGTCGTAATGGTCTAGCAAATATTGTTCAAATGACAAAACAAAGATTTTAAACTTGTTTGTCCGAAACTGGATGTCTGTTCTCTATGACTTATTTCTAACAATCAAAACCTTAAATTATTTCTGATTATCAAACCAAACAATCATTAATACACACTAGAACAGAAATAATAACAGGAAGATACCATAGTTACAGGGAAATTAGCATTCGTGGATATTACGATTATCAGCCAGGGGACCCAAGAGGAGATCAGGAACAAGACAGAAGCGGAATCAATGCGAAGTTTTAATTGCATCACTGACGATTTAACACGCGTTGCTAGGAGCTTTGTACATTGGACTAGACAAAATAGTGGACTTGACGTTACACATTTCGAGACAAACAGGTGCAAAAATTAGTCCTCCTCCCGAGGATCGGTGTTTACTTCCCGAGCAGAGTTTGACAATAAATTGAAAACTAAACTTGATGTTGTCGTTTTGGTCGTTTTAGCGGTTAATAGATCAAAATGGAGAGCAGCAAAATTGTCGTATGACATCAAACAGAAAACTAATTCTGCTATCTGTGAGAGTGTATATTTAAAGCTCATTGGGATGTTGATTTTTTGATAATAAAATATGTTAAAATTCACTTTGATGTTTCGCCAAAGAAATATAAACATAGAAAATTCTTCTTAGAAACAAGGATAACACAATGAGATCAAAATTTGATGTCACATTTAAAAATTCTAAAACTGATAGCAAAATAAGACTTCAATTTGATGCTTTTATCAAAATATGAATTCTACTTATTTTAATTTTGAAGTTCGACTTTGCTCGGGTTGGCAGACAGTTGCTAATTCGTCCGATTTTGCAAATTTTGTCTCGCGGGACGGACCGAGAAGCCCAGTCCTATCAGCCAGCTAAAGAAAATTTCGACAAAGCTTTTTATAGAAAGTCTGTAAAACGTTTTCAATCCACCTAACAGTGTGATGAGACATTTCTTATAACTCTTCACTCTTTTTTTGATAACACATACTATATAGGACAGTTGCAGGACTCAGAGAAACGCTTAAATCAGTATAGGACATCAGTGCTAGAAATCTCAAAGGTTAAACCAAATGAATGGAAAAATGGAAAAGGCCCACCAATTAGACGTACAAACGAATTATTACTAATGCTCTGTTAATTGCATATATAAGTTCTTTAATCAATGCATTGTGTAGGGAGAACTGTATGCGTGCATAGTTCAAACTTTACTTCGATATTGACTTTTTCTGAAAGTAACTTCTCAGTAGTATGATTTGAATTATTATTGATAATCATAATGCCAAAGAACACACAAAATCTCTAAAATCTCGTCAGGGAAAACATTATCATTACTGGAACATTTTTTCGCAAAACTTCGATAAACTTCCGTTATCCGCGTTAGTGCACTGAGTGCACGCTGTTCAGAAATCGGCTAAGTGCACCAGCGGTTCTCATTCAGAGCCATTTTGCGCGATTTTGGCGAGTTAAATCTGTGAAGAATACTAAAAACAAATTTCTATTCTATAATTTTCAGTTCAGCAATTCAAGGGACCGTACTCATCGCAAGCCATAAAAATAAGATCAGTTGCAGATCAGAATCCCATTTCCACAATTTTTCAAAAGTCATCATGATGTTTAAAACAACAGGTTATGTCCTGATCAGATAATTAGAAACATTATTAAATCAGTCAGTATCAATAAGGGAGGGGGGGTTGGTATTAAACCCCAAAGTCCTCTTGGCTACGCCGTTGCTTGGAATTATTTATATCGCTTTTCATTTTCCGAGATATGTTTCCGATCGATCCGATGTTTATAAGTTAGACAATTTGCAGTCAGAAGGTTCGCGCAAATGAACGTTTTAGCACCGATAAGTGATCAAGTTCCATCTAGATAATTTGGAATTGTTCGGCGGTTATTTCTAGCGATTGTAGATAGAAAAAGGAAATATGAAATTCGTTTTATCGAAATGATATTTGGCTAATTTAAATGCTTTACTACTAAATTGAACAATAAATAGGCGACAAAGGGTAATACACAAAGTACAAGCAATAACTTTTAAAGTATTCAAAATAGATATTTAATGTCTTCAGTAAAGTTATTCGCAAAAGTGAGAGCTACAAATTTGCTGAAGACATCATTTCAATACAATCACAAAATATCTCACTCGTAGGTGGATTAATCAGCAAAAAATAATACCAAAAGAAAGGGCATATTGCATCCATAAAATTCTCCGAAGATATTATTGCCCTAAAATAAGCCGTTTTGGCTTTAAAAATAGATTGCCTGTTTTTGGTCTTATTTGTGGCTATGGGAAATGATAAAAATCTTTCGTCCATATTAAATGATGAATATCTCTTTTGATAATAGTCCGATTTCAACAATCTATAGCTCATTCGAAAGGTATTTGTATAGGCTGTCCAAATATATATATATATATATATATATATATATATATATATATATATATATATATATATATATATATATATATATATATATATATATATATATATATATATATATATATATATATATATATATATATATATATATATATATATATATATATATATATATATATATATATATATATATATATATATATATATATATATATATATATATATATATATATATATTTTTAAATTATCTGCCGAAATTGACGACACAGATAATATATATATATATATATATATATATATATATATATATATATATATATATATATATATATATATATATATATATATATATATATATATATATATATATATATATATATATATATATATATATATATATATATATATATATATATATATATATATATATATATATTATCTGTGTCGTCAATTTCGGCAGATAATTTAAAAAAACTGCAGAAACACCATTTTTACTCTTTCAAACATTGGAAACTAAACATCAGAATCAAAAACAAATTAATAGCGTTCTGTCTGGGTGATAGGCCTTTCATTTAAAATTGGTTTGGATATGATCCGATCAGCCATTGCTGAGAAACACGAATGAGAGTTTATCCGTTACATACCCACACACAGAGACACACACAGAGACATTGTCCCAAATCGTCGAGCTGAGTCGATTGGTGTATAAGGCTCGGCCCTCCGGGCCTCGGAAAAAATCTTGAAAGTTTGAGCGAATTCTATACATTTCTTTTATAAGAAATGTTAAAACATGATTTGCGGTATTACCTGCTATTCAAAAACTACTTAACCGATTTCTTTCAAACTTTGCATACACATTCTATGTTGAAAATACCTAACCCATACGTTGAGTTTTATAAATTGTATATGTAATCATAAAAAGGCGGAATTTTGCGTGAAAAATAGAAATTTTTAAGTAAAATGAGTAAAAAACCCCTTAATTGAAAATTGATTTATCTCGAAAACTCAACATTAGGCATTTTTTACATAGAATGTGTATGCAAAGTTTGAAAGAAATCGGTTAAGTAGTTTTTGAATAGGTAACACCGCAAATCATGTTTTTCCAGAGACGTTCTAGAAAAAGCTTCGCCACCGAGTCGTTTGTCGATATTTTTGCATAGAAAAATTACAGCATGTTATTGAAATGATACACTATAATGTATAAAAGTTTTGATCATTTCACTTCACGCAGCTTAAAAAAAGGATGTCGGACAGCACGGGATTTGAAGCGATGTGGCGTATCCTTATTAGGCGTCAATATTATTTTTTTCCATTAACATAAATTCATGAAGAATAATAAACTAATTAGTTTTGGTTTGCGACGAGTTTGATTTTAAATATATACTACTAGCTAATAACCGTGGCGAGTTGATGCGATTTTCAAGGAAATAGGAGTAAAACACAATTTGTTCCGAAGTGCCATCTGGCGGGCAGATTATCCCCAACCAATAGCACACAAACACGCTCCATAACAAATGTTTGCTACGCTTAAATTTTCACAGCAATCGGTTAAGCCGTTTGGGAGTCCATAAATAACATACATACAAATATTGACTTTTATACAGTGATGGACAGAGAATTAACACGTATACATATATTTCCATTTCAACGCGTGTGGAGCGGGTTATAGTTACTTCACTGTATGTGTGCAATCTACCTATCCCTCTTGTAGTTGAATTAGTGAGTTCTGCTATTTTCTGGTTGGAGGGCTACCATTCTGAGGAAACATGTGTTTTGTGGTTGAAAAAGTGTGGACACAGAATTAGCACACTTGAAGTTTTTTGTGTCTATTTTCCGAGTAAACTAAAAATACAAAACAAACCTTGTATATTCACAAAAAGTAAGCTTTTAAATACTATATTTCTGAACATTATCCGAATAATATCTTTTAAAGCGCGTCATGCACCGAGCCCAAAAAAATAATTTTTCACGTGAAAATTAACGAAAATAGCGTAAAATAAATCGGACGTTCCAGGAAACGGTTGTATAATGCAATAAAACATTTTGAGCGACATATTACAACCAATACTTTGAAATATAATTCCTCTCCACGATAAGCCACCATTCATAAATTACGCGCTTTTAGGGGGGGAGGGGGTACAACAAGTTGTGACATGTTGTGACATAGGGGAGAGGGGGAGTTAGCTAGATCGTTACGTAACATGTTTTCACCGGAGAAATTTTTTTTCTGGAAATTGTTACGTAATAGGGGAGGGGGGATGGAGAAATTTGTGACAATTTGTTACATGGGGGGATGGGGGAGTCAATTTTGGGCAATTTTTGCGTTACGTAATTTATGAATGGTCCCTAAACGATATTTACTGAAGATCATCGTATCACCATGGAACCAAAAAAAAACATTACTTTCGTCGACTGAAATCAAAAACATCGTTTTTGCGAGATCATTGCATGTCAGTGAGTAGCAAAACCATACGAATATGACGTCTGAAGAGCATTTGATCTCCCTTATTGCACACCATAAACCACTTATTACATTGTGTTTCAATCGAACGGCTTATTGCTTTGTGTTTCAATCGAACGGTTGGTCAAACGTGATGTCACGTCCGAGCAAAAGCTCAGTTTATGCCGATAAGACACAGTGAAGCCAAAACTTGTCCTGGTTTAGCAGGCCTATGCGAAAGCACTATGCTATATTTCACCCTAAGGAGATAAATTGGGTAAACAATTTTTTGGTAAAAAGTGTGTTTTAGTTTTAGGGATTTGCGTCAAGCCGGCACTAATCTATTCCGCCAAAAGGTTAGTGTCGGTTTCTGATGAGGCGAAGTAGAAACGCACCCATGTAATAAGTAAGAATTTGTGCCCTTCAAGTGCAAAGACTGGTTTTACCAAAAAATTTCGTTCTGGTGAGAAATTTTGGTGTTTGCCCAATTTTTCTCCTTAGGGTGAAATATAGCATAAACCACTTATTTCTAAAAACAATTCGACACCTAGAATAAACTTTGCTAAGTTGGACGGAAATATGTCTGCAACTTTATGGAGAAATGTTTTTTGAGGCGATGAGTCGAAATTGTAATCGATTTGGGACGGACAGTAAATGTTACGTTTAATTTGCAGCAGAGGTATCATAATCCTCGATATAGGTACCTTAAAATCAGTACAGTAAGATTCCGTTTTTGGCACGTTCCGATTTTGACAACAAATGGTCGGTGTTAAGTCAGACCGGACTAAGTCGCAAAACATCAAAAAATGAGATAACGATAACACCGGATAAAGAATTTCTTCTGCTACATTCGACTTTTGCCAGATTTGAAATACGTAACCATAAAAAAAATTATTGCAAAAAATAATTTCCAATTACAACGTAGAGGATGCTGCGATTCAAACTTTAAACACGTTTTTCTCGAAATCAATATTTTGTCACTTAGTCCGGTCTGACTTAACACCGACCAAATGGGTTCCGTTTTTGGCAACATTCTTGTTGTACATAATAAGTCTTTTTAAAATGTGCAATAGATATTTCTTTTGTATCAATTGATATCACATTTGACATTATTTCCAAACATGGGAGTCATATTAACCCTCAAAGGCGCAAAACATTTTTTTTATTTTATGAAAATTGTCTCATAGTTTCAATACACTGCCCATAATCGCAAGTCAGTCCCATTTAGATAGGAAATCGCATAGAACATGGAACTGACTTGCGATTATGGGTAGTACATTACTATGATAATTTTGAGATGTTTTTCGTAATGTTGTTTTGAAACAGCGTTATGCATTTAAGAGTTAACTGTACTTTACGCTATACGTGTTGTATTTAATTATTACAATAGGTATAGAAAAATATTAGTTATATATGATATAATCGGTAACAGTGTAACTAGTGTCTGACGGAATCAATTTTTATAATAAGACCCAGAGTCTGTGCACTTTAAGAGACAAGTACAGAGAAATGCGTTACACTGCATAATAAGACCAGTTCTGGAGAAAATTTTCAATAGAATCTTAGTAACATTGCGAGCCTTATGTCTTTGGCAAATTTATTGTGGGACTTTCGATTGATGTGCACCGGTGTAGTGGAGTGCACTGATTTTACACTTTCTAGCTGAAGTGTCAATGGAACATACCCAGTTTTCTGCACTTCTGCTACAAAGTGCAAAAATAGTGCAGAACCAGTGCACTCCACTACACCGGTGTTAGTCAATCGAAAATCATATTAGTTTTTTTGCGATTTTTTTTTTAAATGAATGAAATTGGGATAGTCCTTTTGGGTAGGGTGTTTAAAGTATCGACTGTTTAGATGTATGAAGTTTACCTGCGCAATGCCCTACAATATGTATAATAACACAAACAAAATGAAGCAAGTTTTCTGAATAACCAATGCTATCTATAATGGTTAATTTGATATGATTTTTAAGGTTTGAGGCAGGGTAGCTCTTGAAAACACGGGTTGCTTATATTTTCTTTTGATGTGTTAATTTTTCGCTAATGCATTGTTCTAGAGATTTTTGGATCTTTCATTGGAGCTCATTTTTACCGTAGCACTGATGTTTCAACCCTTTTTGTTTGGACATATGCAAGTGATTTTTACAACAAAAATGGTTTTCTTCAATCCTAAATATCTTCAAGAATTACAATTCGATTTTCAATCTATCAATTCCATTTGAAAGATCAACGATTGGTTAGTTATGGATAATTAACAATTTCATTCCTTTTTTGTAGAAGAGCTGTTTTTTAACAAAATTGTTCATTAATTTTCAAAAAGAAGAGATAACAGCCCCGGGAGTGAAATCAACACTACCATGTAGTGAATTGTTTGAGTTTTTACGTCCAATGGCCCGAAGAAAAGCGATTTGAATTAAACGATACTTCACAGCTCCGTATAGAGGGGCATTGCACTCGATAAGAGAATTTTACTGGACGATTGAATTTGATAAAAAACATGAATAAAATTGAATTTGCTTATTTTTTATTTCATCTCATTCCATTTCACAAACATTTGAAACGTACGTAACGTAACGTCGTAAAATCAAAATTCAATCTTTAAAAATAAGGTTCCATTTTTGGCACGGTGTCGGTTTTGGCAACTGAAAAAATAAAATTGTTGCGGTTGTACAGTGTGCCCCACATTTACACGTTCACCCTAATTTTTCAGGATAACCTTTTTCCTATTCAATCAACTGCACCAAATTTTCAGGGTTTGATTTAAAGCTTCATTAACGATGTTCCTCGAAATTTGGAAAATCTGGTACGTTTTGTTCGTTTGTTATGGCAATGTAAATGAAAAAAAGGGGTATCCCATATTTATACGTTCACTTTACTTTTTTTGTTACCTTTTTTCTACTCAAAAAAACTCCACCAGCTAAAGCTTAATCAACGATGTTTCTAGATGTTGGGAAACTCTGGTACGTCTTGTTCGTTTGTTATGACAATGTAAATGAAAAATGTGTCCTACATTTATCCGTTCACCCTATTTTCTCTGAATAACTTTTTTTCATCAAACATACTGTATCAAATTTTCTGAGTTTATTTTAAAACCTAATCAACGATGTTTCTTAAAATTTGGAAACCTTGGTGCGTTTCATTAGTTTGTTATGGCACTTTAAGTGAAAAAAGTTATTCCTGCATTTATACGGTCGCTAAGAAAAAATATAGTTTTTCCTAAAAAAGTTTTATTCAAGAAATTACCCAGTAAACATTAACACTACATGTAGAAGTCTATCGAATTCTCATCATTTCGAATACAGGTTTCATACGCCTCGGCATTTAATCTTTAAGCTTTTCTATATTTCTTGCTCTGAGCTTGTCCTAGGATGATTTGATTGCTTTCTTGAACTTTGCAACTGACGAATACTGCTTCGCGTTGACATTCAAACACCGCTTCCTCCGGACCCGATTGAAAATGATTCGACTTGATCCGATGTAAAATAAGCATTTTACAGTCAAAACCATTTACTACTCACACCTACGCCCGCGATCTAGTAAACATGATAACACCCCGGTGATAAAGTGAACGTACTAGCACTTATAAGCTAACAAACGCGGTCTCAAACGTAAACCTACAGACGTCCGTGTTCACACGATAATGAATCGGTCACGTCCGGAAGTATCTACCATCGGTCTTAGCAACCCATGTCCATGCATTCATATCCACTAGACAACACGTTCCATAGCGGGAACACTAGTGATATGGGGTAACTCACTTTCTTCTAGCATCTGAACCGCACACTGAAGTACAAGTATTAGATTCACGGTCCACACGACCATTCAAGAACACACGCGAATATGCGAATGACCAAACAGTTATAAAATCGAAATTATACACGCTAGTACACGCCATCGAACACGATAACATACAAACGCTCGAGTCTCTCGCCATAATATAGGCCAACATGCAATCGTGATCATCTATGCACAACTGCGTCCAAGATTTCAGTAAAACCAAAAACGCCCCGATGATTTAATGAACGCTACTGCGCTTATAATCTGGTCAACGCGGTCTCAAGCGCAAACAAATAAACGCTCATGCCCACGCGATCTATAAGTCTATGCTCGCACATCTGAACCATACATTCAATATCACAATCAGAATCACGATCCGCTGTAATTGGCCTTAGTAGTGTTTTAGTGGCTGACATTTCCCGTCTCGTCTGCAATTGGGATTATCACAGGAAGCTACTTACTGCTGCTCTTGGTAGACAAAGCGCGCCTCGAAGCGCTGCAAAGTTCGATCTATTGCTCGGATCTCCGAAACTTTGGCAATTTTCTAAAGTAGAGCTGTACTTTCAGACAAAACGAAACACCCTTTTTTCTATTTCTTTGAAAAGAATAAAAGTATCCCTTTACTGCTGAATTATACGTAGCCCACGATTTTTTCAGCATATTCCTTCCGATGCTTTGAAATATTTTGAAAACAACGTAAAAAAATGTGTTCATTCTCGTCGACCTATCTGAAAAATGTTTAAAATAAACAGATTTTTCAGATTTTTGCGTTGGTGGCAGGGAAATGTGCTTTACTATAGTTATAGGTTGTACCCTTTACACGCAAATGTGGTTTTTACACAAATAGTTTTTTCGTTTTTTGTAACTAGCAGCTATCTGGCGCTAGTCTAGTTCTGTCACTAAGTTAGTGTCTGATTCTGATGAGAGGAACTCGAAATGCATCTCCATAACTAATTTAGTTATAGGTTTTGTACCATTTACGCGCAAATGTGGCTTTAAACAATTTTCTGCTTAGGGGAGAAAAATAGTTTACCTAAATTTTTCTCCACTGAGGAAAAATTTAGCATAGTTTTAAAAGCAGTTTTTTGGTAGTTCGTTAAGTTTTTCTGCAATTCCTAAACATTATTTAGGCCCATGTCATTTATAACAAGGTTAATATTTTTATTTATACTCTACGAGGGTGCCATTCTTCAAGATTACGTGGGAATTCATATCGAATTCTAAACATGAAAATCATTATCGCTTTTTCTTTTCAGGTTGGTCCAATTTTGATGAAATGTATGTTACTAACGAACGACAAGGCATTGAAATCAACTTTGAAAATAGTTTTACATTTTCTAAAAGATGAAGATGTCTTTTTCCGCGATCATCTCCAAACATTGGTGCCTCAATTGTTGAAGCTTTCAACTTATGAACAATCGATGGTGACTTTTGTCAAGTTATATTTGCGTATGTTACTTATGTTCTCTTTCTTTTCTAGCACGTACGTATTGACGCACTGGAGTGTTTGCTGTTTACCACGAAATATCCACCATTTTTGCTACTTCCGTATAAGCAGGAAGTGGTATTGGGATTGCAGACCTCGTTGGATGATCATAAACGTTTAGTTAGAACCGCTGCAGTTGCTGCTCGACTACAGTGGTTTTTAGTTGGTACCGATGGTGCTAGCACAGCCAATGAATAGTTTTTATCAAAACTAACTGATACTTAGGATTTCATTTGTTTTAGAGATAATATAACAACTTTGTTTCCAAATTTTATTTGATCACTCAAAGACAACTAAAAATAATTAAAGCATTCATTATTTAATTGCACACGGTCGGTGTGTTATGGCTTTTGGACGAATCAGTTTCCTTGATCACACTGGGCCCTCGCCATCAGAGCCACTTTCTGGGCCCGCTGAATTACTTCCGGGCAGCGCTTTTTGCGCACTAATCGGCAATCTTGGAAGAAACCTTCATTTCGAGGAAATCCGTGACTCTGATCACTAAATGTGACCAATCCGAGGCCCCAAATACGCCCACCTCGGAATTCACCTTCGTATTTCATGCCATCTGATCGCCAGAATATTCCATGCCCGTGAAACCATCCTTGCATGAATTCTCCTTCATATCTGCAGTTAAGTAAGATAAATCAATATTAAAACGCACCACAATATAGTAAAAACATTGTATAACAATTGAAATTTATACTAATTTTTGCAGTCTTTTTTGTCTTACATGGTAGCAAAATCAGAATATTCCCTGTGCTGTTTTATATATGAATGATCGTATAAGGTAATTTTGGGAGAGACTCCGTGTCGGGTGAGATGCCGCACTTTCTATATCTCGCATAGAGAGTCACTATACGGTAATATGATATTGTGAGTTTGTCTTTCGAAGAATTACAACACTGGAATGATTTTGTGGGTTCAATTACATAGCGGAGAACCGAAAATTTTCAGCAGGGTTGATGTACCAATAGTCGTACACTCAAAACTTTTGTTAAAAAATCGATGATTAGATCTATGGGCGATGTTAATACGTTAAACCAGCGATTCTCAACCTGGGGTTCGCGGACCCCTAGGGGGCTGTGAAGTCGTTGCTGGGGGTCCGCGAAGAAGAAAATCTTTTCCGGACGGATATTGAAACTTCAAGTTTATTTATCGTATCAGACTGAAAATAATATATTGACTGCAAATAAATCGATGTTAAGCCGTGGGGGTCCGCAACCGCCCAGGGTAAATTCGAAGGGGTCCGCGACCGCCCCGGATAATTTCGAAGAAGTCTGCGATGACCCAAGGTGATTTCGAAGGGGTCCGCGGAGCAAACAAGGTTGAGAACCGCTGCGTTAAACGAAAGCTTTCAATCTCTGTTCCATTGAAAAAATATAAAGATTGTTTATTAACCAATTTATGTCACGGTGTTCCTAAAACCGTTATTAACAAAAAAATGACCATAAATTTGTCATACGGCATTCGAAAGATACAGTATCCAAGCATCTTCTCAGTGAATTTCAAAATGATCCATCGAGGGATTCGAGAGAAATTGCAATTTGAAATTTTATGACACGTTTCGTAAGGCTACCAGCAAACACCCACGGGTTTGGTCCTATCTCTACAAACAAAAATTTTTTTGCCTACTTATTTAGTACATGTCATTCGAAAGATATAGCAATCAAGTATATTCCCTGCAAGTTTGAAAATATTTTTTATTGACGGAATCGAAATTTATAACGGTTTGGGTGTGGTATGCGGTCATAGATGGGTTTTATACCAGACTTCAAGCGTGAATCCATGTTTGTCCATTGACTATTTAGATCGTTTATACGTGCCGCGGTTTTTAAAGGAAAACCTGACCATTTAATTACATAAATATAATGTACAAAAGGTGTTATTTATATGGTGCACTGAAAAAATATGAAAATAGGGTTGTCTACCAAACGTTAAATATAACGTGTAAATTAAAAAAAAATGAATAAAAGTTGGAATGTTTACTTCAATAGGCCATATCTCAATGGTTTGTTGACCGATTCTAATTATTTTTTTCATTATTGAACAGGTAAACGTTTCATTGTTAATTTACATTAAGAAGAATATAAAACAGAGTCATCTACATCAATAAATAGGCGATATAGTTGATCTCAACTATATGTATTATCATTATTTAGTAAATATTTTTGTTTTAAAAATAGCTGCTTATCCATTTTAATATAGTAGTTGATTGCAATTGCTGTATAAACATCTGAATGTCAAATTCTCATGATAAGTTCAATTCGACAATAAAACTGACAATAGTTAGAGATATGAGCAGATGAACTTGTACTAATAACATCCCCTTTGACCAGTTTTAACATCTGTCAACCCAACCAGCCATTGTATAAAATTTCCAACAAAAACCGTACCGTAACATAAATTGATCTGAATCATATTTTTTAAATTTATGGTTTTATTTTTCCATCATTTGTAGTTTGCGTTCGTTGCATTCAACTAATGTATAGGTCATCATTTTGAATACAAAGATATTCACTAAATAGTGATAATACATATAATTGAGGATAATTCGGTTGTCTATTGTTTGAAGTAAGCAACTCTATTTTATATTCTTCTTAATGAAAATTAACGATGAAACGTCTACTTGTTTAATAATGAAAAAATAATTAGAATCGGCCAACAAACCATTGAAATATGGCCTTTTGAAGTAAACATTCCGACTTTTATCCATTTTTTTTAATTTACACGTTATATTTAACGTTTGGTAGACAACCCTATTTTCATATTTTTTTCAGTGTACCAAATAAATAACACCTTTTGTGCATTATATTTATGTAATTAAATGGTCAGGTTTTCCTTTAAAAACCGCGGCACGTATAAACGATCTAAATAGTCAATGGACAAACATGGATTCACGCTTGAAGTCTGGTATAAAACCCATCTATGACCGCATACCACATCCAAACCGTTATAAATTTCGATTCCGTCAATGAAGTATTTTCAAACTTGCAGGGGATATACTTGATTACTATATCTTTCGAATGCCATGTACTAAATAAGTAGACAAAAAAAAATTTTGTTTGTAGAGATAGGACCAAACCCGTGGGTGTTTGCTGGTAGCCTTATGAAACGTGTCATAAAACTTCAAATTGCAATTTCTCTCGAATCCCTCGATGGATCATTTTGAAATTCACTGAGAAGATGCCTGGATACTGTATCTTTTGAATGCCGTATGACAAATTTATGGTTATTTTTTTTGTTAATAACGGTTTTAGGAACACCGTGATGTATTTAAAACCGCTTATACCATTATAGGAACACATGTACCAATAGTGGTGCGATCGCTAATTTCGGTTCCTATTGTCGCAAATCCCATTTATTACTTATGAAACTTGTAACTATAGTCAAAAAGTCAAGTCAATTGAGCTAACACCTACCTAAATCCATGAACCAAGTTATTTGTATGAATATATTTAGATACATGTAAACATCTTTTTTTCTGTAAATCACTACCAGCTAGTGGGAGATAGGATGGTTAACACACACATGGGTTGGTTCATTTCGGACCATTTGCCGCATATACGATCTGACACGCGATCGCGAAAAACCGTTTGAGAGGAAAGCGTGCGCAGTCGTTCGAGCTTTCAGGAAAACAAGTTTTCGGAAATCGGTTGGCAGATTTCGACGATATAGCTCATAACCTATTTTTAGGTAAGTTGGGCCAGCTCTTACTTTTTATTGTATATTTACTACAAAGTTTTATATATCAAAGAGAACTTTTCATTTCACAATTTGAATTTAGTGAAAATCAAATAGGAATAACTTAGGCCAAAAAGGAATTCATTTCTATCGCAATAAATCGATACAAAATGGGTGGTCCGAATTGAGAAAGGGTTGGGGTAATTCGGACCGTTCATGAACTTTTGAGCAGAACCATTTATACACGATACGGTAAAAAATCGGAAAAAGTCGCCTTAGAAAAAAATGTGAGCGATTGATCAAGCTTTCAGAAAAAATATTTATTTGTGAATCGGTTGACACGTTCCAGCTCTATTGCTCATACACCCTTACTAGGAATTGGCCCAATTCCCCCTATCCTTGCTTTATGAGAAAGGCAAAAATGTATGTGTGGTCGCACTCTTAAACCTGTAACTCCGGAATCGGAAGTCGGATCAATTAAATTTCAATAGAAACTTATGGGAGCGTTACACCGTTCATTTTAAACTATGTTTGAGCTATTTGGTTCAGTCATCACTGAGAAAAGTGAGTGAGATTAGAAAATACATTCACACACACATACTTACACACACATACACACGCATACAGACATTTGCTGATCTCGACGAACCGGGTCGAATGGTATGACACACGGCCCTCTTGGCTTGACAAGTTTAGAGTGAAGGCATATCCTTTTTCTATATGAGAAAGGCAAAAACCTCCTTAATTGAAAAATTATCTCAAAAACTCAACTTTTTGAAGTAGAATACTTCTAACGTTTCAATATGTGGTCCCGTTTCAAAAATTTCAGTTGAGAAATTTTCCCAGGTTTGAATTGCGAATATCTTCCGTACTACTGATCGAAATCGCAATATTTTTGCACTATCTGATCGGAAATTCGTGCACCTATTTCGTATTAAATTTCGGAATTAGTGCGACTACTATAAATAAACCAAAATAGGGATTTTTAGAAAATCCTTCGAAAACAGCGATGAAAATGCGCAATTTGCAAGCACATCTCACGCAGAGCCGTCAAAAAGGAGCATGTAAGCGTTTCATTACATACGGGAATGTTATATATACAGGTCACGCGAGCTTGTTTTGTATCAGTGGGTGCTCGCTTACCACACGAGTAACATGCTCGTCCGGACGGTACAATGAGCGGTATCATGTTTGCGTTCCCTACCAAGCGTCATCGCAAGGTTCTTCGTGATAAAATCCAGGGAATCACCAAATTCGGCGTCTGGTTCGTCGTGGTGGTGTAAAATGCATCTCCGATTTAATCTACGAATGCTGATGGTGTGCAGGAAAATGTCATCCGAGATGCCGTGACCTACACTGAACATGCCAAGCGCAAAACCGCAATGAATGTCGTCTATACTCTGAAGCGGCAGGGACGCACTTTGTATGGATTTGGAAGTTGAAAAGGTAGAACTCACTTGTATCATTATAAAAAAGGCCCTTTTCAAGGCCACCAAAATCATTTCAAAGAATAAGTTTGCATTTTCTGTTTCATGGACTGTTTCTCCCTGGAGAACAATTTGGGTTAAACCCTAAATGATGATTTATTTCAGTACGCAAATTGCAAATATGGTCAGAAACAAACTGGAGTGAAGTGTAAAACATTTTTACTAGGCGCATTCAAAAAAGGTTTCAATTCTCAAACATTTTACCAAGGTGCCATTTACATTACTCTCTTTACCCTGAGTGTTCGATAATCTCCGTATTGGAAACACACCGCCCTGAGCAATTGTCACTTCGGAGAGCAGTTTATTCAATTCGTTGTTACGAATCACCAGCTGCTGAAGACGTGGGATAATTCGTCTTTTTGTTGTCACGGGCAGCATTTCCTTCCAATTTAAACACTTTAGCAGCAAAGTATTCCGTTCAACACAATTTGCTTGTGTATCCACCAACGAAGGGGAGGAGCTGCGAAGAATACATATTGAGGACAACACAAAAAAGGACGAGCTTACGTTGTGCTGTAATCAGGTATAAAAACTCAGCACACGGTTGCTCACGCTCAGTTCGTTTGCAGCATCGTAACTGAAACTGTACATATACATCTACAAGGTGCTGAAAGAGGTCCATCCAGATACCAGTCTCGTCGAGCATCATAAACAGATTTATTAGACATTTTCGAACGCATTGCAAACGAGGTCTCCCGCCCGACTCATTACAATATGCGCTTGACAATAACCTCCCGCGAAATTCAAGCCGCCGTCCGTTTGCTGCTGTCAGAAGAGTTGGCCAAGCCGTCTCAGATGACACCAAAGCTGTTACCAAAAACACCAGCTCCAAGTAAATTCCGAACATTGCCCAAACAAAAGGCCCTTTTCAGGGCCATCAATTTATCGACAAACAATCGAATTGAAATTTTGTTATTACAAGCATCCGAAAGTGGCTTGTCAAGAGCGTTGGATGGTAAGTGAGCCACTTCGTCGCTGTTGTGCTATCTTATGACAAGCGCCATTTAGCACATTTCGAGAAAAACGATTTTTAAAGTTTGAGATTGAATATCTTTAAACTTATTAATGGTATAAACAATCCAAAGAAGACAATTGATGCTTCTATCTATTCTGCTTTTATCTCTCAAATATTACGAAGATCGGTTGACTATATTGCGAGTTTTTACTATGAATGTAAACAAAAGTCGCACTCACACGTGTCATAGGCGTGTATTGATGACAAAATTTGTATGACGTGTCATAATCGTGCAAGGAAAATTTTCCATAGAAAAAAATCAATTTTTAACTTTTATTCATATTTTTGCGTTCATATGGTCTATAAGCAATCGGTGAAATAAATTTTTTAAGGAAATGAATCAGAGAATGTAGAAAAAAAATGTTATTTTTGATTACAGTGTTGCCAAATATGCTTTATTTCCAGTTTAAAAGTAGAACTGTGTTTTTCTCACAACTCGTGTAATTTTCTTTTGAAAATGTTTATGCCATTGTGTTCCTCAGACATTTGCACATATAAAAACATCTAAAACTTCAACATAACTTGAGCAAATCTTTAGATACAGTGATTTGAAGCATAAAACTCACAATTTCTCATCATGTTTCTCGCTATATCTAAGTCACCAAGTAGAATTTCAAAATTCTGAAAACGCCACTTTGTAGAGATTTTTCAAACAAGGAATGTGGAATATCTAACTCAGTTTACCCCAAAATGGCGTTTGTCATAAGATAGCACAACAGCGACGACTTGTGAACAA
Organism: Topomyia yanbarensis; assembly: GCF_030247195.1. Lineage (NCBI taxonomy): Eukaryota > Metazoa > Arthropoda > Insecta > Diptera > Culicidae > Topomyia > Topomyia yanbarensis. The sequence goes on along the minus strand of NC_080671.1, from coordinate 305,676,437 downwards.
TATCGTCGCTTTCAAGTAGAATGGCACAAAATAAAAAAGTTATTTGTGTGATTTGTAGACAGGTTAGTGTAATGATTCAATTTACAAAAATCGAACGTTTTCTAACGTTTCGAAATAGGTGCTCCGTTTCAAAATTTTCGGCCAGAATGTGGCCTGTTTTTCTAAAAGTGAAAATCTGCTGTTGTACTGAATGAAAACCTTCGATTTTTGCGCTGATTGGAAATAGTTTTGACTAGTTGTGTAGAATGTACAATTAGTGAAAATCACAGATTTTGTGAAAGCAGTGGTTGGTCCGTACAATTCGAGCCAGAGTAGTTTTCGTTGGAAGGTCCATCTTTGACAATAGAAATAGACTATTTTATTTTGAATTCAACTACAACTTCCTTGCAAGCATCACAGCTAAAAAACTTTTGGGAAAAACGCGCAAACCTAAATTTTCCACTATAATAAAAACTAGTGCCCCCGCCGCACAGCATCATCAAGATTGATAGTAATTCAAGCCGGGTGGAAAGGGGGAGGGAGGTTGTAAGGCAATGGAAAATTTCATTTATATCTTACTTTACAATTGGCTGGTCCTGAAAAGAACTTGTTGGTTTGTGGTTTATTTTGGGTCACAATTTAGGCCCGCTCGATTTCTGATAGCTGTGAATTATTCGCAGGGCGACAGTTTCTGTTCGGTAGCGATGAGGCTTCTTAACGCCAACCGTGACTGGGGCACTTTTACACGGCCTTCGTTGCCAACTGCTTGCGGGTAGCCTTTCCTCCGGTGGACTTACGAGCGGTTTGTTTGGTACAGGCCATGTAGCGAAAAATGCTGATCTGCTACTTCTCTGATGCTGGTAGTAGGACGACGGTCAAACGCTCGTTTTCGTGCCTTCATTTATAAAAGTTCAACAATATTTTCAAAGAATGTTGCAAATTGTCAACTTGATAATTCCAAAAATACTCCAAATAAACTATGAATGTGCAAAAGACGACAAAATTGCATAGAAATTGCTTATTCTAGAGCAGAATTTACCGGTCTAAAGTGTATTCTACTTCACTCCGGTTATGTCTCTGACATTACCCACCCATCTTTTTTTACGTAGAATGTGAATGCAAAGTTTGAAATAAATCCGTTAAGTAGTTTTTGAATGGCAGTTAACACCGCAAGTCGTGTGTTTTCCAGAGACGTTCTACAAAAAGCTTCATCACCGAGTCGCTTGCCGATATTTTTGCATGGAAAAATTACAGAATGTTATTGAAATACTGCAGTATAATATACAGAGGTTTCCATCAATTCGCTTCACCCAAATTTTTAAAAAAATCGCAAAAAAGTGCGCTGGAACCATTTCTTAAGGTGAAGAAATGACTACAATATTTAAAATTTTCAACTTTAAATCACGATCATAGTCTACACTATGTAGAAAAGCCGTCCGAATACAGAAGTATTTAAATCTTTTGTTTCATTTAAAAATTACAGGTTGAATTTTGCAAGGAGATTGAGTTTTGTTTCATGTAAAAATTTCAGTTTGAATTTTGCAAGGAGATTGAGTTGCCCGCGGCGAGTTGCTGCGCGAGATTGTTTATAAACCCGCCAGTTTATTTTTATTTTGGCAATCAAAAAATATTTTATTGTTGAGTAAATATATGTTTAAAAACACGCAAAAGATATTGTGTTTCTCTTGTTGTTTTCGTGCTCAAAAAAATCCAAAAAAACGCCTTTTTTGAGACACTGATGAGGAGCTCCCCTTGAGATAAATGTTAACGTAAAATTATCCAAGTATTATTTCGAATGAAGTTTTTTACATATAATCTGCCTGCTGTTTCTACAATCTCATTTATGTTTCATTGCTTTTTGTAAGGCAAAATAAAGATTATTATTATTTGACATTTTTTTTAATTTATCGCATGCAAAATTACTTACTTGGCGCCATCTGGAAAGCACTGAAAATAAATATTATTTAACATTATGAAAGGGTATTTACAGAAAAATGGTTTCATACAAAACTAGCTGGTATTAAAAAAATTAAACTTCGCAGATTATCCTTACCATCACTCCCAACCCAGAACACACCCCGTTGCTAAAAGCTCCATCGTAGCGGGTGCCATCCGAGAACATCATCGATCCCATGCCATGCTTTTGACCACGCTGATTCCAGTCCCCAATGTAGCGTGTCCCGTCATCATATCTATAGCCACCACATTTCACTACACCACTCTGAATTCCTTCCATCATCGTTGACTAGTTAAATGTTCTATGCTAGTTAAATGTTTCCGATAGTCTCCCATGCGATTTAAATAACGTTCTCAGTTGAATAGCACTACGCTTTGCCTATGTGTTGATTTATCCACACTATTGATTTGGGAACAGAAAATATTTAACTTTGCAGTTTTATAGGGTTTCTAGAAAAGAGAAAAAGTATTAATTAGATTAAATGGGTCCATTATGCTGCGTCGATTGTTTAATTAGATTAGTTATTCATTGATCAGTAACATAGAATAGCAACATTTAAAGTGGTTACATACTAGACTGGTTAAATTTTTGACTTTTAGCTCCACCAGGCTCTACTGATTCCTTTCATGGCCATTAGTAATTGTGTAAAATTTAAGTAAAATTTTGGTAACGATCGGTTGTGTCTACGGACCCTCCAAAAATTTCAAAGTTTATATGGAAATTAGTATGGAAAATCGGTTAAAATTGAAAATAAATTCTTAAAAAATCACCTCATCAATCAATTCATGAGAACACTATATATTTCTAAAGGTATTCTTCTACTGAACACATTCGTGGAACATTGTAAGTTTGTGAAAATTCGTTGAAAAAAGTTACTAACTAAAGAAGCAGCATGGCTTCAAAACAAGTGGATTTTATTATTAATCATAGCAACCCTGTTTGAATAGCTCCATCGTAATACAAGTGTAAACTAGGTTTTCCTCCCACCGCTCCCGTATGGCAGATTTGGATTTTTGCAGGGTCCGTAGACACAACCGATCGGTACCAAAATTTGCACAATTACTAAGGGCCATAAAAGGAATCAGTAGAGCCTGGTGGAGCTAAAAGTCAAAAATTGAACCAGTCCATTACATACCCTTCTGCGAGAAAAATTTGTAGAAAGTATGAATTTAGGTAAAGAACATACAGGTACTAATTTGATTACATAAAAGGTATAGTATTTTGATAGTACCTACATTGTTCAGCGAAAAAAGCAAGCATTAGCTGAAAAATATATTGATAATTGGCGGCGTTGTGGCTTTTTCTCCGATTTTTTTTATTTACGGTGACCACGATAGAAGTTCAGCAGATCAACTAAAATCCCAAAACATAAAAAATTACATAAGTATGAGAATATTTCTCATACCTTAATGATTAGTTGAATAAATTATATTTTCTTCCTGAACACGGGAAAGGTTTTTTCCAAAAAGAAAAACGATGTTTTACGCTCTAAGAATTAAAAAATATCTTTGAAACATAAATTTTATGCATAAAAAAGAATGGTTAAAGTACGAAAAAAGGAAATACCATCACTTAAAAAATGAAGAAAATCGGTTGACTAGTTTTTAGACAATCGCTATCACGGAAAAGCCAATTTTGAAAAAAAAAAAACATTTCGAGATAATCGAATTTAAAATTTCAAGTTACCACTGCTCTTAGTAGACGAAGCGCTATAACTTTCGATCTGTTACCTGGATCTCTATGAAAATTTGGGAAAAGGAATTGTACTTGCAAATATTCTTTTTTTAATTTTTTTTTTGAAAATTAGGCTAACCCCTTAAACGGAATACTTTCTTATATGTACTTTGGGGCCATCCATATACCACGTGAACAATTTAGGAGTACCAAGCCACGAGAAAGTCCACGCTTGTCCATAGGGACAGGGGGTGGGGATATATGAAATGTCCACGTGGATTTTTTTATTACATTATTATAACAATTTAATTAGAAAGTCAAGGTTGTATAGATAATAATCTTTCATAACGTAGCACTAGTAAGCATTTTAAGTTGTGCACTTTTAACTTGTTTAATTTAGACTGTCTAACGTTCTACAAATTTCGTGTCTTCGGCAAACGATATTCAATTAGCTAGAGATAACTGGGTAGGGAAAGTTATGAAAATTCGAGCCATAGTACTCAAGTGAAAGCAAGGATGTGAAGTATACAGATCGGAAAACTAGAAGTGGCAGGGTCATTAGAACAGGATTATTATCTTACGGGCTTAACTTTTGTCTTCTGCTGATGAGGGTCGAGCTTAGGCAGCATAACTACGAATCACGAATTGTTCGTTAAATCATGACCATTAGGATTTGTTTGGACTATTTAAGTACTTTGATTTTGAACTGTATTTTGTGGAGAGTGTATATATGTGAAATCATACATTTTGGAGCACGAATTATTTAGTGAAGCACGCGTCTTTAGCGAATAAGAATAGAAAAACAATATGTTAGTGTACATGTAGCATAATTAATTATGACATCGAATGGTCAATTAAGTCTGACTATGTCACTACATGATGCTTGTGTGTTTGTAAAAATAATCTTAAAGCTATTTTTTTCACAGAAAATTCAGTGAACCAAACATTGAATTAATATTACGTGAATTTGTCGGAATAACTTGACAGTGTAGTGAAAAAGAGCTGATATCAATTTTTCTCAAGTTGATTATAAATGGATAAATCTGAATTGTTTTTTCCGTGGAGTATTTATATTTTATTTTCCTCAAAATATACTACATCAGCATTGATCACTACCTTACGCACCTATGGCATACGATTGATGTACTTTTAAAGAGTTTCCTCGTTTATATTCCTCGGAATAATTCTGCGGAAAATGTTTATGGGTAAGTGGTCGATTTTTATTTACTTTTCTATCCAATTTGTTTCAACGAAGCTCGATTTCGGAGTAGCATCGAGTGATTATTTCACATGTGCACTGGCGCCTCGTGCTTATAGAGTTTTGAATTAAACAAATCATCATGCACAAGGAATTTGTTTTTATAAATTTATCCGAAGCATCATTCTGTTAGGTGCTAAGGATCCTTCGATTGAAAAAATTGAAATTGAAAGACCCATATACATTAGCGCCATGTGGAAACAACATACCCAACTAAAACGACTATCGTTCATACGATCATTTCCTTTGGAACAACTTTGTAGAAGACACGAACTATCTAGGCTGTTAGGGAAACGAGATAAAAAATTTAAAAGGCACAACTTTACATGCATGCTAGTGCCACATAGTAACAGAGTTCTGATCCAAACCGGTCACCTGCCGAAATCCCTTGACCTTTATAATAACTTTACTGAAGAGAGTAACTCTGCAGATAAGCAAAATCTCGAGATACAGCATCCTGAATTTACCCTTTTAAGGTGATGCTAAACTTTTCGAGGTGTTGAAATAATCAGTAAGGGTATTGTAATACTTGTTGAATCGATTCCAAACATTTGACAGGTAGTGTATGAACTATATCCATAGTAAAACCTTCGTTTTCATGCAAAAAAACTTAAAAAAGGGGAAGTTAGTTCAGTTCTACCAATAACACGAAATTTTGAAATTTCATGAACGCGGTTTTTATTCTCTGCGATTTTTTTAATTTACGTCGTTTCATTCACATGGCATATACCTCCGCGTAAAAAGAATCTGAGTGTAGTACCATTACGCTAGAATGCGTGTGTAAGGAAGTCATATCCAGGAAAAACTACACCACACTGGGAACTCGTTCTTGTCCTTCTCGTAAGTGTCAAAATACTTTTCCAACAGGCATTTAAAAGTATATTAAACGCTTTGTAGATTGCTGCAGATTGTGTTTGTAGCTTCCGCCAATGGTTTATTTGCTTAATTAACGTGCCTAGTAAACTAGTTTTGTTTTTTCATCTAATCGATTCCACTCTCACTTTTATTGCAATTAAGCCGGTAATTCAAGTTTATGCAATGTTACACTACACAATTTCACGCAGTTTTCGATCGCAACGTACAGTATGACTTAATCTATTTAGTTGGGGAAATGAAGAAATGCACATGATAATTGGCTAATGCTTACAGAGACGGGATACGCGTACTGCTCGCAGACCCGCTAACGACCACGACGCACGGTACTGTGCACGTTGCACGACGTCTCAATCGAGAGTGACGCGTACTGTCCGAGGCTCAAGTAAAATTGTGTGTATTTTCTTTTCTGCATTACATACCCAGACCGGACAACTCAGTACCCGCAGCATGTTGTGATGCCCAATGTGGAGTAAACGTAACCACATAGGTACCTAGGAACAGAAGTAACGAAAACATAAAAGTAGTAGCAGCAGTGGTGATAATTTCTTTGCATAGTTAGGGGAAGATGGGGTAAAACGCACCACCGTCATGCTAAACCGACACTGTCCATATTGACAAGTGCAACCCGAGGCCTAAACAAATAACAATAACTTACTCTTCTCATGTAATTAGGTTTTCAATTCATATAAGTGCTGTATGTATTACATTGTACTACAGCATTCCTGTGCTACTACCGTTAATCGTTAATCGTTAGTGTTGATGAAAATCGGATTTTTTTTTGGAAAATGCTGAAATGTAATGAGTTTGATAAATTATTGAAAATTCAGAAACATAAGTAGTCCAACAGATGTCGTTCGAGGCTGCAAACAAGAGAACCTCTATAGATTATTTCAAACCTCTATAGATTATTTTCAAACCTCTATAGATTATTTTCTTGCATAATATGTCAATAATGTCAAAGAATGCGATCCTTTTAAAGTGGGATAAATGTTCGAAAAAAAATTCAACGTTCAAGATTACCTAATTTAAAAATCCTTAGCTTTGAAGGTTTGACACGTGCGAGAAGTTTTCCAACATAAAATAGCGCATACTTTGATATAAACATTTTAGTGATTAATTCGCATAGAGGTAATTATGGAGAAGTAACTCTTCAAAAATAGCAAGAGACTTGGCGCCTTCAGTAAAGTTATTGATAATGTCATTTTAAACAATTTAGTTGAAAATATGAAGGCCACATGAATGCAGCATATCGAGATATAAAACAACATGCTATATTTCTACTTATTTTAAGCTTAAAACTATTTTTCTGAACTTAGAAGAAAATTGTTTAAAACCATCATTGCGGATTGAGAAGACAAATCCTATAACTAAATTAGTTATGGAATTTGCGTTTCGACAGATTTCTCATCAAAATCCGACACTAGCTTAGTGACAGGACTAAGCTAGCGCCGAATTGATGCTATCTCCAAAAAAACGGAAACACTCTTTGTGTTTCTGGGCAAACCCCTAGTCCTTTTAATATTTGAGAATTTTATTAAAAGTTAACTTACTTAAATATATCCTTTTTGTAAGCTTTAAATTTTAATGTTTATAAACCGCAGAAGAGATTTTTCAAATACAGTAATGTCAGAATAACTTGTTGAAAAGATTTTCTACCAATATTTCGATACTCTGAATATATTTGATATTCATGTCTTTAACAAAGTTGTTTGAAATAGCATTTTCGAAAACTATGCTGGAGACATTAAATCTCGACCTAAATTTGCTTGAAGAGTAAATTCTCTTTAACTACTTCTAGGAGGATTAACCACCAAAATTATTTTATTAGAAATGGGCAGTTTGCAGCTCTTCAATGTAACTTTTATCCCCCACCCCCACCTTCCTGGCTACGCCACTGCTCCCTTGTTATGTTGTATATTACCCCGCACGGGTGCGTTTTGCCCCGCCTGCATTATAAAAAAAATAAAGTGAACAATTGAAGTTTTTAATGCTCTTGCATGTTTTGTAAAGCTTTGTGATTGCTATTACAGAGGAAATTATGGTTAAATAATATCATCAATTTAATTATTCCAATTAATTTTCTATAGCTAACCTATGATAATATTTCCCTAGGGGATGCGTTTTACCCCCATCTTCCCCTACCTATTGATTTTGAATTACATATTTGGAACGTTGGCTATCAGGTTCGCACTTAGCTATAGTTTCCAAACTACCATAAATTGATCCTTGTTTACTTCTATGCGTGGGTGTTATGCAATTTGTTTATTCGCATTTCATCCGGGTATGGTTATTATTGACTAATTATGATAACTTACCCATTGTGATTACATTCATACGAACGTCTGACACACATAGCTTTCAACTTCATCCTTAAGAATAAAATTAGTTGTCATTTGAACCAAGAAGAATAAGTTTTAGTATATTCATGTCATTTTGGGTGCCGTACACTAATCACGAATGTTTTCAACATATGCTACACAATTTTATCTGAGGGCAAGGATTCCTTTTAATATTTCATAACAGGTATGAAGAACAATAGTAAAAAAAATCTTTTCAAAGGTAAAGGAAGTTATAAGAGGTAAATCGGAATCTTGTAAAATTGGATTTATAATACTAGTTCTGAAGCACACACAATTTTTTTTTTCAAATGATTTTGTCCCAAGATGGCGGTTGTGTGTGCTGTCAAAAGGTTCAGCAAATTCCTCTTGTCTAAGGTGTCTGCTCTGTATCCTTTTCCAAGTGCTCCAGTGGTTCGTTGCTTTCTTAACGGCTTACAATACGACCAGATTTCGACTGACCGGAAGTTCCACAAGTCCAGCGATAGATTCCAACTATTGCTCTCCAATGTTCCTCTCTGGAGCCACCATGAAACGACGAGGACAATTCCCAACACTTTGCTTACCGGAACGAGGCCGTGGTTGAACAATACTCTTATTTGAACACTTTATACCTTTCCTAATGTTGTTTCCTTGGGCTGGTGCTGCTTCCGAGTTGGGCTTTTATTTCTAGTGAGGACGTCTAGAGTTTAAAACTTTGAAACTTAATTTATTTTAAACGTTATGTTAAAGCTACATGTTGCCCGCGCGATTCATATATCGCTACGGGAAAATTTATCCCTTTTAAACCAAACGTTTTCCCTATTCTCCTATTTTACGACTTAAATTTCCTGTGGCCTTAGAAGGGCGAATTTCCTATTTATTTACTAATATATTTGGCCCTGCCTCTTCAAGACTGACATATTTAACCATAATACAGATTATTGTTATTCCTAGTCCAGTCCCGTAAAGGCTCACAAGTATGCGGTTACATTTGTACCGCTTTCTAAGATTTTATTACTATCCTAACCGCAGAGAAAGTCAGAAGGAAAACTAAAGCTAGATAATCGGACTGCGTATGGCACGCTTTGATAAATTAGGCGCGGGAGGTCGGTAAATAGGCAGAGTAATCCTTTCGCGCTGTTCTTTTCATTCCATTTTCGGGAATTTAAGATCAACATCAACCTACCCTACGCGATGCATTTCTTACACAAGGCTGGCAATGAATAACAATCTCGTTTGCGCGACAACAGCGGTTGTGTAGCATTTTCTCGTAGATACCTCTTTTTGGAAAGGGTTCACGGCCGAAACTTATCTCCCGTTATTTTTAACCTAGAGCTTACAACTAAAGTTAGATTTTTTTCGATATGTTAATTTTTCGCTTTTTAGTAAAAAACGCTAAAAATATTAACAAAATCGACACAAAATTGTTGGTTTAAAAAACTAACCATTAAAAAATAAAATCTCACGTACATCGCTGGAGAAATCAGTTCTGAATATACTTTCAAGTCGATAGAAAATCATTTGTTCGAGCTACGTTTCCAGCGATTTCCAAAAATGCGGTTCCAGAAAAAAGAAGTTAAAGTTTTCAGTGCACTCGGGGTTTACATAAGAGACGTTGCGGCAGTACTGAAAATTAGAACATTTAGCAAATAATTGTCGCCTGCGGTTTTTTTTATATCATTTTCAATACCCTAAAGTACATCTTGGATCAATAAAAGAAATTTCGATTTTTTATAAATGCTACGGTGGTATAACCCCCGATTGGACGGCAGTAGGGTGGATCGTTCACCCTTTTGAACGATATCTACTTTATTGTCGTGGTAGCACTGTATCGTATCTTGACTATAATAGCAGCATCCTAAATCTAGTCAGAGCTTCTATGAATATTCGTGGGCCTCAATCAAAGGTAGTACCGTGATATGCCCTAATACCGTGAGATTAACAACGTTTCAAGTGAAAAGTGAGTTTAAAAATTCAAATTTTCGATAAATGGCTATGACTATCGCGTTAGCTTACTTCACATCAAATGTATTCGATACGAAAATAAAAGTTATACTGCTCTATTGGATGATTCCGAATACTGCGCAAAATAATTCCTAATACCATATACCATAAAATGATCTAAATACTGGTGTAAATAATGGAATTTCAGTAAAAAATTACAGCATTTATTGCAGAATTGATTTCTTATCATACTTTTTCTTAAGCTTTAGGCGCTTAGATTTCCGCTGAGCCTTTTTGTCAGCTTGGAGTTTTCCTTTCCTTCAATTCAGTCATTTTAATGGTCTCGATAACCTAACAATTCTTACCCGTGAGTATTAATTAAATGCAATATAGCCTTGAATTTACTGAAAAATAGAAGAAAAAGCACTTTGAAATTTTCACGCACTTTCAACCATTTTGCTAAACGGAGGGCTACGTTTGACCGAGGACCAAACTATCCAAATAGTTATACACCGACGTTATGTATAAAGCAATGAAACTTTTAAAATCATAATTCGAAGTGGTCCCAGAATTATAAGTACTAGGCGTTGCATGGAATTAGAGTAGGTCTCCGTAAACGGCTCTCCAGGTATTCTTGTGGTCTCGAGTTCATCGTTTTGTAGGTGATGAAGGGTGCGGTATTCAGTCAGTAGTTGCGAATTTTTACCTTTTCGTGGTTTGCGAAAACAAATTTGAAATGGTTGGGGACGTTATTCTGAGCTATGGCCAGATAAAACATTTATGAGGGGAACCTACCTGTCTAACATTTAGATGTTGTTCTGTACGGTAGCTTGTTCACAGACGGTACTACGGCTGGCAACGGATTTTTGGCGATCTCCGGTCCTAAGTTCCACGATGACGTTTGTTTTGAATCTTCCGGGCTACACATTTTCGATCTTGGGACTCCTTACGAAACGGCGTATTTCAACTTTTTCGTGATATTTTGAATTGACTACGTCTACGTTTCGACCTGGGAGTGTCGGATACATTTTCTTTTCTCGTCCTCCATCTAGCACTTTTTTTTTCAACAAATAGTCAATGCATAAATCTCACTCGCTCTATCAGCTATGTAATAATTTTGGATTCTAGATGGACTAGATTTTTGGATTGGCACGAAACGTAACGGATGAGTAGAAGTCAAAAATAACTGAAATAATAAAATTGCATAATTAAACTTCAATAGAGTTAGGGACCGTTCATATACCACGTGGACAAAAAACCTTCGTTTTAAACCCCCTCCTTCCCCTCCGTGGACAAGCGTGGACAATTTCTGTACACCTACCCTCCCTCCCTATGATGTCCACGTGGACTTTCCATTTTTTTCTCGCGTAGTTTCATAAAAATGGGTTTTCAGAGAATATGCCTATATAGCTATGTGTTAGACTGCCTATAATAGCAAGTCAGTCCCATGTGGGTATGGAATCCCATCGAACATGGGACTGACCTGCTATTATGGACAGTAGGTTACTATGGCGAAGAATGCCCTTTCTTTTGGTATTGTGCTTTTGCTGATTAATCCCCCTATGAGTGAGATATTTTCACAAATTTTCTTGGAAGTGATTATATCGAAATTATGTTTTCAGCAAATTTGTAGCTCTTACTTTTGCGAATAACTTTACTGAAGGCTTATCAAATATCTATTTTGAATACTTTAAAAGTTATGGCTTGTTGTTTGTGGATTACTCTTTGTCGCCTATTTATTGTTCAATAATCCATTTAAATAAGCCAAACATTATTACGATAAAACGAATTTTGTATTTCATTTTTCTATCTACAATCGCTAGAAATAATCACCAAACACTTCCAAGTTGTCTGGAAGAAACTTGATAATTTATCTGAGACTGATTTAATTCAATATTACAATAACAATTACCTGATCCGTACATTGATAACCTGTTGTTGTAAACATCATGAGGACTTTTGATAAATTGTCGGAATGGGGTCCTGATATGTAACTGATCTATTGGTCTTGAATTCACAGTTGTCTAATAGCATCAATATCAAATTCCTGCCTGAAAACATTCCAATAGAAAATTCCAGAGTTCTGTAATCAATCATAATCCTCAGATTTCTTTTCAAATTGAGCTCGCTGTCGTAGAGATGTACTGTAATAAGGGTCTTTATTTAATAGAAAGCGAAGTTAAAATTGATTTAATGCTCACCAAAAAAATGCATAACTTTCAACATTTGCTAAAAATGTTCTCATTCACTCTAAAATTCGTCAATCTAATCCCGACCGGGAAGGCCGAGTAGCATATGCCAATCGACTCAGTTCGTCGAGATCGGAAAATGTTTGTGTGTGTATGTGGGAAAAATGTGACCTCTGTTAATCAGAGATGGCTGGATCGATTTGTACAAAGTTAGTCTCAAATGAAAGGTACAACCTTCCCATCGGCTGCAATTGAAACATTTTCAAAATCAAATTTGTATTTTTGATGCCAAATTACTTTATAATGCATGAAACATTGAGATTTGATGTAAACTCCAAAAAAATAATGTTTGACAAAATTGATTTTTTTGGACTTTGGTACATTTTTGCCTTTCTCATATAGAAAGGTTATGCAATCACTCTAAAAATCGTCAATCATACCGGCCCGGAGAGAGTATGCAGTGAGGGGTTGCTACTTTAAAATTAAAACTAGTTGAAAATTTCTTAACAAGTTGAAAATTTTCGGCAGGACCCGGACCTCCCGGATCTTTCTCCATATCTCCATCCGCCGCTGGTTTCAAGCGATGTTTCAGTATCACATAGTATCTCAAGATCGTGGCTGTCGATCCATTTTACGTATGTGCAAATCGTACTGAACATGTAATATTCATTTCCACCTTTGTATTGAACATAACCAGCCATGGAATCGTAGTCTGGACAAATGAGAAAAGCACAATTGCACCACTAGGTGGATTAAAACAGGTTTTTATTTTGGGAATGCGTCGAGTTGAGACGAAAACGTAATATGATTAATAACGAGGATAACTTTTTCCGAATGTAGAGAGAAATTTATGAAAAATGACGATTTCCATTCGACTCTAGCAGGTCCTGATCGATTTTGATGAGAATTTGATTTTTGTTGTATGACCAATTATATGTATAGGTCAAATGTTCAAAAACGTAATTTAAGGTCAAGATAACATCATTTTGAAACCGCCAATTTCGGAGGTTTAGTATCTTCGATGAGTTTTACAAACGTTAAACAGTGCATCATTTGATAAAATAATTTTGACGGTATATCGTCCAAGAAGTATTTATGGTGAATTTTCTCAGGTTAATATTCATGACTACAATAAAGTCTCAACAAATTCGCTAAAGACACGAACTCTGTTACTATTTTCTGAAAAATTAATTCTGCGTAATTTTAAAACTTCAATAATTACGGTTTCGTAAGTAATTATGCCGTTTGGACAGTAAGATCGATTTTCACCAAACCCCCACCAATTGTAAAATTGGTATTGTAAAAAAAACGTAAGGGCAATAGTTCAATGCTGATAGGTGGGACCGAATAAGTAAACAATCGCCAAAGGGGCGATACTATCATTTTGTCAATTTCCACAGCAAACACAAATTTTATTTTAGTAATTTCAAATACTTCATGATGTTTTGGGTTTCGATCACTGAATCATGCAATCTAGGATGTAAAAAACACAATAGTTCTTAAATAGGAAATTAAACCAAGACTGTTGATTTTCTTTGAATGGTGTCACTGCTAGTATCGCCCTTTTCAAAAAAAGTGTTGATTTCTTAGTTCTCAGTCGCGTTGGAAATTTGAGTAAAGTATAAACTTCAAATCGATTTAAAAAAAATCGATTTTTTTGGCTCGGTACAATATACATATCCCCTTTAGGAAAATTCAGTTTTCCCACCACAATGCATTTATTGAGGAATTTAGATATTTTATTAGCAGAGCATTAGCAATAATTCGTTTGTATGTCTATTTTATGGGCCATTTTTTCGCTTTCCCATTCATTTGGTTTGAGATTTCTAGCACTGATGTTGTCCTATGGGGCCGTACACTAATTACGTAAGGCTTTTTAAGAGCTTTTCAACCTCCCCCTCCCCCCCAGATAAGAGTTTGTAAGATTTTGGTGAACTCCCCCTCCCCCTACATAAGATCTTATCATGATTATCGTAATTAAAAAATCTAATTGTTAATTCATCAAATAATAAGATAGCGAAAACGATATGTATAGAATTATTACAAGAAAACTCATGACAAAATTTAACTGTAATCATCTGCAGAATTTTGATTGCATGCCAATCTCGCCCAGTGGAAAGAGTAACTGTTGTCAGATATTCAGTAACTCCAATTTGGTCCACATGATCTGCTTTGCTATATTCCACTTTTTTTGTTGGAGACGAACCACTGCGACCAGTATTTAGATCTATGTGCTATGTTTCACTTCCTTTGAATCTATTTTCTTGTGATGTAGAATTTAAAAGAGATTATAGCCTCTTCTGGCATGAATTTATTCTGAGTTCCAGCTGTGACGCTTATCGTACGCATAGCTCCGAGTTAACCATCTTCGAATTTTCTTGAATTAAAATACAGTTCACACTCTGGAAATACTCGACATTCAAGATCTTTGACAATCGCATGTTAGAACATTTTCCAAATACCTTGCGGGTTTGAATCGAACGTTTGAAAAAGACAAAGTCGGTCTAACAACACGAAGGGTATCAACACTTCTTAACTTGTAAGGCATATTGTGACTCCAGTTCCCGAACAGAAAAATGTACAACCAAGAGCTAAAAAATTACTCATATTGTTTGATATACAACGATTTTATGGTACAAATGAAAATAGTTCCCTTTTCTTATTAAAAAGAATATTTTCCCTATGGATTTAATTTTTTAAACTTGTTTTATAATATTACGTAAGAAAGGACAAACTCTCCCTCCCCCTCAGATAAGAATTTGTAAGATATTTTGAAACTCCCCCTCCCCCCATATGCCCTTACGTAATTAATGTATGGCCCCTATGCTGATTTGAGCGATTCTCTGAGTCCTGCCACTATCCCATGTAGTATGTGTTATCAAAACATCGCGAAGCATCAAGTTCTAAATGTTCTCAAACGATATAATATCCGAAGAGAGTGATAAGAGTTATAAGAAATGTCTCATCACACTGTTAGGTGGATTAAAACCGTTTTTTTAAATAAAAATGGAAGGGCCTAGCTAAAACGGTTGAACGAAGGAATCGTTGTCAAGAAAACGCGTTTGAAATTTTAATACGGGACTTGGTATAAACAGCTGATACTTTATCAGTTGTTCAAATTTTTTTTTGAGCGGGTTTAAATGCTATTTTTTTAAATATGCGCATCAGAAAAATATTACTTCTTCCCAGAAAAAAACTATTCCTCCTTAAAGTTTTTATTACCGTCAAACGGGGTAACTTGCAACACTTTTCAACTTCAATGCGGTATAACTAAAATTCTGAAACTTTAGAATAATATTCTACATTACCTACTGTCAGAATGGACAAAAACGTTTTGATACTTGATGGCTGGCTGTATAAATTCTCATTTTTTGGTTATCACCCGTCAATTGTACAGTAAGTAGTAATATGATCTAATAAAGCTTATTTTGTATCAAGAAGACCCATCCAACTAGTAATAAGGAACGATACTACGATTGTTAAACATTATGGGTCAATTGAACCGAACGTTTGCGATATCTAAAATATCTCATAGTCAAGCAAACATAAAACTTTAAGTGCAGCAGCGAATGATAATGATACTGCGATATTTGCTGACCTACTTTGAAAAACACAAGAGATGAAGTAATAGATAGGCAATTCACGGTTACGAAAAGGAAAATAGATAAATATAAAACATTGATTACATAACACATACCATTAAGGGGAGAGCTACCTTTGGAGGCCGAATAAGAAGTATACTTTGTCACCAGCTTTGTCATTTATTTTTGGGAAAATGAAGTGCACATGTAATTTGTATATTATATATTTAGGGAAATGTTTATAGCTGAACAATTAAAGTTTCAGTGGATATTGTCTCGTCGCTGGCATCAATTAAATTAAAAATCAAACATTTATTTACTCGAGAGAGAAAATTTTTGTCGTAAATGAAGTACGACTTTTGCGAAATTCGTACAATAACCATAAAAATTTAATTTTAAAATGAGTTTTTCATGAAAACAATTCATTTTTTTAAATGGTCTCCAAATGATATTTTCCGTTATTATGCTAGTCTTTCTAGAGTAGTCTTGTATGCCCTTTATACTAAATATTGGATGAAAATCAGTTAACTAGCTTTTTCGAATTCACTTTCACCATTTTGAAAAACATGGTTTGTAAAGTTTGTCAAACCACGCGTGCGCGTAACTGAGGTCGTCGACGCACCAAAATTTCGACAATTGGCTTTTGACATCTGTGGAATAATATTTTGAGAGCAACTATTGATTAAGACGAGAGAAAATTTGAATTTCTGTAACGTCTAAGGCAGTACCCCCTTAATCTGAAACGCAATCTAAACACATAATCCAAATCAATGACCCACGGAGAGGTACCCGTGGTGCAGTGCCATTGATATGTGTGTCCGAGAAAGAAAACAGAAAAACTGGGATAAACGGAAGGTAAGAGAAATGAAAAAGCTCATTATTAAATGGTTTATGTGGTGCAAAGTGCTTTAGATTTTGGTCAACAATCGAACACTGTATGGAGCTAATAGTTTACAGCCAAGCTATTCCTCGCATGCTATTTAATATTTCTCCCACGCTGGAGAACTGCACAGGCAGAATAAAATATTTACAGTTTTTTTTTTGGAATGTGTAATGCTATTGACGAATTTCGCGCCAACTCGAACAAATGTTGGCAGCACCCTCTCAGATTTTAATGCAACTTTCTGTACATAAAGACTTTGTCACAAAAAGCCACTTTGCATACTTTGTTTTTCTAAAAATGATCTAGACTGTATTTTGAAAAGGGCCAAACTTTTTTTACCACTTATTTGAAAAAAAACTTTTCCTTGTCCAAACTGATTTTTTGAGCGTATTTTTATCGATAATTTAACCAATGAAAGTCATAATCATCTCAGAATCCATTTTCCCAGCTGCTAGTTGCATTATACATGCAAAAAGTATCAGTAACGAATTTGGTATATATTCATAACCAACTTGAATTAACTGGAAGACTGGAAGCCTGGAAGACTGGAAGCCTGGAAGATTGGAAGCCTGGAAGACTGGAAGACTTGAAGACTGCAGTTCATTTGTTCCTCTCAAAACTGATAAATTTATAAAATTTATTTTATGTCTGATGGAGCAGCAGCACAATACAAAAATAAGAATAACTTCGCCAGCTTGTGTAGATCCCAGTCAAAGTATGAGTGAAGCGCAGAATGGCATTTTGTTGCCGCATCCCATGGAAAAGGACCCTGTGATGTTATTGATGGCACTCTCAAGCGAATGGCAAAAAGAGCCAGTCTTGCTCGCGACTATGGAAATACCATAACAACTCCCCGAGAGTTATATAACTGGGCAGTTGAACAAACTGATAAAAATATCACTAAATTAATTTTCTGCTACATTAGGGTTACCAAATGGACTGAGAGCAAATTAAGGACATTCCTGCCAAATCTATTCGGAATTTGAGCCTGAATCATTTGTCACTTGAGCCAGAATTCTGAAAAAGTCGGGATTCTGGCTTATTTTCCAGCAGTTGGTCTGGGACGTTGAATCTTGATCGAGAGAAATTTAAATGGTGTAGTGCCAATATTGAACGAAGATAACCACTTTGGCCAAACCTCATATCGAGCTATCCAACAAATTTTGGTTACTTCTGAGTAAAAGAACTTTTGGTTGGAATGAGTCACAGAGAGTATTCATTAACAAAAACAATCGCTGGAAGTATTTGAAATTGACAATTGAAATTGATTCTCTTGGAATAAAGTTGATCTGAATAATTTAATACAGGGTGATTCATCATGACGTTTTTTTGATCTCGCAAAAATTTGAAAAATGGAGTAAATCGCGAAATATTTATTTGTCAATCGAAAGAACATGTTTTGCCATTTATTTGAACTCCTTAAATAAAAAGTTTGAAAACAATTTCTTTTAAATATTGACCATGTTGGCGCTTGAGGTAATCCATTCGACTGGTCCAATTTTTGATGACGAATCTCAAGTGGTATCTGGCTAATTAGTCGAGTAATGTTGGTTTCTGATGCTTGGGAATGTCACCGCCGCTATGTTTTCTTCAATGCGTGTTAATGTGGTCGATTTGTTCGCTAATCATCCAATAACGAGAATTGCAACTTTTACTCCTTGATTGTATGGCGAATAGTGGAGTCAGTTGGCCGATTATGTCGACCATATTATGGTCGGAGTGCACGAAACACATTTCTCACAGATCGCTGATTTTCGAAATATAGTTGAATAATTTGAAAATGGTGTGCATACTGTGGTGACAACTTTGCGAATTTTGCGTTGCGTGCAATGTATTTTGCGTTGCGTGTAAGACGTCAAAACCCTACAAAAAACAGCCCTACATTCAACAAAACATCGAACAAAGTGGATCAGCGTAGGACGATTGTTAAGTAATCATTTCTGCGAGGGAGTGCAAAGTTGATGCAAAAACCGAAATTAAATGCATTTTTTCTAAGTTGATGCAAATTTGTTATACATTCCTAGAGTGATCTGCCCCTAGGGTGGCAAACAATACTAAACTACAATAACATGATATGCCCTGTTAAAAAAACACCATGTTGAACCACCCTGTATATGCCAAGGTTTGAGACTAAAAATAAGGACATTTGAATTAAAATAAGGACGCTTTCCAAAAACCTCGACAATAAGGACATGTCCTTTAAAATAAGGACGGTTGGTAACCCTATGCTACATATTCACTAAACAGTATAACAAAATATCTGGAACTCAAAAATTCCACAGTTTTGTGACTATTCGTGGTGGGCGATGTATTGGTGGTGTGGGAGCGTCTTGAAGGTATTGATTCCATAGGCAGGACGAGGGTGTTGTCGGTGGAGATGAAGACGGGACTGCTTCAGTGCGTTAGTCCTATATAGCGGGCTTTGCACGAACGGAGAGTCGCACAAACTCAAGCACAGTGATGGCAGTTCACCCTAGTGATGCTTACACAGAGGATACAATGATCACACACCACAGAAAAAAGCAGAACGCTCTTTCTTTCGGAGCTGTATAGACCGATTTCAAGTGTGCGCTGGTGTTGAGGTAGTTGGGTGCGAGATAATCGTGCTCTCTTGCTCTTTAAATTCTCTGTGGCGCGCTCAGATAAAGTCACCACCGCGCGCGCCCCTGAGTCGCTGTGGTGTATTCACTGGCGTGTATTCACTGGCGTGTGATCTTTGATTTGTTTTCGTCTTACAAGCGGCAGTGCGGGTGAGATTGATTTATCTTGCACAGGTTGTTGCGTTGTGTTGTGTGGATGGTGGTGGTTTATTTCAAGCTTATATGATTTTCTACTGAAGATTTCATACAAGTTGCTTGGTAAAGCGAAAGAGTTTATAGAGTATTGTTACAGTACCTGCAAAACTAAAAGTACTCGGTCCTCGGAGCAAATTGGGAAACTTTTTACGTATCATAGTATAGAGAGTTTTATAATGACCAGAGGCACCTGATATGCAAACTCGTGTTATAAGTATTAATAGTTTTATTATAACTTAATCCTACAAGTTTAAAACGAAATCTTAGATTTCGTCGACAGGCTTGACATATACAGTAAAATTAGGTATACGCTTGTGGCGATAATTAATTTTCATACAACATCACAATTGAGCGTACACCCGTTATCCATTTGTTCATTTGTCTAATATATTGCGTGGAAATCGTTTAAACAGCAGGCAAAAGCGAATGTTTCAAGAGCATGGGAGCTAGGAAGATGATTCTGCGAGTCAACGAGCGAAATAAATTGGCTCAGTTTCGGGGTCAAGAAAAAAGGCCACTAGTGTTCACGCTTATTTTAAATGAACAATGAATCTTGTGTTCCATAAAAGGATGTTATAAATGGGTCAGCAGCAACAATGTTTATTATACGTATTCTAGATTTTTGCGTCAGTTAGTATTTTAGACCGTAATTATAATGCACGGATTCATTGCACGTAATATCAACAGCAAAACAAAGTATTAGGTATCTGGTAGTATCTGTCGGAATCTCTGTCAATCTCTATGAAATTTTCGTATTTTCAAGTAACAAGTAAGGTGTTTCCTCAAGTTTAAACAAGCAATTTTTGTGTGATAAATTATTCCTCATTATAACTTTCTTGAATGAGGTGTTTTATTTAAAAGGTACTAGGAAGGAACAATGCAAAGTTCCAATTGCAAGCTTGGAAATTTGCTCAAAAAACAGTTGAAAAAAATTTCGTTGAATTTTGAGCTCCCTTGCACATATAGTTGAGCTAATGTATCTATAGTTGCATGTTCCATAGGAGCCGTAATTAGCAATGGCTACATTAATGATACATGGTAGTGGTAATGGGACAAGAAGTTTTACATACATAAATTGGTTAATAAACAATCTTAACATTTTTTTTACATTTTGGGGATTAAAAGCTTTCGTTCAATATATTGACGTCGCACATAGAACTTTTCATCGACTTTTTAGCAGAATTTTCACTCAAATATTCTAGTTCTTTGCACATATACCAAAGATACGTTGAACGGTTTCCCATATTTGCAATTAAAATTCAAGGGTAGTTCATACGCCACGTAGAACAATTTTCAACATTCTGCTTTTATTGCACTATATTATTAGTCTAACTAATGCTGTCGTTGTAATGCAGTACAAGTGTAGCTTTTCAAAAAAATTATATTAGAATTACAACGAAATATTTTTTTGCATCGCTACGTCGCTCGAGAATAGCCAAAAAAGCGTAAAATATTTGGCTTTTACTGACCCAAGCATGACTAAAATGCGACTCACACCTAAAGATCAGAACTATTAAACTATTACGTACTTACTTTGTTAGCATTACTAGAGCATTCGAAATTGATAAATTTTGAGAAGAAAATGGAATATGTTGAGGATAATTAGTATTGTCCGATATAATATTACTAAATATCCATAAAAACTTATTTTATAATGAATAAAATCCTATATTTCTGTTTATCAGAAAATTTGAATCACCTAATTGGACTAAGAATAAAAATCACGGAAGTGTACTCGATTCGAAGTGTATGCATGAATACATACAGGTGAATTGATTAATATATGTATAGAATACTAAGTTTACGTTATTTTTTGGGATAAACGTAGATCGTATTCCTTTTTCGGATCAAACACAAAAGCACATCCTCACGTCACGAAATCAACTATAGGTTCAAGGTTTACACAAGAAGATTTTTATTCGGTGAGGTCATAAACATCCTCTGATACATAAACTTAATATTATAAGTTTTACAAATTATAAACTCACGGTAAACAGATAAACGTTCCTTGGAACAATTTAGTATGTACTGCAAAGACGGTGGATTTGCCATTTTGAACTTCTTTGCTATACTCGTACCCGAACATGCTAGGTTTTAATTTTAATTCTCTCTCTTAATATTCCATCGCGTGGAAATTCGAGAGAAAACCAACTAATTTATTTAAATGATGGCACAGAAGAAAAATGCCGTCAAAAGATTCCAGAACTAATTATTGAGGGGTTACACCACTATAGAGCACGAAAAATAGGCATATTTCGGGAATTTATCTTGACGCAATAATGAGATGAATCGAGATCTTGTTTAACTTTCCGGCAGTGCACGCTGCTCTGAAAATCTAGCGAAATCGTCTTAAGGCATCAGCGGCTGCTTGTTCAGTGGGCCATAAGCGCGACTTCCGGAGGGTTAATGAGATATATAACATAAGTAATGAATTGCAAAAAAAATGATTTATTCGAGTAATTTCATCACAAGATGGCGGCTGTGCAGCACTTTCTCGTCGGGGAGTTTTTTTGGAAGGGGTCCACGGCCGGAACTCTATGTCCCGTAATTTTTGATCCAGAGCCAAAAACCAAAGCTTTTTAAACTTCTTAGAACGACAGCAAGCGGCGTACGTAAGGTTTTTCCTATGTCTTGATTTTTCGCGAAATTTTTTAGTCGAAAAACGCTGAAAATGTGTTAAAAATCGACACAAAATTGCTTATTAAAAATTATGCAATGAAAAAATTAAATCCCACGTACATCGCTGGAGAAAGTAATCTTGAACATACTGTAAAAATTTTAGGCTGATAAAAAATCATTTGTTCGAGTTACATTTCCGGCCAGATCAAAAAAAATTATTTCGAGAAAAACACGGTTAACGTATTCAGTATACTCGGGGTATAGGTACATAAGAGGCGTTGCGAAAAATTTGAATATTTATTTGTTGTTTTCGCGATTCGTTTTTTGGAATATCATTTTCAGCATCCTAAAGCACCAGTAAACAAAATTCAACCAATAAATAAAAATTAAATGTTTTAAAAAATCTACAGGGTTACACCCCTTGAAAGCACTGTACCGGTCAAATAGAAGCGCTTCTAAATTGGCACGTCATTATTTTTAATAACGCGCTACAGAAAAAAAAACAAGTAACAATGTGAATGCTCGTGAAATTTATCTTGTTTTATGTGGACTTTATCTCGGAAAAGTTGGACATCGGATAAGCCTCTTCTCGCGTGAGTGAGAGAGAATTACAATGCCTGCGTATGATAATAATCGAAAACGTGTGTAATGCCAGGTAATGGATCACTTTACTTTTTGACGTCGCCAAATTCGCAATCAAAATAAGTTAAATTACCATTGAGTTATTCAGCCGAACAAAAGAATAGGCCGGTCCTAATGTGGATGTACAAATCCACACGATTAATCTGATACTACAGATCATTATACAACTTTGTTTATACCAGCCGATAAGCAGGCCTTACACGTACAATAGTTTTGTCAATACTAGACAGTATTGACTAAAGTATTGTACGTGTAATGGAAAAAAGTTGTATTGACGATGTACATTTCAAATGGGATTGACGTATTGAAGCAATATCGTCAATAATTGTATTGACAAAAATATTGAACGTGTAAGGGCCGCTATACATTGATACGTAAAATGTTTTCCTTGTTTGCCCCTAGGCTCGAATACTTCAGGTTTCCCACGGTAGTGTAGCAATACTCTATAAACTCGTAAGCTTTACCAAGCAACTTGTATGAAATCTTCAGTAGAAAATCATATAAGCTTGAAATAAGCCACCACCATCCACACAACACAACGCAACAACCTGTGCAAATTAAATCAATCTCACCCGCACTGCCGCTTGTAAGACGAAAACAAACCAAAGATCACACGCCAGTGAATACACCACAGCGACTCTGCACAGTGGCACCTGTTCAAAGTTGTGACAAAATTATAAAAATGGATCTATGTGGCCAAAACTTGGGGTTTTAACTAATTTTGGGTCGATGAATCCATTTCTGCTATCAGTTTTCAAATACCATATTTCATTTTTTCAACTACTTTTATTTAAACCCATTTGAATGCGTTGGTCGTTAAAGGGTTAACATAAACATTAATCATAGTAGCCAATCTCATCGGATAGCAGAAATGGTTGACAAAACTAGTGAAAATCACTAATTTTTCAGTAATATGATGTTGTTCAGGCAATTAATTTGTAAGGAGATTTATGAGCTACAGGGCGTCTCCATATGGGTATTTTCAAAAACATAGATATACAAACTTCGGCGCAAAAATGCGCAAGATGAGCCATATATATCTTGAAACTACACTACATTTTGAGTCAGATTCATGATAAGTGACCCATGGGAGACCATCTCAAAAATTGGAAGACGCATAAAGATAAATTACTGATATGATATGAAACTTTTTAATTGTTTTTTTTATGCAGAACAAACGTAAATCAGTTTTGCACAAAAATCTCCCATCTATAATTTAGCATATTCATTCTTCTTTTCAATTAACTTAAAATTGCTCTAATCGGCTGTGTAGTTCTTCAGATATCGCCAATTGAAACTCTAACGTACTAAAAATTCTAATTAATTGAATTGAACAGCAATCTTCGACATCACTTGCTTCAACGACATGTTAAAAATTCATTTTTCATCCGATTATAGTAAAATTTTGAGATACCTTTATTCAAACTGAGAGAAAAATAAAATAAATATTTACAAAAGAATTACAAGGCATTGATTTTTGGGGTTTTGTCACTCGTCGTGCCACTGTGCTCCGGGGCGCGCGCGGTGGCGAATTTATCTGAGCGCGCCACAGAGAATTTCAAGAGCTCTTCTCCACACTCTAGAACGTTCCAGTGTTGGGTGTATGAAAATTTACCTCTGCCATCAGTATGCGCTTACACATATCAAATACGGTGGTGTATATGAACGAAAGAGAAGCGCTCTCGTTTTGCTTGCCAGAGTGTGGGGAGTAATTTAAATTTCTCTTTACTGCACAGAAGATAGGGACATCACTGCTCAAGCATTAGCGGACCTTGCGCGAGCGGATTGTTGATCAATATATGGATCGGTGTGGGGGCGTCTTGAAGATATTGTTCATTTAGAAATCAAATGCGATTACGTCCTGTCTCATGTAGGGTCTGCTTTAGATTTTTGTGCAGTCAGTATTTTAGAGGTGCTCTGGCGACATGATTGGCGACAAGTGAGTGTCATCGCCATCCAAAAACCAGGAAAACCAGCCTCCGACCACAACTCGTATCGACCGATTGCAATTATATCCTGTATCCGGAAGTTATTCGAGAAAATGATCTTGCTTCGCCTCGACAATTGGGTCGAAGCAAATGGCTTACTGTCAGATACATAATTTGGCTTCCGCAAAGGCAAAGGGACGAACGATTGCCTTGCGTTGCTCTCAACAGAAATTCAAATGGCATATGCTAACAAAGAGCAGATGGCATCAGTATTCTTGGATATTACGGGAGCTTTCGATTCAGTTTCTATCAACATTCTTTATGAGAAGTTGCACCAGCATGGTCTTTCACCAATTTTAAATAACTTTTTGCTAAACCTGTTTTCTGAAAAACAAATGCATTTCTCGAATGGTGATTTATCAACATCACGATTTAGCTACATGGGCCTTCCCCAGGGCTCATGTCTAAGCCGTCTTCTCTACGATTTTTACGTGAATGACATTGACGAATGTCCTGTCAATCCCTGCACGCTAAGGCAACTTGCGTGTGGTCCCTATTACAGGTCCCAAGGCCGTCGACTTGTAATGACCACTGCAAAATACTTTGGACAATTTGTCTGCTTGGGCTCTCCAGCTGGGTATCGAGTTCTCTACGGAGAAAACTGAGCTAGTCGTATTTTCAAGGAAGCGTGAACCAGCGAAACTACAGCTTCAGTTAATGGATAAAACTATTGCTCAGGTTTCAACATTCAAATATGTCGGGGTCTGGTTCGACTCTAAAGGTACCTGGGGATGTCATATTAGGTATCTGAAACAGAAGTGCCAACAAATGATCAACTTTCTCCGTACAATAACCGGAACATGGTGGGGTGCCCACCCAGGAGACCTAATCAGGTTGTACCAAACAACGATATTATCAGTGATGGAGTACGGATCTTTCTGCTTTCGCTCCGTTGCGAGCATTTCATCAAACTAGAGAGAATCCAGTATCGCTGTTTGCGTATTGCCTTGGGTTGTATGCACTCGATCCATACGATGAGTTTAGAAGTGCTGGCGGGCGTCCTTCCACTAAAAAATCGATTTTGGGACCTCTCGTATCGATTGCTCATTCGATGCGATATTTTGAACCCATTGGTGATTGCAAATTTCGAAAGGCTTGTCGAGCCTAATTCTCAGATCCGATTCATGTCCTTGTACTTCGATTACATGGCACAGAACATCAATTCATCTTCGTATAACGTTAACCGTGCTCATCTCTTAGATACTTCTGCTCCAACTGTATTTTTCGACACATCCATGAAGTAAGAGATTTGTGGAATCCCGGATCACATTCGCCCACAAGTGGTCCCAAATATGTTCTATAATAAAATACCATCAAGTCGACTGCGGCAAAATGTTCTACACTGACGGATCAATTCTCGACGTGTCCTCAGGCTTCGGTATCTTCAACGAAAATCTTGCTGCCTCATTCAAACTCAATGATCCTGCTTCAATTTACGTTGCAGAATTAGCTGCCATTCAGTATACTCTCGGGATCATTGACACCGTGCCCGCAGACAATTACTTCATCGTTTCGGACAGTCTCAGCTCCATTGAGGCCATCCGTGCGGCGAAGACTGGAAAGCAGTCACCGTATTTCCTGGGGAAAATACGGGAATATCTGAGTACTTTATCTGAAAAATCTTACCAGATTACCTTGGTTTGGGTCCCGTCGTATTGTTCTATTGCGGGCAATGAGAAGGCTTTCGGCTCTTTAGCCAAGGTGAAGGCGACACTTACGAAAGACCAATTTGCTTCAATGAATTTTTCAGTATCTCTCGTCAGAGGACGCTCGAAAGTTGGCAAACTTCATGGAGTAATGGACATCTGGGACGGTGGCTACATTCTATTATCCCGAAGGTATCAACGAATGCTTGGTTTAAGGGCTTGGATGTGAACCGGGACTTTATTCGTACGATGTCAAGGCTCATGTCCAACCATTACTCGTTTGATGCGCATCTCCGTCGTATAGGGCTTGCTGACAGTAATCATTGTGTCCACCATAATGGATCGGCCATTTTGAACTTCGAAAAACTGACTTCGGATTCGTAATCAGCAATGTTCAAAATCCACAATTTTACGTAATTGTTAAAAAATATTGACATTCTGCCGCGAATAATTCACCGAAAGTGTACACCAAAAAATATGAATTATATCGCAAAAGAAAACTGACCTATATGACCCCACTCCACTCTATACACTAAAAAATATGAATTTTATCGTTGATATAATTGCAAACATGACACAATTTACCAATCCGTAATTCAAGAAATGACGAAACATAACCGTGTTCCGTTTAATTTTACATCAAACATATATTTTACATGTGCAATGACATAAAATTACACTTACTGGGGGTTATTCTGACGGTCACTTTCGGTGAGGTGACACAAATCTCACGTGACTAAGGTGATCGGAAATTTTCAAGTCATCTCACTTAAAGTGAGAGATGTCACCAAGGTGACAAATTTTGTCACATTAGGCGACTAAGGGAATATGGAAAGTGACTAAGGGGGGTGACTTTTGGAATAAGAAAAAAACGATGCAATTGAGATGAGGCGGTTAATAATTTGAATTTTGATTGTCGATTTTATTTTTTACATTTTAGCAACTCTGTAAATCTGTTGGAAATTTGTAATGTAGTATGAGTTTATATAATTTTATTAACGATTGAAATTAATTTAACCAGTTTTTTGTGACTTTGGTATATGAAATATTTTTGAGATTGGCGCGACTAATGGAACTATCTGCTGCACAGCGATTTTTTTATTAATATTGTTTGAGGCACTAAAAACTGGATTCTAACCGCACTGCGCACTTACCACTCTTCTATTAAATTCTTCTCATAGACTGGTTAGTTCGACTGCTCTGTCTATGAAAGTACACTTGAAATACATGTGTTTTGAGAGCTCGCAGTTTTCAGTAGCAGTTTGATCACTCGCACTTTGAAAGTGCGGAGTAGAAAGGTTGGTGGGAAGTGCGCAATATTTGCATCAGAGGGAATGTGTTAAAGGTTTGGAGTTATCCTCCTACGCTATATTATTCTGAGCTACGATAACGACCATAAAAGCACTGATGAAATAAAAGATGACAACAACATAGCTGTTGGTTTTTTAGAAGTAATAATTGTCAAACAAAAAGTCATTTTTATTAGGCACGACTTGTGTGACAAATTTGTTTTTGGATAACATTTTGGGATGTGGAGGATGGTACAAACAAGGGGAAATAAGGAAAGTGACAGTTTCAGGATACGCTTGAAACAGTTCGTTACAATTAATTAGTTGTTGGAGATAATAAGCTTTGTTTGTACTCCTGTTCGTCTGTGGATAGTATTTTCCAGTGAAAAATGAAACTTATGATTTCAATTTTTACAATGTGATTGGATAAGACCAAATAAACTTTCATTTTTCATTTTGCTACATATATTTTATATAGGCCATCAATCAATATAGATGATTGAGAATGCGCCTTTACTTGGTATTGAAAGTCAATTGAAGAGATGTTTTGATGGGATCTAAAAGCATGTTCCATTACGGCATAGATCAACTTTTAAGAGTATGTAGCTCCAGGGGAAAATAAACTCATCGTTACATGTAAGTTCTTATTCGTTACATGTGAGATGTTGGTTATTTGTGTTACTGTTTGCGGGTTCCCGGCTACTCTCATCCCCCGGGGATAGTCGTTGCGATTCCGGAAGGGGCCTGCTTAATTCCCATCGCTTGGTATTGACGTTCTGGGGTGGGAATAGAAAGCCTCTTTTTGGTTTTCGGGTATCGGACACGTAATTTGTTGAAAGAAGGTTTTCGGATCTGGTTTAAGGTTCAGATTCGTACCTAAAGTACCGGATTTATCCGCTTACTTCTGTTAATGAGTAGTTGTTTTCACGGGGTGTTATGTAGTGATACAAGTAGATTGACGTTACATATTCTGCTGCGGCGGGCCATCGCGATTGTCTTTTGTGTTATATAAGCATGCATGAAATATATTTTTCATATTCTACTATTGATTCAGAAGTTCAAAAACTGAAGCATATCCCACCATATGTATTTCCGAAATTATGTTTCTATTAAAAATAATGAAAAAATAATAACTACTAACAAATTGAAAACATTATTATGACGGACATAGTATATCCATAATTGGTGTAATTACTCTTTATGGTCATTGCCACATTTTTCAAAAGTATCATGAACATAAATTGTTGCGGGGGTCCTATGGAATTTTAGTCGAACACTTTTGGAGAAAGTGTTTTTATGAAGATCTACGACCAATTAAGTAAATAGATACTTTATTTCACACATTCTATGTTGACTGACTGAATTTTTTACGCTTATAATTTAAATATTGAGTTTGGGAGGGACTATTGAAACGATTTGAACAGTTGTTAACATTTAGTAAATATATGGTAGGCTCTCCTCACCCATTGGAATTGCATTTTACTACCATTGCGATCAATTACAGTGGCCCGGTACGATAATTGAGGAAATTTCGTTTCCCGTTAAATCTGGTGCTTCTAGGTTTATGTCGTTTTCGAATCATCTTTTCGCATAATTGGGTGCAGCGAACTCTAGCGTGTGTTTGCAGAAAACAATTTCATGCACTCACTATATTTCTTGGCAAATAGGATTTTCTGGCAGGAAAATTTTAGAATGGTGGATAAATTGGTTTCTGAGATTTCGTGGTGGCCGCGTTAGAACTTTTTTAACGCATGCACGCATTTTCAGAATACCTTTATAAAAAAATTGTCATTGTGATAACAATGTGTAATCCCGATTGAGCTTCATTGCGTTGCAAGTGCTATATCCAACAAACACTAGGAGCTGAACTATAAGACTACTTGTCTGATTAAAAGCAGATTAAAGGCTATGAAAGCTGAATAAAATGTTCGCTGAACTATTTAAACATTAACAGTTTATTCAGCTTATTTAAACTCCAGTATTCGCCAATTCAAACTAGGCTGAACCATCCCAATTAGGCTGAATTACGAGTTGAATAAATGATTTTGTTGCCAATACTATAACCTTTATTCATTAAGCTGAACTACATGTTTTCAAAAGGTTGTTTCTACTTATACATTTGCCTTTATACCACCTTTGACTTTTAGCTGAATTATGTGTTTAATAAAGGTAATTGTTCCTACTCTAAAAGTGACACTATAAGTCATGGTTTGCATGACTATTGGTAACCGACCTGGGATCGAGTCCCAATACACGCACATTATTTTTTTTTACTTTTAAGTGAAGAACTTCTCAAATTAGCACATTTAGAACCCTTTTCTTATTCTATTTGTTGCTTCAACGGTTTGCTCTTAAAACATTCATACAGTTTTTTATAATTTCATGTAATTGATTTACAATTTCAATTTCGTTCTGAAAAAATGTCATTGCTAACAAAAAGAAGTTATCGAGTTGGTTCGATGCATTAGCAAACCTAAAAAAAATATTCCAATGACTTGCATATACATTCACACTTATGGCGATTTCGCATGAACCCGAAACTGAGTTAGGTCTAACCCCAACCGCAGTCAGTTCATACATTTTGACAGCAGTTGGGGTTAGAAACTGACTCAGTTTCGCTTCAAACAAAAACCACATTAGTTGAACTCAGCTAAATCCCCGCACAGCCGAGTAATAAGTAAATTTTTCAATGTACAAGCTTACCAAATCACACGCGCCCTTGTCTATGTAAATTTACTTTTTGATCGAAATGGTCTGTTTACTTGTAAAGCATGTATGTTCTTATGTGGATCACAAGAGAAACTATTTGTTCGAACGTTGCTGTAAATTTTTGACACTAGTATTGTTACCATGGATTTTTTTTACTTACCGACTTGCAGACAAAGGTACAATGAGTTTAAACGTATTTTCATTCCAATAAAAAATAATTGATATAAATATATAAACTATTGAATTCGAACAGCGACTACCGTTCACCAAAAAAAAATCACATTGAAAAGAAAATTATTTGGCAGGGAGTGGTGAATAAATCGAGGAGATTTCCACCTTAGAATTATAAATGGCTTCAATCCATCATTCAGTTACCACCTCTTTCATATGACACCCATTTTTACTTATCTAAATGTTTTGTGACAACCGTAAGTCCTCACGTTGAATACAAAAACGTCTGCAATCATCAGTTTTCGAAACTAGTAAATTGTCTAATTTAAAATTCACGAATGATCTAAAAAATATCAAATTAAAAAAATTATCGAATAAAAAAAATTATGGTAGGTTGGGATTCGAACCCAAACCAACTAGTTTCACTCAAATCTATCAAAGGCTACTGTAGCCTTTATACAGACTCTATTCAGCAGCCTAGACTTTTCGGTACATCGGTGAAATCTTAAGCATTCGATGTATGCAAGATTGGTGCAGACAGTAAGGTAAGTGCTTAGTAATCAACAGGTTGCGGGTTCGAATCCACGTGTTATGATATCCAACAAGGTAATACGTGTACGTGTTATGATATCCAACAAGGTAATGCAAGTTTTCTCTAACTGTAACGTAACATTAATAAAAAAAGATAGCTTCCAAAGATATTGATGGCGTGTGTAACTTGAAATTAAATATCTTTTTTAATATTTTCCTATGATAATTCTCTTAGCTGAATATCAGTAACGAAAAGGTTTATTGATAAAGCTGAACTGTGGTTTTCTTCAGGCTGTATACATGCTGAAGAATTGTTCTTTAATGTATCTTAATCAGACAAGCTGAATAAATTCTCCAAATCCAGATGCTTAAGGGTGGAATAAACGATATATGATTACGCCTATACTTCCCATGTTCAGCTAGAGGTGAACAAAGCAACTGTTAAAACGTTTATAAAACCACGAAATGTTTGTTGGGTAATAAGGGGCAGATTAGTGCAAATGTATAATCGTGGGTGAATGGAGAACAGTGAGTCTAATGATGTAAGGTATGAAAACTATGTTCAATGGAACTATTCAAGTCAGTTTTGGATCACATACATTTGGAGCAACATCAGATGTTGCTTCAAGATGTTCTCAACCCCGATTTGGCAGCTTTCACGCCGCCACCCACGTTATAGCTTGGTAAGGCTAGACTGGTGTCGAAAGGGGTCAATTAAGGCTGTCTGACGTATTCTTGATGGTCACATCATTCCCGTTTCTGCATTAAAATAGGCAGACGGCCTTTGTTGATTTTAAAATTAGGGAATATGTATGAATTGACATATAATGTCTTCTTTGCTTCAGATAGTTGATATTTACGCCACCAAAGTTCCAAAGAAAATGGCGGATTCAATGACAGAGATATCGATTCTGTGAGACGATCGACTGACGTTGTCAAAATAGCAGAAGAGATGAGCAGTAGTAAGCTGCAACTTAGTATGTACGATTTAAAAGAGGAAGTGAGACACTACCCCTAAAATGCAATCTGTAAGTAGCAGTAACATACATTATTATTCCAGCTCAAACAGTTCAGGGACTGTACAGGATGGCGCTATGCCTGTGACCTTCGACTGGTATGGTCCATTCTCATTGGTTCGAATGTCTTCACAGCTGGTTGGTAGACGTGTGCTTCTACTTACAAATGGATATATCTTTTCCCTTGGATGGAGGGATATGTGGATCCTGTTGGTTATCGACTTTGACCTTGGGTACGGGTTAGTTCGGGAAAGGAGTACAGGAGTGGCTCCTAAAAATAGTCAATTATTCAGGACTTTTTATGGTCATTTAGCTCGACCAAGCACAACGGCTCTTAGAAACCACCCTTTCGGGAAGCAACCCTTTCGGGTCGATTCGGTCTGTTTAAGTCGAACCAGATCGACATTCGTTTCGAGAAAAATTTATATGGAATCGTGAATAAATATTTCTCATGTCCTTTATGGGCAGAGATTCTTTTTGTGAAACCCTAAAATAACTTTTCCCATCTGGCTACTCAGCATAATGATGATAGAAAAAATTGAGGATCGTAACAAATATGAATATTGACTTCAACAGGGATGATCAGATTCTGTATGCATGTGTGCCTATGTGTGGATGTGCATTAGAGTGGGACATGGCTATATGAAAAAAATAAAATTTCGCTCCGAGTAACTTTTTGGGTCCCATTTAGCTCCCAGAACAACTCTGCAAATTTTTTGCTCGGTCGGTGAAACTATATTTTTGCGCCCACTGTGTAAAGTTTACATGGGGTTTCGTATGGGGAAATTGTCTTTTGCAAATTAATTCTGCCAATAGTCGCCCGTTACCTCCTAAAAATAAATAGATGCCTGATTTTTATAGGAAATTTGTCAAGGAAACAAAGTCTAGAATACTGCAAAACGATCTGATACTTGTGGAAAAAGCTATTAAACAAAAACCGATTGATGCCCTGAAGATTGATGAAAATTTCACTTTTCATAGCATCACTGCTGTTGACGGTCTAATTATATACAAAAATTTTAACTTTCTCTTAATATGTACAAAAGAATCCTCAATTTATCCCTCAAAACCTTGAGAAGTGGCCAAATAGTATAGATAAACGATTTAGACACATTAAGAGAGGATTAAAACAAAATTGCGTATAATTGGACAACCAACAGCAAAAAATGAATATTTTATCAATCGTCAGAGCATCAATCGGTTTCTGCTTAATAACTTTTTTTCTCAAGCGTCAGATCGTTTCGTGGTTTTTGAGACTTTGTTTCTTTGTTAAATTTCCTATAAAAGCCTCGTAAAGATTTATTTTTAGGAAGTAATGGGCAACTCCACTGCACTGCACACACTGACATGTGCAACGGTGAGCCGATAGGTGTACATAGGTTGCAAAAATAGGTTATTGAGACAGCCCGATTGCACACTGATAAATAACAATAACATTAGTGCAAATGTGTAGAAAATATTGTGCAATGTTTATGGTTACTTAGATTCCTTGCTATGTTCTGTGCTTGCCATAGAGATAGAAAGTACATGTAATTGCTTAGTGGGAACGCAAATCTCTGTACTGTAAGTATATCTCTGTTGGCATATATCAGTGGCAACAACTTTTTAGTTTTGCATATTTTACTTAAGGTGAAGCGATGCCAAAATCACAACAAAGGTTCGGTTATGTTCGGCTTACGTTACAACATCTGTGTGCAGAGCGTGCTATACCGGTAGGAGATGGGATGCACACAAGTGTATCGTTCAGTAATCAGCTGGCTGATTTTAGACCGTGAGTTTCATTTGTTTTGAAAAACGAAAAGGTACAAATTTCCTAAACGAATCAAAATTCCGCAAATATCTATTCATCTGCTTATGCTAATATGTGTACATACAGTGATAAAATCCCTAAGCAATCTGAGCTAAGACATTCAAGTTTCAAACGAGTTTGTCTTGCGAGCC
Organism: Topomyia yanbarensis; assembly: GCF_030247195.1. NCBI lineage: Eukaryota > Metazoa > Arthropoda > Insecta > Diptera > Culicidae > Topomyia > Topomyia yanbarensis. The sequence goes on along the minus strand of NC_080671.1, from coordinate 305,642,431 downwards.
AATGCAATGTTTTGATTTTGACGGTGAAATAAAAAAAAAGCAGAAACGACGGCAGCCACTTTAGCTGCCACCTTGTGACTCTGTTCAGGATGTCCTTAACTGCACATTTCAGTGTAGCCAATACAACAAAACAAACAATAGTGAGAATTTCGCATTGAATCCACTTACGTCTCTTCCAAATTTTCTTTTTGTTTCCTTGGTTCGAAGCGGATCACTCGACTATTTATGGATGCGATAAAAATACTAGCAGTGTTAGTCCTTATTCGCGAATTCTTTGTCCCACAACTGTGCTGTTTCACCATCATCTTAAACCAGAATTCGATTGTCCCTGTTCTAGTGGTGATTGCCAGGATATAGATCAGGCAAATACTCATTTTTTCCTATTATCATTATTCTGACTAACTGAACTGATGAAGACATTTCAAAGTTTCACAAAAAGAATCTCTGCCCATAAAGCATTTGGGTAATATTTACCCGCGATTCCCCATAAAGTTTTCTCGAACCGAGTGTCCATCTGGTTCGGCTCGAACTGGTCACACCGACACCGACCCGAAAAGGCTGCTCAGCATTTCTAGAAGCTACGGTACTTGGTCGAGCTAAATAACCTTTCCTGATTTAGCTTCATACCAAAGGTCAAAAGAGTCGACAACTAGCAGGATCCACATGTCCCCCACCCAAGTGAATTGATCTATCCACTTGCACACATCTACCAAAACCAGCCAAGAAGACTTCCGAACCAACGAGAATAGACTATGCCAGTCGAACGCCACAGGTCCAGCGCCATCCCGTACCGTTCCTGAAATTATATATGTATTAGTGCTACTTACAGTTTTCATTTCAGTAGTAGTAAGTGTCTCAGTCCCTCTTGTAAAACTCGCTTACTGCTCCGGCATTTCATCGAAACCTCAATTTCTTTCGGAACTCGTACATGAGACTCTCAAGGAGCTTTACTGGCGCAAAAAAGATATCAACGCTTTTTCTTGAAAAGGGCGATACTAGCAGTGACACCATTCAAAGAAAATCAACAGTGAATATTTCCAGACTTGGTTTTATTTCCTATTTAAAAACTATTGTGTTTTTTACACCCTAGATTGCATGATTCGGTGATCGAAACCCAAAACTTCATAAAGTATTTGAAATTATTAAATTAAAATTTGTTTTTTTCTATTTAAATCGACAAAATGATAGTATCGCCCCTTTGGCGATTATTTACTTTTTCGGTCCCACCTATCACCATTGAAGTATCGCCCTTACGTTTTTTTACAATAACTACCGTTTTACACCGCCGATTTCGTCCGGGTTTTTTTCAATAGCGACCATTGTTACTATTTACAGCTGGTATCAGCTTGATAATCCTAAAAAATACGAAAAAAAACAGTTTTGCCTCTAAACTGCTAGCAAAAAAAGTATCGCCCTGTTTGTTTGCATGGAGCGTGGAGGGCGAAACTTTAAATAAACAAACAAAAATACCGTTTCGCCCGTTGTATTTTTTGCTGTAGTTTAAGAAAGCAATACCGTGGAATACAAATTTTTAGGTTAATTTGTTGCATTTCAAAGCCCTCATTCGCATGTACGAAAAAAGCCTTATGTTTACATTTGTAAGTATCGCCCTTTTCACAAAAAAACGTTGATATTATATATTACTTTATTCCCCACATTCCCTAATCTTATAATCAACAAAGCCTGTCTGCCAATTCTAATGCAGAAACGCTAATGATGAGGCCATCAAGAATACGTCAGACAACGAAGTGAAAACTGCCAAATAGGAGTTGAGGACAGCTTGAAGCAACATCTGATGTTCCTCCAAATGCATGAGATCCAAAACTGACCTGGATAGTTCCATTGAGCCTAGCTTGCATAGCTTACATAACTAGTCTGCTTTCATCCACGAAAACAGCTTAGCAGTCATCATTTAATAAAAAATGCTTAAGTTTGCAGGTACACATGTAAAATGTATTGAGACTTTTCGGTGTTTGCTGGAATGGAACAATAAAATAAAATTCAAATCGTGTATAAAAATTCCTCTGAAGATTAAAAATTTGAATTTAAAGTTTTTGCGAAACATGCATTTTCCACTTAAATTGTTGTTCTGAACCACTGTCCATTGTATAAGGATTATGCTGATTCAGCCTTATTTTGCATTACGACGGATCACATCAGCAGGCTCCCGTTTAGTTTTGCTGTCGTTATTGAGAATGCAGATCACATTCGTTCGAAAAAGCGATCCGTCATAATGCAGAATAAGGCTGAATATGACGACACGAGTCGGATTCGATCGAACCGCAATTGTTCGAAAAATCAAACCGTCTTAATACACAATAAGCTAGTTTAACTTTAAACTTTTAACAATTCATGCCGTCTTTTGACAATGCTACCAGTGCTTTTTACAAATACAAACTTATTAGTGAGCGTTTCCGTATTAGTTTTTTTTAAATTAACAAAACTATTACAAATAGTTGTAATATGTTATGCAATTACTTGAAAAAGCGTATTTGACAAATACCAGACAATCATAATATAAACGGACAACGATTCGATTTAATGTTTTTATCACCGTCGTCATTTTTTTTCTTCACTTTGCTGTCACCTGAAACGACTAACAGAATGCGGTGACACACGAGAATAGCGTGACAGAGAGTCACATGAGTGACTCGTCTCACCTTAGGTGACTTCGGTGATCGCGCGAGTGAGAAAAAGTATCACCTCACATAAAGTGACTGTTCGGAATAACCCCCACTGCCATTCCGAATATACGCTATAGCGTATGTCTTGAATGGCAGTGAGTGTAGTTTTGTAGTTGCACATGTAAAATCATGTTTCATGCCAAATTAAACGGAACACGGTTATACTGTATCGATTTTGTTGGCTATTTTCGGCAAATTTAAGACTAAGAGAAACGAAAGCAATGAAATTAAAAGGTATTCTAGAGCGAATCAGTTATAAACTTAGAACGGAAAACTAGGACTAGGCAGGCTCATATGGACATGATTGAAAGGAAATGTGAAGAGTCCTTTGCCTTCTGCTAAGTAGGAGTTGGGCGTTGCACCCATGTCTACCGCATGTTCTTTGATAGAACACAACTCATCATCATGTTTTACTTCTCAAAACAGCCTAGAACGACCTCGCCTAGAACGACCTCGCCTAGAAAGACCATTTGATCATTCTTTTTCCCTTCTGTTAATATCAAGCCGTGACGTATGCATTGATGCTAGCAGAAGGGTATAAGAATGATCGTATGGTCGTTCTAGTCGAGAATTTGTGAAGTTTCTTTTGCCGACGCGACGTCGGCGGTAAAACATGATGAAAATCTATCTATTGATCGGCTCACTTTAAAAAAATTGGGAAAATATTCTTAAGGAGTGTTTCTTTCAGATAAAAGTAAAAAACTTTCGTTTAAAGATCTTTGAAAAAATTAAAAGGTATGTCACTCTTTAAACACGTTTATCTCAAAACATGATTTTTCAAAACTGCGTACAATCTCATTTGAAAACTGTTCAATTTAAAGACTTCATCTTTTGACCTCTCAAAAGAAAACCTTTTTCATCCGAGGAATGACGTATAAAATCTATAAATTCCTTATATTCTCTATTTTGAGTGGAGTCTTAAAGTGGAAAAAGGGCTAAAAAATCGATCTCAAAGTTGGACATCGCACCATTACGTCAAATTTGAAATTTTTTATCCGTTCGCATGTCATTCTTCCAATAAATTTGGTTCATTTTAGAGCCTTACTATTAGGTTTATGTTTCAAATCGATCCTGAGGCAGCAGGTGGTACGGTTTTGGAACTCTACGCGCACGAAATCTTTTATTTATTTATTTATATTACAATACAACGTAGTAACAGATCATACCAAACATAGTATTACATACTAGGAAAAAAATTGAGACATAAGGCTTTCGGATTAGAATCCACTCAACATTACTATTGTGATATTTTTGTATTCACTATTATTGACGATGCTGGTAATAAATTTACAAAATTTACTGTGTTGTATATTATATATAAACTATCCTCTCCTACACCTTAGGCATGCTAGTACAAAAAAGTTGACAAATATTTTACAAAGGATTGCAGGTCTACTCATAAAAAGACCACATCACCGAGGATGATTTGAAAATTTCAGCATGTATGCTCATAAACTACAGCTTAGCAATATATTTGAAATGTTTGCTGTACAAGCTAGTAATTATAATTATATACAAATTTCATTCGTAATGGCAATAATGTTTAATATTACTGTAAACTGGTTCACAAGAGTTTATTTAAAAACACTTTATACTGATCTGATGGCAAATGGTATGATTTATGCAACACTTTAACATAAAATACGTTTGTGACTTTTGGTTGCAAAACAATGTCTGAGTAAAATAAAGGCACATAAAAAGATTTGTTCCACTATACAAACATTATAATTGATATATTTATCTGTACGCCTTCCAGAAGCAAGAACGCTTCTTCGATTTGCGCTGAAATGGTGTGGATATACCTAATTCTTAAATCGCTAGAAATGGTCGACTTTGACAGACACGGTGTGCGCCGCAGCGTTACTCGGAAGTTCGATGTTGTCCCAGTCGGTTTGTAGGTTCTTTTCGCTGTCGGTTGCCTTCAGCGAAAGTCCTAACGATGCCGTCCGGCCGGCACAGTGCGGAATGTTGAGCGTAACTGGTTGCAGGAATTCCGTTCCCTGGGGACCACACATTACTAGAGGCGAAAGCATTGTTTCACCTAGACGGGAAAAGACAGTTTTTGGCAAGCGATTAGTTGTTGATTCAGGTTGATTTTCATCTAATGTCTACCGATACACTCAGGACAAACATGCTGTGTGATAAATATATATGGGCTATCAGGTGTTTTACAGAATTGAAACCGCATTGTTACATATGGCCTGTGTTAAGCCAAAGAGGACCAAGCGAGATATATGATCAAAAAACGCTATGGCAGCCAATATAGCGCTAGAAGCACTTCAATGAGAACTCAAATAATAATTGAAATAAAATAAGTGTCCCTTAAGTTTCTATGTTAGTTCTAAATTATCTAAAAATCAATTTTGGCATGAAAATCAACAGAAAAAAAAATTATGAAGCTCAGTTCGGTTTGGCTTAATGCAGGCCATATAAAATGCAAATAAAAATGATCACGCAGTTCATATTGTTTGATCAACCCTCCAGAAGTCGCGCATATGGCCCACTGGACGAGCAACCGCTGATATCCGAAGATGATTTTGCTTGATTTTCAGAGCAGCGTGCACTAGCGCGACTGCCGGAAGGTTAAGGTACATAATATATTGTTAAGGTATGGTAGACGCTTCTTTATTCATCTCACGAATAACATATTTGCGGAAATGTATTATTATTCGTATACTTAACACTTAATAGACGTTCAAAACGAACTTAGTAACGCAAACACTGAAACTTCGGTACTAACTAGCTCAAAAATGTTTCAAAGTTGTCACTAACGTTCGCTTATTTTCATTCCACTGCAGTTCTTCTATTCGTCCTAATTCTTAAAGTGTCGAAAAAAAGTAATAAAAAGTTGCAGCCAAACCCATCCGGAATTTCGATTCAAAATTCTGGTTTATTTCAGTTCCTATTTCGAATGACAATGGACAAATGAGTAAAAGTTATCAACTGTTGTAACGGCATTTAATTAATAAGGGACTGAAAGGTTAATATTGCACAATATTAAAAAAGTAAACTCAGATGCCAAATTTCAGATCATTTGGTCAATTTTAGACCTCATCCGACTTAGCTTGAAGTTTGACATTGGCATGACTCTATGGGAAAATAAGAGGAAAAATATATTAAATGCTTTAGCTTTTAAAGTAGCACTCGAAAAATTATAATTTACACCTTTTTTATTTTAAGAACAAAACCTTCGCATTTTAATAAAAGTTCATTTTCAAAAAATTGAGCATTTTGTCAAAAAAATCCTTATTCTTAGTAACCATTCTTTTCTATGCTGCAAATCATACATATTTTGCTGTTTTTCTAATGCGAAAAGTATCAGAAATCGAACGAGCCCTTTGTGACCTTTGTCAGAATACGAGAAGTTGGAGTTCTAGAGCATTTTGTCATTCATTTATATTCTGTAATTATTTTCTCGTGCATATATCTCTATTATTTTTCAATCAATTTTTATTAAAAGTATCTTGTTGAACGTGGAAAATTTTCAGGAATAAAATGAAAATAGATTAGTTGTCGGTAAAATTTAGAAACGTCAGATTTTTTGACATTTAGGCTAGAAATCATTTTTTAAATCAAATACTCCAATGCCCCAACCTATCGTATTTTCCTGAAATTAAGCACCACATGGAGTGGTTCCCAAAAAAATTTCACGCTAAAATAGCAAATTAAAAAAAATTATTTCTAAATGTAGCTGTTATGACCTGTTTAATGATTAAATATTCAATCGAGACTAAATGTCATAAAATCTAATTGATCTCAAATTTACCGATGGTAAAAATAAAAAAAATCCATTTTTATTTGGGTCCTTAGGGGTCTCACGTTCAATATGGAACTTTTAATAAAATTTGATTGAAGAATATTAGAGATATATGCACGAGAAAATGATTCAATTTAATATGTATATGTATGTAATGCCCTAGAACCCTAACTTCTCGTATTCTGGCAAAGTAATTATGTTATGCATTATTCTGATAGGACAACCCAAGTAACCATAAGTATTAAGCCATTGCAAAATATTGGCTATACATTTGCACTAATGTTGCATTAAAACTCCATTACAGCATTAACAATGCATTAAAGCTCTATATTAGCATCATTGTTGCATACATGCATACCCGAAATATAGCATTATCGCTTGCTCTATAACGGGTGGTCAATAAAAAATGAGAATGGTTTCAATACCTTTCTGTAATTAAAGTATAGAGCGTATTTTTTCTATCCAAGAGAATTGCTCTTTGGACTCCCTAGAAATTGGTGGCATGTTTCTTTTCGATCGGGTGCTGTTAGTTCAATCGAAGATGGCGTCGAAACAGCAAGCACTCCGCGAACGTGTTGAACGGTTTTACGAAACGCGACCATCATATTGGAAAAAAAAGGTTTACGGTAGACCACTTTCGAGACAAAGACGTGCCTGTGACTAAAGCTTACCGGATCCTGGCATCCCCAAGCGTGGAGCGGAAGGCCGGTAGCGGCCGTCCAATGAAGATAATGATAAGTGTGTGTGCGCCGGCCGAAAATATCACTGCTCCCATGCCTTGATTCACCGAACTCTCAAGATGGAGAACATCATCTGTCGAAGAAGACTCGGTCCCCCGAGTACACGGACGAGCAGCTAGCGATCATGAAATCGCAGTGCCGGTGGATGACGAAAAACTACCGCGGGACGTCGTTTATGCTGGACGACGAAAGTTACATTCCGCTTTCGAAGACCCACATTCCAGGAAATGATAGCTACTATTCCAGCGACAAGTCGGCCACACCCCCGAGGTAAAATATAAGTTTAACCCTCCGGAAGTCGCGCATACGACCCACTGAACGAGCATCCGCAGGTGCCCAAAGACGATTCGCTAGGCTTCAGAGCAGCGTGCACTCAGTGCACCAGCGCGACTGCCGGAAGGTTAAGCATAAATTTGAAAAAAAAAGTTATGCTGTATATCGTCATATCGGACAGAGAGATGTCAAAGCCGTGGTTCAAGCCGAGCGGAGTGCCTTGAGAAAATTCTTCTGCCGTTCTTAAGGGATCATCATGCGAATGGAAAGCACGTCTTCTGGCCGGACAAGGCGTCTTCCCATTACGCCAAGAAGACGCTGGAGTATCTTGAGCAGAAAAAGATACCTTACGTGCCGAAAGAAAGGAACCCGACCAACTTTCCTCAGTGCCGTCCCATTGAGGATTTTTTCGGCTCCCTAAGTACCCTAGTGTAGAAAAATAATTGGCGGGCCAAGGGTACGAAGCAGTTGTCCACCAGGATCCGGAATTGACATACTTAATTTCATTCGAACATATGCAATATAGGCCAGGCAGCAAACGCAGCGTACTTACCGTGAAGGACGAGTCCATGTACCTCTGTTCGAGACTTACTAAAGGTAATTTTTATAAAACCTTTTTCATAACTTGTGAGAACGAAATCACATTAAGGATATTCTTTATAATGCATTAGAAGGAAGTGAATTACTGTTTTAAGCAGAACATTGTATTTTAATATTTGTTCACCATACCGAAAGGAAATATAAGAAATGGTTCCAAAACCATTGCGGAAAATGACAGAAAATTGAAGCTTTCTTGTAGCATTAGTAGTGCCAATATTAGGTTATCAAATTTGACATTTGTACGCTGGTGCTATATAATAGCATTAGTACCGCAAAAACGGGCAGTTAATCTCTGGACAGTAATAGTACACTATGCAGCCTTTTCTGGCATAATACCAGCGTTATATCAGTATATAGGGCTTCACGGCTCTTTAAGACTGCCCTATACATAGATCTAAAGCAGATATTAGGTTACGTTATAATGCTTATTGGTTACTTGAAAAGATTTCATATACAAAACGAAGGTAAAATCGTTTGTCCGTAAGCACCCGTTCAGAAGTTGTACACTGTTTAAATCTTTATGTCTGGCCCTCCTGAAGTCATAGGGACGTTGCGATATTTTCGATACTAGTACGGAATCGATACTTCTGTTTCCGATGCTCGATTTTTTGGTATCGATACTTCAATCACGATACTTTACTGATATTGATACAATCTTCACGATATCGAAAAGAATCGAAAGAACCAGTAGTTGGAAGTATTCGATTCGGAATTATGAACGAGTTTGGAATTATTTCCGAGTGAAATGTGATTACCTATTCAGGCTAAACCATTGCGGAATCGGTTGTTACATTTGAGTTGCTACAATAATTGGAGCACCAATCGCATTTGATGAAAAAATCGATTCCGAACATTGCCCATTATTTGACAGTCCATGAGACTTTCTGATCAGCCAAATTATTTATTGTTTATTTTTTCTGACATTCGACGTCTGACATAATCGTCGACTGGATCCAACATCAAACGAATCAGATCAATAAAATATATTTGTCGAACGGGTTTTTTCTGTTCGCAGGAGCAGAGCAAAACGTTAACTGACAAAACCCACTACTGAATTTCCAAACAACGGTTTGCAGATTACCTAATTCAGGGAATTAAGCTACTGTAAAAGCACAGACTAACAGACATAACACTCGAAAACAATGCTTCGTCCGCTTTAACGGTCATTTTAAATATATTTGTAGTTGGGACTGTGCCCACATTTGAAATTATGGCGCCACTGACCTATGAACAAGCAGATGGTGGATAGACCACTAGTGAAAAATTGTTCCCAAACCTGAGAGGTAACCCATCAGCAAATGAGTGTTTGGCAAATGAGTGGAGCTAGTGTTCTGGGAAAATTGCCGGATCGATATTTTTGTGGGAATTTCCTCATAGTGTTATGTCTGTTAGTCTGTGGTAAAAGTGCGGAATCGAATGGCGATACTTTCAAGTATCGATACTACGACTACGATTATATCGAAAGTATCAGTACTTGCATTCGATACCAGTATCGATTCTATGAATCGATGTATTTTAGTATCGAAACGTCCCTAGAAGTCACGTTGAAAGGCACACTAAACGAGTAGGCGGAAGTGTTCAAAGACGCTTTCGCTTGATTTGCTGAGTGGCGCGCACTCTGTGTACTAGCGCGTCTGCCGCAACACCGATATTGAATGCATAAAATTGCAGCACTCACTGCAGTATTAAATTTTTGAAAATATCTAGCCGGTTGACAACATATAAAGTGAAGCGGTTGAGCAAAAAGTGACGATTTCAATATTTTTTTAAATTTCACCAATATATTAAAAAAAGTTTTATATCATAAGTACATATTTCCTTTTAATAATGGAAGCTAGAGTTTCGATGCTTTGGAAGAAAATGTAGCGCTTCTGCCGCACAGTTAACACCGATATTGAACTATTTTGTAACTGGTTCTACATACAGGGCCGCCGAGAGGGGGGGGGACCGGTGTGTTTCCCCCCGGGCCCGGAGTTCTGAAGGGGGCCCGGATTTTTAACAGAGACTAAAATTTTGACCAATACTTTTTCGACAATTATTTATTTGGGCATGCAACTAAAAATTTAATATCTTGTGTATGAGGTAACTAGAATAGCGAAAATTCTAAACTACTGCATATTTGATATCAACTATGTTTATACAAACCTAAGTCTCACGTCGAAACAAAATCAGACTCAAGCGGGCATAGCGGAATTTCTACATCGAATGCCATGTACGCAGCTCACCTGGGTTCGAATCCCAACCCCGCGCACAGGAATAGAGATTTTTATAAGAAAATTCCTAGCCTGAATGAAGAAGCGAATGACCTTAACTATAATCGAAACAAAAAATTGGAGAGCTCAATTGGTCAAATGAGTCATCAAAAACTCTTGATATATTAAAATAATTCGAGATTAATCCAAAAATTAAAATTTAATTTAACAAAAATATGATCAGACTTGTAAGGGTTAAACAATTAAATTGTTTGATTAAAAGTCATGAAGTTGTCTTCAAATCTCTCCAATATGAAATCGATTTTTTTAATTTAAAATTCAATAGAATTTCCTATCTGCCGGATTAGTATCGAAAGTAATTATTGAAAGAAAAAAACCTGCTTAGGGTTGCCGCACCGGTTGTTGGTAGCGAATTGCGTGTCTTCGTTCAGGTAAATCCGAATTCGCTCGGAAGAATCCATTGGATGATTTTGCAATTTTGCGTTACCCTGTTTTTTTACCAGGCATCGTCCAGCACCCAGTCCTCGTAAACACCATCCTCAAGTTGCAGGCCCAAATCGTTAAGGAGGACCTCCTTGGTGTTGGCAAATATTATTTTAAAAATGCCATTTGGGTTTACTTTACCCCATTGAACCTTCACTTCAATAGATCAATGTTCCTCACAAAGATTCTCGAAAGAAACTGAAGTGTGATTTCACTGCCCGTGTTTGTTTACTGTGGAGCAGAGCAAAGCTCGCTCGGGTTATCCTCCACAGCGAGAGTGGCTGGTGCTTTTAGATTCTTTGTGAATATCCGAGGAAGCAAAGTACTACACCCAACTAAATCAATAAAACTGTTCTCAAATGCAAAAACATGCAACTAAATGTGAACGGCACAGAAAAGTGCCAAAAAGTGCTTTACCAAAACATTACACTCTACGGTGAATGTGAAGAAAATAAGATATATTTACTTCTAGTGCCTACGAGCTACATAAGAAATAAAAGAGTGCATGTTTATTTGTCTTTAAGCGTTTTATACAATAAAAAGCCATGGAAGCTCTCCAAAATTCTGTCGAGTGATCAATTGAATTCGAAATTCTAATTGATTTCAACTCATACCCATGTGTCTCTTGAAGTCTATCCTCTGCTAAGTAAAACTCTGCTCGTCAAAGTACCACTAGAGGCGGAAACTCTACCTCTGTTTGAGAGCTCAATTGGTCGAATGAGTCATCAAACACTCTTTATATACTAAAATAATTCGGGATTAATCCAAAAACTAAAATTTAATATACATGGTTATACGTATACGTTCATTGCTACAAAATCCATAAAAAATCATATTCAGATACAAGATGATATCGAAACATTTTTATCAAGGGTCGTACACAAATGCTGCTTTCGGCGATTTTCGACCCCTCCCTTCCTCTTCGTAGCATTTTGTCACAAAATGCTAACCTATCTCTTGTAAAAAACGTAGCAACTACCAATCCAGGGCCGGCGGAAAGCGTGGGTAGTATGGGTAGCACTACCCACTCGAAAATAACAGAGTGGGTAATTACCCACTCGAAATTTCACCCAAACCCATTTCAAAAAATTTAGATGTGCAACGCATGTATCTCGCATTACACACATTTGAAAACATCGATGTACCACAATTCCATTTGCATAAACGAACGTAATTTAATGTGAATGTAATGTAAGCGTGTGCATTACGAAAAGGGAGGAAATCCTTACTAATGGACCCCTCACCCTATGCTTACTACCCACTCGGGCATAAAGTGTTTCGCCGCCCCTGTACCAATCCCCCCTTGCAAAACGTCCAGGGATGAAAAAAAATACTCCACAATTCATTCAAATACGGCCTTTTATCAAAATTTTCATTATAACAGTAAATTGCGTACACAACAAACCCCTTTCATGACGACTATAGTTTAAATAGTTTTGTTTTGAATTTTATATGTCATGGAGCATGAAGAGAAGATCTCTCAATTCACAATCCTCCAGGTGACAATGATTGTAAGAAGCATACGTTCAACTATATTACTAAATTTTGTTTGATTGATTTGGAGAGAAAGAGAGTTTGATTGATTTCGAGAGAAATCTACTACCAAACTAAATCAAATAGTTAGCAAGATTAGCTAACTAATGTAGCAAGTTGAAACCGGATACAAAATATTTTCGTTTTGGAGAAGTGAACGTGAGATTTTGACCGACGCTTCCTGCACGTGACGATTTCATTTTTATTTTTGAACTATTTACTAGGTACAACATGCTTGTAAAATTTTTTAAGGTGTGCTAGCACACCAACACAAATAACAGAATAATACATGTTTTTTATAGGATTATGAATGTTTTCGAAACGTAGCGCAAAATCCAACCACAACCCTTATTTGAAATTTGATCCATGTTTCTCATTTTTTTTCCATTTTTTTATTTTGACATGGATTTTTTTATTTTGTTAATATTTCATTGATCTATTTTTTCAAGATGTGGATTGCATTTGTATTTCTACAATTTTAAAATTCTGCCTTTTTTATCTCTTTCTATACTTTTATTTTATCCATTTTTTCACGTTCCTTACTTTTGCTTTTTTTTCTATTGCTATCACTATCACTTACTTTAATTTATCCCTGTTTTTTCATTTTATTCGCAATTTTTCAAGAAAATTCTGTTTTTTTATTTAATTTTTCGTATCTTTTTCTATTCCCATTTTTTCATATTTTTTGCATTTCCAAAAGCAATTTTACTTATTTAAATTCATTCTAATTTGTCTTATTGTTTAATTTTTACCTTTCTCGTATTTTGTTCCTTATTTTCTAGTTTTTAGCTTTCCGTTTTACGTAGTTTTATTTTTTTCCCCATTGTTCATTTAACAAAGTTTTACTTATTTTTTACACATTTTCCTTAAGATTTAATTCGTTATTGTTATTTCTTCATTGTTAAAAAAAATTTCAAATTGCATTTCTAGTGTTTTATTTATTCTTTAAACAATGTAATCCATTTTATTCATTTTCTTCGTGTTTATTTCTCCATTTTGTGTGTTTCTATAGTATACCATGTTGACTTTTTATACTATTTTTTGTTTTTCATTTGGTCTGTTTGCTCCGTTTTTGTTCAATACTTTCAGCTTTCTTTATTTTTTCGTCTTTTCATCATTCCAATTTTCCAGTTTATCAAAATTTTCCGGTTCGTCAATTTTTCTATGTTTATTTTATTCTTGTTTTTTATATCCTCTAATTTTATGCATTCTGAACGTTTTATTTACTTTTTCTATTGCTATTTGTCTAAATAAGTTTTATTATTCTTGTTTTATCGAGTTTTTCAGTTTTTGCATTTTTTATATTAATGTTTGTATTCTTTTTAGTAGTTTTTTTTTCATTTTCATTGATTCTTAAAATTTTTCCTACTTTCCTACCGATTTTTAATTATTTTCACCATTTGTTCAATAATGTTCGATTTCTTTGAACTTTGCAATATGTTTTCCTAGTTTCCTGTTTTCTTTTTATAGGTTCTGTTTTGGTTCTTCTCGATTAAACATTTTTTGACAATTAATATTAATTTCTTTATTTGGTTGATTTTGTTGTTTTTAGCTTTTTTGTACATTCTTTTAATATTTAGTTTTACTATTGTTCATTTATTTGTTTTGCAGTTGATCGCCGCTTGGATAATATTTTTAATTTTTGTATCACTACATTTTTAATCTTTCTCCTTACTTTTAAAAATGCTACTGACAAAAATGGCGCATTTCAAAGTCACCAAAACTGTAGAAGAGGTATTAAAAAACTCCCAAAGTATAAAAAGCTCTAGGTTGTTTTCCTTCATTGGCACTACAAACAACTAGAGCAAAAAACTGGACATAAATTTCAGTGTACTATATATAATATCAGTGAACTCCAATGGATTTCAAACATTCACTTTTTTGTACTCAGTCAATACACAGTGGTGGGGGCCCGTACGTTGGACCCCCCGGGCCCGTATTTTCTCTCTGCAGCCCTGTCTACATACAATTACATCTCAGTCCGGTTTATCCAATGAATTCAAGATATGGAAGAAGGTACATAAAGTTGCTGCATTCACGGAAGTATGAAATTTTTGAATTTTTTTTTTACATTTTAACGACAATCAATTCACTAGAGATTACTGGGTAGGGAAAGTTATGAAAATTAGATTGATGCTAATCGTCGACAGATTTTCAGTAGTGATCTTGCGTGGATTAATTAAAAAAAATGAACTTGGGTGAGTCGTAGTTATACTGCCTAATCTCGACCCTCATTAACAGAAGACAAAGATTAAGCCCGTACGATATTAAGCCTGTTCTAATGACTCTGCCACTTCTAGTTTTCCGATCTGTTTACTTCACATCCTTCTCTCACTTGAGTACTATGGCTCTAATTTTCATAACTTTCTCTACCCAGTAATCTCTGGCGAATTGAATGTCGTTAAAATGTAAAAAAGAAAATGTGACTAACATAGTCGAAATAAAAAAAGAATTTTTTTTTGAAAATACCTAGCCGGTTAACAACATATATGGTGAACTATAATTCAGCAAAAAAAATGGCGATCACGATATTTTTTTTAATTTCACAAAATTGTTTTAAAAAGATTTTTTTTCATATGATAAGTACTTATATCCGTTTAATAATAGAAGCTCTCGATGCGTTGAAAGAAAGTGTTGAAAAACTCTAAAATTCATCTAAAGATAAGGTGTCAGTAATAAATTAAAACGCCATATAAAAGTTATATTAAAAATTGTTTTTTTCGTGAATACGCTTAAATTATTTTCACGATGGTCAATATAAAAGATATAGTTTCGTTTACACGATAAAATTTTGTACTTTACAAGTTGTTTTCATGGACTGACTATTATGTTAAATAGTGGGTAGGGTGATTTTAATTTATTACGATCTAAAAATTAACTGTTTAGTGGTTCGAGATAGAGTTCTAGGCATCAGAAAAAAATCAGAGAAAATCAAATTTTAAAATACTATGTAGAAGACACTAGAGCACGACGTCTTGTACTTTTCATTTTACAAGAAGTTCCAATATTATGGTGTTCCTTAAAAATGGTTTTATTTATACAAATTTGGCAGGCTTTTCGTTGACATAACTTTAGCAATGCTTTCTGATATTTTGAAACAGAACATTTTGTCTCGGTATACTGAATCGACAGCTTCTTTCGTTAGAAAGTTAAATACACTTTTTACTAAAAATAAACAATTTTTGGATTAAATATTACAAGATATAAAAAATATCGCATGTGCCATTTTTGGTAATGTATACTACAAGGTATGATATTCCATGTGGCAGAAACGATATTTAATGTTAAATTGAAGATAACGATATTTGAAAATAGGTATATTTTTTATGTAAAAATGCTCATAACTTTGAAACGAAAAAGTTTAGCAGTTGGTGTATATGAAAAAATCATGCGCCCAAAAATAATCTACAAAATAAAACCTTTTTTAAAGAACACTTTGAAGCATACATTTGGATTTTAGTGGAAATATAGGTAGTTGGTGAAATAATTAGCATTTAAAATTCATAAAAGTACCTGAACCACATTTAATTAGACTAAATACGTACAAAACATGCATCGTGAGATATATTACCGGCACACAAAAAGCAAAACAACGTGATTTCTAACATGCAATTACTGAACAAACGCACACAGCCACTTACACGCAAACGAAATTAGACTGAATGACGAGATTAAAATACAAAAACATTGAATCTATAATTTGTTTCAACCTTGATTGAGTGAATCAATAAAAGAAAAACAAAAATGTAGGTAATCTGCGCACAAAAATGCAATGATACAAGCTACTGTGTATGAATAGTGATGATAATTTAACAGACACCAACCGTTTTCCATGTCCAACGGTGGACCGCCGACGCTCTCGCTGAGTCGTGGATCTGTAACGGTGAAATAAATTTCCTGCATTGTGCCGGCTGGAATAGCACCGGCTGGAATCTGCAGTGATACGTTCCAGATGGGATCTGCTAGCGTGCCGCCGGTAGAATCGAAAATTCCCCGCCGAGTAATTGGTTGCCTAGGTGGTGGTAATCCGAGTGACATTTCACTGGCGAACGGAGTGCTATGGGCATTTGGTGGTCCTATAGGAAGGCTCATTTGCGAGGTATATTGAGTCTCGATCGATGTTCTACTGTCGTACACTTCGATTGGTCTAGGACTGATTACCGGGGTAATTGTTGCATTCGCAGTTGGTAAGGGCGGTGGTGGTGGTTGGAAAGCAGGTGGTGCGGTGCGTTTTAAAAAGTTCGAAATATGATTCGCTCGAGAACTGAGCGGAGTGGTCACTTCGATTTGACTAGCTGCCGCAGCTACCTTCTGCAAATCAGATTCGTTTGCTTTCGTGAGTGTATCATCATCGTCGTCTTCTGAGACTGCCAGAGGTGCTTTGCTAGATTCGTCGTTTTGTGTTTCGTTATGAATCTCATTATCCTCAAGCAAATTTGTAGTTGTTTTATTGATGGAATCGTCCTCTCGAATATTAAGTTCTAGTTTATTTTCACCGATTTGAAGTTTACTAAGATCTAAGGAGGATACCACATCCACCTCATTTTTCACTTCATAAATTGGTTCATGTTTCAATTCTCTTTTTGAAATATAATCAGGTTCGGCCATCGATTCCATTGCTTCTCGTCTGGACTGGTAGATTTGATCCCTGAGCTGGGTACGAGGTTTGAATCCTTTTTCCTTCAATTCTTTGCGTGTTGAGTATGTTGAGCTTGACGGTGAGCTTGAGCTTGATTCGGTGACATCTCTTGCGCGAATAGAGTTTCCTGGAGAGCCACCATGGTCTCGCTGTTGGTTTTGCTGCATCTCCAGTCGACTTTGATGTATTCGATCCTGCATTTGCTGTTTACTCTGGTAGAGATGGTCTCTGTGCATTTCCTTTCTGCTCTGATACACGGGTTCATCTGCAGCCCGACGATGCGGATCACGCGTTTCATTGTACATGAACGAGCCACTCTTACTCTGATAAATTGAATCATCGTTCATTGACGTGTTCATATCCATATGGTACCTTTCTGAACCCATCCGACGACGACTGATATTGTTAAAGCTCGGCGAGGGAGCACTTCTATCGGCCATACTATGCCGTCGAACTATTCGTCGTCCAGTACTGTTGGATCCTGATCCTGGCACAAGACCAGGTCGTGCTCGTTCCAACTCAATTAGTGCTCTGTTTGCATAAAGATTTTCATGTTCTTGGTCGTAATATCCACCAGCCCCATAGTTGCCGTATATCGACTCGGATTCAAGATTCTGATACGTGCTGTTGGGATCTTTCGGATAATAAGGTTCGTGTCGCTGATAACCTTGGCTGTGATGTAGTGGTGGAGGTGACATCTGTTGTCTAGGATCATAGTGGTATTGTGGCTGCCCATAGTATTGTCGTGAGTCATATATAGGTTCTTGGAACCGGGTATCCATCATACGTGTTGATCGGGGTTCCATTAAAGAATGTTGTCGCTTCAATATAGGCCGCAGTTTTTTATCAGCTTCTGCTAGGCTTACTTGCCTGCGAAGCGGTCTAGTTGACTTAATGAACACATTTTTTATTGCTTTTAGCGGAGATCTTAGCAAATTCTTTTTAGGCGGTTTAGCTGGTAGTTCGGGTGGAAGTACTGAATGGTGATGGCTTCTACTACTGTACAGATCGTACTCTACCGTACCGGGAATGGGAGGAAGCGGTAGCTGTTGTTGCTGACGCAGTCGTTCTTGGTATATTAGATTCTGTTGGTGTTGATTGAACTCGTGAATCGACATCATTGGCTCCATTTCACTGCGGAAGTATTTGTGAGGTCATGTAATGAATATGGTTATGTGCATCAATTGTTTCTTGTTTACTGTTTGGGGTTTAAAAAGGAAGGATACCTGCACAACGCGTTCAATGCATGACTCATGCACTAACTTTTCCCCCTTCTGTTTAATGGTTTCGTGGATTCTACCGGCGCAAACTGTGCTACATCTGTTTAGCATTTTTATTTATTTGTTAATTATTATAGGGAAGTTGCGCTGTTCAAAAAAAATTGCATAATCACGCATTCTTGCTTTGCACACTCAATCTAGTCTCTATCACTCCTGTAAAGTACCCATACCGCTCACTTATAGCTTCGAAAATTGGTTAGATTTATGTGGAATGTTAAAAGAATTATTATGGGACACTAACTTTATTACGGTATTCAGTACCACCTAATATGTAAGTTATAGGAAGCAGATAGAATTATGTCGGGGGAAATTTGTGAACATAATTATTGAAGACTTTAAGCATCTCTAAATGAAACGGTTTTGTTTTGTATGAACGTTTGTATGCAAAAGTTGTTTGATCTAGGTAAGACAATGTGACGTCTAATCTACTTTTTTTTGAGAGAATTGATTTCATGTTTGATCTATATCTTACGTGTATAGGAAGGTGAAGAACTATTTTGAAATTTAGAGTTGGATTAAGTAAGATGAGTCGTCGAAGTTCCGGTTTAATCTTTTATATCATGGTTTGCTCGCCATACCGACTAACTTGACTGAAATTGACAAATCTTGATGTTTAGGTTTTGAAAAGTATTCAAGTAGAAGAAAATTATATAAATTACCTTACAATGGGGTATCGTTGATCATCGGGGTAACTTTGATCATACGAGAGTTTATTACGGTAAGATGATTCCCTCTAATAAAATCGAAATAAAAATCATCTATCGTATGTTTGTTGTAAAATCCGTAGAAAAAATCTTGTTTTTTGTTGTTAACTATTTAATTTCAACTATTTTCCTAAAACAGTTTTAAAAAAGTCATTTCTTTCTGGACGTCACGATATTGGGTCACGAAATCACTTACAGATATATAATTCACATAACTTTTTGAAACTTTTTTCTGATACGGGGATTTTGCTCATCAAAGTTACCCCGAAAACAACCAATTAAAATTTACAACAAAATTGTTTTATTTTGATAGTGAATCGAAATAAATTACCCAACAATTTGAACATTTTTAATCTATGGGTTTCAACACTTGTTTTATAAATGCAAACAATTACATGTACTTGATTTCAAGAAACTAATTCGGAAAACTTTTGAAAATGCGATCAATGTTCCCCCATTTTATGATATCGATCAATTCGACTTTATTACACAAAAGCAGACAATGCATTCAATCGGACTGCTTTAATATGAAAACATTGAACGTTGGTTGAGAAATTTTAGATGTTCGTCTTAAAATGAAGCGGTTTAACGGGATGTTTTAAGGGAGAGGGAGCGATTCGTTCAAAGTTGCAAAGAATTGAACTCTGTGAAAATTCGTACTTTTGGAAAAGTTCGGCTAGTTACGACTTTCGGTTCAAAAAAAAACTTCTCGACTGGACATTGCAAACTCAATTATCACATGGCTACTATTCAGCGTGCTGAGTATTATTCGTGTCATCTTTGTGAATTTGATTACGGAACTTCAGGTCATTTGATATGTAACTGCCGTGCAGTAATGCCATTGCGTATCCGGATTTTTGGTTATCCCTACATAGATGAACTGAAGCTGAAACTCGAGGATATGCTATTATTCCTAACTAGTATAGTAAAGAGTTATAGTTTAATGTGTATTTGAATGACAATATCACTTCGGGGTGTTGTCGTTTTGTTATCTCAATATCTCCTCGGGGGTGGTCCGTTCATCCGGTCATTATTCAAATAAAAATTCTAAATCCCTTCGGGGGTTGGAAGTTTTATTCCTGCTGTTGTAGCACCTGCAGATCTTCGAGCATGCTTCCGCGGGTGCAGAATGCTTTGTTTCAATTGTTCTGTGTCGTTATTTTGCCTACCGCTAACCTTTCCACTTCCCCAATCCTTTCCATCAGGGAAATGATGAAAAGAAAAACTTGGCAAGGAACAAATCTCCGATCAACATGGGGAACATGCCATTTACGCCAGTTGCCCTCTGACTCATAATTGAAGGTTAAAACATCTCTAAGCTAAATAAAAAAAACTACTATTGTAAATTCTAATCCAATTCGACCTGGATCAAGGAGGAAGATAAAGTGCCACTAGATTTGGCTTGTTTCGTGGTTTATTGTCCAGCTGTAAAGTAATCAACACCTTTATGTGTGGTAAAAACGTATGCACGCAATTTACTGCCTTTATAAGCTTAATTTTCCCTTGTTCTATGGGATTTCCTATATACATGGGACAATTATGCGTAGAACAGAGAAGTTTAGAAAACGTGTGAGCAAGCCATGCACCTCTCTATTTGACAGTTTTCTGTCACCAATGAATATCCCGCCAATAGCAATTCATTTTCGCGCTTCTTTACTGTCGATAACATTGATTATATCGATGCATACACTTAGAAACAAAAATATGCATAGTTAGAATACTTTCTATTTCCGTCTCTTTTGTTCTGCTGTGACTCATGCATATATTTCTAGTAAATATTCAATGAGTGGTTAGACCGAATATGTCCAATGCATAAAATTTACAGCAGAAGAAACGAGAGGCAGATAGAAAAGTATGCTATCGATGCATAAATAAAATTCTGCGTGTAAGCCGTCATTCGGTACACTGCGAAGGTAAGACACCTGACCTGTTTGTGACGCTAGATGAATTGAAGCAGAATGATGCAAATTTCCGTTCAAGACACGCCATGCGCAAAACAATATTGATGTCGAGCACAGAGCTGTGGTCTGTTTACTTTTACATGAGAGGTCGTGAGAACAGGAATGACTATAGATTCTGCCAAGAAAAACTACCCGGTGGCTGGATGAGATGAAGGTAGCTTATTTGCAAGATTATCTTGTGTTATCCCAACCCTTGCAAAAATCATGGGTTTGCAGGAAAGCATCGTTAGCGGACAAAACATTGAATCTTCTTTCAGTACCGTCATCCCAAGTTATGGAAACGATTAGGAAATTATGGCTCATTTTTGTGGAACGAGAGGCAGAAAATTGCATCATTTAGAAGAAAATAATAAAATGGAACAGATTGTTGAGCAACATAAAAGCAGTTAACTCTAATTCATTACTGCCCAACCTTTTTTTACTATATATAGAGAAGTAGGTGATATTTCCTAATTCTCTAATAATAAATCACAATAAAAATAATCAATGATTAAATATTATATATTCTCTATGAATACTTTTAGAAAAAAGTGACTAAATTGAGTAGATATTATAATAGTACAAACTATTCTCTCAAAGTTTCATCCAGGTCGGAGCACTAAAACATGAGATTACAAATACAGATAATTTCAGCCCACTATCTCTTGATCGCTCGAAGGCAATGCATCAGGAAACTAAGTTGGGCGGTAACGGGTTAATGCCGTATTGTTGCTTTGCTTGCAAGTCTTTGTTTCGTGTTACAGCTTAAAATTTTACTTCGTCATTAATACTCCTAATTTGTTAAAATTAGACTGTATGTAAATTGAAAATTTTAATAACAATTACATTATCGTTTCTTTAGTGATCTTTATATTGTTCAAATTGTCTAGGGTCATAGTCACTAAGAAGCGTGTTAGTTAAAGTAGAAACCGCCGTACCGTTGTTTGGTAGTAACGAATGGGTATCATAATGTATAAAGTTGAATTAATTTTGAATCGATGAGATGTAAAATTCACTTCCATATCAAACATGAGGGTAAAAGTTAGTGCGATTTGTCTTGCCTTGTTTCTTGTTTTGAAAGAGGAGTCTAATCATTTTCTTATGCTGAATTGCAGGAAAATTTGGAATGTATTTATCGTTAGTAGGTATGGATTTGCGTTTTGATTTGTAGATAGAATAAAGTAACAATGGGAATTAGTGAAATGTTTTGTAATGTTTCCAGTAACGAAACTGCGTTGTGTTGTTCAGATATGATACAGCAAAACACTTCGCGCTGGCTAGTTATGTAATAAATATGTAATAAATAAAAAAACAGCGCGGCTTGGAAACAAAACGAGTAGGTTAAAAAGAACAACGTTTATAAAATTGAATCTTCGCCTACCGTAGATTATGATGGTGCCCAGCACTTCCGAGCTGCGGCTTGCGGTATAATTCAAAGGCTGATCCTCGTTGTTCACGACTACCGGCCAGATCAAGTGGATGCCGCTCAGATGGGTGTAATCCAGGCATGTTTCCTGATATATAAGAACGTCATTACATATATTTCTACCACATACTTGCGCATGTTATCACGAGATTAATATTATTTTAATGTGTGCAGTTCCAGTAGGTAAATATAGTGTGTATTAGTGAAATGAGATGTTACCTATGCCATGAATTGGACCCCCGCTACCTCTATGCATGTAATTATTTCCGTAAGGATGATGTGCGTTACCACTATAACCGTTATTAGGACCCATTCCCAAATCTCGGCCGGAATTACCCATGTAGTGTGGCTGACCGCCGTTATTTCCGTTGTAACCGTTGTAAGGATTTCCTCCGTATTGACCGTAAGGATGCATCTGTGGTGGGTGATTGCCGCTTTTCATATGAGTACTGTTAGGCGAATTGGGCACGTTATGGGCTACTCCTTGATGGTAATGTGATGACACTGGTGGGTAGTAGAAACCATTGGGCGACCGAGGCGATATTGGTTCCTGAAACAATTAAATTAGTATTGTTATACGGTACTAGTAACATTTAGTTGAATCGTGAGTTGGGAGTTCTTATTCTTATTCATTATTCAACCAATAGCCAATAGCTGTGGTTTTCGGCTATTTACGACTTTCGCCTGGAGCCTGCAGATACAAAATGCATTTTAAGGGAATTAAGTTTTGATTCAATTCTTGGAAAACGGTTATGTAATGCATTATATCCCATAAGGCTATTCGAAAAAATATCGTTTAACATAATGGTCTTTTGGGATCATCTAAAAATAAAGATTCGATTTATAAAAATCTAACGCGTTGAACAGAGACAACAGACACTGCCCTAACTAATGTGTTCAAATGGGTGGGATGAATAGAGGTGCTAAGATCAACCAGGGAACTGTTACCCTATAATGCATTTTGCCGAAATTATATTCATTTTATAGAATCTTGAAAATTACAAAAAATTAACATATGAACTTAGTAAATATTCAGTCTACATTTTTTCCAAAATCAAAGTTTTTTTGGACATGAAAACTCAACAAAACTATGCGTCGTAATCTGTCGTTTGATGGTGAAATGCAATTGCATTTCTCTATTATTATGGTGAAAAAAGGAAGACCTTTGTCTTGGCTAAGAGATTCAGTGTTATTTTTGTTTTGTAGTATAATCTATTTGTTGCACAACGCTATCCATTTGCTAATGTTTTCCTATCACGAGACTGAATCTCCTTTGTTTTTTTCTAATAACTTTTCAGTGAAAAAATAACTACGATTGCAGAATTTTCCATTTTGCAGCCAATTTAAATTCGAATAGCTGTGGGTAATATATTAATTCATATATCATGTCCTGTCAATAATATAAACAGTTTTGAAAATAATGTCAAAATGATGTTTTTTAAATACGTGTAATAACTTGATCCCGATTTTATCAGACCCGGATTTTGTCTGCTCCCGATTTTGTCAGCCTCATATGAAAATCCATTTGATGGGCTCTAGCAGACGAACTAAGTCAAATTCGAGTTGTTTCTTGAACATAATTTTCCTACCTTAAAGATGAAAAATATACCAAAACAAAATCTCTGTATGACCCCAAAGGAATATTTATACTAAAGAATCAGAAAGGGTTATTGTAGGAGTCGACATATTCGATCAGTCGGTCCGAACCCTATGAGATTGAGAACTGTCATTAGATAACCGTCATATGTAGTGTAGGAGCATATAGAAATTACTACAGACACTTTATATAACAGACTAGCTGAGAGAAAAATAGTAAAACTAGCAACCATGAATTTAAACTGGCATCACGGAAGCTCCCATAAGATTTGCATGGATTCCTCTTGCACTTCCCCTCTCAAAACCATCATGCTCGTTTGGCTGCAGTTTTTGACAGTCCGTTTGGCTGCAATTTTTGACACTTCGCTAGTCTGTGTATAAAGTGTCTGTAGAAATTACCATAGTTCGAATGCGAATTAAAGAAGGTCTCTTTTAGTGAACGACCGTCATAAAGTGAAGACCTGTTTTTTATGAAATCCAAGATATCACAGTGGCGACGAGTGGGATAAGTTTTTTTTTCTTTCAAGTGAAACTTTGATTCCTCATACACTCTAATGTCTTTACAGGTATGCAATGGATAACCGAAGATGACCAACACGGTAAAAAAACTTTACCCATTTCATGTATTCAAATTGCCCATTTTCGGAAGTTATTCGAGCTGTCAAAAATGTGGGTATTTTTTTGTTTCTAACAATGAGTACTTTTCATCCATTTCACAACTACTCGATGAGGTAATGTCAATGGGTATCTTGATCTTGATAATGGGTAAAAAATCCTTAAGCATTATTTCAAGCGAGTTAACCTGCCAACTAAGGATCGTAGTGGAACCTGCAAATTATCACCCTGCATCGGAGTCCGTGGCGGAAACGGAACATTTCGGCAATGCTCAGAAAACAACGTCTGTTTAGACTACTGAGGATGTTGAAAATATGCGCCAGTTCGGCATTTTTAGAGCAGCCAAAAGATCCAGCCACCAAAAATATATCCAGTTGACGGTTTTATTTTGTTAAGGAGTTTTAGAATAGGATTTCTATCTAGATTCCTATACTTCTATAAGGAAACAATAATGTTAAATGAATGTTAATTTTTGTTTTTTTTTTTAATTCAGAAATCTATTGACAGTATTTTTCATTCTGGCGCGAATTTCATGAATGGGTATTTTTTACGCATTTTGTTGTAACAGTTCTACGAAAAATAATGGGTGAAACATACCCAGGTTGACGTACAAGGTCCGTACTCATTTATGGGTACAAAAGCTTTACCCTTTTAATGGGATATTCCACTTTTATTGAAAATGAGTAGTTTTCTACTCATTAATGGATACTTATTTTTATCAGTGAAGTCAAGATGAAGCACAGCTCTATTATGGTTTATTTTTAACCGAGTGAGCTAAAATAGGTTAAGAATTTATTATATATACACATTTTTGAAAAGATAAGTAGGTTTTTTATGCCTTTTTGAGAAGAGATGTTAATGAAATTTCACTCAAAGGGGATTTTCCCTACTTCTATAAAAAATTTAAAGGTGCCAAATACAATTTCAAGTGAAAAAGTTAGTGAAAACGGAGAAGAGTTTTAGCTGGATTGCTGCCCGGGATAAAGTTCTCGCTAGACGCCGACTATATCAATCCAGGTAATTTTTAATCGAGCAAATTCCAAGCATCCGTTTATTTTGTATGCGAAGAGCCATTTTCTTTTACGGAACTGTGGGTTTTTGTTTAGTCGATTTCTTTTGTTCGTACAGGAGTTTTTTTTAGCATAGACTAGCCATTTTGTTCCGAAGTTGAACCCAATTTTTATTCGATTTCTTTTCGATTGTTTTATCCAAACAGAGCACGGCAGGATTTTTGCCGTGACTATTTTGTTGGAATCTGGATAAAAGCATGTATGCTGATTTTTGTTTGCTGTTGTTGCTGGTGTTGCTGCGAGTTGGAAATTTTTTTGGTGTGACTGTAGGGACCGGAATTTGCTATGTGAGACTTTTGGCAGTGTTGACAGGAATCGCAATTTTCTTCAAAAAGGTACGTGATTTGTTTTTCCCAATTTTTTTCGCTTAGCTAGCATTTTTTGGTAAGGTTATTTTTTCTCTTTTGTTTTCTTATATTAAAAGGAATTATAGCTTTGTTAGCGCATTATTAGTTTTTTTATATACATTTTCTTTTATTTAATCGTGCCTTTGATTGGCTCAATTGAATCTTTTGTTCCTGGAAGAATCCCTTTTGCTCAATATGTCGAGCAAATCGAATGGGTATTTAAATGTAATAAGGTGCCAGAAGCTGACAAGAAAACTTATTTCTTGGCTTTAGGCGGAACAGAAACTTACAGCGAGTTAAAACTCCTGCATCCAGGAATAGATTTTTTTTAATTTGACCTATGAAGCCACTTTGGATTCATTAAAAAAAAACGTTTTGACAAAACTGAAAGAGACATGTTTCAAAGGTATAAATTTTACAATATTGCTCAGAGTCCTGATGATAAAGATGATTATATCCTTAAAGTCAAGCTGTGCGCTTGGGGCTTTTAAGGATACCGCGATTAGAGATAAACTTGTCATGGGTGTCTACGACAAAAATTTACAGCAAAGATTAGTCGAGGAAGAAGATTTAACTTTAGCTTTAAGGAGAACTTAAACTGAAAAATTTATCGTGAATCGTGAGGTAGCAGGGGTGCGATCAGGATTGATTAATTATGAAAACATAACCATGGGTGCTAATGTGGATACGGGTAGAAACATTTATTCGGGCTCATATCGCTCGAGAAGTCGTGAGAGGACACTAAATAGGAGTAGGAGTAACAGTCGCAGTAGGAGTCGTTCTTTTTCCAAAGGCAGGAGAAATTTCTTTTGTGATTTTTGTAAAAGAAAAGGGTATACTAAAAAGTATTGCTTTGAGGTGAAACGAAAATGAAAGCTCCAGGTAAAATTTATGGGGCCGGAACAGACAGCTAGCAGGACGGATTATTTTAAACGATTGAGGGAGGATATGCGGAGCAGTGGCTCGGAATCAGAAGACGAGAAATGCATGAAAATTGAATCGGTAAAGCAGATTAGTGAACCATGTTTAGTTGATGTATTTGTAGAAGATAGAAAGATGAAAATGGAGATAGATTGCGGATCTGCGGTCAGCGTAATTGAAGATTCCTTTTACAAACAGAATTTAAGTCACTTGCCGCTTACGCCTTTTCTCAATAACCTTGTTGTGGTAGATGGAGCTAAATTAGAGATATTGGGGAGAATTTTGTATCAGTGGGTGTGAATGGAATCAGCAAAAATAATTTGAAGTTAATTGTACTGAAAAGCAAAAGACATTCACGAAAGATTTTTCCACTTTTTGGTCGGAAATGGCTAGATGCGTTCTTCCCAGGGTGGCGAAAGACCTTTTCCTCTTCCATCAATTAATTAGCAGTTGCGGGTAAAGGGGTTGACGATGTGGTGGATTATTTAAAGAGTTTCACTTGGCGGCCGGACGTTTACAGCACACAGAGAGCAGTTACGTTTGGCGAAAGAAACGCGTCGTCCACATACTAGAATACATTTGGACCGACTATGGCCTGCCCGTCTATCAAAACACAGCATTAACGAGATGAACGAGCCACAACAGCATCATGAATTTAGAAATTGATTCTGCACGAGAAAGCTCGCAGGATGATTTTTACGGGTTCGCATCAGATTCATTCCTATTTGGTGGGTTTTCCCAACCAGGTGGAACAGAGGACTCTTTATGTACAGATCATCGGATGGAAGATCTGAACCAATTACAATCTGGAATACATCAAGAGATCCGGAGTGAAGGTGTTTCGAGGCCCGTGGGCCTCGGAGATCTACAAGAACTAAGAAAATCAACCGCTGCGAAGATTACATTTATAATTAATGTGTTCGAGATTTGTTATTGTTCTTTTGAACTTTCGAATTAATTTTTAATATTGAATTAGTAATAAGCTAGTTTGGTCATGCATAATAACTTGGCTTTCTAAATGCATAACAAAAACTAAAGGGTGAAGAGTTGTAGGAGTCGACATATTCGATCAGTCGGTCCGAACGCTCTGAGATTGAGAACTGTCATTAGATAACCGTCATATGTAGTGTAGGAGTGTATAGGGTAAGGTTGGGTAAATCCGACCTAGTAAATGGTTTTGGCTGTAAAATGTTCATTTTACATTGGATCAAGCCGTTTTATACACCAAATTAAACGATAGGGTTCTGTTCAACTTTCTATGTATAGCATTTTATTAGTTTCATGGGAAAATTTTGAGATACAAGCGTTTTACGAAAAAAAATCATTTTTGTTTTCAAAAATGGTGGGGTAAAGCCGACCACCTATGTTTTTGGTTGATTTAGTACATATATTACCCAAATTTTATGGTTTTGTAAAATGAAGAAAATGGAATTCAATGTCAATCTTGGAATGTCAAAATCACGAGCAGTAGCACGTAAAAATATTCCCATTTGCATCGGAGCTATTTCTCGACGAATATTATATACATCATGTCTTTGTGTCTTTCGTGTGTAATTATGAAGCATTGTGCTAAAAAATAATAAATAATAATAATAATAATAATAACAATATATTTCAATTTGACAAATAAACATTTTCTTAGCAAAAAAGGTGGTCGGGTTTACCCCACTATTTAGAGGTCGGATTTGCCCCACAGCGTCAGTTTTCATTACGAAGTAATCAAAAAATTATGAAAAAAGTTGGACTAAATTCATCTATGCACTTTGTAGGACTTTAATCAAAGAATTTAAATCCACTTACATTTTTTGTGCAATCACTTTAACAATCAGAAATATCTTGTAGTCAATGATGCACAAAAATCAAATCAAAAGTTGTAAAAACACACTTATTGTCGTTTGAGCCTCTCAATGTAGACTAATAAAATGCTGTCATGCCACCAAGACGATTATTTTCGATGCTCTATATGACAATATTGATATTAGTTCGCGTAGTGCTTCCGATTTTCGATAACAGAGGGGTTTACCCAACGATCGGATTTGTCCCACCTTACCGTAGAAATTACTATATAGTTCGAATGCGAATAAAAGAAGGTCTCTTTTAGTGAACGACCGTCATAAAGTGAAGACCTGTTTTTATGAAATCCCAGATATCACAGTTATGTGGCTCTATGTAGGGACTAAAGTCCTAAAAGCCTCGATTGAGTAAAAAGAAAGAAAAAATATGTCCCCATTTTTATCAGCCTAAAATTCATCAAGGGGCCAATAAAAACTGGTCTTCGTAGTCTAAAAACAAAGCAGACCCAGATCAATAGACACGAAAGTTCAGCTAATTACTTAACCTGAAAAAAGAACTAAATAAACTACTATTTTAGATGCCCGACAAAATTGTCGTCTGGTGTAGTGGGCAAAAAAATCGACAGCTGGGATGGAGAGGTTTTCGATTACTCCCCGTTACAGTCTTCCTGGCTGTCAACAAGCGTCTTCCGAACACTTATTACGTTGGAATTAGCATCATTCAGTAATTTCACCAACTTGGTGTGCGTATAGTTGGGACTTTCGCGATGCGCGAGCAAAATTCGGATCGGTTGCCCCTCTTGCTCCGATGCCATTGTCACAACTGAAGAACAAATGTCAAAATCAAACAGTAGGAATGATGCAGCACGCTTACTTCTTCAAAATTAGAGGTATGAATGTTTTTTCAACGCGCCATGATAAAAAATTGTCAAGTTGAAGTTGACCAATTTTTGATCGTAACACCCTTTAGTACAACTAATATTTTATATGACAATATTGATATTAGTTCGCGTAGTGCTTCCGATTTTGGATAACAGAGGGGTTTACCCAACGATCGGATTTGTCCCACCTTACCGTAGAAATTACTATATAGTTCGAATGCGAATAAAAGAAGGTCTCTTTTAGTGAACGACCGTCATAAAGTGAAGACCTGTTTTTATGAAATCCCAGATATCACAGTTATGTGGCTCTATGTAGGGATTAAAGTCCTAAAAGCCTCGATTGAGTAAAAAGAAAGAAAAAATATGTCCCCATTTTTATCAGCCTAAAATTCATCAAGGGGCCAATAAAAACTGGTCTTCGTAGTCTAAAAACAAAGCAGACCCAGATCAATAGACACGAAAGTTCAGCTAATTACTTAACCTGAAAAAAGAACTAAATAAACTACTATTTTAGATGCCCGACAAAATTGTCGTCTGGTGTAGTGGGCAAAAAAATCGACAGCTGGGATGGAGAGGTTTTCGATTACTCCCCGTTACAGTCTTCCTGGCTGTCAACAAGCGTCTTCCGAACACTTATTACGTTGGAATTAGCATCATTCAGTAATTTCACCAACTTGGTGTGCGTATAGTTGGGACTTTCGCGATGCGCGAGCAAAATTCGGATCGGTTGCCCCTCTTGCTCCGATGCCATTGTCACAACTGAAGAACAAATGTCAAAATCAAACAGTAGGAATGATGCAGCACGCTTACTTCTTCAAAATTAGAGGTATGAATGTTTTTTCAACGCGCCATGATAAAAAATTGTCAAGTTGAAGTTGACCAATTTTTGATCGTAACACCCTTTAGTACAACTAATATTTTTCCTTTTATATATACATTTTATATTTTAGTAACAAGTGGATCAAAACGACAAGCAAAAACAGCCATCGCTACTTTAAACAATTCTTACCACATGTGTAATAATGATTTAGTAATTTTTTGGACTTACCCCATTTTCCCATTGTCCAGAGTTCATGGGCCCACCGCTTCCACCGATGGGAGGTCTGTAATTTTTCGGTTTCGGTGGTGGCACTGGCTTGAATGGTACGCCCCCATTGCTTCCATTTGCGGGTGGCGTTCCAAGCATCGGTGGTGGCATCTTGTTGGGCTTGGAGTAATCCGCTTGTGATGCTGAGTTGTTGCGGCTGTGGCGTGAGTGTTGTGTGATTTCGTGTGAGGTATTTATTTGGGTGGAATATGAAACGAAGGGATGAAAATCATAGGGTGATTGAGACATGAATATAACAATATGAGAAATCACAGGAAACAAACAACGTGACAGAGAAAGATGTTTTCAAATTTGGAACAGGCAATGATTGAGAGTGCAATTGATGGATTGTGTTTCTCCAGAAAATTGCGAGCGGATTTAAAATCGTCATACTACATTGATAGCACCATAAAGTAAGGTTTATTAATGTTATTGGGAGGCACTTCATACAAGGGTATCATATTTAGAATAAAAAAATCTACGATTGTGACAACATAAGCTATAGTAGTGTAGGTTTGGCTGCGATTTATTACTGAAAAGATTTTCTTTGAACTGTTGTCGCATTCTGCAGCGTGAAAAAGATAGAATTGTTTTTTGTCAAGCTTTCTCGTCTCCAACTTAATAATTCGTTGTAAACTAATAAACTAGATCACATTAACCAACACTTACCTGTATTTTCCATAATCTGTCTTGGTTTCCAGAATATGCTTTCTAGGGCTATCCAGTGCCAAATTAGAAGGACGCTGTGGAATGTTCATTCCTGTTGTTCGGTCTCCCGAATTTCTGGGAGTAACTGGATCGTGCGCACCTATAAATAACATGTGGGCATTAACCTTACACTGGTTGAAACGAGTCTATGTGTCAATCATACCATTAAAATTGATTCTGTCGGAATGCACGTGACCTCCTCTGGGTGGAGTCATTAGTAAGTCGTTGGTGCCCGAATTTCGGTTATAGTCTGATACATTCGACTGGTTTGGTGTCAATCCTGTACCCGTGCGACCGCTGCAAAATGATAAATATTCTATTGTAACTATGGTTACGAAGGGGGCAGGGGCGGCGCCACAGATCTACACCAAAGTTATTACTCCATATTTTATAACATATATTAACTATTGCTTAAGAAATCAATTCCGATCACTTTTATTTAAAAAAAAACTTCACATATCTAAAAACGATTTTCCCAGTGTTTTTGGGATCACTAACAAAATAGTTTATTTTTGAGTAATGAATTTCAAAAATCAACGGATCTCGAAGTTGATGAATCGGCCAAAATTTATAGGAAAGCCCAAAGGTTCAACAGAAACATCCGCAAAAAGCGCCCATCTTTGAAAACGAAAAAAACAGTTATTTTCGTATCCCTTTAAACAATTTTCATGAAAATTAATCAATATGTTTGAAGTTTTCTCAGTGGACCTTAATTAGATGCGAGAGAAAAGGTTTTAGTTTGTACACTAGTACAATACTTATTTCCCGTAAATATCGTCGAAAGTACTTTTAACTCTTCAATCCCAAAATGTTCTTAGGCTAAAAGTTTTAGCGGAGATACAAAAGTGTACAAGCATTCGAAAATATGTTCTTGAAGATGTCGGTTAAACTTATTTTCAAGACAAACTTTTGCTTTAAATTTGTAATGTGCTCTATGCAAAAATATTATTTTACCAGACTTGTCTTGGAGGATTTACAAGAATTTGTAACTAGTTTTACCGCGAATTAATCCAAAATTAAAGAGAGAAAAAAAGTGGTGGTTTGATAAGTATCTGGCCCAAGTGTGACAAAAAATATTTTAGGGGATGGGCGTAGCGTAGTTGGCAAATCGATTGCCTTGTACGCAGCGCACCTGGGTTCGAATCCGCCCCGCACATAGTGTTAAAGAAATTTCATTAGATTTTTCTAACCCGAAGAGGCGATAAACCTCTATAATCGAAATAAAAAAAATATTTTCACTATCGCAAATCAGATGGCACAAATAGATAGTGATTTTTTGTTACTCTGTTTATCATCATATAACTTTCCTTTGAACCTAATGAAGTTACATTTCAATATTCTCTTAAACAGAACTTGAATTCACACATCCATATAAAAACTCTAAAACGCCCTCTCAATGCGCTTGGCGATTACATTGCAAAATCAAACTTACTTCGGCACCGATTTAAGATCATCGGGCGCATTGGGTCCTAACCTCATATTCTGCGCCGTGAGTTGAGATGTATTGTATGAATCGTAACTTGAAACACTATCGTAAGATCCGTTAGCTTTGCTCGGTGTATTTGGATTGCCCGACGCCGCCGGTGGTTGACTGGATCGGGTTCGATCAAGTGAAGAGTTTTGTGTTCGCTCCAGTGAATTCAATCCATTACTAGGGGCTCCCCGCTTGTCAGGCGTCGTGCCAAGCATCTGGCTTCGAGTAGCGTAATCATCTCCTGCTTGATCCAAATTGTCTGTAGACGCCTTATTGCCGAACAAGCGTTCTTGCGCTGAACGACCAAGGGTTCCACCAGTGCTAGAATTTCGCGACGGCAGTGACGAACCTGGGGTGCTTGGTGCCGCTGTATTGGGTGGTTTTGATGCACGATCTATCCGAGGGGGTAAATCTGGAACTATAAAAATTGAAGTCATTTTACTAGCGTTTAACAGTGGCGGTCATTTTTTCGTACCTGGACCAAAATGGGTTGATCCCTGACTACCGTGTTGGATTGGAGGTGGAGGACGAGAAGAGCCATAAATGGCTTCCTCGGGTGGTAGTGGAGCTCCGATGTTACCTTTTGATGAGAAACCATACTTGTTCTCCACGGTCATGCGGCGAGAATGGGCCGAGTGCTCGTAGGGGTTCTTGATTTACATAAATTACAAACGTAGAACATTAATCATCGTACAGTAGTGAATTTGTCAGATTTTTCTGTCGTGCTTTGGGGTTCTGAAGTTACAACACAAAATAGCCGAAGGTGTCCGCGACCTGAGTGACTGTTCAGTTTTCGCTCGTCCACGGTTTTCCCCAAAAGACAAAATGCGCATATATTTGGAATGCGTACGGAATACTCATCCATTTCGGAAGTCAAGTTTGTCGGAATATACACTACCAGTCAAAAGTTTAAGTTCACTTTACAATGTTAATGTATTATTTACAATGTTAATGTAATATTTTATTATGGTTTTCATCATTTATTATTATTATTATTATTATTTATAATTATTTTTCGATCCATTTTTCTACGATAGACACATAAAATATGTAGTTTTTTCACTTTTCAATAATGAGATGATAATCTTCGATTTGAATTGATATTTTTTTTCAACAGTTGCGATTTTCAATATACAAATTTTTCTACTTACCTTTAATAAAGAAAAATATAAAAAAATAATTTGGAATATAATTCTGGGAGTGAGCACTTGTAGCACTAAGATGGTACACGTGTTATGTATTCGACGCATCAAAAGAATACAACCTACCATAACAAGATTGTTTGTGATCTACGCGTCACCCGAAGGCGTCAAAACCCCTCCTACACTCTGGCTAGTAGCGTGTAGCAACATGATATAGTGAAGACACATATGCTTGACAAGGCTACTGAGAAGCCCACTCAATTATGTAAAATTCAAAAAAAGCAAATGAACTTAAACTTTTGACTGGTAGTGTACATTAGTGTTAGTGCATAATTGATCGTTCGAAAAGTAAGTTGCTTGAAAGATGTGTAAACGGATTCACGTAAAACAATAGAGTTCTAATCAACTCATCTTTGCAATTAGTCTAAAGTCTAAAGTCTTCTTGTAGTACTTTTACCATTCCAAATCTCATCTTTAATTTTCACTTGCATTTTCAACGAAGAAAATGTTACAGTTTCGAAGATTGTTTAAGCATATCTTGTGGTCCTAATGAGAATACTAAAGAGTAAAGAATGGCACTTCAAGATCAAAATGACATTCCTGATACTACTGCGGCCTCAGAATAACTCATTTTAAAATTGCCCCCCAATTAATTCAAAATAATGTTTCTTTTGAAAACGGCTTAGCGGTGACTACGATTTCTCAGCAACAACTATACCGATCGATTTGAAATTTTTACCATTTATTCTTCTTGTAAGGCCTTCTTCGCGAACGCAAGAATTTTTATTTTGAGTATGTTTCAATTTTTTAGGCCAAAAAACCATCTCACTAAGTGCTCCAAAATTATCAATTTCAGAAAAATTATCACGATTTTATAACATGCAGATTTTTGTAAAACCCCTTGTTCACAAATGGCAGGAATTTATTAAAGAAAAAATAGTTTTCCCATTGTAGATGGTTTTTCTGTTGCAGATAATCCGTTCTTGTTTTATCATGGTCACCACGCATGTAGTAACAAAGTAAGGTGATCCATGGCAACAGCTATATCTCTATGATTTTGCAAAGTTTAGAGTGTATTGTTTGAACAGTAATCGTGCCACTATTCAATTTTTTTCCTGGAATGATACGAAGTCAACGAGGTCACTTTTGCACCCAGGGACATGAATAGTCGGCCGATTGTACCGAGAAAGGCGATTTAGTCGGTGGAAAAATTGGTAGGATTTTGGGGTTTGAATTATAAAACGATATGAGGGTGCTCGGACACAGGTAAGGGCAAGGTAATATAAAGTCCTGTGATTATTATTGGGATAGTTTTTATTATCCTTTCGTGGAAAGTGCGAAGCGTTATTCATGAGCGCAAGCTGGGTTGTAGATATCTCTTAAGAAATTTATTTACAGAAAACAACACATCGTTGTGTATAATTTGAATTTTGAATGCATAACTGCCCATAATCGCAAGTCAGTCACATGTTCTATGGGATTCCCTATCTATGTGGGACTGACTAGGGATTATAGGTAGATAACGTCTACTTAGTAATAACGCAAAGTTCAATAAATATTGTTGGAAGACTGCGAAACCCAAAGCACGACGAAAATTTGATATATTTAGATTATTAAACTAAATTAGTATGATATGAATAATAATGTTTTGACGTTAATATATATATCATATGAATGGCGAGGAAAACTATAATAAAAAAAACATAATAAGGGATGCTGTTAGCTTACCGTGTATGGTGGTGGCATTCCATCACCGAGTTCTCTAGCCCTATCCAAATTATCCTGATTAGTGGCAATCGAAGGATCAGAGCTTGACTTCACCAATTGCGGTAAATTGCCCAATGATAATGAGGCCGATGGTCCCGGGCTCAGTTCCAGATCCGATTCCGGACTTGAGGCGTAAGATAGTCGGGAGGTGGTCATGGGGAACAGGAAATCGTCGGAAAGGGATTCTACTGGCTGCTCACAAGCAAATACAAAAGACGCGATGAACGAATGGGTTCGATGATGCCATTTGTGATGGTGAGATGGGTGATATTGGAGTAAATAGGAGGTACGCACGAGTATGAAGGAAAATGTTTGAATTATGACGTCGTTGTTGTATGAGGTGTGTAGTTTTTGTTTCATTGTTATTAGTGTTGTATTTGTTTTTTGGAAGCGAGGACGAATATATGAAAATAAAACAGAGAAAAATCACACTGTTAGACTTTTTGGACAAAAATCGTTTGGATAAAACAGTATTACTCTTTTATTAGATCAATAATTAGTATGATTAGTTCATGCAGTACACGCACAGATGTTAGTTTTCATCAAACAGTTCACAAACAAAAGCAAATATTGATCGTTACTTCAGCTGATGGGGAATCAATTGTCAATATACAACACAGATTGCTTCTCGTGTAGATTGCCGTTAGATTTTCTGCTATGAACTGTATGGGTATTAGGTATGTTAATGCGATTTGTATCAGTTATTCTGCAGTTATGCATCTGATCAGTTCCTCCATTCACCATTGTTGTATGATTTGTATGGTTTATACTGGTGGACTCGTGCTCATTTGCGTCTATTTGAGATTGACTGCTGTAGTAGGGTGTAGCATGCTCAATGCGAACGCTGTTATCAATATCGGAAAGATGGTCGATACTTGGCGTCGATGTTTTGGCAAATGGTGTGTAAAGACTAAGCGATGATTGGTGTCGCGTTGGAATCATGAGCTTTGGCATTGAGGTTGAGTGATTAATTTGATTATGTATGGGAACAAGGTTGTAATTATTATTAGTACTTTTGTTCGAGCTACCACGAGGGTTTTGGAAAGGTAGCGATTCGTTCGTTAGCTGATATGAATGAACGGCTGGTGCGGTTGGTACGGCAACCGAATGCATCTTGGGATGGTATTGATGGGACGATGATGACGTTGACCAACCAATTGGCATCGAATAGCGATACGGATACTTAGGATTGTTAATATATCTACGACTAGGGTGTGTTGGATAATTGCAGCACGATAGCGGACAAGGTGGTTGTAGAAAAGGAAGAAAAATGTCCGACGTGAATTCCACCCGCTGAATGTGATATGAGTCATATGAGGAAGTAAAGGAAATTATTGATCGTTCCATCACCAGTCTACATAGCACAGATTAACGTGCGTAGCTTCCAAGGTTGCAGTGATTATACAATAATGTCGATCTTTTTCGGTAAACAGAAACAATAGGTACCTAGTTTTTTTGAAGGCTTTTCTACACGATCCGGACCAATAACAAACGATACTCCTAACTTAGTACTCATTTAAGAAGAATAATGTGAAGTAAAATAGGTAATATTTGTAATTTTCATTAACCTTCTTTAAATGACCCAAAATGAACTTTCAAAATGCGACAACTTTTTAAGTTTTGCTGTTAGAAGTTTGGAATTTCTTGACTTTTCCTCTTTCATGGAGAGCAACGATTTTCAATAGCGTTCAAAGTTTTCGGACATTCCTAAAGGGCTGTACAAAAAAGTTACGAATAAGGTGTTAGCGGGTCATATTGACCCGGATTTCAAACTCAGTTTTAAGACACATTTCAGCCTAATTTGTATATATTTGTATCCAAATTGCTTGCTAGAGTTTCAATTTCTAGTTTCTGGCAAATATTACCGTTTCTAGCCAGATTAGCCAGTGGGAATCGGTGCCGAATGGGGTCATGTTTGGCATACTAGATGTATGCAGAACCGTCATCATAAATCACAGGTTTATTGACAGAATACTAATAATAAACACAAAAAAACAGAATGTATATATCTTATTTTTTACATGATACGACCGATATTGGATGTTCTGCAATACGATTTCGATGCCGATTCCGGCGGTGCAAAAGTATTTCTCATAATACTGAACAAGCGACGATGTGGTCAATCAATTAAATTGATCCCAAAGTTTGGTAATATTCTTGAAAGAGCTTATATAAAATTATATTGACACTTGATTCCAATACTAAACCTGGATTCTACGTGAAAATCATCTGCAACTGACTAATTCATGAATCTAGTTTTAGGAATTTGATGTTTTTTCAAAAACATTTGTTCACATCGCATTGGCATAAATTCGTAGCTCCGAGTGAACATTCTGAACTGCTCAATTCATTAAGTCTTAAAGGTCTTAGAATCGGATGTTTTCAGTGTTTCTTGAATTCTCATTTGAATGAGTTCCTACTTATAAGCTACACATATTTTTTGGTACACAATCACATTCCGTAAGATGTGGGTGCACGGAGAACAGTGAGTCTAGTTATGTACGGTATGCAAACTAGGCTCGATACGCGTCGATTTCTTCCTTCCAAGAAGGAATCGAAAGTTTTACTGTCATGTTAAAATCCAATTGATACAAACATTACATTAAGGCGGGGCTGGTTGATGGAACGATGACCTCGGAACATGTCTGGCTCTGTACGCGAAATGGTTCATCGGAAAATCAATTGAGCTTACACCTACCTAAATCCATGAACCAAGTTATTTGCAGGAATATATTTAAATACATGCAAACATCTTTTTTCTGTATATCACTACCAGCTAGTGGGAGATAGGATGGTTAACACACACAATGACATTCCGTAAGATCTGGATCTCTGCGATTTTTATGAAAATATTTTTGGGAAATGCATGAGCATATTGTACTTGTGACTAGGATAGGGATACTTTGGTAACGCAGTGAACTTCCGGAAAATACGGATTTGGCTCAGGAAGTTTGTGGTTTTCTCGAATTTTTTTTTCAGTATTAATATTGCAAAGAAATCGTATTCGTGACCGAAACAAATACCTTATTGGATTCGTACAAATTTCCCTGGACAGAGACTTTGATCGACGATGGGTTGATCTCCGTCTCCGGAAAAAGCTGACTCTTGACGCGAAAGCGTTCATTTCTTTCTTCGTGGCATTGAAATGTGCGGAGGCTAGCTCTTCAGCTCGTGCCTTATTGGGTATGACACCACGCTGCAGTTCTTGGTGACCATGGCCAATGCATAGGACCTGCCAATCACCCACTACTTTATTATATAGGGTGTTTTTTTCAGTATTAACATTGCAAAGAAATCGCATTCGTAATCGAAACAAATACCTTATTGGTTTCGTACAAACTTTCTAGAGGATCCTTAACGAAACTTTCAGAAGATTTTCACGTAGAATCTAGGTTCAATAGTTGAATCAAAGTATCAATATCATTTTAGATGGGATTTTATATAAGCTACTAAGCATATTACATATTCATTGGCCACCTTATCGCTTGTTCAATATTATGAGAAATACTATTATACCCCCGGAACCGGCATCGGAATCGTAATCCTGGACATCTACGATCGGTCATATCATGGACAAATTTGATGTATACATTCTCATTTTTGTTTTGTGTGTGTTTGTTATTAGTATTGTGTCAATAAACTTGTGATTTATTATGACAGTTCTGCATACATCTATATTGACCAAACATGACCCTATTCGGCATCGATCCCAACTGGCCAACCTGGTCAGAAACGGTAATTACCAGATTACCAGAAACTGAAAGTTGAAACTCTATCAAACAATTTGAGTACAAGTTCATATAGATTTGGCAAAAAATGTGTCTTAAAACTGAGTTCGAAATCCCGTTCAATGTGACCCGCTAACACCTTATTCGTTACAAAAAGTTAACACCTAAAGAAGGTTAATCATTTTCTATGCGGTTCTTTGTAAACATTTTGCATTTCGCCAGCGAGAAAATTTTTGAACAATGTTTTTTCGCAGTTATGAATTTACGCGCCACACATCCTTCGCATAGAAAACAAATTAAGTATACGATAAAACAAAAAATATATAAATTTAAGAGGTTATTTTAAAATTCATTCGCAAGTTGAAATACCAAACTATGTTTTATAAATCAAATATAACATTTCAAATACATCGATCGTACATTGACTTGATGAAATATCATAATTGACATTTTGGTAGTACTCTCCTAGAAAAAAAAATCCAAGACGCTAAAAACCTAATGCACGCTAATAAAAACATCTTTGAAAATACTAAACTGTTTCATTGACGTTGAGAATTGACCAATTCAACTACACACTTGAGCGCCATTTTGTATAATCACCGGAACCACTTCTATACACCAACTGAACATCAAAAGCTACTAACTACCAAAGATGAAAAATAACAATAAAACTTTCTCAAAGACGTACCTTGGTTTCTGACATCCACACCGCCCCGCTCTGTTGTTGGTCAATCGAATCTCGTAGTTTTCTGTACCAAGTATCGGGATCGTTTAGGTTGATTACCGTGCTGAACACGTGTGACCAAACGCGTTCCAATTTTTGGCACTGTTCGAACAATTTCTTACTACTCTTGTGTTGCGACTTTGGCAGACCGTGTCGCAGTTGTTTGATGTTATGTTTTGTGTCCGCTTTCAGGAAGATGACGACCGGATAAAATTGTGCATAATTTAGTCGATCCACTGCATTTGGTGTGATGTCAAGAAGAGCGTGCTTTCCACGATCCATGATATCGCGAATGTTGGAAAGTCGTACAATGCCGCCACATTTTGACGATCCCTTGTCGTCGTCCTGAAGGGGAGCGGTGTATTTATCGGAAAAGTCTTTGATGAGTCTCTCTCGTGCTATATCGGAGACAGGTCCGAACAAAACAACTGGACGAACAAAACCAGGGTGCCGCAACACGACTCGTTCATAGGCAGGGAATTTTGAAATAGAGTCCGAAAACACGACATCGTCCCAATTTTCCCTGGACAGAGACTTTGATCGACGATGGGTTGATCTCCGTCTCCGGAAAAAGCTGACTCTTGACTCTGAAGCGTTCATTTCTTTCTTCGTGGCATTGAATTGTGCGGTGGCTAGCTCTTCAGCTCGTGCCTTATTGGGTATGACACCACGCTGCAGTTCTTGGTGACCATGGCCAATGCGTAGGACCTGCCAAGCACCCACTACTCCATTATATAGGGTGTCTATCACCCGGAATACATCACCAGCCTTGAAGGACAGTTCCCCTTTCGATGGGTTCTCACAGTGGAAATGTGTTTTAATATGAAACGAATCTCCTCGCTGTTGTGCTGTGATGCTATCGTATTCCTCCTTACAGTACTGCACGATCAGATCGATACGATCTTGTAAACTGAGCAGAAAAAGTACTGCTTCCTCTCTGGTAACTCCATTCATGTCCATATCGTTCACTTTTAGAATTTTATCTCCAGGAACTAGTCCTTGTGCCGCAGCTGGACTGTTCTGTTGCACTGCAGTTACGAAAATACCCACCTCGTTACCACCAGTCAGTCGAATGCCAACGGAACCTTCTTTTTGGAATGTGATGTATCGTGGTTCTGATGTGGGTTTCTCGTCATGTAATGGGCGTCTGGTGCTGTAGAAATCTTCCCCTCTAGGTGGCGGAGGTCGAGGTGGTTCGTCGATTATGCTTCGCGATCGCGCGTGTCCTGTTCCGTTGGGCGCTCCATCGCCGCTTCTGTTGCTCGTTGCTCCAGGGGGCGTACTGGGCCTGTCTAGTTGTTGTAAAGAAATATCTGTTAGTGGACCTCGTGACCTTCCACGTGGTGTAAGGTTGCTTTTATCATCTACTAGTAACGTACTCATGGCTGAAGGACGCGTCGGTGGCTGGACGTACAAATTTTGTCCAGAGTACGATCCTCCATTCCCATTTAGATAGTTTTCATCCATATTACTGCAATTGGAAACCTGCGCAGTATGGGAGTATACAGGCGAGTGCATACCGGAGCTGGTACCACCGCCAAGACCCGCGTTCAACGCGCTGTTGGTAGTATCTCTCAGTACGGCCAATGTCAGTCGTTCTTTACAGCCGTCGATTATCTTTTTCGCTTCCTTCAAGCTCATTGAGTCGTTGCAATTTGTATTGTGTATCCTTGTTACAAGGTCGCCTTCATGTAGTGAGTAACCATTGGCAGCTAGTTGATCTTTCGTCTTGGACGAAATTTCCTGCGAATGTACCGCAGAAAAGGAAAGTTAATGGTCAACTTACCGCTAGATAAAATAATATTTTTATAATATTTGCTTAGTCGTTTTCCGAACACTTATACCTTACTGGATTTCTAAAAGTAATATGTAATATAATTTATAAAAGCAATAGGCAATACGATTTCTGAAAGCATATATGAAATAAGAAATTTTCTATACTGCCCATAAAAGCATAAGAACAACAGCAAAACGCTGTTCAAGATTTACATTTTCATTAAGCTTTATGGATGGGACAACCATGTTTTGGTATTTTTATGATATTTTCTAACAAACCTGGTATTCTTATTTGTGCATAGTGATTCAGTGGTGATACAGAATACAATCCAACAGATAACTCATTTTCGACAAAAATCCATACGGGATTCTTATGCTTTTACGGGCAGTATAGCGACATCGTGAAATCGTTGGAATATGAAAAATTCCAAAAAGGGGATTGCGAAGTTAGATTCAAAAATTCTTGTAAACCTCAAGATTGCCTGCCAACTTTCATTTTTAGTGTATCATATTTTTGGCGGCCAGCCAAAAATATGATACAACAAACCATAAGCTGAATATATCATATTTATATTCGGTTACATCATCACTTAACAAGACGTTAGACGTAATAATCAGCAATACTTTCTTCAACTGCACATTTATTCTTTATTGTTGCAGTACGTGACGGTTATCTTAGTCAGTTCGCCGCTTTGAAATCCTGTATAATTTATCATTGAATTGATCGATCGAATGTTAATGACCGTTTAGTTATTTAATATTTATAATGTTCCACAATTCCTGTGTTTGCGAGACATGAATTTAGTACCTCGGAAAGAGTTTTACTCATTACACTGATTCAAAATAGGGTGTTGTAGTTCACCCCAACAGTTTACTTGTTTTGCTACTGAAACTTTAACAGAAAACGCCAAATTTGCAGAACAGTGTTTCTACAGTATAGCAATTTTGCGTTTTCCTTTTTACTCGAACCGCGAGTAATAGAATAAAATGAAAGCCAATATTTTCGCAAGCGTAAACAATGACATATCATAAATGAATATATTACTAACAAAAGGAGCCCTTATTTTGGGCTCCTTTCGTTAGTAATATTTTCATAAGTTACTTGTCATTTTTATATAAAATTAAGCAAAACATCGACTCTTCTACACGTATTACACCACGTTCATGACAACGAAACCAATCTATTCCACGGGTGTTGTATTTTGATGCATTCCTTGAATTTCCCCACTTCTGCGTTGGTAGTTTCCTTAGCTTTTTTGTGCGGTCTTTATATAGGCTTAAAGTTTTTTTTCGAAGTAATCCTCCTCCATATGGATGCAAAAAGATGTTATTCGTATTTTTAACTAGGATTTGTTGAAGAACTAGGATTATTTAAAGATATATAATGTAAAATATATTTTGTAATTAAGGGTAACTTAGTGCGGAATGATCAAATAACTAGTTTATGAAACGTTTTCCTTTATTATGAAAATAATTAAATTATACCGCAATCTATTTCAAAACTAAACTTGTACTGCACTGCCATGATATGTACTGGGGTGGGCCGAAAAACACGAAAATCGAAAAATTCAAGATGTCCTCGGTGAAGTAAAGTATCCTATCACTTTGATGCATCCAGCATTTATTTTTATTATATTTAGAAATAACCTTTTGCGATTATAGTTCGGTACTTTGGACCATAGATAGAACTTGTGGACGCTTTCTTACTATTGCATCGTGGAGGTCAAGAACGTTGTGTGTACTGTGAATTCAACAATGTGTACAAAGAGCTGTTTCGTTTATTATGTTCTAATGATTATATCTCTGCCCGTAAAATCTTCAAGGTAGTACTTTTCGTTCAACAATACAAAGAATGTATTCCTTGTACTTGATTGTTGATACAACTATTGTCTTACCCGGAACAAACTAAGCCTAGAGGTCGTGTGACATTCATCGGTAGAAGCCAAGAATTGATCAACTGGATTCCTGCTCTCATGTCAAAAGAAGTGACAAAAACAGGATTCTCTTTCTTTCATTTCCTGCATCTTTTGACATAGGTTGTTTTGGTTTTTGGTACAAAATTAGTAAATTCATTCTTATTCTTCTTATCTATTCTTGATAAATCAGCTTGCTACTCTTTTTGGTAGTTAGAATCATGAAAAAGCACGCGCATAAGGAATGTCCGTCAGCAGAGCCGTAGTATGGTCTTCTGACGCCCTTGTCGGAGTCTCAGTTTTGTGCCCCTTTGGTGTTTATTTTGCCGTTTACTACATATAATATGGCCAATTAATATGACCAAACCCCGCATTATTTTTCGAGTTGTGGAAGTTCGAAAATGTTTATGATACCTAAAAACCATGGGTTCATCGATTTACGCAACAATTACCACTTTTTAAACCCTATAACTGAAGACAATTGTGAAGATTGAGAGTTAAATATTCACTTTTTGAGGCCCATGTGTCTTATATGCTATGGATTTTCTATGTAGGTGGGAGTATGCCTACCACGGCAGTGCACTACGCAAATAAACACGAACTTCAAAACTGCATATCCCTTTCTCTGCAATAAATACGCGTATTTCGGCTAAAACTTGTAGCCTCATCATACTCGTAGGAATGGAATTCGCACATTAATAGAATAAGGAATT
Source organism: Topomyia yanbarensis (assembly GCF_030247195.1). Taxonomy (NCBI): domain Eukaryota; kingdom Metazoa; phylum Arthropoda; class Insecta; order Diptera; family Culicidae; genus Topomyia; species Topomyia yanbarensis. The sequence goes on along the minus strand of NC_080671.1, from coordinate 305,597,904 downwards.
TATATTTTTGAAGGCCATTGTTTATTCTAGAAAAAATACTTTGGCATCGCTGGTGCGATAAAAGATTTGGGATCAGATATTCGTGAACTTTTCGGTTACACCAGCAAATGAACAAATTATGTTTAAATTAATCACTAACTGTGTTACATTATATTCTAATAAAACAACGCCAAGTACGACCTATTGCTATAGGTATAGCGTTCAATTGGTGCATGTCACATTTTCTGTACCTGTACAAGTAAAAATTATATTTGAGACAACTTGTATTCATTTCTATTAACCCTAAAACCGTTGAGGAAGTTTAAAATTCGACTATCTCCAATTCAAACAATATGTACTTTGCAGTTCAGTTCGGTTTATGAATCTACATGTTCTCCACCAGTAATAGAACATTGCATGAACATGTTTAACCTGTTCAAGAGTAGAAAGCTATTAAAATTCCCGAAAATACTACACATTATATGTTTAAATTATCAAGCAGAAATAATCATCCATTCGCCGAATGTATTATAATCGTTCTTCAGATGGCATGGCGATATATCACATTGGATTCCTTAGTGCGTAATCATTCCAAGAGCCAAGTGTGGAAGAACCGAAATACAAACAAGTGACACCATCTTTCAAGTAATCCGTCCTTAGGCAAACACCAGCCTGAAATTACCAATGACATTGCACATCACGGTCGCAGAAAAAGTCCATGTTTATAGTACAATTTGAAAATTACTATCCGTTCGTGCTAGTATAACCCATATTCCTTATCCATTTGATGAATGAAAAAACATCGATTCTATTGGAACCATCGTGTTTTTATAAACATGAGCAAAGTTGGGAACAGCACGCGCAAAGGTAGGAACAATGTAGATTTTGTGCATAATGTTAGGCACAAGATAACGAATTGCCTTTAATATTATATATTTTTAAAGTCTTAAATTTCTCTTAGTCACATTTTCAATAAATAAAGTGGTTAAAACTATGCCATGAAATATAAATTTTAGGGAAGGTTAACGTTGTTTTCGATTTTTTATAGTGAAACAAACTTTAAATTTTCTTAAGGGGGGATTTTCACATAAACTATCAAAATCATACTGAACTTTTGCGCGTGGTTCAAAAAAAAAGTTTCCATATTGATTAAACTTTTTTTTTATTTTGAAAACCTAATTATAAATATATTAAATTTTTTTTTTTTTTTTTCGTTAAAATATATTCGTTTATTTGGGAGATATTAACGCGCAAAGTAGACATCTTTCTTCAGTTGGCGTCTCTGATTGAAAGAGAACGGCTTGATTGATATTTTCGATAATGATATCAAATTAAAGGTAAAGTAAATCTAATACGTTGAATTTTTTGTTCTTTTTACTACTTTTGGCTAAAAAATGATTAAAAATATTTTTTACATTGTTTTTAGCCACAAATGTTAAAAAAAAAATTTAAACCAATTTAAAAATTCCCATACTGATGAAACATGAAAAATTTGATCAGAATCGGAGATGGTCACGATTTTTAACATAATTGGCTCAATCTTGCTGAAATTGCTCATTTATGGAAAACGATTAAGACCCGTTTCATTGGTATTGAACGTTTTGAGTTTTTCCTACCTTAATAAATAATCTACATCCTAACACGATGCCGAAATCGTCTTTCTTGCTCGCTTTCGTAACAATCACTTTGATTTGCTGTTGAGATCCATTATTTGCTAAAGCACCCAACCCTAGTCCGGTTGAGCTGAGGCTATGCTGGTGCTGATGCTGATGTGGATTCGCACCCACTCCACCCGGAACGACATTGCCGCCCGTCGGCTGCATTAGACTATGATTTGGCACACGCCGTTTTACCACCAAAGTAACCGTGTTGCCACTGTCCCGCAGTACCTGTACGGCAGTGGCGTACTCAACATTTTCCAGTGAGATTCCATTTACAGAAATGATTCGATCGTTAACCCTGAGAAGCAAACAGACAGCTTAATAATTTAATAATAGTACTTAGGTGTTTCGCAATAACTTACTGCAGTTGACCCTCAGCTGGACCATGTTTGAGCACGTCGCTCACTGCTATCGACGGATCCCCGTTGGCGAAGTGTGGATTGTCTCGACCGCCAGATACAGCGATCCCGAACCCGTATCCGGGTACTCGCGATAACGAAACCGTACTGTAGTCCCAAGAGGTTCGTTCGCTCTGAAAACAGAAAGAATCCAAAATTAATACCGTGCTCGGAACTGTGTCGACGGAAAATTGATTGACCGCACCACCCTACCCATTTATGGTACACAAACGAGAGTTATATTGTATATATACCTATAAATGGGGTTAAAGACTAGCAAATGAATAATGCAAAAAAGTTGTGTAACAATCATAATTACACTGGATCCTCTTTTTACGTAGTTTTTGAGAGATTTTTCCTTCAACTTTATATATATATATATATATATATATATATATATATATATATATATATATATATATATATATATATATATATATATATATATATATATATATATATATATATATATATATATATATATATATATATATATATATATATATATATATATATATATATATATATATTTCCTGCTTGAAAGGCAAGTAATTCAAAATGAAGACTTTAACTAGGCTCTATATCACTAGTTTACAACAAAATAAGTTGCGAGAAAAAGTATTTTCTATGCTTATTTTCGGTCGCTAAGCACGAAAACAATGTTCATTCTTTTTTCAAGGAAGCGTTTCAGACCTTTTTTGCGGAAAACGATTTTATTCTTCTTTTACTTATTGTTCAATATCTCGTGAGAAAATCATCCGGACAATATAACTAATAACTAATTCAAAAGGCGTTCGTCTACCCTTTCCAATAGTATATAAGATGTGTTGTTCACATGTGTCATATGTATGTGTGGTATGTTTTCAGGGTTACATGTGACCAAATTCGAAATTAAAAAAATAATTTTAAAGATTGTCGAATATTATACTTGTTAAACTTTGGTTGGGTGAAACCTTAATAAATTTGTTTCATCTACACTTATGCCTGTTGACAATGTGAAACATAGGTATATACAATAAACAAACAAGTAATAACAATTTTAACTAATACTCCACAAAATATTTAGACAAAAAGGTTAACACATAAAGCACCAAAAAGGTTTCCATATAAAGCACCGAATTACGATGTAAATACAAATCGTGGTTGCTACTGCTCAACTGTCAGCATAATTTAATTTATTAACTTTTTTTTATCAGTTCGTTTATTTGATCGGCAATTTATTATCTTATTATCACTTTATTATCACTCTGCATCGAACCACCGGTTTCTATGTGAAAGGTAAATGTAAATCTGTTAAAAAATTATGCTGACAAAATATGTTATGAGTTGAAAGTTCCTTTTAGGAAGCCTACGATTTTAAAAATAGTGCTAGTAGTCAATAGAGGCGATCGATTCCACAGCTGAAACTTACATTTAGGAACCATTTAGTAGTTACTGACATTTTGATTGAATTTCTAGAATAGAACGCTTATTTTAATGTGAAACATATACTTGTCTGACCATGAACTCTCAATTTTTATTGCTAATCTTCAATCATGTTTTTTGTATTCCAACATCGAATTGTGATGAAATGCATCGAAAAACAAACTGTTTTCACAATGTAGCACTGTAGTCTGTGTTTCACCAGCATACACCGGAAGTGGTCGTAATCACGGCAACACACCGAGCATATAGTTTTCTTTCAATGCAAACAACAAGCACATTGTAGAAAGTGGCTGAACGATGAAAAGCATATCGAGATTAAGGAGGATACAGTCCAATCGAGAAAATTGGATGAAAGATAAATTATAATTATACATCCCGCGGGGAAAAATGTACTGCTGTCACGAGTTATTAGAAGCTTTTCAATTAAATTTAATTGGATTACTACACAAATGGCATACCACGATGTCATGGCCTATACTTATATATATATAATCCAGCATTATTTGTGTGTAAAGCAGGAAAACTGTATTGTTGATAATTTCACCATTTCAAACTAAGCAGAATTACCATACACATTTTTCGCCGAACCACGAATCAATCAACTATCGTCCAATTCTTCACTATCGCTGTAAAAGTAATACTGTCTGTAGTAGCGAATTTGATTGAATATGTATCACTCTTTATACAGTAACTGTGAAACAGACTAAGCATAATGTTTTCCTTAAATAAACACCACACCATAGATAAAGCAAAAGATCAAGCACACACGGTTGAGACTTAGCATGACATTTGCAAACACTTGTGAAAAACTACGACAGTTAAACAAGAGGTGCGTGAATTGTAAATAAATGTATACACGATTTAATAATCGTTGTATTTCTTTCTAATTAAATGGAAAGGGGAAAATAGATTCAATAATTTTTGTTGTATTTTAGACCTGGAACGAATTTTTACAACATTTGCTAGATCTCTACTGTTTCAAACGTTACATACATTTGGTATCATAAGTTTTTCTATTTGTGTGTTAGTACTCAGAAACCTGCCTTTGGCGATATTGTATCTAAATCTCTCGACAATCCACTTATTGTGCCGCAAGGAAGCGTCTTCGTTCCTATTTTATTCATTATCTATACTACCCATAAAAGCATAAGAGTCCCATATTGAAAAACCTGGTAATCATATTTGTGCATTGTGATTCAGTGGTGATACAGAATACAATCCAACAGATAACTCATTTTCGACAAAAATCCATATGGGACTCTTATGCTTTTATGGGCATGGGTTCAGAGATATTTGGAATTGTTTTATATTTTACTATTTTTTGAATATTTTGTTTATTTTTATGTTATAGCGACATTTAATCAGCATGGGACTGGAAGGTGTGAAGTAGATTTTTTGTGTGCCATTTCTGGAAATACGTGTATTTTTGACAATAACTGTCTAAAGCGCAAAACCGAATAAATCGAATGGAAAATGAACTTCAAATGTCATGTTGTTTACGTTTAAATGAATGAACAGTAACAAAGTGGTTACACAGTAACCACTTAACACTATTTAAGTATATTTCGAATAATACAATGGTGTACGGACAATTTTGTAGCATTGCTTTAGTAGATCGCACAAGTTTTTATTTAAAGTTCTTAAAAGCTGTGAGCATGTACCCCAAAACTGTTCAATATTGGAGGTAGCAGTACGAAGTCTGGATGAACAATTTTAACTATGCGATTTTGTGAGTAAAAAGATTGTTTCTCGACTTGCTGTCAGGGTTACCATATTCACAGATTTTTCTGTAATGTCACAGATTTTTTTTCACAATTTTTGATCACAGATGACATTTTTCACATTTTTCACAGATGACAGATTTTTGGTTTTTTGATAAAAATTTCACAAATTTTTGGAAATATTGTGATTTTTACAGATTTTTTGGAAATTTATCACAGATTTTTTTCCTGTTTTAGTCATCACAGATGGTAAAAAGAATTTTTGGCTTTAGTTTATGAACTGTAGTTGCAAAACGGGAACTTCTATGTTAAGAAGTTACTGTCAACAAAACTAGTATGACAAGTCTACGTGAAATACAGGGATGCCAGGTCATATTTCTTCAAATCTGTGGTCAGCCGATGTTAAATTTAGTGCAAATCTGTGTTAAGGAAAACGTACAAATTTGTCTCAAAACAAGAAGTGGCAACCTTTTCTTTTTTTAGTTTACGCTTAAGCCACACCCAAAACTCGGCAGTAATACCTTTACGGTAAAAAGAAAAAATTGCTCTAATAGCAAGACGTTTCATGCTAAAACGGTCCCAACAAAAAATTCCCCAAACAGCAATTCCAACACATTCAAATCTTCTCTGCATCGCACTCATGTTTCATCAGTTCTTATTCAATAAATTTTAACGCGTCGGATTGTCTGGAAGTGTGTAGCACTTCGCTTGTCATTGTATTGCGCTTCAAGCGGAGTAAACATAATGGGGATAAAGACGAGGTTCGATTTTTCTACACGACACATTCCGTATTTGAAGATCGGCTCACACTCGGCTAGCTTCAAAGCACAGTCAGAAAAAAACGACTCGGAATAGTGGTGGGGTACTTCGGCCGGTGTTAAATTGATTTTTTTTCTATCACGGACGTTAACAGCAAGATAGCGACTGCACAAAACATGAACAGTCCTTCCCGTCATTTACGGGAAGCAAGACCTATGGTTTGGATCCACGTGTCCGAACCGAGGGTCCGGGTCCAGACACTTGTCTGGATCTAAGCACCAAGTCTGGGTCTAGTTCAGGTGCGGACTTGGAAAGGGGAAAAGAGGATGGGCTAGATCCAGGTACTAGTCCGGATCCGGTTACTGGTCCAGATCGGGGAACTGGTCCGGATCTAGGTACTGGTCCGGATTTGGGAACTGATCTGGATCCGAGAACTGGTCCGGATCGGGTACTGTGTCGGATCTGGCAACTAGGCCGCATTCGGAAACCACCTAATTTTTTTTTTCGCTATCCAACCTAAGCAGTAAAAAATCCGGGCTGGTTTCTGCGAATATTGGGGTAGATTCCAGCCTGAATTTGGTTGGATATCCGCCAGGATTCCGGTTGGTTTGACTCGGTATTAATTCTACCATAGAAATCGACCGAATTATTCTACATGCGAACAGAGCCGAGGTTGACACATACTGAAAAAGTGTTTGATTGTGTGATGCACATACATGAACAGCAACCGAAATTCTTCATTCCACCGTTCACTACCTTTGCGGGAGTATGAGTTTAATACCGCAATGCACAATTGCGTGGTCTGTTACCGAAAAGACAATACAATCTTACCCAAAAGTAATAGGAACATTTCGACGGAGGTTCGGCGGCCACCTCGTCCAGCGAATCCTTAGCAGCTTCCTGCCGCTTCGCTTGCTTGGCCTCGATTAGGCGGCCAAACGGCATCAAACTGGTTCCGCCGTACACAATTGGACAATGTCGCAACAATGAAACATTTCGTGGGCAGAACTGTGCAAATTATAGTTTTTAACTCTTGGTCGTATCAGAAATGATAAAGGTGATAACTTTCATCTGGGTGTATGATTCCTCAAACATGATAAAGTATTTTTTTATCGGTACATTAATCGGACAATTGTTGTCTTAATATAAAATCTTTAATCTAATTAATTTGGGAGTCGTTGACTGGAAATGTTGATTGGAAGATTAAAATCGAATAATTCGAGTACTTCGTTGAACCGAGTGCAGATCGACCGAATTAGTTCATGCATTCCGAATGCTCGATGACGTGGATCCAGATACCAAAAATTGCTTGGTGAAGCGTCCTTTCAGGGGCATATACGTATAGTAAAGCAAGCATCGAGGAACTATCAATTCAACCAACAGGGGATTTAGATTCAGACTCGGTTTGTGCGATTAGGCGCTTCTGCTCGATCATTTCAATATTTAAAAGGCGGAAACGGTTTGTATATGGCGGAAGCGGAATAATTTTGCATTGTCAGCATAAAACAAGTTTGTTGGCAGTAACAAAGCAACATCATTGATGATGATTGAAAACTGAAGCGGTTCCAAGTTGCTGCCTTGTGGATCTCTGGACTAATTCGTAAAAGGCTCCGAGGTGGATGTCCTAATTTTTACGCAGATACTGCGGTTCGTTAAGTATGACCCGAACTATGTGACGATAGCCGAAGACGAGCCTAACTTCCTTGGCTATTCAAGTAGAACTCCGTGGTCAACCCTACGAAAGCAGTCGTGGGGTCCAAGTAGATGGCAATTGTGAATTGGAAAAAGGTAAGAGAATTTCCATTTTGCGTTTTGCTGCAGCGAGGTTGAAAATCTTTGCTAATGGTTAATGATGGTTTCAGTTTGCGTAAAGCAACTAAGACATCGTATTCCGCCAAGTGTGCTAAAATCGAAAACAACGCGAAGCAATTGGCAAGTAGCTTCACTAACATGATGAGGAGAAGCATGGATGTCGTTAAACACTTGCTTTAACTGTTGAGCAAAAAGATTGTACATGTTCCGTTCGTTGCTGCAAGCGGTATCGTTCAGGAACACGGATGGAACCGCATTCGTTTCTCTTTTGGGTTTCGATGAAGATTTTTCTGTGTGCGTCTCATGTGCTGATTGTGAAGAAAACGGCTGTATCGACGGTAGTTTCAGCTGGCAATATTGAATTCACGATTGGGATTAGCTGTGCGGTGGTTGCAGTATTTCCAGGATCTGGTATGACTGAGTGGTGATCTTCACGAAGGCACAATCCGCTCTTCGGAAACACGGAAAACCTCTCCGGGTTTGACCCGGAGACTCCGGTTTTCGGGGGCGATCTCCGTTCCTCCGGATTTTACATCAATTTCTCCGGGTTTGGGGGGAAGAAGCATAGCTTCAATTTTTGGAATTAATTGATTCTTTACAAAATATTTCAAAAGTCTAAGTTAACTATTACTCTGGTTCAGAATTATTTTGCCCAACTAACCCTTGGTTTCAAGGTTGCGAAGATGAGTTCACCAAATATTGCTGATTTCTTTCACAAAGCAATGAAAATGAAAAACAAATCAAATTTACTACAAATTAAGGAAAGTAATATTGCGCTATATGCTAAAATTGAAATGTTGCATCCCACTAAGTCGCTAAAATGGTGTAAAAAAGTTATTTTGCTGCAATTTTACCAAATCACTTCACTAGTGGTTCTTACCACCAGCTGCACCAAGGTATGGTAGATTTGCTTTAATCCAACTGACTATAAGTCAACATCTAACGAGTTATTCCGATGTTGTTGCTACTCTTGCAGCGACCCTTAACTGTTGGCTAGGGAGGTGAGTTTTGCCTCTTTGTTGCGACCTCTGGTAATGAATAAACGACATCACATGCTTCACATGAGATGCCACAGCCTTGCTTCTTTTGCTCTCCTTTTCCGGTTAGTTGTGGAGGTAATGCTTCGTTCGTTTTGCTTATCCTCCACAGCGAGAGAAGCTGGTGCTTTTGTATTCTTCGCACGGAAAAATAAAAAGGGAAGTAAAATATCAGATTAAACCGATGGAACCGTTCTCAAACGTGAAAAATTTACAGTTTTTCTTTAACGTAGTAATAAAAAGCGATTGAAGTACTCTAAAATACCAAGCAATTGTTTTGATTCCAATTTCTGTCTAGTTCCACGCAAACTCCACCCCGTCCCCCCTCAGAGAAAATCTCCCGGTCAAAGCTTCTCCAGAGGTGGCAACCCTATCCGTGTGGTACGACTTAGGCAACTAACATATTGTGTCGGTGCACAGCGTATAATGGAAACCAAGCATAAAATTTCTTATGAAAAATTCCAATAAAAAAATCGTTATTTTATGACAGTCGACATTCTTTAAAATTTAATACGTAATCGTTGTCATTATTTTCGACCAAACAGCGGAGAAATTAAAATATTCCGCTTAGTGAATATAACGGGAGATATTAACGTTAAACTACCTAACGCTATTCCCGTGATTTTCGATAGAGGCGTTACCACACTCCTTATGAGAAAATAAATAACTGCTTATTTCGTTGATTTTACTCTTTAAAATACTCACAGTATTAGAATAAACGTCCCATACATTGCATATTTTAACCCTTATAAGTACAATGTATTGAAATAACTCGTAATGTTAGATTTCGAACATTTGAGACATCTTTTTTGTCACACTACCGTTAAGTTTATAACGGCAGTATAGGCATGAAAGGAAAATTGGAATTAAATTATTTAACTTTTTCCATATTCGACTAATTCAGCACCTCTTTGATGAATATTTAATATCTTCTCCTAATCAAGTTGGTTCGATTTTCAGTCTTCGAAAATGTTGTAGACAATAAAGCTAAGTGCTACTTAGCGACAAAAATTCGAACAAACAGACCATGAGCAAATTCTCATGTGTTTAAACACCATGCAACCCTATAAAAATATCAGCAATATAGCCAAATTTCACAGCCGTCAAAACACCATAAAATGGTCTCAAAAACCCTAAATACACCGAAATATGGTTTTTAGATGAGATCTTCTTGGTGATAGGATGAACCCGTTTCAAACACCATGCATGGAGCAATTATGAGCGTTTTTGTTTGCTAGGGATTGCCTTCTACTGGGTAGTCTAGGCAATCAAGGCATGACCCAAAGTCTCTCTAAACAAGGTCAGCATGCGTCAAAATCGTTAGTGGCAGTGAACAGAGACAGCCTACACGCCACCGAAAAACTACCTTACATTGAGTACTTTTGATTCAATCTCGTGGTATAGTGTAGGAAGGTAAAATTAGGTAATCCGTGTTGAAGGTAGTTTCCATTTAACTATGGCAAAAATCATAACTCAACCTTGAGTTTAATTTAATTAAATTTAAGTTGAATTTACCTCATTTTGAGTACACCCCAAACAACTCAAAAGTACCTTACCGCATGGAAGATCTCGACAGAGTCGAATCTCTCGTTTTGTTTTTGACAACACTAATAACCCTAGAACGTTGCACTTGCGTTTTCCACCCTAGAACGTTGCACTGGGGTACAAATGTACCCCACGCGTTTGATCGCAATTTTCGGCGGTAAAAATGCAAACAAAAGAAATGTATAATATGTACATCATTTTCTTCGTTTTTTAATTGCAAAAACAGATGTGTAAGTGAAAGTACGGAATTTATTGAATCTATGATACATAAATTGGTTTAAACAAAAACAAATTGGTAAAATCGTGGTTTTGACTTTTTTCACAAAAATTACTATAACTTTGCGAACTTTTAACCGATTTAAAAGAATTCAAATGATTCTGAAAGTTAGAAAAAGGTCTAGAAGCGGTATAAAATTTCGAAATTTTTGAAAAAGTGCAATTATTTGGAAGAGTGAAAGTTTAAAAATCCGGTTTTGGAAAATGCCACTAAATGGGGTGGAAATTGAAATGAAAAAATATTTCTGATCAGTAGTACATTTGTAACACGCAACGTTACTGTTACAGCAGATACTGTGCGCAAATTATGCTTGCGAGTCATTATTTTGAAAAACTATTAAAAATAAAAAAATAAAACAATAAAAATCGGCAAAAATAAGAACGATTTTTTTCTACTTCAAAATTAAATTAAATTAATTGAATAAATGATTAAAAACGAATATATAATACTAATTTTTGCTTACGTAGTAAAACAACCAGTATGTAAACTGGTATTGTCACGAATCACATTTCCACTGACAGCACGAAACTTACTAGGAACTCTAAATTGAATTATGGTTAGGATCCCATGTCAGCAAATACCGAATTCTCGTCTTAACACGGCTCCAAAGATGGCGTGGGGTATATTTTACCCCAGTGCAACGTTCTAGGGATAAGTGCAAAAGCGACGCACAACTCAAAGTACCTAAATTTAAGTTAAAAGAACTTATTCTGTGGGTTGTTTTATTTTTGCGTGTATACAACGTGGTAATGATGACGTACATCACCGAGGAAACTGCCACACATATAAGCAGAGAGGCAGTTTTCGTTATGACGCATGCTACGACATTCTTATTCTGAAGAGTATTTCTAAGTGGACTGGTTACGAGTAGATTGCAAAACTTTTCACTATTTAATTTAATCCAAAAGTTTCAATACTCCTCACTACACGATATAAATGGCAACAGAAATGCGTTACTTTTTACTCATTCTACGCGTGAGTATAATACAAACAGCTGTGTCGCCAGAACTATACCATATCGCAATGAAAATGAACGGAACGAGCATCGAAGAACACTTGAAGAACATATGTGTTTAAAGTATGTGTATAGAGTAGACGGGGGTTATGTAAGGCATGTTTGGTGGAGGTGCTCAGGAGGTCGTACTTTCACAAACTGGCAAAATTAACCGCTAATGTCTCTAATAATCATGTATAACAAATATTTACACTCATATTGATTAAATTCTGACAACTTCTTCCAGGGCTTCTGGAACTGTCAAGAGCTACTAATGCAGCAATCTCATTTCGACATTCGAAAATCTTTTTGAAAACAAAAATGTGAGAACCGATATACATACTTTATCTTATATATATATATATATATATATATATATATATATATATATATATATATATATATATATATATATATATATATATATATATATATATATATATACATATTACATATATATATATATATATATATATATATATATATATATATATATATATATATATATATATATATATATATATATATATATATATATATATATATATATATATATATATATATATATATATATATATATATATATATATATATATATATATATATATATATATATATATGTATATGTATGTTTTATGGACTCCTAAACGGCTTAACCGATTGCCGTCAAAATGTATACATAGTAGGCATTTGTTCAGGAGCGTGTTTGTGTGCTATTGCGAACTGTTTATCTGAGCATGGTGAACACTTACGCTTTGTTGCGGCATGGTTTACGGATTTTTTCGTCAGAGTTTATCAGCTTACGTACGGCAGCTGCCAAAATATGCGTAATAATCGTCTGACCAATTCACATACCATACTAAGAGCAAGCATCATGTATCATTTTTTCATCGGAAGAAGCAGTGCCTTACATTACACCCTTCTACTCTATCCTCTGCAAACATAAGTAGTTGCTTCCACTTCCATCCTTAGGGTAGAAATTCATATAAGTACTTGTGCGCAAATCTGATACACGCACGACGAGACGAAATGTTCTATATTTAAATACCAACCAAAAGACAGTTCTTCTACTGTATTATTCCAGATATGTTTGTAGTAAAACTGTAAAATGTTGAATTTTGGTAAATCGTACAAGGATGATCCGAATAGTTTGAATTACATGACATGACAAATCGTTTGCGGTGCGTACGAAAAATATCACTTCACATTTTATGTATTTCAAATAGGTTTGCGTTCGAAACAGGTGGCCTCAATTACAACAGACGTGTTGGCAAGATAATTATAAAGTTCTTTTGCAGTTGCAGCACGAGAAGCCAGTCGATCGATCATAACTTTTCAGTATTTGCCACTTAGACAAACAGACATTGCACTCTTTTTTTGCCGCTAACACGGAAACCAATTTTGGTAGTGTGCAGTACAGCGATCGCTTAGAGCAGTGGTCGACATCTATGCATGCTTGTTCGAATTTTCTCAATATCGTTTATGTGTTTTTTTTTTCAAGAAAGCGTAGCTTGCGACCAATGGTTTAGTGAGCCCATGAAGTAATAACCACTGATGGTAGAGTTAATGATATGTCTGTTTATCTGTGATAGCAGTAAAGGTATATAACATTGTACCTAATTGCTTTGAAATTGAAAGTTCAACTTCTAGCGTTCCGTCTTGTGTCCATGTACTAATGATGTTGAGTTGGATTCAGTTTCTCGTTTAATACCTAGTGACATATTAATTAATATTATGTATATGTTGTGAAATTGGATTCATGCATCAATCGTGTAGTACGAAACAAATCAATATAATTACAGTGGTCTCAGTCTTAGCAATGAAGTAGATAGGTAAGATTGTGCACCATTGGACCAGAAAACTAGTTGCTTTTGTTATTTCAACATTTTTGTATTGGCATATAACTGCTCCAAGCATTTTGGCATGCAAAGATTTGTATATACACAATTGTAAGTGCCGCTAGCGTTATACGTTCAATATAGCGCGGTATTGACTTTTTTAAATAAATGTAAATTGCTCACGTTCAATTCTGCGCTTTGTTGTACTGTTTGCAGTACTGTCTTGGTTAGATTCATAAATAAACAGTGGCTTAACGATGCAGCAACATACTTTTTCGATTGTGGTTAAAAAGAGACCACGAATAGATCCATCATATGTGCGAAAGATTCGTAAATTTTACGAAAGTTTTCTGTACGAAACCAATTCGTAGCAAATTTACGAATAGATTATCTCAGTACAGGTGTGAATGCCGACAGTAACGAGAAGCGTGCTCCTTCTAATCCCTTATAAATGGTTAAAAATTTTAATAAATATCAAAGAAAAAAGTATAATCTGAGAAGTGCTCTCTCGAACAATGCTTCGGTTGATTGTATAGAGTATCGCGTGCAAGCTGTACCTGTCTGAAACAGAAATTGGAGGAGTCAAGTGGGAGGGTGGGAGATTTCCGTTTTATTGTAGAACTACATAGCCTTCACCAGAATAAGGTATTCATCTAGATTCCGTGGAATCCCAAGGAACGAATGTTTGAAGAATTCTGATGTTTTGATGAGGATAGATTTCCATACTCCTGAGAGGTACTGAGTACGCTTACTGGGAGGTACTGAGAACTAAGTCGATTATTTTTTTTATTTATTTATTACCCCCGTAACATAAGACATACATCTTTTTTAGTTACAACGACATGTTATTAATGTATTGATGGAGTGTGACGTCTAGAATACCAAAATCTAACACTAAATTTTAAAAAAACAAAACATCAATTCAAATTAAAATGCTCAAGACACCTTTTCTTAAACGTTACTGTACCATTTAACGTGGATATATTTCGGGGAACCTCTTTCCAATGAACTACACCCCTAATGAAGAATGACCTGCCGTATGTAGCAGAATGGAACCTCGGTATTATGAATTTACGAACTCTTGTGTTTGAAAAGCTTGGAGTTTATTGTAGATTCCCCGGTTTCGAAGATTTCACAATATTATGGATTATGATGCAAGCTCTTGCTTTTTGAAAATTATTAAAAGGCAAACCTAGCAGATTTTTTTGAAGGTGTGTTACTCTGGAAAATCTATTTAAGTTGTATATAAAACGGACACATGCATTTAAAGCAACTTTAATTTTGTTTAATGCAGCAGCTGAAGCACTGGGAAGCAGAAAATCCATGGCAATGAAATTACAGAGAAAATACTGCAGTATTTTGGCAGTATCTCAGGTATTTTTGTCAAGAAAGGGTATATGAACTACGGCTTCCAAAAAGTCACGACGTAAATTTATAAAACCAAAATTTGTTTAATCTGAATTTGAATGACAATATCTCATCGTGAATGTTGTCGTTCTGTTCTCACAATATCCTCTCGGAGGTGTTGATGTATCCTCTTATCGAAAAGTATCTTTTAGTCCCTTGGAAGTGAAAAATACTACCGTATTGTCTATGTTCTCAATGTCGTTATTTTCCTTATCCCTAACTTTACCACTTCCCCAATCCTTTCCATCACGAAAATGATAAGAAGACATATTACGGCAAGATACAAATTTCCGATCAATATGGGAAACGTACCATTTCACCCAGTCGCTACTGATTCCTGGTTGTTGTTTTTATATTTTTCAGTAAACATACCGCTATGTTTTCCTGAGTACGATTTGCAATTTCTATAGTCTGTATGTCAAAAATGACGTTTCAAGATCACCAATGTTTTGTTTCGGTCCTCAAAATTAAAATTTAAAAGTAACTCGCAGCTTTTTTTCGAGAGTTGTCCTACTGGAGCTGTAGAGCTAGGTTCTCGGAAGGGCTCCCCGTCAGAATCACATACTACAATTTGCAGACGAGACAGGAAATGTCGCACACTAAAACACTGCTTTAGGCCAACTGCAGCGGGCCGTGATTCTGAATGTGATATTCATTGTACGGTTTCTTATTACCGGGGTGTTATTAAGTTTGCGCGATCGCGAACGTAGGTGTTCGTTGTTAATCGCGAAAGGCTTAAGCGTTCGTATGTTAACGTGTTTGTCACGTGTGCTCGACTCGTGACTTCGCTTGTACAAGATTGGATTTTGTAACCGTGTGGCAATCCCTATATACGCGTGCGTTTTTGGATGGTCACGCGGACCTTCATTCTGATAGTTTTCGGTGTACAATTCACATTCTCACCAGAGTCCTCGGTCATGTCGCCATAGAACGTGGTGATCAGTGAATATGAGCTTTCTTTTTTTAATTGATCCAATTGAAGAAATGGACCTAGTCTACTGATATCAAGGATAGAAGCATCCGAAAGTGACCGATTCATGATCGTGCGACCGCGGGAGGTTTTTTAGGTTCACGCTTGAGACCTCGTTTGAAA
This sequence comes from Topomyia yanbarensis, assembly GCF_030247195.1. Taxonomy (NCBI): domain Eukaryota; kingdom Metazoa; phylum Arthropoda; class Insecta; order Diptera; family Culicidae; genus Topomyia; species Topomyia yanbarensis. The sequence continues at coordinate 305,581,958 of NC_080671.1, read as the reverse complement.
ATTTATAGGAGCTGAGACATTCACTTTATCACCGGGATGTTTACGATCGCGGGTGTAGGTGCCGTGGATGGTCACGAAGGGCTCAAGCATTTAAATAATATGTTTGTCACGTGTATGTGACTTCGCATGTATATTTTCGGTTTTATAATGATGTAGTGTGTATTCTTGTATGATAGCGCGTGAACCGTGAGTCTGATGCTTAATTTTTAGTGTATGGTACAACTAGTAGATGAGAGTCCGTTTCCCATATCACTAGGGTTCCAGGTCATGTCATCGTGTTGTTTAGTGAATATGAGCGTCACTTTTTAATTGGTTCAACTGAAGACTTAGTCCAGACTGCTAGGACCGAGGTAAGACTTCCGGACGTGACCGTTTCATGATCGCGCGAGTGGTGGGTTAATGTTTGAGACCGCGTTTGGAAGTTTAAAGATGCTACGTTTACTTAACTACCGGACTTTTTTCATGTAGGCGGAATCGTGGACGTAAGTATGTATGGATTAGTGCAAGTGTATGGTCGCGTTTGTGGCCAGATTTGTGTTATCGCGAAGGCTCCGAGCGTTTGTACCTATATGAGTATAGATAGTGTATAGTAGAGATATACTAATAAAAGGAATCATAACATGCCGAATAAAGAAAAAAAGATGTAAAGAGCTTGATTAGAAGTTTATAAATTGACCAATACTATTTTGGTATACATCAATAATAGAAAAAAAACTAATAGATGTACAGAAAAACACATGTAACATGCAATCCAGCTCGTCTAAATGCAGCAAATGTTGTATATTTACCATTAACGACAATTGCATGCTGTTAGACTTTCATCATGCTATGCTGGCTGGGAATGAATGACTCACGTGCCTCAGTCAATTCATTGTTCCCTAATTTATCCAATCCGACTTTCCCGAATGAATAGAACCAAATGTACAAATTGAGCTTGAGCTTGTGCTACCACCCCTGGCTGCTACTCCGTTATCGATCGGGACTAGCTGAAGTTGCACAGGGAATCAGTAGATAATTATGCTTGGGATTAGCAAAACGTCTTTCAATGTGCAACTCCTGGTAATCCTAAAGTGTTTCTGTCAATACCGGCGCTGGCCAGGCCCGAACGTAGATCGCGGAAGGAAAGGGACTGCGCACTCCACAAGTATCACGGGAGGAGGATATTTTTGTTAGTAGAGTATATAAGTTGGATATACTTCTTCTTTACCGACGCCAGAGAGGTGATTCCGCTACCTGGACTAGATATCGATCCACCAGTTTCATGGACCGGGGACCAACGGCTTTACTTCCCTTCCGAAAGAAGACGTTGCCACGAAAACTACGATTATTACAAAGCGACAACGAATAGGTTTTTTCTTATGTATTTATTAAATTAATTTAATTAGTGTATGCACGATGACGAATTCGACCGATAATGGACACACAATGACTACCACTGTGAGCCCCGTCCACGAATACCGTCATCAAATAGTGGAACAATATTTGCAAACACGGCACACAGCAAAAGTCAATGCACGTCGACCCGCCAGTCGGCCACATCACCGCGCCAGTGGTTGAGCGTTTGTATGCGCTGGTGCAGAGTATGAAGAAACATAGAACATAAAAAAGGCGCATAAGCCCTTTCGGTCTCCTCGATGCACTATTATCGAGGCGTAATGCAATAACCAGTCTTAAAGCAGTTGTTCTTTAGTACTGATGCACGCAATATGCCTGATGATGTTTGCAATACCGTCAAACCCCTCAAGCTTGGGGAGGGAATTTAAAAGTAAATCGCAGGTTTAAAACAAAAAAATAAAAATAAAAATCTATTCAATAGATACTTTATATTTTATAATTTGTTTATTTATTCCCTAATTTCGGGCCTCAGAAGTAAAGAATGTCCATAATAAAAACTCTTTACTAAATATCACTGATAATTTAATAAAATAGGTGCTATATTTATTTACTACCTGATATAGTCTTGGGCTGGTAAGAATGTTACATAACATGCAACATTAAACTAGCCAGACTTCTTTCATAGACCGTTATCAAGAGATATGGGTATTTAAAAGAAATATGAATGACTATTTTTCCAGCTGCTACATTAAATAGAGGTTTAAGATTTGACCTACTGAGTTTATTAATATTGATGAATGTGATGTTGCTTGAAGTTTCCAATTCAAACACGCTCATTCAAAACTACTACAAATTTGAGTTCCGTGTACTCAATTTCATAAAATAACACGATTTGTCAAAAAATGGGCGTTGACTTCAGTCAAAATAAATATGTGCGAGAGTCATTGTTTAAGGTTTTGAGTGATAAAAAAATATTTCGAACAAATGTATGAATTCGAGCATTTAGCTTTTTTATTTTTGATTATAGATGGCTTACCACAATAGATAAAAAACACAGTGATCACAGTGATTAATGTACCCAACAAAGGAAAAAATAGAGGTTTTAACCTTAGGGTCATTCGCCTCTTTTCCGAACAGGTGAGCTGAGTACAAGGCAATCGATTTACCAACTACGCTATGCCCGTCACATATCTACCAATACTTTTCATAAAGACCTAGTAGTAAATGACGCGGACACATTTGGAAAACCAAAAGGTGTGTTTCGTCAAGATTTATCGTTGCTTTCGATTTTTGTAGCTCCTGCTGTTAGTACGAGATGGCAGTCTGCATGCAATCTGAATGGGGAACAGTTTCCGAAATAGGCTGAAATTTTAAATATTGATGAATTTTTCTTTAGAAAAATTTCATATGGGGAAATTTCCTATAACGTATATTTGAGTAAAAAGTCTTCAAATTTTAACATTTTCACCCCATACTAAAAATAATAAATGGGAAAAATATTTTTGACTACGTGCACTTTTTATGAAATTGAGTGGCTGGTCACTCAATTTGAGTTTATTTGAACGAGTGTGTAGGGGAGGGATCAATGACCCGCTGATTTCCAAACTATATCGGATTGAAAGTTTTTCCGAATTAGGCGAGGCAGTGCCGGATTTTAAGGACTTGTCCCACATGACCAGATGTCCCGGAAAGTGTCCTGCATTTTCCAACATGCTAATATTTATTCCAAAATACTCATATTGTACATATCGTTCGCACAAAATAATTATAAAATATTTTAGCCGCGGTACCTAATCTTTGAATAACTTGGGAAACGCGCGTCTCGCATTCGTCACAAAAACATCTGGTCACTTTAGTTTGAACGTCTGTTATTTATGATACTATACCTTCTGCGCGGGATCCTTAATTAGATACCCTCTATAATTTGCTTTGAGATATATTTTCAATTAAAATGTGATATGTCACAGTAAGTGCATCCGGAAAATGAACCGGGATTTTGGCTGGCTCTAATAAGTAGCAGCTTCCGGTCTTTCTTTACTTTACTTTCTTTACCACTCAATTTTTTTAAAGGAAGTGTTTCATATGTTTTGTGCTGTAATACCGTTTATCTATTTAGACTGTTTCACTGTTGAAACTAATTGCAAAGATTGAGTTTTAATACTTCAAAATTGATTGAATGTCAAAATTACGTCGAACTAAGGAAATGTTTAATACAGTGGCGTAGCCAGAAATTTGGTTTGGAGGGGGTTTTGATGAAAATCGCAAATTTTTTGAAAAAATGCTAAAATTTAATATGAATTTGATAAATTATTGAAAACTCAAAAACATAAGTAGTCTAACAGATGTCATTCCAGTCTACAAACAAGAAGGATCAACATGGAACAGTTTTCAAACCTCTATAGATTATTTTCTTGTATAATATGTCAATGAAGTCAAAAATTGCGATCTTTTAAAGTGGGATAAATGATCTAAAAAAATTTCAACGTTCAAGATCACCTAATATAATAATCCTTGACTTTGAAGGTTTGACAACTTCGGGAAGTTATCAACATAAAACAGCGCCTGCTTTGATATAGAAATTTTAGTGATTAACTCTCATAGAGGTAATTATGGTGAATTAATTTTTCAAAAATATTAAGAGACATGGTGCCTTCAGCAAAGTTTTTGATAATGTCATTTCAAACAATTTTGTTGAAAATATGAAGGCTACATGAATTCAACATATAGGAATTTAAATGGACTGGGCCTGCTACGGATAAAATTGTTTTAAACAATCATTGCGAGTTGAGAACACAAAACATATAACTAAATTATGGATGGATGGAACTGAAACTTGCGCTTCGACTTCATCTCATCAGTATCCGACACTAACTTGGTGGGCGGACTAAGCTTGCGCCGAATTGATGCTAGCTCCTGAAAATGGAATCACTCTTTGTGTTTTTGAGTCCTTTTAATATCTGGGAATTATTTGTTTTAAATCCATTTCCCTTATTTTTTTTGTAAGCTTCAAAGGCACCTTGAACGCAATGTGAATTTATTATTTAATTACCGCAGAAGAGATTTATCAAATACAGTAATTTCAGAATAGCTTGTTGTAAAGGTTTTCTACTACTATATTTCGATACTCTGAATATGTGGGATATTTATGCCTTTGACAAAGTTGTTTGAAATAGCACTTTCGAAAACTTTGATGGAGACAGTAAGTCTCGACCCAAATTTGGTTGAAGAGTAATTCTTGTCTATAATTACTTCTAGGAGGATTAACCGTCAAAATTATTCTATCAGCAGATGAACAGTTTTACGTTTCGAAATTCTTCAATGTTACTTAACATCGAAATTTGGCAGTTTCGAATGAATGTGATCGTGACCGTTAAAAATTTATCGAGCATTAATTTTACTTTTCTTCAATAGTCAACCTCACAACTTGCAGTACTAGTACGTAGCACACAAAATTTTAGTACGCCATTCATTGCATCCTGCTAAGAGGCTATTCATATAGTTGATAATACAACAAAAATCCAATGCTCATAAAACCGATCCTGACCTGCTAGAGACAAAATTACATCAGCTTTCAACTAGTTTCTGAAATGTTATTCTTGTTGTTAACCATATTGAATTGTTGTCTAAACTCTACACAATCTAAAAAAATACATTTTCAGCAAATGTTGAAATGTATGTAAGTTTTCGGTAAACAAGCTTATGTTTTATATGCAATCAACCTATTCAAATTTAGATTCCCATTCGAAAAATTGTCTCTAATCCATATTGTGAAGCATCTTTCCAAAAATGAGCTCATAATAATTCAGACAGTTATTTTATTTTACATTGAAGTAATTTGACAACTATGGGATTTTGGCTAAGAGATAAGTTACAAGATCCCCTTCCCATAATTTTCCAAAAGTTCTCATGACGCTTTAAACACAGTTCTCAGTGTAGTGATCAGAGAATATTTTTCCAAAAATATTTTGTGGAATATTAAATTAAATTCGTCAGCATCAATTTTTTTTTCAATCCAATTAATTTTGGTTTGGGGGGGGGGGGGGGTTTAACCCCCAAAACCCCCCCTTGGCTACGCCACTGGTTTAATATATTGGAATGTGGATCGTCTTTTGTAATATGAAAGCATTCTTTTTCGAAGAACCCCGAAAATATTACTGAACAAAAAATCATATCACTGAACGAATTTGTTCGTGAATCTGCTACAAGTACTTATCGTACCATAAACTTTTATAAAATATACGAATTGGCTGTATGTAATCATCTGAATTATTAAAACTTGTTGCTCGTGAATGTTCATGAAGATATTTCGAATCTCTTTATAAACCATACAAATTGTTTGATGAAATACAAGAAAAACTTCTTTATATTTACGATGATGATGATGTGCGTAAACATAACAGTTTTTTCGTTTATTTCATCAAATAATTCGTACAACTTACGAAATCGGGTCGCTATCAACCCACAAAGCTTTTTGTTATTTTATCAAACAATTCTTACTATTTACGAATCAACAACTTGCGAAATTTGTTTTGTGTTATTCACGATTAGTTATTTCCAATGAATCCCAACAATAATTATTCATAAAAAATTTAGTTACTGCGACAATGCATTAACTTTCAAACATTTTTCGTAAACATCACGAACAAGAAATATGACCATCATTTTAGTAAACAAGAGCACTTTCAAAAAAAGATCGATGACAAAAACATCGAAATAAAACGATCAGATGAAAAAATAATTTGTAAAAATTGGAAACCATTTGTTCGATGAACGAAAAAGATATCGCAGAGGAGACCGGTGTTTTGAATTCTTCGTGTTATAGAACGTGTTGATTTTCTTTTCAGATTTATTGTATATCAATCGACACTTGCCATTTTAATTCATTCTCAATTCCTGGCATTCTGACTTCGATGCAAACTATAATCATTCATAGAATCAAAGAATAACACAAAAAGTGCTTAAAATTAAGGAAATATACGTAGTTAATACCCTCGAAAACACTATATTGTCCACGACTTCTGCAAAACAAAACATCATATGTCTAATAGAAATGGTGAATAAGGGACTTCGCCAACTTACACCAACCACTAACTTGCCCCGGGTGTCCCTACGCCTAACGCATAAATTTATCAGTCACACACTTTTTTCAATATACGAAACATTAATTCACCTTTTCCAAAAATATTCGCACTTTGTACAGAAACATTTACAAAAAATACGAAACATTTTCACCCCATTTCACTCTACTTTGGAAGTGCCAGATAAGATTATTTAGGTTTATCTACAAAGAGAACCTTCTCATTATAATGTTACAGTCACTTGAATGATGATTGTTTATACTAATGCGCAAAATAAGGTATAACATAAATGAAGTTACATATGAAGAAAAATAGGGGAAGCTGGGCCAATTCGGACCTAGTAAGAGTTTATGAGCTATAGAACTGGAACGTGTCAACCGATTCACAAATAAATATGTTCTCCTGAAAGCCGGCTCAACTGCGCACATTTTTCTCTAAGGCGACTTTTTCGATATTTTACCATATTGTGTATAAACGGTTCTGCGCAAAAGTACATAAAAGGTCCAAATTACCCAACCCTGTTCCAATTCGGACCACCCATTTCTTATCGAGTTTTTTGCAATAGAAATTAAATTCTATTTCGGCCAAAGTTATTTCTATTTGATTTTCACTAAATTTCGTGTTGTGAAAGGAAAAGAAAACTTATGTTCTCCTAAAAGATCGCCAGCGCACACTTTCCTCTCAAAGGGTTGTACGCGATCGCGTATCAGATCGTATATACGGCAAAAGGTCCGAATTCGACCAACCCATATTCTATTATTCAAACGCCGATTAAACGAAAACAGTTGATAGTCTCGCCCAAAACAAGGTACTAAATAAAATATATTATCCGGCAGATCCAACATCACGATAATGCGTTTTACATATTATATTGTTGTGGCCAACAAAAACCTTGTTTTTTGGCTTACACATTTTTCAAAAAAAGTGCTCCGATACAACATTCGCCCCTAGCGCACTCACACGAACACTGAGAACCGCAAAATTTTGTGAGACAAAACAGAGCTACATGACAGCCATGAAAATGATATAGGGTGATGAGCCCATTATCGCTATGTTTCTATTATCACGCTACTCATTTGAAGCCGTTGGTTAGAGCAGTGTCTGCCATCTTTGTTTAACGCATTGAGTCAAATGGTAGCGCAACAATAGGGGCACTCGATTCGTGTTTTCGTTGCGCTCAAACACGAGAATTTTACTGTTTTCAGCGCATGTACGTTATTATCTTGGCACTTAACAGCGAAGCAAAGCTGTTGATGCCAATTTGTACGCATTCCATTGTTTGTAGGCCGAGTAATTAATGATTCAGTGAGGCGCCCTCCTTAGTATGGTGAAAATAGGCACTTCACCCTATACGCTTTTCATAATATTACCATAACTGAGAAACAGCTGGGAGTCCGAATTGGCCAGCGGTCCGAATTGGGCCACTTCCCCCTACGTTTCAATGATACCGTGCAGAGCCCATCTATCGATCGGCCTCCATTCACCTGTATTTTTTACACCATAATCGTTTTACTCGAACAATAAATGGAATTTAGAAACTCCAGTTAAAGCGAAATATGAAAGTAGTATGCACAACATTAATACAATATAGTTATTCAACATACATCTTTTCAACATTCGCTCAATAATCATATTAGTATTAGTTCTCGCAAAAAGCGTCACTTTTGCACTTATTATTGACCGTTTTTAACCAATATAAGTGATTGTAAAAAAATGGTTTTACTGCAGACTGGGGCTGTGGCTTATGTTCGAAACAGTTGTGCTGCTTTGCTGATATGGATTATAGTGCAATTTCTCCGTGTAAAGTACGCTTTCCTTATGGTCAGCGTTCATGTGCGACTACATATAGTGATTTCACGTTTCTGGGCTGCGTGATATTTCGCTGCATACAAAACACTAACTTCGAGGATGATGGCATGTTACAAAGGTTTCGTTGTTTGCCAACTCCGAATACCGCTGGCTGTGAAACCTTTTGCAATAATAAATACTACGCCGAATGGATGACGTTGACTGTTAAAGAATTGGCCAGCTGTAACAAACACCGAAATATCTCTTGAATGCGCACGACATGCATATCGATCATGTGTGATGTTCGCCGCCTCAAAGCATGTAGAGAAAAGCTACATCACAGCAGCTCGGCTAGTCGCTGCCGTTACCACCAACATCACATCCTTAACAGATTGGAATGGGTGCATTGGTCGTAAGGTGACGAAATGAATGAGTTAATTGTCTGGCTTAACCGATCGCTTATTAGCACTTGAATACTCCTAAAAGCTAGCCATCAATTTCGTCAATTAGATTGAAATAAGTTTCCAAATGGGGTTCGACAAACATGACATTAGCTCCGAATAGTTTTTCTGCAAAGGTTCTTTACGCGTAACAAAATATTTATTTTGTTTAGGGTAATATGACCATTTTAATTCTATTAGGGAGGATGTCGCACTATTTCCTTTATTAATCTGTGTTCAATCGATGGAGTTCGTATAAATTGGCATTGGCTTCGTTCCTAAGAAACAATATAATAATAAAACTGGCCCAAAATGGTAAAATATTCGTTTTTAAGCGCAACGAAAACTCGAATCAAGTGTCCCAATTTCACCCTACCATTTGGGCAAGGATAGCCCTTCTATCCAACAGCTTTCAGGGTGATCATAGACTCATTACCGTAAGAAAGATTCGCTGCTTTGGTTTATAGTGTCAATTCCCAAATGATCTAGCATTTCGTCACGTTGCTGCCAAGTATATAGCACCCCTATATCGTTTGTATTGAAATGACAGTACACCATAATGGGCCCCACTGGCCGTTCAAACACATTCTGTTCGTTCCGCGTGAAGCTAGATCCGCACTATTATGAAACGATACGTATATGACTCTCAATCTTTCAAAGTTTGGTAGGACGCGAAAAGTTTGGACCACGAACTGAAGAAGTACGTTGCTTACAACATTATATATCTGCAATTCAAACGAATGAATCAAAATAACAAAGTTGTGTTGTTTTGCCTTCGTGCCCGTGTATTAGCGCCGTTGCAGATACTTTGATGTTACTCTACAGGCGGCGTAATTTGGCACCCAATTGAAAAGTCAACATTGTGATTTAATCGAAGATTCGCATAACTCACTTGGTTTGTCCTCCGCCGCGCCGCAGTAAAGAAACATGCTCGATCAATTACATGTATGGAATGGATGTAAAGTGCGTCTCATCAAAATAGGAATCAACGAAAATTTTGAGCCAAAGCGTTGTCTATATGAACATGCTCAAGAAGAAATTGCATCCTTTTTTCATAAAACTATTTGGGGATTGGCTTGCCGTAATCAAAATCCATTAGTGTGCTTTTTTATGTTTCGATGAAATATGGTGTATTTTATGTTAAAATGAATCTAGTTTTAAATAGAGGTGCGCGCCGCCGCACCACTCCGCCGATTTCAGGTTAAAATTGTCGGCGCACTGGTCATTGTTTACCTGAAATCGGCGGCGTGGCGCGGCGGCGCACGCATCTAGGTTTAAAGTACGATGAACATATAGTATGTAGACTTTACACGTCAGAAACAATACTGTCCAACTGTTGTCTCTGATACAGGCGCATCTTTTGGCAATTCCCCAAAAATAGGTAATTAGTCGGCAAAGCCAAATGATTGCTTTTGTACACAAATATGCTGCATACCAAACACTTGAAAAGGTAGTTTAGATTTAAAATACCTTCACCTCAATTAGGAGCGGATCCGAAAAAGTTTTTTGGGAAGGGTCTGCATTACGATTTTGAAATGAAGATTGTACAATATGTAATAAGGTAATCGTGTAGTACGCGATTATACTTTTTGGCGAATACATGCCGGAAAGCGGAGCTGGATTAACTCCAGATCAGCGGCGACCTGTGTTGAGATGTAGAAGTTGAACCTATGTTGCGTTTAGATGTCCTCTAGGGAAAAAGTTTTTCGTCTTGTAGTTGGTACAGTGTGTACACAGTGTAAAGACGGCGAAGAACACAGTTAAATACTTCTGGCAGATGGCGCTGAAAATTCAAAAACATGAACTTGAAACTAATTTAAAACTTATTAGCAAGTTCAATATTTCGGGAGGGATTAGGGCCCCTCTGGATCCGCCCCTATCCTAAATACATTTTTTTTAATATCTGGCATACTTCGCCAACAAATTAAAAAAAACTTTTTAAACAAAACTAAAATACTTTAGGGGTGACTTAGTATTAAACATTAGTTGATGTTTCATGCTGAGTTACATATTTTTCGATAGCAACCAAAGCAAAAATATGTATGTTTGATGGCTAATCATATTGTGTGCGTGCTCTTAAATTGGCAATTATGATGCGCAATTTCTCTTTTTCGTTAGTTTAATTTCTTTCAAGTAGCTTCATGCAGCCATGATAAGCACGCGAAGAAAGTTTTACGAACACGTCAGAAGTGAACCGCAAACAAGGTTTTCGTTTTATTGTAAGATTTTAGCTGAAAATATGTAAATCATTATACCTGGGGATCATTGTGAAAGTGGTTGTTGGGCAATTGGGTTCCATTGGTAGCTCCAATAAGATCCATTGTTATCGTGTTACCAATGTTGATCTCTTCGGAAATCCATTTAACAGTTGACTGGTTTCCACAGCTGCATTGGTCAACTGGTGTGCCTTCGATAGACAATCTAGCACTAGGGTGGGGTTCGAATCACTACATTTACACGCGCGTTGAAATCACAAGATGCCACAGGCTCTATTGGAGACGTCAAAGCAACAGCCACTGACTTCAGCTATTATGTTGAATATTTGATTTCCGACTTTAGCTCGATACAAACACAACAGGCTACATGCACTTTTTCCTTTCCGTTCAGCACTGCTTCGGTTCCACTAACTTGCTGCCTGATGTGAGGATATGATACGAATTGTGGCACACGATAAATTGCTGATGTTATGCTGGTGTCAGATTTCCGTTGTGTTTGTGAACAAAACTAGCTGTTTCTCTCACACACGTGTCGTGTATAACACTATGCGGGGACGGATTTAAATTCCAACATATTTTTCTTCGGTAGAACGATGACCACAGCAAAAGCGTTTCCAAAACCTTGAATTGGTAATTTATTCTTCAGCGCAACATTGTTCCTCTCTCTTATTCTTTCTTCTTCAATACATAAATATGAAAATACATTCACGAACACATTTGTGAGGCGAAATAAAGGTGCTTGTACCTGTGCGAAAAGGCACCGAGCTAGAAAATACCTTTGCGTACTGCGAATTGGAATTCAGTGATTTTAAATTACAGCTTCAATATGCACCACGACGGCATTTGGCACTGCAAAGAACAACACTATCAAACAACCCCCAAACGAAGGGGTTCGGCCAGGCAAACGTCGCTGGAATGTCGAAGCTCGAATATTCAATAAAAAACTGGTTACGCCGCCGTGCATAAAGGCAAAATTCCACACCTACGACTCACGCTCTAGCTGAAGCAGCCACCGTATCCACACAGAAATGGCACATTAAAATTTCAAATTATTCACACTTTCAACGCAAATCCACTGCACGGACGATTAGTTGATCAGATACGAATCGCACTTTTGATGCCACTGCATTGTACTAGATGCGCTAGATGCACATTTCTTTATTTAACTTTTTGAGATAAAAAGGTCCTTCCAACAGATTAACGCAACAGGCACGAGCAGCAGTAATTTCAAACGCGCTCGGCTCAACAGCACGAAAGAAAATGGACGCCCAGAAACAAGTTATATCTCAAAAAGCTCGGAAAGCAAATGAAAGTTAAGCCAAATCGACAACGACGACGACGGCGCGACGGCAATGTGACGAGAAACCTCGGGACACAGCGGAGAGTGGCAGGCTCAACTTGAGAGAGCCCAGCAGAAAAAAACACAGCAACGCAGGTTCGTCGGCGCGCAGGAAGGAATGAGAAAGACAGAAATTTAAAAATCATTTCTTATTTGCCTGACTTGCACTGATGCCTGTTGCTTTCTGCCATAGCAGCTAGCTTACTCTGCACGACGACAAAGACAGCGAGCGATGACGAATCGAATACGATAAATAGGTATTTTTAAACAGGTAACCAAATACTCAGGTGTTGCTTATATAATGCGGAAGCATCGGAGGTTACTCGAAGTTTGCGTGGCTCAAGATCTTCAGAGACACTCAACTGATTTTTTTACTAATCCACTTTGGTAGTGCAAATATTGTGAGTAACCAAAGCAGGGTAATTTGCTATATTATCGTCATACACTGGCCTAGTACACAATCGATGAATTGCGCATATAATGGGGGATTTACTTAAGATCGATCTACTAGACACTATTTTATTAACCCTTTTAGTTCTAGCGTTGCGTTTTACATTGTGCGTTATGTTGCGTAGATACAACACAGGGACGTACCGTAAAGATTTAATAGCGATTTTTAGAAGGAGACAATACGATTGGATTGGATTCACGATTTACATTCAAATAGGATAGATGTATTGATGCGTCGTTAATGTTTTAGCACATGTCGTCAAATTATATGTGAATTATAGAGTAATTACTATTAGAGGGTGGAAGAACTGATCACTAAGATCTATTGTTAAGATACAATACATCTCTACAAACATGGAAGGTCCTAGTTGTAATCAGGGGATTTCGTGTACCTAACTTGCTATTGCTCACGACAATCCTTCGTATCTGAAAAATATTTGCTTCCTCGCTTACTAGATATTGTGAATCACTTACTTCTTTCACATTGACGTACACATCCATATCGTCATGGGTAATACTGTATTGAAGCTCATGGTCGGATGCTTTTACTCGTTTCTTGCACATAGGGGTCATGAATATGAATCCGTCTTTTTGGCATTTGCTTCCTCGCTAATGGTGCAGGTTTTCTTTTTGGGGGTACTGCATACAGTTTTTGCTTTTATTGTCACAAATTTTACAACTCTTTGTTGTAGTATAGCTGGTATTATTCACGATTATATGTTAGATTTTATTGCTGAAGATGAAATTTTCTTAACGGTTTCTGTGCACCATCATTAGGTATACCTAAGCTGACCAACACTGACGAAAAAATCCGTTCACCATACCGCAACGAACCGAAATCGTTCACCACGCTCAAGCAAACAGTCCGCACAGTGTACGGATTTTTTCGTCAGAGTTGGTCAGCTTAGGTATACCTAAGAAAAAGTTTCTCCATATAGAATTCGTAACGAATATCACCTTTCCATATACAGAAAAGAATCAGTTGATCTGTTGTCATTTTGCGAATGCGTAGTTGCAGCTAAAAGTTAACCATCGTCCATAGCTACGGAGGTCTTTAACAACGTGTTCTAAATAGTAGTGCAAATTGATTTTTTTACCTGGGTCAATCTGTTGAACGTTTTCAGTACGGAATGCCTAAAATAACGGAACCGTACAATTGTGATACTCGCTGTACAGCTCTTTCGATTCCGTTTTATTACTGCTTCATCTCAAAAAGATACTTTTGCCAAAGTTCTAGTTACAGTTACAGTTCATTGCGGGTTTTGCGAGATAATCGAGCTTGATCCAGCTGATGTTGGTTACAGAATACCTGTAGGATAGTTTCCCCTGTTCATAACACTGAAAGGGAGAGCTCTGTGCCTGGAACTTTCTAAAGTTAATTGCAGGAAAATTAGAGAGATGCATATATTTATTAAAGAGAACAGAAACATATATCTGAAACAAATTTAGATTAGGAGGCTAGTAACAATGAGAGCCTTTCTTTGTTCACACGTATCTTCCATACAATAATTAGGTTGCTTCCACGGGAATATTCGAAAAATATACAACGTATAACATAACTCAAGTAGCATTTCTAGTTTTATAGCACACTACAAGAGCATCCTAAGTTTTAAGAAGGGCTTCAAGAGTGCCATAAAACCTCAATTGTTACTAGGGAAGATTCAATCTCATATATAGAAAAATGCACATGTATGTAGAAAAAATGCACAAACATAATATTAAAAAACTCTTATCAATTTTGTTTTATCAAAATCCGACAGTAACTTAATGCCAGGACTAAGCTAGAGCCGGATGGACACTAGCTCTTGTTCTTTTAGGTTGTTGTTCTTGAGCAAACCTCTAGTCAAGCAAGGTGTCACGCAAGAAAAGGATGAGCTGATGAGAACTGGTGAAATGAAAACTTGATTCGGCCTAGCAACCTAATGCAGTATGCCATATGTTATACTTTTTCACAAAGAGAAAAATTTAATCGAAAACTAATTTTTTCCACTAGAAAGAAAAATGAGTGAAAAATTTAGTTTACAGTGGCCGGCTAAAGCCCTGATCAGTATGCCACAGTGTTGTTTCAAAAAATGCAAGAGGTTTTTTCGAAATTACTGGGTACGTTTTGCCAAAAAAGTTTTTGTATGACGACAACTTCGTAGATTGCGCCAATGGTCGCAGTGCTTGGTAGAAGACAAAGACCGAATCTTTTCCTTTTAAACTTGTATAAATTGGCGAAGCAGGCTAAAGATCAACACAGTCAATCGCTGTCCCTATTCTGGTCAATTCGTCGGCCCAGTCATTACCGGTAATACCAAAGTTGATAGTATTGTCCGTGATAAGGTATTCTATTTGAATTCGGCATACAATTACTAGCTTGGACCGTGATTTGTCCGAGCTTAGGGGCCTTGACTGCAGCTGATTGTATCCCACACATAACCGCGAAAATTTCTTCATGGAAAACAGTGCAGTTGTATCGATTTTGTTGGCTATTTTCGGCAAATTTAAAACTAAGAAAAACGAAAGCAATTAATTCGAAAGACTGATAGTTATTCTAGAGAGAATCAGTTATAAACATAGAACGGAAAACTAGGACTAGGCAGGCTCATATGGACATGATCGAAAGGAAATGTGAAGAATCACTTGCCTTCGTGCTAAGTAGGAGTTGCGCGTTGCACACATGTCTACCGCATGGTCATTGATAGAACATAACTCATCATCATGTTTTACCGAGTTATGTTCTATCAATGACCAATGGATAATAGGAAAAGGGATTCCGCCGACTTACCTCAATCATCAACTAGCCCCGGGCTCCCCTACTATGTTCTTTGTGAATAGGGCCAACTTTCGAGTTGTATGAGGAAACGTCGACTCAACGTTGTACAGTAACCATTCCTTCGCCAACATCGAATTATTGAACCACATTCGTCGTCGATTCGTATTGTTTTTGAATCCAAGGAAGGATATATTTACTTAACCCGCCCACACTCGCGCGAATGGCTCCCCGAATAAGCAGCCGCTGGTGCTGAAAGAAGCTTTCACTAGAATGTCGGAAGGTGTTGCACAAAATACAACGGCGCGAGTGCCGGAGGATTAAAATGCCGATCTGCAGCTTCTTGCTCACTTTGTCGCCTTCTGGAAAGAACACCAGGACCATTTTCACACAATCCGAAACCACCAACCAAATTGCAGAATAACTAATATTTCATCATAAACAAATAAATGGATAGATACTGATTAGTAGAATCAAAATCTTGCAGAAATGGTGAGGAATAAATACTACGTAAAATTATCGCACTTTAATACTGTATTTCTATAAAGAAGCTGATGCATGAGCGAAAATCGCTATCGTCTTCTAGAAAATCGGCAACTTTTTTTGATATTTGGCGTGACCTGATGAAGCCATGTGTAGTGAGTGGACACACAGGAAAAGTAACATCGTTGATGAGGCTCATATGAAGAGACATTCCACTATGGATCTACTCAAACCAGCATCGAAGATCAGTGATAAGCTACAATTTTCAATGTCACCCAGAAGTACCCAGAGGAGGCTTATGAAGAATGAACTTGTTTGTAGCTCCACTAGATCAGACCATGGAACAAAGAAGAATAGAGTAAAAAGTTGTAAGAAGCACGGTTCACGATTCCAATTGGTACATGTCACACTTTACTAAAGTCAATGTCAAGAGGAATTTAAGAAGTAAAAAGAAACGATAGCTATATTTCTATCTACTAATAATAGAAACGTCAAACAGATTCATTATTTGCTTGAATTACCGTCATCGCGGGTTATTTTACGCCGAAAATAGGACTTTTTGTACACTCAAGAACTACGATCACGCAATTTCAAATTTGGAACTGTTTGATGTTTACCTGGGACGGGACGTGCAAAGTTAAAAAAGTAACTGCCACCGCGAACCGGCAATGGCCTGTCATTGCGAACCGGACCTTTCTTAACGATTTTCATTTTCTTGGAATGGACAATGCCTGGGTAGTATCGTAATATCCTGGCTGTATACAAGGTGTATTTAGAAAACATATTTTACATATTGCTTAGATGCATGTAGATGAACACAAATAAATATGCAAAATGCACCGAAGGCACGAGCAATTTAATTATTCTACTCAACAGTTATGGTTAATGTTGTTTTACACAGTTCAGACAAATGATAACATAATGTCATGTTCGAGCTCTTTTATTTTCGGCACAAATCAATACCTCATCGGCAGAAATCTATGCCGCATCGGCACAACACTATCATCGGCATTTGCTTGAAATTATTTTGCAAGCGGATTTTTCCCTGCAAAATAACATCAATATCGGGAGGGAAGAAGAAGACCGTCTTCGCATGTCCTGTCCCAGATGTTTATATATGGCAGAAGTACCTCCAAAGACAGTGAAAAGAACTTTTGGAAAATCAAGATTGAACATGAGATATAAAGAACTAAAAATTGGCGTTAAGTCCAAAATCATGTTAACTTCTTGATTTATTGTTAAAGATAATGCTTGTTATTTATGTGTGAATGCGAATGAATGTCGTGTTCGTAAAAATAAAAGGCTATGTTCAAAAACTGCGTAACACGCATCCAGTAGCCTTGTTTCGGATAGTCAATAAGTCCTGCAATGAAAAATAGCAAGCGGAGAAAAAACGCTGTTCATATACTTTTTCATTACACAGCCTTGTTTTAGTATTTTTCTAAACGTAGTTTAAATTGTGTACCGGAGTGCAAAGGCACGAGACTGTTATATTTAATGGGCAGGTCAGTTCATCCATCTTTGAGGAGATATCCATTTCTAATATACTGAGGAGCTTTCATATTTAGTAAGGTTTTAATCATTAGGTCATTCGCCTACACTACAGAACTATTCCCTGCTGCCCTTTCTGTTACTCCACAACGAATTGCTTCAATACACATAGTTTAAGTACTCCTAAAAACTATAGCGTTTTTATATGTTTGCCCCATTGCAATACACTGCTTAACTTTGAATTAGAATCAAATCCCAAAACAAGAGTAAATTTTCGATCAAATGTACAATTTGTGTAATATAAAATTGATTAAAGCTTGTCGTAAAGTAGCCCATTTTAAATAAAATTGACATATAGTAACCAATTACCAAACAATCAGAAATACGGGCAAAAGTACGAAATCAAATAATTGCATTGCATTGCCAGGCTAATTTTACGTAATCTTTATCTTCTTATCTATTATTTTATTAGTATGTCAGACTTTTCCAAGAGTATTTAAGTTAAAATGTTTTTTGCGTATATTTTATATTTCGGTTTCATCGCCTACTACGACTACTTGCTAGCATTCTCTTGAAAGTATATTCAATTTTTATATTTCTAAATAGAACTTTCAACGTTTGTTTCGATCTAAAACTAGAAAAAGTCGAAACTCGAATTCCATAAATAATTCAGTTATCGGTACTATGGTATTAAGTGCAAAAGGCGATTCTTACTCATTTTCCTCTCAAATTTTCCTCTCAAATTTTTCTCCTTGTGGAAAAGTATAACATATTGGAGACGGGCATAGCGTAGTTGATAAATCGATTGCCTTGTACGCAGCTCACCTGGGTTCGATTCCGAACCCCGCACATAGGGCTAGTGATTTTTCCAAAAGAGTTCTCTAACCCGAAAAGAGGTAAAGGACCCTAAGGTTAAAACATCTATATTAAAAAATAGAAAAAGTATAACATAGTGCATTATTGCATTGCTTGCCGAATCAAGTTTCCATTTCATGACACGTGTCTTCACTGATAGGGCACCCCACGACCTTCACCAGAAATCAAATTTTTATTCATTTCATAATGACAGTTTATTATTAGTACGATTATGTAGAGCATTTGAAAACAAATTGGATTTTAATTAGTATTTCAAATGTCATAAAAATAACAAAACATACGACAGCAACGTTTACTCACGTCTAGATGTTAGAAAAGTTTTTGATAGATTTTAAGGTTTTAACCGAACAAAAGCTTTTCAAATCACCACTTTGTCTTATAAATCCATTGGAAAAATTGGAAATTGGATTGGAATTTTTGTTTATCAGATTCTGCCGTAGCTTTTGCTATTTCCTCAAAAAACTCATAAAACGGAATTTCTAGTGTTTTCTTGGTTTGTCCTAGATAAACTTTATTGCAGTGAGATAATGAACTTTTGTATACCACGATGGATCGTTGATGATCATAGTCCCGAAAAATCAAAGCCTGAACCAGATTTACTGCGAAGTGTACGTCACTAATAAGTAAATTAATCCTATTAGCAGAATGTAGAACAGTAGAAAATATTCTCTTACAAAATAAAATGACACTGAAGGTTACAATGATGTGCGGAAGGATTACTGGGAATATCCATACCAAGAAATAATCCTAGGGGGAAGTGGCCCAATTCGGACCGCTGGCCAATTCGGACCCTCAGCTGTTTCACAGCTATGCTAATATTATGAAAAGCGTATATCGTCGCTGTTGTGCTATCTTATGACAAGCGCCATTTTGCACATTTCGAGAAAAACGATTTTTAAAGTTTGAGATTGAATATCTTGAAACTTATAAATGGTATAAACAATCCAAAGAAGACAATTGTTGCTTCTATTTATTCTGCATTAATCTCTCAAATATTACGAAGATCGGTTGACTATGTTGCGAGTTTTTACTATGAATGTAAACAAAAGTCGCACTCACACGTGTCATAGGCGTGTATTGATGACAAAATTTGTATGACGTGTCATAATCGTGCATGGAAAATTTTTCATAGAAAAAAATCATCAATTTTTAACTTTTATTCATATCTTTGCGTTCATATGGTCTAGAAACAATCGGTAAAATGCATTTTGAAGGAAATGAGTCAGGGAATCTAGAAAAAATCGTTATTTTTGGTTACAGTGTTGCCAAATATCCTTTATTTTCAGTTTAGAACTAAAACCGTGTTTTTCTCACAACTCGTGTAATTTTCTTTTGAAAATATTTATGTCATTGTGTTCCTCAGACATTTTCACACATAAAAACATCTAAAACTTCAATATAACTTGAGCAAATCCCTAGAAACAGTGATTTGAAGAAAAAAACTCACAATTTCTTATCATGTTTCTCGCTATACCTAAGTAACCAAGTAGAATTTCGAAATTCTGAAAAAGCCAATTTGTAGAGATTTTTCAAACAAGTAATGTGGCATATTCAACTCAGTTTACCCCAAAATGGCGTTTGTCATAAGATAGCACAACAGCGACGATATATCATTTTCATGTTTGTCATGTAGCTCTGTTCTATCTCACAAAATTTCGCGGTTCACAGTTTTCGTGTGCGTGCGCTAAGGGCGAATGTTGTTTCGGAGCGCTTTTTTGAAAAATGTGTAATCCGAAAAATCAGGTTTTTTTGAAATCACAGTTAATTAAATCAAGTACATTATCGTGATGTTGGATCTGCCTGATCAACTTCTAGTCTGTGGCAATGTTATAATCATATTGACGTTCATAAACTAATAATAATAATAATCAAGATTCGTCGTTCCTGAATTAACAACAGTGATCAACATTCTCAGTTTATTAGTTATAGGTCATTTATAGCCACGGAATATACATTTTTTCTAATTGTTTTCTCCTATAGCTTCTGAAGCTTGGGGTGAAGCGACAATAATTCAAAATGAACCAAATACTACCGATATGGATACCAAATTATCTGTTTTCATAAATGCGTATCACTTGTAGTCGTAAATAGTATCACTGGTCATATCAACGATTTTAATCAATGTAGAGTGTCTTAGGGAAAGCGTTTGAAAAATAATACATAACCAAATCAATGAAAAATGGGTATCATATTTCTTGATTTTACAGTTATAGTTAACCAGTGGTTAGGTAATGTATCTTATTATTATTACTGGTACTGCATAAATTCCTGCATTTGTGGCCAAAATTGAATATAAATTTTCAAAACAAGTGTCAATGTATACGTAGATCTACACTGTAAAAAATGATAAGAATGCATGTCATTTTAAGGAATTATCTAGGTGAATAAAAATTACATAATTCAAACATTTGGTGTTTAGAAAACATTTGGATTATATTTAAAATAATTGGTTACTTGTCTCAATTCACATTAGTTGCTGTTTCAACTTATCTCGGTAGGAGGAGAGTTGAAACAACGGGAACACTGTTTCTAAAATCAATATAATATACTTCGTTACTGATTTGTACCATTTATTCTGGCGTAATTTGATAAACAGAAGAAAGAAATTTAAAAATATGCAATCATCGAATAATAGTTTTTGTTGAATTATCTAATAAAAACAAATAACTGTTTCAACCCTTCTCGGTCTCCTCTACAGAAATAGTTATTTTTTGTTCATGGAGACCGAATGTAACAGATTCTAATACTTCGACATATAAGTAATCACCTTGAATCAAAATCTGACTTGTAGCTACAAAAGACTGTAGCGGTGACCGCAATTGGGAACTCATGTTACACAATTCTATATTTAAATTCATTACTCTTAGTTTTCGTCATTCGACGTTTTTGAAAGTAAATGTTAGGCGCATATTTTTTTGTAAAATGTTTAATAACATGTGACATCGTGATATGGTCACATGCCGTTTTCCAATATTACAAAAAAAAAAATATATATATATATATATATATATATATATATATATATATATATATATATATATATATATATATATATATATATATATATATATATATATATATATATATATATATATATATATATATATATATATATATATATATATATATATATATATATATATATATATATATATATATATATATATATATATATATATATATATATATATATATATATATATATATATATATATATATATATATATATATATATATATATATATATATATATATATATATATATATATATATATATATATATATAAGAAAGGCAAGTATGCTTTATCGGTTCATTTTTATCCAGTGTAACTTTGAAGATTAGTGAGATCAATGAGATAAAATGAGTTAACAAAAAGTGCAGTGGAGCTGAAGTGATCACACTTCTGCTTTACCTGTACATGTAATTTTTAAATATTACTTTTTCGGGAAAGGCTTTTTATTCAGCAATTAAAGCAATCTACCCTGGTCAGGTTATCATTCATTTTCCACGAAAAATATTATAAAAAACCGCATCATATAGTAACGATCCCTGCAATACGAAGATCATATTATCTTTTCCAATTAATCTTTATTGGTGGGGTGATCAATTGCAACTATGCTAGTATATGGAAAGTTTAACTTGAAATCTGTTAGCGATTGAATAAATCTTCAATACATTGTGGTGAATTTCTTTTTCCACATATATTTATCATGCACACACATCTACGCTTTTGCTTCGCCAGCAAAACATACATACACGTTGAAGTGCTTCGGTTTGGCAATCAGGTTTATTATTTCGACCAGTTCAGAAGTTGTCACGCGGCTTCATGTTGCACGGCTTTCAACATGATTTTTTCCCTGGTATTGGTGGTTTTAAAAAGCTCGGAATAGACAGCACACATGGCCCAAGTGTGTTTGTGTATGACCTTTATCTCGCGCTAGCAATGCTGACAATAATAAGACGTGAGCTTACGAAAGAAACAGAAAAATCCTGACTTGTACATTTTGCCGTGTGGTTTGGAATGCTGCCTGGTACAAAGACGAGTGTGATAGGGAGGATTATACGTGGACCAGCAGTCCATGGAACGAGAGACAGATTTAGCATTAGCGTTGCGACACATCGCACTAAATAGGGTGATGCAAACAATTTGATCGATCCGCGTCTAAAAGTTATGGCTAATAATAATTTTGACTTCATCAACTTTGAATAAAAAGGTAATGTCCAAACACATTTCATTGTGAAGACATAGTGGACAAAAAAGGTGCGCTCTATGATAAGAATAAAAAATATATATTCCTTAAGCAGGTCCTCTACTCTTCAATCTATGTATCTGAGAATACGTTACAGATGTTGTTTTGCTGTAAAGACGAAGCTCGTTTAATGGCAGCTCTACTAATTGTGAATGACAACGACGATTTTTTATTTCCAGGGAAAATAAATTACAACAAAGAATGAACAGCTAACTGGTGTCCTTGCTTCAGTCTATTTTCCTTAAAAATCCTCAAACGTTGAAGCTGGAAAAGATGGTTAACAAATGAAACAGAATGCATAGTAACCCAATAATCGACTAAGACGCAAATGGTTATTATGTCGTATTAAGGGGGGGGGGGGGGGGGGTTAGAAGACGAATCAATGTAATGAGTTCCTTCTTGAGCATCTAAACTCTTCTGACTTGGAAATTTTGAATCAAGGAAACAACCCCACCTATAGACTAGAGAAATTATACAGGGACGAGTTTTTGGGTTTAACAATTTGCTATGCTTATATCAATTCTAAGGTCAGTAAGTATGAAGAGCCATCCTTTTCGAATCACAGACATATCTGCTTCGACCTAATGGACGAAAGAACAAATCTGGAGAAAATTTAGACTAGGACGTAAGTAACAATGGGGATTTTCTCTTCTGTCATTACTCGGTCGTTTTAACATTTACTACTCAACTCTTTGCACAATAGTATAAAAACTGTCGACCTTCGATATGTACTGGAAAATTTGTGCAGTGTTAAAGTGCTCACGGCTCACGGAAACGGGGCTTGCTACTCCGCGAATTGACAGTTTTCAGTGACGTCAAAGAAATCGTTGAGATGAACATTCATTATCGATAGTTGATAATTGACAATATTTAAGCTCTTTTGGTGGAAAAAATAATGTGCAACAGATTCTTGACGTAAATTACGTCATAATTACTCTAGACACAGTTGATAATTAGTATATCTATGTGATTATCAGCGAAAATTGGGAATTTTACTGCATGCCATGGAAAACATATCTAACCGTAATTTCATGTCCCTAGCAAAGGTTTTGGACATCGACATAGCTTCCTTGTCATTCGTTTTCGAGCTCTCCATCGAGACAGAGGTTGTTTTTTTCTAGTCCGTAGTGCTGTGTGAGGCGATAAAGAATAGTTTTAATCCGCATTCAAGGTTATTTTTGCCAGTTCGGTTCGGTCCTCAGTCTTTTGTTCGCGTGTGAGGATTAAACAATAACCAGCTGTATAAGTTGGATCGGTTCGTCGTTGGACACCAGTTTAAAGCTAAGTGGTTTTTGTCTTTTGTAACACATTTATTGCTTTCTTCCGTCTGCGCGGGCGCTGACCCCGTGCGTTGACGTCTTCTATGGTTCCCTCTCCGGATGGTCAAATGGAAGTTGAATCGGGTTCAACTTCTAAGGCTCCCCCCCGGCCCAAATGCTATCCAGAACTCTCAACTGGTCCATTTGTGGTCTTCTTTCGGCCCAAGACTAAATCACTGAATCTTCTTCAGATTTCTAGAGACCTGACGGAACGGTTCTCGGCTGTGACCGAAATTTCAAAGGTCCGCTCGGACAAGATAAGGGTGTTGCTAGCCAACTCAAAGCAGGCAAACGATATTGCTTGCTGTGAGCACTTTACGCGGGATTATAACGTGTATATTCCGGCTGTAAGAGTACAATCCGAAGGCGTCGTAACCGATGAGAGTTTGACGTGCGAGGATCTGCTGAAGTACGGGGTTGGCCGATTCAGAGACCGCTTACTTCAGCCAGTTAAAATACTTGAGTGCAAACGTTTGCACTCAGTAGTAGTTGCGGGGGATGGTTCAAAAACGTACCCCCAATCAAACTCTTATCGGGTGACCTTCGCTGGTACCGCTTTGCCAAATTTCGTCCTCTTGCACAAGGTTCGTCTGCCTGTGCGTCTGTTTGTGCCGCGGGTCATGAATTGCACAAAGTGTAAACAACTGGGTCACACAGCCACCCATTGTAGCAACAAGGCCCGCTGTGGAAAATGCGGGGAGAATCATCTAGATGATTCGTGCAGTAGGCAAGCCGAAAAGTGTCCTTACTGTGCGGAGAGTCTGCATGATATCTCGGCATGTCCCGCGTACAAACTACGCGGGGATAAACTGAAACGTTCCCTTGCGGGACGATCCAAACATTCTTTCGCAGAAATGTTAAAGAATGCTACGCCACCATCCTCAGCAAACATCTATACTCACTTGCCTCCTGACGAGGGCGAGGCTGGTAACCCACAAGAGGGAACATCTACTAGGGTGCCTAGAATTTATAGGAAGAGGAGGAACACTTCCTCTCGTAAAGTTCCTTGTAAAGGCCAGAAGGTGTCCCTTGAGGGGGCTCCGAAAGTCACATCTATTGGAAGTGTTGCAACCAAACCGAAGCAATTAGCTCCTGGTCTCGGAGGATTAAGCTCAGAGAAGGAGTTCCCAGCACTTCCAGGAACATCAAAAATCCCAAGTGTTCCTTTGTTTCAGTTCGAGAGTAATCACAGCACTGGAATTATAAAACTCTCGGACATAGTGGACTGGATAATAAAAACTTTCAATATTACTGATCCTATTAAAAGTCTTATGTTAGCTTTTCTCCCTACAGTGAGAACATTTTTGAAGCAGTTGACTGCTAAATGGCCCCTCCTCTCAGCGATTGTATCCTTCGATGGCTAACTCATCGAACGAGGTCACGGATTTGATCACTGTTCTACAGTGGAATTGCAGAAGTATCATCCCGAAAATCGATTCCTTCAAAATTTTAATAAATAATTTGAGTTGCGATGCATTTGCATTATGTGAAACTTGGTTAACTTCCGACATAGAACTCAACTTCCACGACTTTAATATTATTCGCCTGGATCGAGACACCCCCTATGGAGGAGTGCTTTTGGGGATCAAAAAGTGCTATTCCTTCTACAGAATTAACCTTCCCTCGATAACAGGTATTGAAGTTGTCGCTTGTCAAGTAACAACCAAAGGCAAAAGCCTTTGAATAGCTTCCATATATATTCCCCCCAACACCGCGGTTGGGCACCGACGGCTACAAGACATCTTAGAATCCCTGCCAGCACCGCGACTAGTTTTAGGAGACTTTAACTCTCACGGTACAGCATGGGGTTGCCTCTATGATGATAACCGGTCTTCCTTAATTCAGGATCTTTGCGATAACTTCAATTTGACAATTTTAAACACGGGTGAAATGACACGGATTCCTGCTCCTCCAGCGCGCCCGAGCGCCTTAGACTTGTCCCTTTGCTCAACATCGCTGCGGTTGAATTGCACGTGGAAGGTAATTCCTGATCCCCACGGCAGCGACCATCTGCCGATTGTAGTCTCAATCAATAACGGTTCAAGGCCATTGAAATCAATCAATATTTCGTATGACCTCACACGAAATATCGATTGGAAGAGCTATGCTGCCGCGATATCCGACAACATCGAATCTACCCAAGAACTTCCTCCGGAGGAAGAGTACAGCTTTTTGGCTGGCTTGATTCTCGACAGCGCGAATCAAGCTCAGACTAGGCCAGTACCCGGCGCGAACATACAAAAACGTTCTCCCAATCCCTGGTGGGATAAAGAGTGCTCAGACGTGTACGCAGAGAAGGCCGCCGCGTTTAAGACCTTCCGGAACGACGGGTTACCCGCCAGTTTTCGACAGTACGCGACGTTAGACAAGCGAATGAAGAGTTTGATGAAAGCCAAAAAACGCGATTATTGGCGCCGGTTCGTCGACGGATTAACGAGAGAAACATCGATGAGCACTCTTTGGGGAACAGCCCGACGTATGCGAAATCGAAACAGTACTAATGAGAGCGTGGAATATTCAAACCGTTGGATATTCGATTTCGCCAAGAAGGTTTGTCCGGATTCCGCCCCGGCACAGAAGATTTACCGCGCCGCGTCTCCTCACGATAGCGCGAACGAAACACCTTTTTCGATGGTGGAGTTCTCACTTGCTCTCTTGTCGTGTAACAATAAAGCTCCGGGGCCAGACAGAATCAAATTCAACTTGTTGAAGAATCTGCCTGACTCTGCCAAGAGACGCTTGTTGAACTTATTTAATAAGTTTCTCGAGGCTAACATTGTCCCACTCGATTGGAGACAAGTGAAGGTCATCGCCATCCAAAAACCAGGAAAACCAGCCTCCGACCACAATTCGTACCGTCCGATCGCAATGCTATCCTGTATCCGGAAGTTGTTCGAGAAAATGATCCTATCCCGCCTCGACAATTGGGTCGAAGCAAATGGCTTACTGTCAGATACACAATTTGGCTTTCGCAAAGGCAAAGGGACGAACGATTGTCTTGCGTTGCTCTCAACTGAAATTCAAATGGCCTATGCTAGCAAAGAGCAGATGGCATCAGTGTTCCTAGATATTAAGGGGGCTTTTGATTCAGTTTCGATCAACATTCTTTCAGAGAAGCTGCACCAGCATGGTCTTTCAGCGACTTTAAACAACTTTTTACTAAACTTGTTGTCGGAAAAGCACATGCATTTTTCGCATGGTGACTTATCGACATCACGATTTAGCTACATGGGCCTTCCCCAGGGCTCATGTCTAAGCCCCCTTTTATACAATTTCTATGTCAACGACATTGATGAATGTCTTGACAATTCCTGCACGTTAAGGCAACTTGCAGACGATGGCGTGGTGTCTGTTACGGGACCCAAAGCTGTCGATCTACAAGGACCATTACAGAATACCCTGGACAATTTGTCTGCTTGGGCTATTAAGCTGGGTATCGAATTCTCCACGGAGAAAACTGAGCTAGTTGTATTTTCAAGGAAGCGTGAACCAGCACAACTACAGCTTCTATTAATGGGTCAAACTATCGCTCAGGTCTTCACAGTAAAATATCTAGGGGTCTGGTTCGACTCGAAAGGTACTTGGGGATGCCATATTCGGTATCTGAAACAGAAATGCCAACAAAGGATCAACTTTCTTCGTACAATAACCGGAACATGGTGGGGTGCCCACCCAGGAGACCTAATTAGGTTGTATCAAACAACGATACTGTCGGTAATGGAATACGGATGCTTCTGCTTTCGCTCCGCCGCGAACATACATTTCATCAAACTCGAAAGAATTCAGTATCGTTGTTTGCGTATCGCCTTAGGGTGCATGCAGTCGACCCATACGATGAGTCTCGAAGTGCTGTCGGGCGTTCTCCCGTTGAAAAATCGATTTTGGGAACTCTCATATCGCTTGCTCATTCGATGCGATATCTTGAACCCGGTCGTGATTGAAAATTTCGAAAGGCTTGTTGAGCTCAATTCTCAGACCCGTTTCATGTCCCTGTACTTTGACTACATGGCGCAGAATATTAACCCTTCTTCTTACAATCCCAACCGTGTGCATTTCATAAATACTTCTGAATCTACTGTTTTCTTCGACACATCCATGAAAGACGAGATTAGTGGAATTCCGGACCACATACGCCCACAAGTGGTTCCAAACATTTTTTATAATAAATTCCGAGAAGTCGACTGTTCTAAGATGTTTTATACTGACGGATCAAACCTCGAAGGATCCACTGGCTTCGGTATTTTCAATCAAAAGTTCACCGCCTCCTACAAACTCAGTGACCCTGCTTCAGTTTACGCCGCAGAACTAGCTGCCATTCAGTATACCCTTGGAGTCATTGAAACATTACCCGCAGACCATTACTTCATCGTTTCGGATAGCCTCAGTTCCATTGACGCTATTCGCTCGATGAAACAAGGCAAGCACTCCTCGTATTTTTTGGGGAAAATACGGGAGCTACTGAGTGCTTTATCTGACAACTCTTTCCAGATTACCTTGGTATGGGTCCCTTCTCATTGCTCCATTCCGGGCAATGAGAAGGCAGACTCCTTAGCTAAGGTGGGTGCCTTAGAAGGAGACGTTTACGAAAGACCAATTTGCTTCAGCGAATTTTTCAGTATTACTCATCAGAGAACCCTCGAAAGTTGGCAAACTTCGTGGAGCAGTGGAGAGCTGGGAAGGTGGCTACATTCGATAATCCCTAAGGTATCGACGAAACCTTGGTTCAAGGGGATGGATGTGGGTCGTGACTTCATTCGTGTGATGTCCCGACTCATGGCAAACCATTACACGCTGGATGCACATCTCCGGCGTATTGGGCTCGTGGATAGT
This sequence comes from Topomyia yanbarensis, assembly GCF_030247195.1. Lineage (NCBI taxonomy): Eukaryota > Metazoa > Arthropoda > Insecta > Diptera > Culicidae > Topomyia > Topomyia yanbarensis. The sequence goes on along the minus strand of NC_080671.1, from coordinate 305,553,307 downwards.
GGTATCTGCGCTTGTGGCGACGGCTATCACGACATCGAGCACATTGTCTGGGCGTGCACCGAGTACAGTTCCGCTAGGTCTCGGCTAATGGATACCCTGCGGGCCCGAGGAAGACCAACCAACGTACCGGTTCGAGATGTGCTGGCAAGCCGCGACGTTCTCTATATGTCCCTTATATACACCTTTGTGAAAACCATCAATATACAAGTCTAACTGCCCCTTGTTATCTCCTTATCATTCTCAGAACGCTCTTCCACCTGTATCAAACCATCTGTATCGAATGAGCCAACAAACACGGGACCTACGGCACGAACATAACACGCTTAACTCGAAATGTAGCCGATCCACATCTGAGCCGTACTACGAAATCGTCTGGAAAAACCCCTGCCATCTTGAGGAGGACCACCCGGCGTCCCAGTACATGATTCCCCTGATGAAGGCCACCCGAGTTTGTAATCCATCCGTTGATCTCACGATGCCTGAAACTGAAATAATTTTCTCTCCCTGCCATCTTTGTCTACCCTCCCTCCCCTGACTCTTATACCCAGAAGTAACACCCCTACCCCCCCCCCCCCCCCCCCCAATATCATCACGAAGCATTTAGCTCTTCTTGTCTCTTCTAGTTTTAACTATTATATTATATAATCTCGTTGAAATTGCCCAACTCTACTACCCACAAAAATAACTATAATTACGAATCTTTACAAAATTCAATCATGCCCTCTAGTTATGCCTAGTTTTAAGTTAGTCGTAAAAAATTGTCCCCCTTAATTAAACATTATTTGCTCCAATAATCTCACTGATAAAAATGTCAAACCATATTGCCACAAAAACTAAATGACCCCCCTAATCTTACGAAAACAATATTATCCCCTTGTGTAGATATATAAGATAGCTATAAAATCGCATTAGTTTCATTTTAAAAAAAATCAATATGTAATCCCCTAGTTTTAAGCAATTTAAAATGTAAAACAAAACAAAATTGGCACCTTTAAGCTAACGCAACGTGCCTTATCAAATAAACGATTTGAATAAAAAAAAATAGCTTCCTTGTTATCTATAAGGTGCCGATCATTAGTTAGCAGCAAACAATATATGAATTCCATCTAATTGTTTCGCCGACGATTTCTATGACGCCCGCTCGTGAAATGTTTACACTCTAACGAAAACGAAAATCCCGGGAATACCGACCCTTTTTTGGTACCGTAATACCGGTACTGAGCAAAAGCCAGTACCGGTATTTTCGGTACTATACAATTTTTTATGACAAATATGTTAACTCTGCAGGGGGATCTGTTTCAAAATATCGGTCTGCAAGATAACGTTTAATTGTATTAATTTGCCTTCTAAATAAATCGTTGAGATAACACCTATGTGTGGGAATGAGGTGGGGCCATCATCATAATAATTCTAGAAGTTAAAGTTTTATTAGCTACATTCTGATTGGTTTCCATTATTCACTGGATGGCGCGTGATAAGACTATGGTCTAAGTCATGTCTGTATTTGGTTTGCTCTTAAACCTTTATCTATAAAATAACGAACAGCGATTTAGTAGCTAACAGTTTTAGACTTGGTGAACTGCTTCAAATGGGGCGATTTGTAATTATTGGTGATCGGAAAATTTAGCAAAACTCAATAGTTTACAGGAAAGCAAGGAGCCTTGATATGCATTAGAGAATAGTAGGCAAACGACACAAAGGTCGAAACCAATTGTCAGAAAAGCAAGAGAGGAAATGCGATTAACCTGCTCGGATTTACTGCCATTCTCGCTTTGATTTACTGTTGTTAATAGGGTTTCATACATATACCATCTGTTCAAGTCGACGAAAGTCGCACCACTTAGCAGTTGTTGATTTCAAAGTGGCCTAGATTTCGAAAAAAAGAAGGTGCCCTATACGAAAAATATCTTCTGTGAAATGAGTCTTGCCATTCCGAAGCAATTAAGAACAATAAACATGTTTTTGATCAGCACAAATCAATCATCTGAGGATAAGATCATCAGTTTGAGCATTCAATTTCAGTTTGAAGCTTTTTCCGAATTTTTTTAAAAAAAATATTCGAGTACCGGTCCTTTACCGGTACTACCGGTACTACCGGTACTGGGGGCTTCAGTACCGTAGTACCGGTTCTCGCCAAAAAGGGTCGGTACTGCGAACCCTAATATGTAAGCCGTGATAGTGACGTCATTATAGTTGAAAGAGAACGTAAACAAAGAGAGGCTCTCAATGTTACTACCGTCCTAATCTAAATTGTCTCCAGAAATTATGAAGCTGTTAGGATCCCGAAGAAGATGTCTTGGCATCTTCAATCTCGTATCTGCGGTTTCTAGAAACAATTTTTGAGATGATGGAGATGGACAACGAAAAGAGAAGACTCAAAGCGGAAAAGGAATCCAGAGAGAATACGCAGGAAAGTGAGATCTATGTAGGGTATTGAGACTATTTTAACCCCATTACGGAGAGGGCGCACTATTTTTTGAATACTTTTTATATGAAGCTATATTATCTATAACCTTTCTCAGAATAAAGTTTCAGTGTACTGATTTTCAAACATTTATATAATGCTTATCCAGCAGAAATTTCACAATTAAGTATAAATTAAAATAAATGTTCTATTCTGTGCATCTATTCTCACTGTAACAAGCCTCCTTGGTGTGCCAAATTTCACTGCATCGACAAAAGTTTTGGTTGAAACGCAGTACCTTAAATTCTATCGTGCCAACAATTTTTTTCTAGGTATCCAATTCAAAGGAGGATGATTTGAAAAACAAACCATTATACTTTTTTCATCCTGTTAGAAAAAGAGCTCGCCGGAAATAACCATGCGAAGGCTAACAATTGGTAATGATTAGTTTCACATCAAACATTGGATTGTCATGAGCCGAATTTTAAGAGCAATCTCTGCAATCAGCAATCAGTTGAATAACTTGAAATAATTGACTTTTTCAACCTGAAATTGCATTACAATATATTTTCATTGTTACGTTTTAGTTTGGTCGTACTGCTGATTCTTTCCTGTGTGCTGGGCTGGATGTAGAAAGATTGTGCTAGTAGGCACATTACCCTATAATACAATGAAATCGACCAAATAACTAAAGAATAGCTCAGCTTTGACCGAGTATATGATTAGGAAATCCTTTAAGATTTTAGAAAGGAGTTGAGATCCCTTTAATTAGATTGGTATACTGTGTAAATCAGATGTTCCGTATACTGACGATGAAACGAAAAGCCTTGCGTTGCTTAAAAGTATTCTCTTTCCCCATGTTTGAATCTGAATCTAAAAATACTATTCGACCTCTACAGTAGACGTCAAAAGCATTAACAAACCTCAGAAAACCAGAATGTCAGATGGGTAACGCACTCTTTCAAACCATACATGTCCTCGGGTTTCGATGGAATATTTCCAGCACTCATCCAAAATTAAGTGAAATACAGGATATTTTATTTTCTATTCAAAAAAATTGCACCAAATGTTCTGAGTTTGTTTTAAAACTTAAAATTCAACTTTGCTATTTTTTAATTGGTGATTGTCGAGATTTCACAAAGGTGCTATTGATTGCAACACAAAAAATCATGATGAATTCGCCATGTTTTCTTTTCTAAACAGAGGAAAATTTATATTGCATCTCAAACTATAGTGGTAGCCTCTCACTATCGCGCTCTACTGAAGGCCAAAAGTCTTTCTCTTGTGAATAATATTTCGAATCCCAATAATGATTCTGATGGTTGTATATAGATGTCAGGTGTAATAACGATGCCATAGTTATTTTGAAACACATACTGAATATAACCACCCTCTTTGTCCTTGGTATGAACACAGCAATTCTATCAAGATTGATCCAATTATGTTAAAGTCCTTGGAAACTTGTTCTAGATGAAACTTTTTACGTTTCATCTATATGGGAGAGTAAGTTTTTTCTACTGACAATCAGATCATTTGTCTCAAGAGTAGTTTAGCCTTTCTCATATGGTCGCATGATTTCCATATAAAATGATATCACTATGATATCAAAATGATGTAAAACTTATCAAATTGACGCGAGATTACTTGGATTTGTCATTTTAGATCACTAATCACTAACCAAAGTCGCTTTGGCCACATTGCAAATCTGCAACGATTCTTGATTCCGAATCAGCTAGATCTGAAAAATATTCAATATCTGAAGTAAAAGAAAATTTAAAAATCGAATTTATATTTTTGATGCCAGATCGTCGCTGTTGTGCTATCTTATGACAAACTCCATTTTGGGGTAACCTGAATTAGATATACTACAACACTTGCCTAAAAAATGTCTACAAAGTGGCGTTTTCAGAATATTGACATTCTGCTTGGTTGCTGGATATAGCGAGAAATTTTTTTATTTTTTGTTTCAAATGATTGTGCCTGGGGATTGGCTCAAGTTATCTTGATGTATAAGACACCGTGTGCGGTTTTTTTTCCTTGGTTGTGTTGAACCGAGGCATGAAAACCAAACCGAAGTTATGTTTACACAGCACCCCGGTTTGGTGCTGTTTTTCGTTTTTACCTGTTCACGGACAGGGAACGAAACACGAGAAATACGAAACCAAACCTCGCTTGTGTTTTCGGATTGATATTTATCGGGCTCGCTAGTGGTGCCAGTATTTTTAAAGAAAATTCTGTTAGAATTCCCTGTGGATATAATATTGAGTATTTCTTCGGTAATATAAAAATTGTCTTCAGGCATCTTACCTTTACTCAAAATTGATGTTCGTCGCCATTTTGAAATCATCAATGAATGAAATTAATTCTATACAGCCGTTCGATAGTCATAGTACGAGTAGTAGAGCTTTGACATATCGTCATCGGCGGTTACTTTTGTATTACATTCAATGACGAATCATTCGTAGTTCTATGGAAACGTTTTTATTTTTATTACAAGTCTTTCGTAAAAACCACGAAACGTATTTCGTAGGCTTATTACCAATCTGTTTCATCAATCAAACGAATTGTTTGATGAAATGTACCAAAGTTACTAATATTTGAGAGCATATTTCGTAATATGAACGATTTTTTTCGAAAACTCTAAAAAATTATTATGCACAAAAACTCATAGCGTTGAACCAATTTATTCGTACATCTTATACGAATAGGTTCATCACCCGCAAGGATGTAATGCATCTTAGAGCAAATAAAGAGAAGAATAAAAACGCTTTTTGCACTTTCCATGCGAACCACCGCCCTTCTCTTTCATAATAAACCTCTTCACTCCGATGTGTGTTGCTCCCAATGTACTGGATTCTACTCCATGGCTGCACACATCAAAAAGTAAAAATAAAGAGGCTCTTTAGTGTAAATCTTGGTCCAAGCGCACGGAAGCAGAGAAGGCGACCAAAAACATTTTAAGGTTGAACAGAGAATGGGCAAAAATCGAAAACGAAAAAAGCAGTTTTTTCCCCGTCGTGTATTGGATCTTCAAAAAAATTAATCAGCAGTACAACTGTAACAACATTTTACATAAGCAGATTGATTTTTATGAAGATCTAACGCACGGTGTGGAAAAAACTGCTTTTTCGTTTTCGATTTTTTGCTTATTCTCTGTTCAACCTTAAAAACGTTCTTCCGATCAATCTTTATCTGAATTGTAGATTGATTCGCCTTCCTACCTGTTTACCAGTGAGGGGAGGCACAAAAAAGTGACTCTTTGTGCAAAATCGTGCAGCTCTTAGTGCATAGCTCTTTTTCTTTTTCATTTTCAAGTTTCTCTTTGTGCGGTTGTTCTGCACATTGCAGTGTTTTTGTGCTGCTTTATTTTTCATCGGTGTATTTCGCTGTTTGTGCGCACAAACAAATAGCAAGCCGCGGATTATTGTTGTGCATTGTAGCATTGTTGTGCGTGTATCGTCGAAGATTGAACTATTTTTCGTGAATGAAACAAAATGTTTCGTTATGTTACTAAATGTTTGTGTATAGCACGAATATTTCGTCAGTCGCACGATTTCATTTCGTTCATTGAATAAAATTTTATTATATTTTTTCATCTGATCTCGACAACATCGATTTTTGTTTACATTAAAGAGATCGATCTGGCAAAATCAATTTTTTTGGTGAGCACTTTGAAATGAAATGGATTTTGTCAGATCGATCGCTTATCAAACATGCATGTGCTTCAAAATTTATGTGGTTTCCCAGAAAATTATTTACAACGTCACGTAAAACCATCCAAGATCCTATTTCAGCATTGTTTAAGAATTTTAATTTCTTTAAATAATAGCTTCATCCGTGGACCGACGAATATCACTCCTTCATTTTTATTTGCTGATAATTTCGGCAGCTGCGTCATAAAATATTCTAACCTTTGTTCTCCAGATCGTTAGCCAACGTTCTGATGAAATTCTTCATATGATTATAACCGATTCTTCCTAGAATATCTAGTCGATTTTTAGTTTTCATATAGTTCGTTTTTCTCAGTCCGAATCAGCCAAAAACATATTCCAATACAGTATGCCTATCACGCATACGGTACATTATAGGCATAATAACAATGCGACATTTTAAACAAACGAAACAAACATCGGAGTCATAATTTGGATAAATGGGAAAAGCACAATCCCTAGATAGATTGAAACAGGTTTTCGAAATTGTGCGGGCCTTTGAGTTAGGAAAGAATGCTCAATAAAGCAATGAATTCAAAACAAAATCACATAGCAGTACTCCATATGCAGAATGTTTAGGGAGAGCTTTAAAAATTATTTCTAGAGAGAAATAACAAAATGTATAACGCAAATGAATACTCTTTTAGTTAACAGTTAATGTTATACAGTGAATAATAAGCTTTTTGACCCGATTTTATTAGACAATTGCATTTGATAAATTTGTACATTAAACGGGTGAGGATTATCAGAGATTTTATGTGAAGTTTGTGATAGAAGTCCAATAAAATCAATATCACAAGTTTACATCATGCCAGATAATTTTACAACTCCCATCATTCTTGAACGTTCGAAACATCCGGCGGCTCGTAGCTCATGAACCTCGACATACGGATGAAAAATATAAAAAATGACTTTCATTACTTTAACACAAGGCGACCTCGGATAGTAATTTGTATGAAACGATGAGAAATTATCTTGATGTTAATTCTAAGTAACATTTGTTTTGTTCATTTTTTTAAGAAACAAAATATAAATAATGTTTCAATTTGAGTTGTACAATATGAGGCTCGCTTTCACCGACAACTAGTATTGCTTTTTACGATCACCAATTCAGACAAAATTGTACTCTTCACAGCAAGACAGTATCACAAAACCGTCCTTTGCTACAGCCACCGTGAGTTGATAGCTATCGATGCATTCTGGTAGCACCAAAAAAGAAACAACAAACCGGAAATGTAAAAATGTTTCACATTCTAAAAATTTACCTTTTGTGGCTTATTCGTATCGGAGTGAGTCATTCGTAAAACATTTAATCGGTAAAGTTTGCAAAAAAATGTTCACATAGCGAAAACATCCAGTCACTCAACGAAGTTGATTTATGTTAAGGTCAATGCTGTTAAATTGCGTTTTGCTTGGATGTACTTCTCTCGTGTATCTGACATTATTTGATGGAAAAATAATAGTGATATTGACTGGAAGAATTATACAACACTTTTCAGTTTGCCATAGCGTAACTTCATTAATTTCAGCCAACCCAATTTCAAAATTTATTTTATACGATCGCTTTCAATTAGAGCTGCTGGGAAAACCCATTAACGATTTGGTACTTTTAAATCATTTATGAACGAAAATTTTAGTTTTTTGACCATTGTGTTTAGTTCAACTGCACACTTATAAAAAACTCGAAAATTTGTGGTTTATAAAATGCACGAAAAGAAACCGACGCATATCACATTATTTTATATTTAAGAACATGTAATCATATTCAACATATAGATTATTCAAGCGAAGTCACATTGTAAGAGACTCATAATTTCATTTTACATTTCAGAACATGTAGCATGCTGCGAAAAAACTGAAAATGCGATACAATAATGTTCACGTCAGATGCAACATTAAATTTTTTGAAGCGCGCTTCTCATGTTTGGAATTACGTTACCAATAAAATACGTATAAATAAAACAAACATGAATAATAATTATTGAGTAATGCAACACACTCTTGTACCAACCTTCGGTTTCCTCCTGCTTATATATTTATCGTTAATCATATCCAAAATAGCTGCCGGTGAAGGTATCCTGTGGCGCCTAAAGCTATCGTTGAGACCAGTAGCTGTCGCGGGGAACGCTTGTCTTGGTTTATGAGTCATCTGAGCAGAAAATGCCTCCACATCGGCACGGCTATAGATTGGATTTGGTTGTCTATTATTAAGCGCAACATGTTTATCCGATAAGGACCATTTTCGTTGACCATGTTGCTTCCAAGACGCTTCTGCATGTATATCGAACGGCACAGGCACTTGATTTACCCTGGGCAGGGTTGAGAGATGACTATCAGCAAAAGCTCTGCAAGTGGGCGTCAATTTGCGATCTATCGTCATAGTTGATATTGGGTTTACTCCCATTGGCATCTGGGCATGTTCAGAGAACTTCCTTTGTTCGATATTCGCATGATCGTTGAAAAAGAAGTCTCGGTGTTGGTGTTGTTGGTATGGCCCATATCGAATGCTATTTATGTCGGCTAAAGAGGGATTTTTCTGACAAAGATTTTCATAGGTAGATGTTGCATACATGTTTCCATATAGGCGCCGTTCAGGCGCTTTCTGTGGGTACAACTGATTATAACAATTGTACCCATTCAAATTCGGCGGCAGCGTGCTAGCATGCTGAGTATTGTTGAAGCGCGGGCTATCTTTAAAGAACTCTTCAGCTGGATAGAAGTTTTTCGTTGTTATGGAAGAAGAAACGTAAGAATTTCTTTTCCGCTTTCCTTTACTTGAAGATGTGCTCGATTTCCTTTTATGGCGATGTGAGCCTCGATAACTGCCAACACTTTTAGATTTTTTAATGCTTGTTACACCCACATTACATTTGGGGCTGCGTTTTATCCAGTCTGGAAGTTTCATTATAGTCTCACTAAGTTTCATTCATGCAGGTGTACTTTCAAGGATAACGCGTCTTAAGCGGTGCTAATTGAATTAAAACTATCGGTTTTACTATGTTCTCCACTTATGCATAAACTTGACCACTTTGAGTTCGTGAAAGTAGAACGAAAATTGATTTTTCCTGTTTTGACCTTTTAAATGTTTCACGAAACCTAATTTTAGGATTCCTTCAGACGGTGAAGTCATCGGAAATTACTTCCACTTCCGAAGGCACAACATAATCAACACGTTCATAGATTACTGCTTTGTGCGAGTACAAACACTGTTGAGTGTTCGGAATCCTCCCCCATGTCAAAAAAGCTGGAGAATGCTTCAAAAACCACCTACACTTTATCACACCCGGCACGCGACTGGCGAGTAGAAAAAAACATAAAGTTATTGCTGAAACCCAAACGGTAGGACACGACTTGATACGATATCATACCGAAGACGATAGCTTGATGACCAAATGCGTCCTAACGTTCTAGTTGTGCATAAGATAAAATGTAAAATCTCCTACAAAATTTACACATTTGTTATACAGTATGAAAAAAGTTTATTCTCTCCCGTCACAAAATCAGTGTTTTGTTTTCAATACGTTAAACGTGACCTTTCAAGGCGGAGTTTCTTTTTATAAATAGCATGTTACGGAAAAAATTTAAAATAAACATTTTATCATAATAGTAATTTGTCTAAAACATTCACTATACTAATTATCATCATTTTAAGTTCACTTTTTTGTAATTTCTTGTATTTCATTCATTATGATAGTTCAGTTCCATGTCTAGAGGATCGCAGCAAACAACATTTACATTGAATAGCACGACAGGAACTTGTTTATGTACGCTAAAACGTAACTAGATACTTTGGAATGGACATAATTTTTGGCGATTTTTATCTACTACTATTTTCAATAGTACTACATCTCAAAAAACGAAAAATTAAAGTATTTTCTGATAAATTTAAAAATTCAAGTAGTTTCTAATTAATTGCATTAGGCATAAATAAATAAATATGCAAATCAAAACGTACGTTTGAGTGATGTTGTCGTAAATAATGAACAAATACATACGCATATTTAGTTTGCATTTTTAGTATGTATTGCATTACAACGTTATTGGATGTTCAGCCACAAGTCGTTTACGAAACTATTCGTTTATGTGTTTTTACATATGTTTGCAAGTCTATGCAACTCTTTTGTACTACATCACAGAGGACGCTTCAAAATCATTTTAACCCTTTCATGCCCAACTTTTTCTAGTGCATGTAGGGTTTCAAAACTATTTTTCCTTGAAAATGGTGAGATCAAGAAACACGAAAAGTCTATTTTTATAAAGATAGGTGCTTCCATTGCAGTGCTAGAAGCTGCTCAATTTTTACCTTCCAACGCTCAATACAATTCTCCAAGAATATTTACAATAGTCCAATTGCATGGAAAAGGTAGCCAAAGACAGCCTAAATTGATAAGTTTTATCAGTTTTCAATAATATTGCACCATAACGAAGATATATGAAAAAATCATTTTCCGTTGTCAACGTAAACTGTTCCTGGTAGCACTGCTCCATCGGCATCCAATCAGACTAATTGCAATAACTTCGCTTCTAGGGCTGATCCTTGTAACTGTTATTACTCAAATGAAAGGTAATAGTCACATTCATTAGCCTTACTTGTTTTTGTGAGCAAATCTTGCCCCAATAAAAAGTTATAGTTGTTTAAAAAGGTTGTTGTCCACAAACAACATGGGCATGAATGGGTTAATACGTTGTCCTGAATTTCGTCATGATAGCAAAATAATTTTCCAAGTTTGCCACGTGTTATGTCATAGTACAGTGAAAATCCAATTTTATTGGCCCCCTGATTTTATCAGCTCTCGATTTTGTCTACCACCGATTTTATCTTTTTGGCCCGATTTTGACAGCCTCATATGCAAAGCCGTGTGGTGTCCGGCGGGCTGAAATCTTTTTGCACTATTTCAACCAAGAATAGAACCTCTGGGAACTGCTCCCATGTCGTAAGAGGCGACTAACAACATGCTAGGAGTTCCTAGGCCGAGGTTTTGTTCCGTACCGAAGACTTAATCTGGGCGGACCTTAAGGTTTTCCATATTACCCTCTTTCCAGTCTGTATTTAGTGAATCACTGACATATACCTTTTCTGATTCGCCTTTCTTGATTGTGTACCAACGTTTTAAGTTTCTTCTGGCGGTTGTATATTAGCCGTAAATGACGAAATCTAATTCTACACTAAGTAACAGAATATATTAATATACCGGCACTTCCACGCCAAGGTTTAACTTCCAAAGCTTTGGCTTAAAAACCGTTTTTAAAAAATGGAAACTTTCATGCAGGAAATTTATTGAATTGGCCTAAGATGGAGCTGTCGAATTTCACAAAAAGCTTTTTATGTTGCAAGTGATCTGTAGTTGTGTTAAATTAGGTATTTTTCTATTATATTTGGAACCGTCTACCGACAAATCTACATTTACGAATACCTCCAAAAGTGACTTCTTGAGGTCTCATGAAGGCCTGACACTAGCTTTATGATACTTTTGCTTTTCTAAACAGTAATAAAAATCTCAACATTCAAGAACTTCACTTTGTCAGAAAATGTAGGGCCATCGGAAGCTAAAACTTCGTAAAATCGCACTCCTGGTCCTTTTTTCAGTGCAGTACTCTACGTCACTCGTTCAAATTTGCACCGCTCTTATGGTAGTCGGTATTTGCTAGTATTACTGTTCTCCCATCCATTCTGGTAGTCAAACGGTGGGATAGCAAAATTCTTACAAGTTTCCTATCTCATGCCTCCACGCGATTCTAAGTCTATTGATGACATTTGGTCCTTAGACCGCAGAATGAGAGGGTGCGAACAGAATGAGAGGGTGCGAACAGATCTAGTCGAGAAAACATTGCCGTAAAAATGAATAGTTGATCGGAAATTAGCCCCAATACGACTAATCTGACTAGTATCTATGAACACGGCTCAATACGTATTGAAAATTCGCCGCGTCTGTTTTTATGAACCTAATTTAAAGCTCCGTTATTGCTAACAAGCCCGTGCATCAGATTAACAATCCTTTATATTTCCCTTCAGTGTTCGGTATTATCGCTCGTATACTTGTATTCCACAAACAATCCGATATGGAAAATAAGAAATACTTTCCTTGATTTATAACATCTCGCGCTATTTTTGCCAGTATAATATGCTGTCACTTGGTAGTTTTCAAGCCAATAAATATATCGTAGAGAAGAAGTAGCGAGTTCTGTCCAAATACTGTTGCAATAAATAGTGATCCGGCTCATTACGCAGATAAGATTAGCTTTTCCAGGCAATACTCCCACGATCGGCTGTGTGGAGTTCAAATTGTTTTTGTTTAGGGAACATAGTATACTCTCGGTAGCCGGCTGCCCAGAGTTTAAAAATAACCAAAAACTAAACAAGATCATCTCTTTTTCGAGTGATCGTGCACTCGAAGACTAACTAAACAACTACCTAATAAAATATGCTTTACAGGTCGCATCGTTTGCTTGGAGCGAATCCTAGACCTGATACCCTTCCAAACCACCAACTCCGCGACACCTATGGAAGAGTCTGATGAATCGTCGTCCTTCCGTTAAGTAGGTGGAGCATCAACACTTCCTGTCTACCTTATCCTTTATCCTTCCCCGTGAACGATGGAGATGGGGGCGGCCGGCAATGATGGCTATCATGCTGTTGAGGTTTTAATATGGGTCGGATTGGTATGAATTCCTACTTACCACTTCCTAAGCAACTCTTATTAGATAATCAGCAGTCAAACATGATGAAGTCAGTGTGCAATCCGCCAAAATCATCGTCACAACGCAACGCAACGCAACGCAACGCAACGATTTTGACAGCCTCATATGAAAACATATTTTATGAGCTCTAGTAGACGAACGAAGTCAAAATCGAGTAAACCCTTTCTGGAGGATACTTTTCTTGTCTTAAAGATGCAAAGTATGCAACGATAATAAAATCCATTTATTTTTTAATTTTGCGCCGAAATACCCACTTAAGGGAAATTCATACCAAATAATCAGAAATGGTTATGGGGCTACATCTAGGGACTATAGAAGTATATTTTAACAACGTCGGTAAATTAAAAATAAAGAAAAAAATGTGTCCCGTCCCGACATTGTCAATATCCCTATTTTGTCAGCCTAGAATCAAGGTCTTCGCTGTAATACAAATTTATTTTTTAGATTTTTACTGCCAAATCTCATTTTTGCTGATATCTTAGTAAAAGTGACATTTGACAGCTAAGACTCGGAAAACACATCACCGAAAATCAGTTAACATCAGTTACCAGTTTCCAATTTTGCACGTAGGGTGTTGGGAAATCGCCGCGCTGGATTGAGTGTGTATCCCGGTTCGATAGACCGTAAAAAGTAAATGATATACGCACTCTAACTGGAATAATTCATAGTTTCAATAGGACATTGTACTAGTCCTGTAAATGTTCCAAACACTTAAAATTAAATGGGGGAATCGGAGAAATTATTTCACGCAGCATTCGAAGAGCGCCCTTATCGCGTTTGCGCTCAACTAGGCACATAGCGTATATAGGTAGTACATACACACTGATTCAATATCTATAAAAGCAAATGAAATATTTAAGTAAGACTTCAGTGTCTTCAGACCAACCCAAAGGATGTTGAATGTTCAACATATATTCTCTACCCTATCTACGAAGAACTATGTATTCAGATCTGTAAAGCATTTGAATACATACTAAAAGAACCGGTGAACTGTTGGGGTTATAGTAAAATCCACAATTGAAAAATTCGTGAGCGAAATTCCACTTCTGATTTTTTTCGAATTACCCGTCACTTTAGAGACATACTGCGAAACATTCCAAATGGACCGCGACTTTTGCTATTTTAAATTGAATTTTCTATGTTAGACTTTATTTATTTTTAATTTCCCTTTGACCAGCCTCCTCCTTCCCGGGTTCTCTCTTACGACTCTTTTTGGCAATCAACCTTTTACTCCTCCGTGGGTTCAACCTCTAACACAAATCGTTTGCTCCAAGATTTTCATGGAAAACATAGCTTCTGGTTCTAGGAACATTGTTGGTTGGCGACTATCGAATAGGAAAAATCTAGGTACCTATGATATAAAATATGAATTCAGAGCATTCAATTGGATATAACTTCAGATGAAACAATAAACAGAATAAATGTGAAAATAGCAGTACACCTTATGGCGTATTCTTGAGCGACGCCACCCCATCAATTGGTTGGTCATTATAGAGTCGCCACAGTCAAATCAAATTATCGGCCGCCGTGCTATCGGCATGCGCACGTTGTATGTTTTTATTATGCCGTACTCTAGGGTGATCCTATGAAATTTGTCCAATATCTGTGTTCGATTCTCTTTAGAATGATGAAATATGCAAAGAAAGCACGCATCTTTGTTAACACGGTTTGCTCTGATTGTTTAGAAGTAACATGTTATGCTAAAATCATTTGTTGTAAGCACTCGTATTCGTAAGTTTGTGTGCTCAACTTACAAATAATGTATATCTATGTGTATGATAAACCAAAAAATATATAAAAAACAATGCTATTACACACTTGCTGAACTTATGCCTAAGACTATATGGCCTGTGTTAAGCCAAAGAGAACCAAGCGCCATTTGGGGGTAGGGGAACATGGGGAGATTTGACCTAGCGCCGAATTCTATTATTGGCTATGACGTGTTCTGTTAGGTTCTTGAAAAATTTAAAGAAATATTTTTATACTTTTTTCGATCTCTTAAGGTAATTTTAAAACTTTGGAATGAAAAATCCTTTCCATATAGAAAATATTCCGCAAGTTATAAATTTGAGTTAAATGATGATACTATTTATCAAACGTTGTATGGACATATCTACTCGACTAATAATTACTTTTAAAGCACTCATATCATATCTTATTCCTCATGAAGTAGTGAAAAGATCGAAACATTATTATTACTAAAATTTGCACGACATTGAACGTAAGAACTAATGTTGGGGAGAATTAACCAAGATTTTATGGGGAAACTTGACCAAGTGGCAATAACCTGAAAAAAGATACAAAATTTCCGATGTTTTTTACGCTGTGGTACCTACTGTTAATGTTAATCGCGTCACACAAAAATTCCACCTAAACCATCCGTCTATACCTTTTAGTACTAGTAGTTAAAGTTGGCAGTAATATGGCTAATTTGGTAACATGTGATCATTAGAGTCGCTCGAATATGACATTTTCCAGCACAGCACTTTTTGAGTTCCTTTTGTGGTCCCAAATGCCTGTGCAAAGTTTGGGAGCGGTCGGTTGCTTCCCGGGTTTGTGCATTTCGTTTAAAGTTTATATGCGATTTTAAATGGGGAAATCAATTATTTTGCATTGACGTTAATAATGCAATGTAAGCTATACAGATAATCCTTAAAAGGAAATACATTTAAAAATCGAAATTTATGAAACGCAACCCTTTTATATTTTTACTGCTAAGGATCTCGACAATATGGAAAAAAGATTACTGTATGTTTTATGTCATTATTTTTTGTTCTAATTTTTCAATATTCTCTTGGTCAAGTCTCCCCAGGCCTTGGTCAAATCTCCGCAGTGGGGAGACCTGACCAAAAAAAACGTTCACGGACATTTTATTACTTTGGCAAAAGTAAATTAAAAATTCTGCAAAAAATTATGAACACGCACAATACCTTTGCACATCATATCTCAATGAGTTTTGAAGAATTGGAAACTTTTTTAGAGAATTATGCAGGTTTAGCTGAAATGGAAAGTCTCCCCATGTTCCCCTACCTGCCTAAAAATTGCTATCGCATCCAATGTAGCACTATAATACACTACATCAATTTATTTATGAGAACTCAAATAGTAATCGAAAGCACATAAGGACCCTTAAAATTTTTATGATAATGATAAATTATCGAAAAATGAATTTTGACGTTAAAATTACCAGGAAAAATATGGCACATAGTTCGGTTTGGCTTAACGCAGGTCATATACAGAAATACGAACACGAAATTTCGGCAACACAACTGCTGGAACTTTTTCCCCACTGAAATTGATCTAAATTGGCCCAGTTCATCTTTGCAGTGTATTATTAACATTCTATTAATGGATTAATTACGTGTTTTGTTGCAACCAAGATGAAAGAAGTCAATTATAGAAACGTAGAAGCAATGTGCACTTACATGCCAAATCAAGCGTCATACATACGTCATTTGAACACTGTTTTCACAGTTTCAGCGAATTAGAAAATGACTATTTCGTTTAAATATGGCGAAAAACGATGTACTTCGTGCGTTTTGCTTTGTACGTTACGTTATTTCAACTTTGTTCATACCATTTTGATTTGTAATAACTTAAGGGCTGAAAATGGCAATTTTCTTGCTATTTTTTAGCTTTTACTATATTTTATTAAAAATAGACGCCAAAACTTTTGTATAGAACAATAAATTTTACATCAAGATCTAATGATATGCATCGTGTATTGGATGTGTTGACGAAAGCTCGGGCGATGCAGACGTAATCGGTAATACTATCTGAGAATAGACGCGGGTCACTAGCGATGTGTTGAAGCACATGTAACGTTGCAACTGCATATTATTTATTTATTTATTTATCTACAAAAGTGCCCAAAAGTAGGGATGGAAGGATATGTTTGGATTTAACATATATTAGAATTAATCATTATACAATAAAATATATAAATTTGAAGTTTGCTTAAAATTTAGCTAATTTAATAAAAATGCCCTGAATTTTTCCTATTTGAATATATAAAAATATAATAAGAATGGAAAGTTTAATGCCTACTGGAGAGTGTGATTAATAAGATCTCAGCTCCAGCGAGTTTTTTCTGCTACCAAATAAAACAAAAATATGTTGGCATATATGTACTTACAATTCGCTCGTCTTCCACTACCTGATCCGCCAGTACTTCGATGGTTTCATTCATTGAATGGTAGTTACGCTGTTCCTTTTTAGACTTGCTGCGCATTAGATTCGAGGCACGGTTTTTCACATTAACACCTTTATCGTAGGAAAAATCACTAAACGGGGGAGAACTGAATCGTTTGGGATTCAGGTTGGAATACGGGGATGGTTGTGCCGATCGGCCTGAGCTCAGAACTGGAGGACTAGAACTATCTGTATTTTGGTTGCCAGCATTGTTGTTAAAATTACTATTTGAAACACTATATTTTATATCTATGTACTGATCGTAGTTATTGGTTTTATTGCTGGTATAGTCATTGTTACCGTTGGTACTTTCAAGTACTGGTTTCGACGGTAATTTTGGGATTGGTGGAGGCACCGAACTAGGCACTGACGGACTAGGACAAACGAGTGAGGATCGACGAGACGAAATATTGTGAGCTTGAGTTGGAGTTACTGAACCGCAGTAGCTTGTGGACCGTCGTGAACGATTCGAGTCGACGGTGTCTCTAAAAATAAAGGAAACAAAAATTCATTATTAGTGCAAATTAACTGCTCCATCTATATTCTCTTTATTCCACACTTAACTGAAACTAGAAAATTTTATTAAAGCCCCAAGAATTATGCTAAAAACCGTAATCGACTTTCTTCGAGATTCCGATTACACTTTATACGTTTCATCAGTATGAGACGACGACCGATAGCAGTCGATTTATGCGATCATAATTTATTATTACATTTTTTGGAGTTAACGTCTATACGGTGGTCAAGACGACTGCCACATACTGATGATCAAACCCAACTGACTATTTCCATAGGCATCAAGTTATTTATCTTATCTCTCCCAAATACATAAAACAGCAAGATTTGATGTAATCCCGAAACAAAATTAAACGAAAATTGACTTTTTTGGACTTAGTTGATTTGGCACCTTTTTGGTTTTTCTCATATAGAAAGGCTATGCGATCACTCCGAAAATCCACAACCTAATCCCGTTTTCTGGATTTTAACAAGGGTGTTGTTAGGGATGTGCACTTTTACCAAAATCATCTGTTTATCAGTCTAAACCAAAGAGTTCCATACACCGAACATAACTGCAAAGTTTCATTCGTATCGATGATGGTCGAATTTTACAGTATGTTTAAATGTATGTAAATTAGAGTGTCCCAAAACGATAATGCAGTCGGATTCACCTCTCAAACGAAAGGTTAATTTGATAGGACCAATTTCTTCTTGTAAAGAATCAACTTTGGAGGTTTAGTATTTTCGATGAAGATCCACAACGAAATACAGCGCAACATCTGTTACAATAATACAGCACAACTCTGATACTATGATTTCATAGAAATATTTATTTTTAGTTCATTACCCATCGTACTTCGGTGGGTGACAGCGCTAATAGAGACTGTCGATATTCTGTCCTTTGCCCAGACAGCAGACGATAATAAAAAAAACTTCGGTCCTGGTATCTAACGGGGAAATTAAATAGGTCAAATGCGTTGAGTGGCACCGGCAGTTATGCGTGATCTCGCTTTAGATGCAGTGGTACGATCACTGTCGCCAATGCGATAATCATGTGTTCCTTATGGGAATTATAGCATTATAGCGCAGGGATTGCATAGTGGTTTGTGTTTTGGGCTGGAGTCCCAAGGGTTGCAGGTTCGAATCCTACTTCTGGGGTGATTTTTTTCATATAATATCATTTCTTCGCTTACGCTTCTCATTTCGATCTGTTTTTCCTGTTGGACGCAACCAAAAAAGTCTTGAATAAGGTATTGGCACTTACGTCAAAACCTAAACAAATGAAATAATTATTTATTATAATATAATTGCCTGGCTTGGAAGCCGTAGACTATGGGTTTGGAAATAAAGGCACTATGAAAAGAACGCATCTGAATTAACGACATCACACGAACCCCAACGATATCACAAATTAAAGTAAATAGAAAAAAAACAAAAGATATGCGTAGACTTAGGAACAAGGAAATTTGTTTTATAGAAATTTAATTTTGGGGCGGATATGGTGTAGTTGGTAAGTCTTTTGCCAGTTCACCTATTTCTATGGCTATGTCGCCCATTGAGCATTGCCTTATTTTTGATAGAAAGATGAATAATAAAAAATGCTAAATTATAAAAAAAATCAAATTGAATGAAATTTTTGTTGATCTGAGAGTTTTGGAAACATTTGATAAGGGCTGTTAGTTTAACACTCGGTATAGCAAGGGGATAAAAAGTAACGCGAACTGTCAAGCGATCCAAAAAGTGTGAACGCTTACTTCGATCGCTGTTTCCATATCTCAACTATAACTTGATCGTTTTTAAAACTTTTTGCTCCATCAAAAAATGTTTATTTTGCTAACAAGTAGTACCAAAAAATGGTATTAGATTAGAGTTGCCAAGGAGTTCAAAAAGTGTGAACGCAATTGTTGATGTGCCATATCTTAGCTGTTTGTTCATCAATTTCAAATCTTTCTACACATTTAAATGGATATTTCTTTTACAAAAACGTGGTTTATATAAGATTGGAAAAGAAGGTTGCGTATCCGAAGGTCAACTGAAAAGTGTAATGAAAAGTCCGTACTGAAAAAAGTTATACTATAAAACATTCATGTTTCTGTTGACCAATTTCAATTTTTCTCTCTCCAATAAAAACTTTAGACTTTCTACTCTTGTGTTCGATGCACTACATCAGTGGTTTTCAACCGGGGTGAATTCACCCCTAGGGGTAAATTAGACAATTGTAGGGGGTTAATCATGCGTGATAAATTGAAACTGGTTATCCTAACATTGCCGTCGGAATTTTGTCTTTATATATTGTTTCAAAGTGAGATTCTTTCTGAGAGCGCTCAGGAACAGGTTTCTAATTTGGAAAAAATATGGTTTTCATCCAATTGAAAATTTCTTTTCTGAGAGGATAATGATGGTAAACAATTTTCAGAAAGGGGTACATCATAAGGATCAATTCGAATTCGGAAAGAGGTACATGAAACGAAAAAGGTTGAAAACCACTGCAATATATAGTGGATTTTGAAAAAAATCTTTTTTTTGCGGTTTTGTCAATTCACATGTTCACTCAATAGTTCTACATGTTGATATTATTATACCAAAATGTTCGTAAAAATACAAGAAAAAAACAATATTGTGCAATGGTTCAAAATAACAATTAGGGTACATTAGTATTTTCAATTACAAATATACATTTTTTTTTAATTTTCTCTCAAAAACTTCGAATCCAAAGTGATGACCTATATATTTTAAACAGCAATCAATTGCCAATTGATATTGGCGTACAAAGTATTTTCAATTACAAATATACATTTTTTTTTAATTTTCTCTCAAAAACTTCGAATCCAAAGTGATGACCTATATATTTTAAACAGCAATCAATTGCCAATTGATATTGGCTACAATTTATGGCAGAATGAAATTTTATATTTCTTCAAATAATTTTCAAAAATATGTAAAAAACAGAAATTTCCATTATTTTGAAAATAACTTCGAATTCAAAACGACAACATTTTTATACTCCTTTCGATTATAGTTGATGCCGGGTATAATTTTTGTAAGACCGATATCTCACATATTCTCACAAAAATTAACAATAATACATAGTCAAGTCTAGAAACATGAATACTTTAGCAGATAACTTAGATTTCAAAGCTACAGTTCTACAGATTTTTATGCACTAATCGATTTCAATCGACACCGACTACACTTCCCGGAAGAACGAAGTATTATGTTTCCTATTGAAATTTTCTAAAAATGCGAAGAAGTTAAAAAATTCAGTTATTTAGCAGATAATTTTGATTTCAGAGCGATAATCTAGACATCTTAATATACCAATCAATTGCAATTGCTGTCGACTATATCCTTTAAGAGAATAAAAAAATTTATTTACTCAAAAAACTGAACAAAATTAAGTTAAAGTACAGAACTATACAGAATCAACTGCAATCGATTGGTGTATGAAAATGTGTAGGTCGCCTCAAAGGTATCAAAGGTTTCTGACCGCAATTTTGTATATTTTTATGTAAATATGAAATTTGGGTTTTCCGGAAATTGTAGTCGGCTTCAATTGCAATCGATTACTGTATGAAAATATATAGATCGTCGTTTTGAAATCAAAATTACCTGCGATATAAATTAAATTTTTAAACTAATTTAATGTGTTTTTTTAATATTTTGAGGAAATATCTTTTTTTGTAACCGGCATCAATTTTAATCAATTTATGTGTAGTAATATATAGCCTTAAATTTTAAGTTATTTGGAGAAATTTACAAATACTGTATTTGGATGCATTTTCTAAATCGTTCCTATCACACTTTAATATTTTGACCTTTCATGAAATATTATTATATTTTTATATTTTGATTTTGAAATAATGATATCCATATGATATATGTAAACATTTGAGTGAACATATGAAATCCCAAACCGCAAAACTAATCAAGTTGTGAAAAAAATAATCAACTGCACGCCACGCGTTCTATAAAAATTTCACCGGCATTTGAGCAAATGTGGAAACATGGAAGACATGTATTGAACGGCTGAAATATATTATTCTTCAATATTATATGATTATCGTTTTGGTAAAAGAAATTATCCTGTCTGAGGATAAAGATTTGAAATCGGTGAACAATCAGCTCAGATGCAGCAAGTCAAAGTCCCCACTTTTTCTTCGCTGACTTTACTCTTTTTACTATAAATTGTGGTAGGCTATTTAGTGCTGCGCGTTAAGCAAAATTGTCTTTCCCATGGTGAAAAAAAAATTTAAAATCGATCAGGTAGCAGTTGAGATATGACCGGTCAACGTAAACGTTCCCGGTTTGACCCCAATAATATTTCGAGTGTTGAGAATGAGTAAATAGTTTCGCAGTATATAACAGCAAACCAACAAAATAATTATCAACATTCGCTAATGACTTACATTCATACCTTTTTCGACACTGAGGGCTCCTAAAAAATACCGGCGTGAGCGGTACAAAGTATCCCAGTTGAGGAGGGCCATTATTTGATGGATGGAATGCGCCAATAGTTGCGGTCGATATGGGAACGGGAGTTTCGTCGCCAAAATCGTTCTCTGTACTAGTACTGGAAGTCAGAGTGCTGTTCCATTTGTCATCTGTATCATCATCGTCCCCGACACATTCTGGCACTGTGTAGCACGACATTCCACTGGAATTGGACATAATCATCTGTTGCTGATGATGGAGCTGGTATTGCAACTGATGTCGCTGCATGGCTGTTTGATAATCCGCCATCGACTACCGCACGAATGTATCCGGTGTTGTCACAACAAACAAGCAAACCCCGTCGCAATCGGCTGTTCAGAACTATCGAAACACTGTAGATTTATTTATGTTTTCTTCTCACTGCTCACACTTCAACTGCATTTTATTGCAGGCAATGTATCAAACACTCTTCAAAGGTTAACGGTTATTTCTGCTACAAACGATCAAATTTGTATAACGGGTTTCATGATTTCATAAAAGCATAAACTTTTAATTATCAACAACTCTGCAGGTATGTATGCGCATTCAACGCAATGGAGTCGATAGTAAGGGAATGCGTAGCTCAGGGAAACATCCATCATTTAAACACAATAATATATCGCTTTAAGTAGATACGTAATCAGACTAATAACAATCACATCAAAAGTGATTGCGGGTGCTGGACAACATTGGTACTGTCATCGGTTTCAGGACCATTTAATTTTTTACAGCTAAGCCGGCAATGCTACAAAGCATTATAGATGCTTCCACTGCAACGCAAAGATATTCAAACCACTTGTGCTCGATTTTTCGCTTCATTCATTAGGGAACGCGCTCGCTGTTATTTTTGGGAAGAACTATGTTATTTTTAAGCTAGCAGAGTTCGCATGATTTTACTCTACAGTCATATACTATGCACATCTCACCTTTGTTACATTACGTTTGTAGCCTGACAATACTGCCAATGGTGGATACTCATACTAAGAATCTTAGATTTGTGTTGATTATATGAGAGTAAAAGGTCTGGTACGTACTCGCAAACATATCAGATATAAAGAGTATAAAAAGGTTAATACAAAGTTTCCAGTTCATATACTTTTTAAACAACCCAATTACTATGTACGTATGGGAATCATAGAAGGGCTTATCATGATCGAAAAGAAGAGATACGGAGAAGATCTATTCGCTCGAGATTTTTCCTAGCTTGTCTAAGTAAACCAGATGTGACGTATGGCCCGGCATTAACACTCCCAATTCGAATCGGAAGATTGAAGAAGAAAGCTTAATTTATGGCTGCGATGGATTGAAATGAACAGAAACCTATCTATTCACTTCCATGCTACTGCAGGGAAAATAAACTGGACTATGCTTGGTGTACTCTCGTCAGGGCGATGGATTGATGATGCTATCGGTAGTGAGTGAGCTAGACTAAAAAGAATAACCGCTGCACAGAACGACTAAGATTTAGCAATCAACGATGTTCAAGTGGCTGTGTTCAGCGAAAATAGTTCGATCTTAGAAATAAATCTGTGATTGGAACATTCCAATGGAGTTAAGTTTTAGTGGGAGACGATTTATTCGTAATTGTTTGTAAATTGGTTGTGTTCAAAATATGTACCGTAAAACGGGGGATCAATTATCCCTTTTTTAAAGTTTTTAGAATAACTTTCTTGTACACAAGTAGATGTTTTAGTTTTGTATTTTGAAAGCAAGTACTAGTATCCATAAATTCAAAACGTCCAATAACCCAACTTTTTTTTTCGTTTTATTATAAAAATAAAATATTTATGCTGAAAACTAACAATCTTTCTTGAAGAATATTTCGAAAGTCCGAAGAGTTGCGTATATTGCATACCTTCAGGAAATTTTATGTGAAATATTGTTACGTTCCCAAAAGAAAAATTTGCTTAGAAGGAATATATCCTTACTTAAATTGCTTACTGAACCTTTTGGGAAAAAAGGCAAAATTACATAGTTAAAAGCAAAAAAATGATGTTTTGGGGATAATTTGGCTCAAAAACATTAATAATAAATAAATTAGGAAAATATGGTAAATATTACGAAAATATTTGTTGTGTCATATTCGATTTAAGTTTGTCGTCATAAAAAGAACCATTAAATGTACAATAATCGTTTCCGATAGATGCTGCACACATTTAAAAGCGACTTGTTTTTCTTTTTGAATCGATTGTTGTATTAGAGGGAATCATCATATCGTACAGTTACTGATACAAGTCTCATATGATCATAGTTGCATCGATGATCAATAATATGGCATTGTACACTAACATATATAAATCTCTATCCATTATAATGCATTATTTTATGGTCACCGAGTTTTCAAAGCCGTTTATAACACATGTACCAGGCGTTATTTATAGGAGGACAAACTTTTTATAATGTTCGATAGATATAGTTAAATAGACAATTCTAAAATTGTCTACAACATTCAGAGGACTTGCATGGACTGTGTCAGGAATCAGGAATCAATAGCGACTGGCTCAAACGGTACGTTCCTCATGCTGTTCTGAGATTTGTGTCTTGCGTGATTTGTGTTTTCAGCGTTTCCTGATGGGAATAATTGGAGAAATGGTAAGGTTAGGGATAACAACGACCCAGACAACATAGAAAATGTGGAAGTATTCTTCACTACTAAAGGAATAAAATACACCTCTCGATGAGCGGATATATCAACACCCCCGAGGGGATTTTAAGATAACAGAACGATAACACCGTCGAAGAGATATTGTCATTCAAATGCTGCTTAAGTTGTAGCTCCTTACCACACTGGTTTAGGAACAAGAGCATATCCTCGAGCTGTACTTAGGTTCATCTATATAAGGAGAACCAAAAATCCTGATACGTAATTGCATTACGGCAGGGCAGTTATGTATCAAATGATATGAAGTTGCGTAATCGGATTCACGCTGAATAGTAGCCATGTGATAATTGAGTTTGCAATTTCCAATTGCCCTAGAAGAGTACAATTGTGCTTGGAAAAAATGCAGTAAATTCTTTGACATTTTCGGACTCACATCGGACAGAAAAGTTTTTGTTTGAACGCAAGTTTGCAAGCTATGTCAATGCTTGGTATGTTCGGATGCATTACTAATTTAAATCTCGAATCTGTCGAACTAAGTGCTTTCAGGGCAGCCTGACTGTCAGAGCAAAAATATATTCTTTTACCGCAAATTCCCTGTTGAAGTGCCGATTGCATGCTACACAGAATCGTGAAGATTTCGGCTTGAAATACAGTACATTATCTACCAAGCGAATGAGACTGGTTAAATTTTTTTATTATGCTACAATATACTCCAGCACCGGCTCGTCCCTCCAACAGAGAACCGTCAGTATAACAAACGCGAGGAGAAATTTTCACATTGAAAGTTTTAAAAGGAAAACTACATGTGAGTCTAAGGTCACTGGGAGCTAGTATATTTTCATACCAAGTTACCATTTGGGTCCACAATCTTAAATGGGTAATTGCACGATCTATTGGGTTACTGTTCCAGAGCCTAGTAACTTTAAGATGGTATGCACAAGAAAATGCTTCTTGTTTCAGAAACACATATAGTGGTTTTATGTTCAAGAGTATTTAACTTTGACTGGATTGTCATAACTTCTCACTTCTGCCACCAAACGAGACACACGTAAACCAGTATTGGTCTAACAATTGCCGTGTAGCTCCACTGAATGTATTTGAGTTTGAATCACCAAGATTTGCCCAAAGCCGTTCAACATTGGCCGAAGGCCAAGCAAGCTTTCTTGATTCTGGCATCGATGTGAGCTGTCCAATTAAGTTTTGAGTCAACAATTACCCCAACGTACTTAACATGATCTGCGACAATAATTTCAGAGTCAAAGAATTGCAACGAATGAGCTCCGGTTGTAATCTTTCGTTGCGTGAAAAGCACCATTGATGTTGGATTAACTGATAGTCCACACATAAGGCTTGTTGCATCAAATCCAAAAGTTTGTTAATGCAAATAATGGCGATCATTATATGATAATCACCGGCAAAACCATATGTCGGAAACCCAAGCTCATTAAGTTTCCTTAACAACTCATCGGCGACAAGGTTCCATAGAAATGGTGACAATACACCCCCCTGAGGACATCCGCAGACACTCAGTTTCCTTATCTCTACTCATCTTAACGATGAGCAAAGATGTCGGTGCTAAGAAATGCGTGTAACCAGTTCATGATATATGAAGGTACTCTATGATCTCGTGCTGCTTCCAAAATGGATTCAAAAGACACGTTGTCAGAAGCACCTTCAATGTCGAGAAAAACTCTTAAACTTAGGTTTTGTTAAAAAGCTTTTTCGATGTTATAGACAACATTGTGTTGCACAAGAGGTGGTAGTAGACTTCCCCCGCTGATATTCATGTTGCATTACATGTAGCGGGTGCTCGACCAAGCTAACATGTCGAATGTAGTCGTCAAATAAACGTTCCACTAATTAAGACTGATCGTTCTAAAGCTCTTTGCCTCCTCATAAGTGACGCGGCAACCTTTGGGAACGAATTTTACAGTTATTTCCTGGTTAAAGCCCTCAATAAAAAATTACAATTACAACGACCTGAAAAGAACTCAGAGGCAGTCGTCAGTGATGGCGCCGTACAGTGTGTATCAAAAAAAACAATTGAGTACTCTATCTTCGTCAGACGAATATTCACCATTAGCAGTTCTAATCAAACTAACATGAAAGTCTTCGATTTTGAAAGTGACTTATTCAGTCTACTAGTCTCGTTGAGATTTGAAACATTTGTGCAGAGGAGTTTTTAACCCTCAAAAAGGCAAGCGGGTCTCAGAGGCCCGGCACGTTACATTTCTTTAGTTACAAAAAAATGTGTATGCAGTATAAGCTTGGGCATGGAAATTTTGATAAATAGCTTTGAAATCTATAACAAAAATATAGAATTGTGAAATTTTCATCTATGGAGTGATGCGCAGATATGTTTGAATTTTTTACATGCACAAAAAGGCAAGCCGGGCCTGGCAGGCCCGGTGTGCATGGAATATTTACTAGGAATACCACGGGTTTAATACATTAATATTTATCCGAAAAAAACATTTTGATGAGTTCATCTTCATGTTAGCAGGATTTTTTTTCATGTTTTGATTGATTTTATCTTTTTACCTTTTCTTATAAGAAAAAAATCTTGAAAGTTTGAGCGAATTCTATACATTTCTTTTATAATAAATGTAAAAATAGCATACGATAATGGCGTGTGTCATATTTTTTTGGGTGAATACTTTTATTTCACCCACTGTGGTCTACTTGACAATTATTTGGAAACAACATAACCTAACTCTGTCGTTATTGTCTATTTTTGTTGTCTTTTCTTTGTGTTATAGTTGTCGTAATTATCCAAATTGTAGGATCTAAAAGCAACAAAAATTGAAATGGCTATAAGACGATATGCCCATGTTTTCAATCGTCTCAAAGAATCTGAAATAATGGAAGAAATTCGAGCAAATTCAACAGCAGACGATTCCGAAAGTGATTTGTAAAGCGAGGAAGAAGATGTGAATGATATTGCTTCCGACGATGAATCTGATGCAGACTCGGAAGAAAAATCTGAATATGTACTCCGGTTATGCATCAGAAGAAATTAATGGCAACCCAGAAACATTTATTGGTCGTGTTCAAACGAAATGGAACTAAGAACCAATCTACAGTCGACGTGATCTTCCGAGTACTCACCTTTTGGAAAAAAAATTGACCTTTTTACATCCATCGCCTTATACGCTGAAATCAGGATTTGCTGCGTGTTTGTACTCATCATCCTGTAATTCCGGAACCGGAAGTCGGATCAATTAGAAATTCAACAGCAGCCAATAGGAATGCTGTACCTTTCATTTGAAACCAAGTTTGTAAAAATCAGTAAAGAATTCGCTGAGAAATAGATATGACATTATCTTAGTAAGTTTCCCGGGGCATCAAGAACCGCCATAGCTGGCCAATGTGGTCGAAGTGCCTTCGGTGGATCATTAATGATCTAGACATGCAAAGCCAAGTAATGTTGCACATATTTTAATATATATTGCATCATTTGGACATCATGGTGGTATCAGTTTCTATGGAAATTTGCTGTGTAATTGTTACGTGTTGAAGAGTAACTCCAGAACCGAAAGTCGGATAAATAAAAAAATCAATAGCGACCGATGGGAAGGCTTTACCTTTCGTTTGAAACTAAATTTGTACAAATCGGTCCAACCCCTCTGAGAAAAAATCAGTGAGATTGTTTGCCACATACATACATCCATACATACATACACACATACAGACATTTTACGATCTCGACGAACTGAGTCGAATGGTATAAGAGATTTGGCCCTGCGGGTCTCGGTTAAAAAGTCGAAATTTCGACCGATTGCATAACCTTTCTACGGCAAAAAGGAGCTTGAATTTAGACGGCCCTGAGAGGCCCGGCTTGCCCTTTCATGTTAGGATTTTAGCTTGCCTTCACAAGGGTTAACCACTTCGCTCAGAGGATCGAAGGGAATTTCTGTATGCTTAATGCATTTAATGCATCCGACCCGTTCCTGCGTCTGCGATTCCAAGCTCTTCTACATAACCTTTTGAGTCGAACAAGTTCGGTATTCCACCAAGGTGTTCCTTTAGAAGCACGCATAACTCAAGCCTCTTGATATGCTGCTACCAGTGATGCAAATTTTCATTTCTCAAATGCCAACTTCCAGCTCAATCAAACCCAAGCATGATTCAAATTCAAAGCCTCCCTTAATCATTCACTTTCAAGTTGGCGGGATTTTCATAACCAAACCGTACAACGTCATTTCAAATTGATGCATTTTCATTCACCAACCCAAGTTGTCATCTGCTCTGTAGAGGCCAGTTTAGATTAAATGTTGACATATTTTGTATTTTCAAGCTTAAATGAACAGTAAGAAGTATGTCCAGAGTAGTTTTGCTTGAAAAATAGAGATATTCACAGGGTCAATGAAATCGAAAATGAATGGAAAATGATTGAGCAGCCCGGCTGTTTGAATGAATGATGCAAACGAAAAACGGCGAAATGAACATAGTAGGGCATGATTTGAGATTTGTTCTTCCTTTAAGTTCAAAACAACCTGGTGAAAATTTGCAGCTCTGGCTGCTACTATTAGTGAGTTTGTTTAATCCACGATCTCATCTAAGTCACTTGGAGATTCAATCGTCAGAAGATACATATGAAACCAAGCCTAGTTTGTAGAATTGAGATTACGATATGTGACGATGTCTAACGAGACGTTTAATTGATCAAAGACGATATAGTTATGATCAAATAACGACGGTTTGAGCTCGTTTGGTACAAGCCAGTTTGCCAACTCATGCTTAATACCATCAGAGCAGAGAGTTACATCTAACACCTCTTCTGTGCCAGCTTGTGCGATTTCCTACATTAAGTTTTGTCCGGATAAAGATAATAGACTGTTATCAACCCTCTAGTAGACCACAGCCACTTTTAATAGTGTTTTGGTACAGTTAATGATCATTATAGGCCGCTCGAAATCATTTCATATTCTCTTCACAAATACAATCGAGCTTTTGGTACAGTTAATGATCATTATAGGCCGCTCGAAATCATTTCATATTCTCTTCACAAATACAATCGAGCTTTCTGTTGTAGCTTCAGTTTCTTTATTATCTTCAATAATTTTTTTTCAAGATTTTTTTCATTCGTTTCCTTTGCTAGTTTCCCTTCTTTAAAACATATTTCAAAAAAATATCGATAGAGCATGTTTTAAGACATTTTCTCGCTATTTAACGTAAAGTTCAACCTCAAGCTCAAGCTCAACGAAAATCAGGAAATGATCATTGAAGTGTGAATTAGAAGCAACACTTCCGATGACCGGCTGTCCAGAATTGTTCGCGAGCGACTTTGGTACATGTAGCTAAGATCACATTGTCTACCAAAACATGACCTCCTTTCCTACTAACACAATTCATCTCATGTGATGCTCGTGACGATGCATAGGTAGTCTCGGTTTCTATTAATAGCGAGTGTCGAACTAACACTCCTTTCCTTCCCTAGTAGGACAGCATTGGACGTGGCCAGCGTCGTTATTGAGTACTGTTTCAGTGAAGCATGCACAATGAGGATGAATTGCTTCTCTCAAGCATTATTTTTGGTTCATTGTGCATTTTAATTCATTCGGTCAATCACGAATTGTAATTACGGGTCGTCTACCTAAGCTAAGCTAAGATATAGCGCTAAAAAAAGTTTTACAAGTGTTGTCTCCCTAAATGTCACATTCGACAAAGATTTGCTAAAACTTGACACTTTTTCGAATATTTTCAGCAGCCAGTCTATAGTTATTGCAAATCAAAGATTTACTTGTTTGACCGAAATGTTTGATTCCAAAATTCGCTCATATACGAATAACAGGTTCATTTTCCCCTACTCAATAATGTGGTAAGAGAAAATGAGACAGGTGCATGCAATCATGCATTCTACGGGATTCCTTATCCACATGGGACTGACTTGCGATTATAGACACTAAAGAAGTTTTCGAAAAAAAAGCGCCGATTAAGATACAGTACAACAATCAAACAGTGCGACATGTTTTATCAAATTCTCAGACCTAATGGATGCGTTGTACTCAACTCGTATGTCTCTGTCGCTTCTGACATCCAACCGATAGGAGCACTGTCCTCTAAAAGTTCTATTTTGGTAACAGCTGAGATGGCGAATTTTCAGCAAAATGAGACGATGCATTTCTTGAGGCGATGCGTGGTAACAAATTCAGTGATATTCGATTATATCTGGATTGACTTGGGAGGATTTCCATCCATCCAATGTCATACAATCATACACATGACATATAATATTGTTTCCAGATTTTAAAAAATACAGTGGGGTATGCGTTTTGTTGATATAAATAAACAGGTGGATAATATTCAAAGAGTTGACACAAGTTCAGTGGAAATGTGCTTTTGTCAAATGAGTAAATTATGAAACAACATAAAATCAACAAAAAGTTTCCGTTTCTAGCAGAATATAGGAAATTTGTAAGATATTAAATTTTCTTTGGATCACGATTTATAATCTACATTAGAGTTCTCACTTTAGTGTGATTTTCTTTATCTTTTAAACTTCTAAATACACAAAACACCTTCATTCACTGGCTATTTTTATACATCATATTGACCGCTTTATGCCACTTCCTTCACACGGTAAATCTTCAGCCATCCTTTATCAACCATCAAACTACTATGAAACAAACCACCGACCCATGATGCAATTCACTTGTGGGCGCCGCTTAAGTCTGATTTTTATTTGATGATGCAGATAACCGCCCGCACTACCTATGATTATGGGTCATTCAACAACACATGTGTGTAGCGCGAGTGAGTCTAGAACTTAAACTGTTTCCATCGTCAATGAAATGTTATGTCCCGAGTGTTCTCCTTCACACAGTGTTTCACTCACTTCCCTCTCTGGCACATTTTTTTCTGAAAAACATTGACGGACCAGAGTTCTAAATTAGACCAGCTCTACGCGGTAGAATCACACAAACCGCAGTGATGTTTGGATGATGACTCTCATCGCATTCGCACCAAACTCCATACACCAAACTAAAGTGTTAGCGAGCAGATGAACTTTTTTTAACGTTTGAGAAGCAAAAAGTTTTTATCCATGAGCATAGTTTAAAATGCTCAGGCTCGTTTAATACGTTTAGCTTGATCCGGAATTGTAACTCTTACTTGCATCAATGCCAAGCGTCGAGTGATTGTTACTATTTCGTTAATAACCAGGTTCCGTAGTGCACCACAAACAACCGACTCTGTCCATATTTAGAAAAAATTCAAATATCGTACATACCGAGTGCCTGAAGTGGTGGGCACAAACAATACGATAAATTGCAGAGAATCAGTTTTCTTTGCGTTTTCGAGCACGTGAAATGCAGTAATGCTAACTTAAGCGGCTAAATCGACTTTGTAACCAACAAGCCACCAAACATAAATTAAACTTTAAGTCTTCGCCTATGAGAACGTAAGGTTTTAAAACTGGGAAAGATTTTTGAACTATCAGTTTTAAAGAAGTTTATTTTTTTATCCGAATGTGTAACACAAAAATTATAGAAAATTCAACACAGGTGAACTGTTTTTCTTTGGTCATAATAGATCCATACTGGGCCTGCTTAATGTAGACCTCCTGAAAATTTTGTAATATTTGTAGATATTGTCAGTAAATATCTAAAAGTAAAATAAATAAATAAATAAATACCACAGACAAACAAACGTAACAGCTTGAAGAAAATTCTAAAAAAAATCATCGCCCATGGTATACATTTGTTGAACACATTGCACAAAATGTGATTCTGGCAACCATGGCAAATAGGCTTTTTCTCAATCGAAGTTCTGGCAGCAATGCCCACACCGCTTGTCAAATGAAAGATGATAAATGAAAGGTGGAGCATGTTTGCAGTTGTTAAATTTGAAGAGCAAAGTTGAAAAATCGCCTATGGAACATTGCAAGATGACGTCATTCCAGTAAAAATGCTCTAAAAAATGACGGTTCAGCGAGCTCGTTTACATGGTGTTAGAATTTAAAAGCAATTCGAACCAAATTTCTCATACTGGGTGGAATCAAACATTTTCAAAGTGCATGTTAACAAGTTCTCTAAACTGTCAGAAAAGTGAGGGTAAACATTTTTATGCAAAGTTATATGTCACGTACTTCAATTTTCCATGTGATATTGATTGCAGTTAGCAAATTTGAAGAATACAGAGAAATTACTGCCTTTTAAAAACCCAACACAAGAATTTATTGTTACGGGAAATTAAGCAACGCCAAGATTGTTTTTACTTTCGTGGAAAGAAATCAATTCTTGTAGTTCATTGGTCGTATCATCGATTTTTTTCTCTATTTACTCTTGCTTTCCGTTACTCGTTTAGAACCCCGGAGACATCAGGAAATCTATTTTATTTTGCAGGCGGTCGTTTATTTTTACTTCTTATAACTGCAAGGCTATGTAGCCTATTTTTAAAAAGTCGGCTATGTTATCAAGGTCATCCTTGGATCAATATCGCGGAGACACAACCCCTAAAATGTCCTTGCCAATATCAGGATGAATACTCGCATCAATATTTCATTTTACATGTTTTCCGTAGGTGAAAGCTATTGGAAAATTCAATTCTTTTTTCACTGCTTCTTCATTTCTGCTTTTATAATATATATATATATATATATATATATATATATATATATATATATATATATATATATATATATATATATATATATATATATATATATATATATATATATATATATATATATATATATATATGTATATATATATATATATATATATATATATATATATATATATATATATATATATATATATATATATATATATATATATATATATATATATATATATATATATATATATATATATATATATCAAAAAACTTGAATAATTTTTGACACCCCGATTGACAATGAAGTGACTGCGCGTCTGTTCTAGTGACTACTCTACCGAACGAATTCTTTAACCGACCGTGTTCAGTTAAAGAGTAAACGCACAATAATAGAAACGAATCTGTAACTCACCAATATTTAAAATTTTTCGCCATTTTGGTGTTCGATTAGTGCACCATATTGACGGCTCTGTCCGAGATGCGTTAGATATACTGGTTTTTCGTTGTTAATGCATGTCCTACACAATACAGCATTTTGACATATACTTTCAACAAAATGGTAAAGGAATTGATTCATTACATTCAGTACAACAAAAGATATAAAAGTTCCGAAGCTAAGAAGACTATTCATCCGAAATTTTTAAAAGAGGCCCCTATTGAAAGATTAGTACTTTCCCTCAGTTCCCCTATTGATGTTCTCCAATTTTGCTGAAAATTTCAGCGTTTGTTTGATCATATGTGGGAAGGACTTTGGTCAAATATCATAATCCTACTTTGAGGAGTGGGTTAAAACGGG
The DNA here is from genome assembly GCF_030247195.1 of Topomyia yanbarensis. Taxonomy (NCBI): domain Eukaryota; kingdom Metazoa; phylum Arthropoda; class Insecta; order Diptera; family Culicidae; genus Topomyia; species Topomyia yanbarensis. Next base: position 305,519,378 of record NC_080671.1, on the reverse strand, counting down.
CATTGAAAATTGGTACGAAGACATAGGTCGAAATTTTAAAATCTCTTTATCTTTGGTTTATCTTGATGAAATCTAATTCTGTTTAGTTTTTTCTGACAGGGCTTAGGGAGAGGTTGAAAATAGGATATACGTTTTAGATTTGTAATCGATACATTGAGAAGCATTCAATTTTACCACAAAAAAAATTGAAAACGTTATAGCTCTTTGCAACAACCTAAGTGAGGGTAGCTTTACATGGATGCATTTTGAAGTAATCTTAGGTCTATAAGCTTGTGGTAATAACTTTTTGGGCTGTTTTTAAATTCGCGTAACATTACATTTATTCAGATTCTTCGTGTTTTCAAAATATAAATTTAACTGGGGTTCATTTTCAACAAATTTTTCATTAAAATTTTTATCATTTTCAAATTTCTCAGATAAATTCTACTCCATTTTGATGTATTATAATCGTTGAAATTTTCATCAAAATCGGAGCACGTCAATACGACCTCTCGAACAAAGAGGTGCCACCTTTTTCAAAAATTGACTCTTATGTCATGAAAATCAAAACATGCCTGATATTGTATAAAATTTGTCTTAGACTCAAACTACTAACGCAACTCTGGGGATTTTCTTGCTTCATTATATACATTCAAGAACAGCACTCAAGCTCACAACTTTGTATCATAATGTCAGATAGCCTTTACTTTTACATTGCATTGAAATGCTGTAAGGTCATGAACATATTTTCGTCCTGTTCCTGTTATCATCCTGCCCATTTGAAGCCGTTGGTTAGAGCAGTGTCTGTCATCTTTGTTCAACACATTGGCTCAAATGGTAGTGCAATAATTGGGGCATTTGATTCGAGTTATCGTAGCGCTCAAATAGATGTATTTCACCATTCTCATGCCATTTTTGTTATTATATTAATTTCTAGGACCGAAGCAAAGATACTCATACCAATGTTTACGCATTTCATCGATTGTAGGCCGCGTAATTAATGAAATGGTGCGGCTTTTTATTGACCCAAAATAGGCTATTTACCATATATAAATTAGGTCACAAGGGCTATTGATATTACCCTGGTAACCAAAACCAACAGAGTATGAAAACTCGTTAAAGTAAAGTTGAAAATGTGTTCGGTTTTCTTTGTCCACGCTGAAAAGTGCAATATTCCTTACAAAAGAAGTCATACATTTGTAATGAGATACAGATGAGAGATGAAAAAAGTAAACGTATGAAAGGACCTGAATCGCGCACCGTTTTGTTTAATGTTTGATGTCATGAAGTGAGAGGTTATGGCTTTAAGTCTGCATGTTGCTATATTTGCTTGGAAGTGAAAATATGAAATGTAATACAAGCACTATTCCATTTTTTATCATGTAATAATTACCGCTAAGTTCTACTTTATGGACTTTGTTGACTATTTTTGGCAAATTGATGACTAAGAAAAACGGAAGATATGAAAACTAAAATACAAATACATATGGTATTTTAAAGCGTATCCGTTATAAACTTAGAACGAAAAACTGAAACTGGGCAGGTTCATGTGAGCATGATCGAAAAAAATGCGAAGAATATTGAAAATGTCTATTCTAAAACCTTGTAAAAGACAACTCAACTGGCTTTCTTATTCGTATTTCACAAATGAACTGTACCTTGCGATCCTCATTTATAGTCGAGTAATTTTGATGCATCGTAAGATAATTTATGAACTACTTTAAATTTATATACAATCATGATATCAGCAATGGGTGTTGAACATTTTTCCCTCGATTCGAGGAGGAGAAGGCTAGAAATGAAGCTTTTCTAACCACGTGTTATATGAACAAGTGTCCGCACAATAACGACCAATATCAATGCGGTGTATTTGTGTAAAATGTGTGCAATCGCTCAGAAAAAATCAACTAACATTCTTACGCGCGCTGAATACATTATATCGTACATGCTAATTTTATTTTTTATCGTTAATTAAATAGCTTAGGTATAATGTGGTAACTAAGTTTGGGTTATAGTTAATAAAATGCAGGATTCTAATACACTCAAGTTTTTTTACGCGGTTTTTTTTACGCGGATTTTGAAATTTACGCGGTTTTCATTTACGCGGATTTTGAAATTTACGCGGTTTTCATTTACGCGGTTTTTGAAATTTACGCGGTTTTCATTTACGCGGATTTTGAAATTTACGCGGTTTTCATTTACGCGGATTTTGACATTTACGCGGTTTTCATTTACGCGGATTTTGAAATTTACGCGGTTTACATTTACGCGGATTTTGAAATTTACGCGGTTTTCATTTACGCGGATTTTGACATTTACGCGGTTTTCATTTACGCGGCCTGTATCCCCCGCGTAAAAAAAACCTGAGTGAATATGTGTAATATGAACTAACCGTTGTTATTCATTTTTCGGATACAAATTTTTATAGCTATCTCTGTACGCTTACCTTCCATTTTTTATCGACGAGTCATCATTCGCCAGTGTAGAAGCATTCTCGCTGAGTTCTGAAAAAATAATGTTATAATTCAGTAAAACATATTTCAACAACTGATACAATAACATGATAGATAAATAAGGTTTAAAAGGGACCGAGTCTTAGAAACGAATCAACTCAGCTCAACGAATATCGTTTCAAACGACATTTCAAATGAGAGTCCCAATGCCCCGACAGAACGCTATTTTTATCTAGTTTCTGATGTTTTGTTTTCAGGATATGGATAACTGAGTGTGCAAAAACCCGTTTTTGTTAGTTATGGAATTTGCGTTTCGACTTCGTCTCATCAGAGTCCTTAGTGACGGGACTATGCTAGCACCGGATTGACGCTAGCTACAAAACCCAAGACATGAGTTGTTTGTTTGATAAACTAACTACCGTGGCTCAAATGAGTTAACGCCAATGACGGGCTTCTGAGAAGGCTGTTGCCTCCTATTTTATTAAGAAAGTCACAAAAAGTCCATTTGAAGCACTTATCACAAATCGAAATATTTGTCCTTTGCAGTGTTGCTATTTTTGTAGAATTCAAGCAAGATATGTACGAAAAGTAGCATATATTTTTAGGTGGATTGATCCGTGCACATTTCATTTCAGAACCATCCGTATAACTTTAATTATTTTTATATTATATTAAAATATGAATTTAACAACGAGAAAAGCAAATTACCACTAGGGTGGGTTGATTCGAACATTTTTTCCGAACAATCCAATACGCTATTTAATTTTTTGGTTGAACAAAAATAAAATGAAAGTTTTGAAATTTTGGCGAAATCGCCTTTGAGCTGTTGGTTGTCGAAGTTTAGATAATAGCGCGACTGCCGGTTTCTATCTATAATTTTGATAGAATCCCTTTTGTTTGAGTGACATAGATTTTTTAAAGCGCTCTCTGTAAACAAAGCACATTATTTTAAAACTTTTTTGTGGTATCCAACGGGGAAACAGATCGAAATGGTAAGTTAAAAGGAAGTAAATATGTTAAAAATAATCATCCCAAAGGCAGGATTCGAACCTGCAACCCATAGCACTCCGGCCTATATCACTAACCGTTACGCTATCCCTGGGCTATGATGACGTCTCAGAACAACACAGGTTAATTATCGCATTGGTGACATTGCGACTAAAGCGAGGGGAGAAGCGGATAAATTAAATAAATGTAATGGATGGCGGGTGGCAGCTGTGGGTGTTCTCGGGGCAAATGGTACGATCACTGTCACCAATGCGATAATCGTGTGTTCTTTCTGGTACGTCATCATAGCCCAGGGATAACATATGGGTTAGTGCAGTAGGCCAGATACCCATAGGTTGCAGGTTTGAATCCCGGCTCAGGGGTATTTTTTCACATAATTGCATCCGTTTATCTCCCTATTTCGATCTGTTTTCGCCGCTGGATATTACCAAAAAGTACCCTGTAGATTGCGGACACAAAAGAAGTCAAATTAATAAGGTCTTAGCTTTGCCCAAAATCAGATGAAAAATTTAATCAAACGGTTCATTAAATAATTTTAAACGGTTGGCCCTCTACAGCCAATTGCAACGGGATGCCTCACGGGCTTAACTTTTGTCTATTAAGCATGTTCTAATGACTCTGCCACTTCTAGTTTTCCGATCTGTATACTTCTGTATCTGTATACGTCCTAGCTCTCACGTGAGTACTATGGCTCTAAATTTTCATAACTTTCCCAACCCAGTAATCTCAAGCTAATTGAATGTCGTTAAAATGTAAAAAAGAAAATGTGACTACATATAGTTGAAATAAATAAGGGAACAAAAGTTGCCCTTCACTCGGATTGATCATAGCATCTTGAAATATTATAGAAGTTATTATATAGAAATATTGATTGATGTACTTATTCAGTAAAATTTAAAATAACAATTCGGCCGTGCATGGCGAATGCCGTTGGGCCTTAACAAGTGAACGCCAAGAAAAAAAATTAAACATGATCGTTTGCACCTTTTCATATTATGGCAATATTTAAACAGTACGTCCAAAGAAAGATGGCAATATTTTCCATAAAGTCAAAACAAAATAATCTATTAAGTCATTGAAGTATTAATGTGGTAAGGTACATTTTTCTATACCGTTTGGATACCGTAAACATCTGTAGTGTTAGTTTTAATAGTATTTTATATCAAATGCTACTAACCAAAGAGCAATTTCTAATAATATTCAAAAGAATAATACCCAATAAATTCTAAAAAGTGGACAATTGCGTGATATGATAATACTTGCATTTATAATAATTAGGGTTCGCAGTACCGACCCTTTTTGGCGAGTACCGGTACTACGGTACTGAAGCCCTCAGTACCGGTAGTACCGGTACTCGATTTTTTTTTAAATTCGAAAAAAGCTTCAAACGTACCCTCTAAGAACGGTTGGTTTCAAAATCGTCCAATGACGGACGTTCGTTGGACCAATTTGGACAACGTCCAAATAACCGTTCAACGAACGTCCATCGTTGGACCCGTGTTGAACGATTTTGAAACAAATTTTTGGACGTCTCAGTGGGTAAATTGAATGCTCAAACTGATGATCTTATTCTCAGATGATTGATTTGTGCTGATCAAAAACATGTTTATTGTTTTTAATTGCTTCGGATGGCAAGACTCATTTCACAGAAGATATTTTTCGTAAAGGGCACCTTCTTTTATTTCGAAATCTAGGCCACTTTGAAATCAATAACTGCTAAGTAATGCGACTTTCGTCGACTTGAATAGATGGTAAATGTATGAAATCCTATTACCAACAGTAAATCAAAGCGAGAATGGCAGTAAATCGGAGCAGGTTATAATCGCATTTCCTTTCTTGCTTTTCTGAAAATTGGTTTCGACCTTTATAAGCCGTGTGGTGTCCGGCGGGCTGAAATCTTTTTGCACTATTTCAGCCAAGAATAGAACCTCTGGGAACTGATCCCATGTCGTAAGAGGCGACTAACAACATGCTAGGAGCTCCTAGGTCGAGGTATTGCTCCGTACTTAACCTGGACGGACCTTAAGGTTTTTCATCATAACCTTTATCCATTCTGTATTTAGTGAATCACTGACATATAGCCACCTTTTCTGATTCGCTCTTCTCGATTGTGTTCCTACGTTTTAAGTTTCTTCTGGCGGTTGTATAATAGCCATAAAGGACAAGATCTAATTCTACCCTAAGTAACAGCATATATTAATATACCGGCTTTTCCACGCCAAGGTTTAACTTCCCGTTTTTAAAAAAAAAGTAAACTTTCATGTAGGAAATTTATTGAATTGGCCTAAGATGGAGCTGTCGAATTGCACAAAAAGTTTTTTATGTGGCAAGCGATCTGTAGATCTGTTAAATTTTGTATTATATTTTTATTAAATCTGGAACCGTCCACCGACAAATCTATATTTACGAATACCTCCAAAAGTGACTTCTTGAGGTCTCATGAAGGCCTGACACTAGCTTTATAATACTTTTACTTTCGTAAACAGTGATAAATATCTCAACATTCCAGAACTTCACTTTGTCAGAAATTGTAGGGCCATCGGAAGCTAAATTTGGGTGTTAGTTGATGTGATGGCACGGTAAGGGAACACGTGTCTGCCGGTCGGCAAACTTTTCTTTGGACTGAGCAAACTAATTTATATGTTTGTTTATGTTTTGTTTTACCAACGGGGGAACTGATCCAAAGAGCATTCAATGTGCTTAGGGAAAACACATGGCCTTATTTGAGTGGAATAATGACTTCAATCATGTATAAAGTTTGAGAATTGACAAATTGCGAGAGGGATCGGGGACCGGTAAGCAATTACCTTCAGTTATGTCAGCACGAATAATAAGTGTTTTGCTGTCATGTTCATTGGTTAGCTTTCAATTATGCCTTTACGCGAGTCTAAGTCTATTGATGGCATTTGGTCCTTAGACCGGCGACGACTGGGTGCTATCAACCTTCTGCCAATAGTAGCAGAATGAGAGGGTGCGAACAGATCTAGCAGAGAAAACAATACCGTAAAAATGAATAGTTGTTGGGAAATCAGCTCCAATAAGACTTTAATTTGATTAGTATCGATGATCGCGGGTCAATACGTACTGAAAATTCGCCGCGTCTGTTTTAATGAATCTAATTTCAAGTTCCGATATTGGTAACAAGCCCGTGCATCAGGTTAACGATCCTCTGTATTTCCCTTTAATGTTCGATATAATCGTTCGTATACGTGTATTTCACAAACAATCCGATATGGAAAATAGGATACTTTCGTTGATTTATAACATCTCGAGCTATCATAACTCTTTGTCTGTATAACATGTTATCACTCGGTAGTTTGCAACCCAAAAAAATATATCGTGGAGAAGGTATAGCGAAATTAGTCTAAATAATGCCGCAATAAATAGTGATCCGGCCCATTACGCAGATAAGATTAATTTTTCTAGGCAATACTCCCACGATCGGCTGTGTGGAGTTGAAATTGCTTTTGTTTAGAAAACATAGGATACTCCCGGTAGCCGGCTACCCAGAGTTTAAAAAGAACCAAAATCTAAACAGGATCTTCTTTTTCGAGCGATCGTGTTCTCGAAAACTTACTAAACTACTACCTAATAAACTATGTACAGGTCACATCGCTTGCATGGAACGAATCCTAGAACACCAACTTCGCGACACCTATGAAAGAGTCTGATGAACCTTCTATATAAGATTCCTCATTTTATTCAAACGATCGCTGGGTAAAATCAGCACCGACACTATAGAAACCACGAAAAAATACGTCGCGTGATTGAATATTATTAAGAAATATAAGCTATCCGGAGTTCAAGTTGCTTATTTTGCTAATCGTATTAATACAACAAATGATAAATTTCCCAAATTCTCGGCAGCCGGCTGCCCAGAGCAATTATTACATGATAACGCTATTGGCACACTTACTAACAACTCTCCCATTCCCGTGATACATGTGGAGATGCAGAGGATTCCTCGGTCTCTAGTAGCAACATGTATCGGACTAACATTCCTTCCTTTCCCAGAAGATCTGCATTCGGACGTGGCCGGCGTCGGTATTGATCAGCATGCAGGGATCAGAATAGATTGTACAATGTGGTACATCATGTTATTCCCAAGCATGTTGTTCCAATGAACATTTTGCAACCTAATTTGGTTCTGGTCAATAACGGAGTAGCAACTACGGGCGATCTCTTATGCTTATGCTTATGCTTAATTGGTTTCGACCTTTATGTCGTTTGCCTACTATTCTCTAATGCATATCAAGGCTCCTTGCTTTCCTGCAAACTATGGAGTTTTGCTGGATTTTCCGATCACCAATAATTACAAATCGCCCCATTTGAAGCAGTTCACCAATTCTAAAACTGTTAGCTACTAAATCGCTGTTCGTTCTTTTAAAGATAAAGGTTTAAGAGCAAACCAAATACAGACATGACTTAGACCATAGTCTTATTACGCGCCACCCAGTGAATTATGGAAACCAATCAGAATGTCGCTAATAAAACTTTAACTTCTAGAATTATTATGATGGCCCCACCTCATTCCCACACAAAGGTGTCATCTCAACGATTTATATAGAAGGCAAATTAATATAATTAAACGTTATTTTGCAGACCGATATTTTGAAACAGATCCCCTGCAGAGTTAACAAATTTGTCATAAAAAAATGTATAGTACCGAAAATACCAGTACTGGCTTTTGTTCAGTACCGATATTACGGTACCAAAAATGGGTCGGTATTCCCGGGATTTTCGGTACCGGTATTACCGGTACCACAACCCTAATAATAATACTTGTATGTATTACAACAAGTATTATAAGAAAGGTCTTATCACACTGTTAGGTGAACTAAATCTGTGTTTTCGAGTACCGTGTGTCAACTAGACTTTTATAATTCCTATCTACGTCTACAATAGCAATTGCTCTATCAAATTACACAGTTTTGTTTTAACATACTAACGCATATAATCAAACGAACTATAGTATGGGAAAATGTTCCAAAGGAAATGTTTAATTACGGTGTGGAACAAAAAAACCTGCTTTGATTTGATGATGAATCCCAGGCTCGAATCTGTTGTTGCTGTTGGATGATATACACGATAAAGTCGTGAGAGTCAAAAATGGAAGAAAAGTAAACACAAAACATAAGTTGCGATAAAGATACTTCGAATAGTGTCTGTACGGAAACAGCTGCTTTCGGTCGAAAAACTTACGAGGTCATTGCAATGCCATCGATGATATTTTTCAACACCATCAATCATTCGAGTACCTAGCTGCCGAAATTTTTATTTCTGAATAATTGATCATTTGCAATTACGTTACAATCTTGCTTAAGTTAACCCAAGTATATCCAATATTTTGTAGTTTGGAAGCATTTCTTACTGTCAATTGGTATCATACTGTAAATAAAGAGCCGTCACCACTGTGGTTATGGATCACTGATCTTTGCGTTGTAGATAGGGGTCGCAATATCCACATATGCATTGCCGTTTCAGCATATTGCCTATTGAAGCATGACTACTTGTTACTTTCATTGTGGGGTTGAGAAAAAAATATCATGTGGATTTTTTATTCAGGTATATTCATCACCAGTGTGAAATTGAAATTTGGATTTCGAAACATGTAAACTACAAAATAACTCCACTATTTTTGTGGATTTTCATTAAACTATGCAACCTTTTTCCCAAACATAAAAATTGATTAACCAATTTGCGCATAAGGGCTCAAGACCTATCTTTGAAAAGTTAGATTTTAATGTTTCGTGTTCCACTCATCAGTTAACTGACACCAACTAAACCCAAACATTACACACAATATGTGTGAACACCTAAAGCAACTGTCTGATACCTAGTGATGTCTCGGTTAGCCAAGCACACAAGCTCTGGGTCGCTGATGAGTATAGGGAAAAGAACTGTCTTTTAGCACCAATGTGGTATAAATAGGTGTGGCAGGACACACGGTTTGCTAATGTTGTAAAACAAAAAAATAGGTAAATAACCCAGAAGCACAACGGGTCGATGTCATTGGGTTCACACAATTCAATGGGAGCGGAACGAACGGTATGACGAAAGCAAGTCGATTTATTCTAATATCACTAACACCACTCTTAGCCATACCTGTATATACGACATTGTTTTAGCATGGGAGCAAAATGCCTGCAAGTATGCAACCTTTTCCCAAAGCAAAAAATAGATTAACCAATTTGCGCATAAGGGCACAAGACCTAACTTTAAAAAGTTAGATTTTAATGCTTCGTGTTCCATGAAACAGCCCAATTCTCATCTGTGGACCAGTCAGTGCGGAGAGCAATGCGTGGTCGCGTAAGCAGGATTGTTGGTGTAAAACAAAGTGCCATTTTTAAAATTCCGTGATAAATATCGGGGTTGTACAAAACATACGTGCACAACGGGTTGTACAAAACATACGTCATGCGGGTTCGGACGGATCTCCGATGGAATCCTAAAGAATCTGTTAACTTTGTCAATCAATTCTTCAGAACGTGTGTCTCAAGGATATTGCATCAACGACTGCTTTAGATTTGTGTGATTGCAAAGTTTTTTTTGTCTCAATTTTTGCTGAGAATACTGCCTCTGACATGGAAGCTGAAGCTGCTTCGATAGATGTTCTTACAAATCTGTGGACTTGAGTACATTTTTAAATACTCCCAATATGATTATTACCGCTGCGAATAGGTTTAAACAATCGCACTTAGCGGAACCTTGTCAAATTGTCATTCCAGCTGTTGGTTATAGTTGTTAAATTGCTTGCTTGGGCAAATCTTTGAGCAATACTAAATAAATCGTTTGAGCAAGGCACGTTTTCGGCGATGTCGAAACAGTCATTCATGTTTCCAGTTTATAGTTAGTATAGAGTCGTAATGTTAGAAACTACGGAGGCATAACTAGCCTATCTGCCGTATCCAAGATATTTAAATTTATTGTGGACATTTGTGTACTTTAACGCTCAAAAAGGTACATTTCCACCGATCAACGTGAGGTTTATGTCCGGACGATCCGTAAGCACAAAGCTTCTAGATTTCACGTCAACTTGCATCACGTAGATGGAGGAAAAGGGACATATTGCAATAGTGTAGGGGAACATGGGGAGACTTGACCAGGTTTTCAGCTAAAACTGCATAAATCTCTATAAAAGCCTTCAATCCCTCAAAAGTCGTTGGGATATAACGTGCAAAGTTATTGTGCGTCTTCATGATTTTTTGCAGAATTTTTAATTTAATTTTTGAAAAGTTACAAGTTTTTCTGTGATCGTTTTTTTTTGGGTCAAGTCTCCCCAACATTAGTTATTGCGTTCAATGTCGTGCAAATTCTAGTAATTACTATTCCAATGTTCCAATTTATGTAAAGCTCTAGAATAAAATATCCCAATGACATGAATGGAAATTAAATAAATAAAAATTAAATAAATAAAAAATTAAATTGTGACTAAGATCCTGAAACCATGGACATGAATCACCCTACTCATGACTAAAATATAACGATAACGTGAATAGAAATTACGAAAATCAAGACACAGTTTCGGAAATCATGAGAATAAAGCACATTACGCGTGTTTAAATTGCCAAAAATCGCGACATGAACATGATTCATTCTACTCAGGACTAAAACATGACGATAACGCGAATAGAAATTACGAAACTCACGACTAGGATCCTGAGATCATGATCATAAATCCCGCCAGTCTGACAGAAAATTCCGATAGTAAAGTCATGAATAAAATAGCAAGGTAACGTGATGAGAAATCCGAAAAATCGCGAATAAGCTCCTGAAATCATGAACAGCATATGCCTGGCAGCTGTGCATTCCCAAATTAACAAACAAGAATCATAACAAAAACTAAACATGTGCAGGGAACAACAGTAACCCAACCAAACCTTCGAATGTAACGCCATGTATATATTCGGGATGAATTAGTTTTTTGGAAACACTAAAAGTTTCATGAATACGAAGTGTATTATTCAGAATTTCAGGAAATTGATCACGATTTTCGTAAACCGTTCAGTTGACGAAATTGTGATCTGTTGTTCACTTTTTTCCCGACTTTTTTCCGTGCACAACGTTAACACACCGACTTTTTTCCATGCACAACGTTAACATTAAAATAAAAATTCTGCGAATATCTGTGTCATCAAAAAAGTCTGTGTCTAAAATTAATAGTCGGCGTATTTACGAACATGTCTGTAAATCTGTCATCTCTGAGCCGGACTGAAAAATGTTATTACTCTTTTAAGATAGAAGGGTAAAATGAATTCCTTAAATTTATTGTTTCTGTCAACACTGCACACGTACCATTAACACTTACGATCCTAAATAGCTCCGAAAATATTCAACGCAGAGATTTTGTGTCTACGAAAGGATTTTTCAGAATGACTCTCTGAGTCATATAAAAATGGTTGATCAGCTGATTTTCCTGTGTTTGAAGATAATCCGTTTGCACTGATTTTCTCGTTTTTTAAGATAATCGTTTGTTCGAGATATGGATTGGTATTTATAGTTTTTGTTTTAATAAAAACGATATGATGACAAGCGTTAAATAGGGGAAAGTGGTCGGTTGACGGCACTGGTCGGTTGTCGACACCCCTATGTAGCTTTTGGCAGAAACCACACATTGACATTCTGATAAATATTATTTGTGTGTTATATTAGCACGATCTTTTTGTGCCGATTGCTGAAGCAAACAGACTCGAATGTTCTGTTCTACAACCAAAATATTTTTGGAACAAGTGAAAATCTACTCAAAAGTTTTTTTTTGATGATTTGCTTAGTGTTATAGAAAGAAATAAATCGATCGAAAAAGTATGCGCATTGAATATTGAATATTTGAAATATATTGAAATATATTGAATATTTACGATGTGAATTTATTCTATTTTGTGATTGAACATTGAATGGCACCGAAATGTTCGCCACAATTTTTTTTTATCAGTTTGTAAAAAGGTTACTAAAATCGGTTGTCGGTGCCCAAACATGGTCGGTTGCCGGCATCCCCTTTTTGTGGCAAACTCAATAATCTAATCAATATGGGTATTTTGGAATGGGCTTTACGAATAGATACCAGAGATCGATCTTTGGCACCATTCTCAAAACCAGGAAGGCGACTTCCGGTTTGGCGTGTTACATTTACATGAAGAAAGCCCACTTGGTCGTGTTTACGCCGCTAGGTAGCACTGTATATACCAGATTGTCACGACCAAACAATTTGGTGTGGAGTGTCTCAACCATGTAGCCCCCCTCCTCCTTTAGCTGACCTCTATCTTTTTGAATCTTGATGATTCTTATTCATATTTTTACACCGACCACATTTTTCAAAATGGTAAAAAATTATCATTTTACTAAATTGTTAATAATTTTTTTAAAGTTCGCAGAATAAATTGATTTCTTTCGTAAGTTATTAGCTAAGGTTCTAGCTTTCCATTTGGTATGCTTATTCCCATATATTGTTCAATTGGAGTAATGTTGCCAAAAACAAAAGTGTGCCGACAACTTCTGAAATTTTCATTATTAATTTAAACAAATTCAAACATACGAATCAATATATTTAACTAAATTCATTTTTCTTGCATTATTTGCACACAGGTTAAAAGCGTCCAGAAAACAGATATTAGCTTTACACGCTAAGTTGATTTACAAAAAATGTACAGGAGACAATCGGTTAGCCCGTTATAACCCAGGGTTTTCTAAAATGAGCCAAATTAAGTATATATATATATATATATATATATATATATATATATATATATATATATATATATATATATATATATATATATATATATATATATATATATATATATATATATATATATATATATATATATATATATATATATATATATATATATATATATATATATATATATATATATATATATATATATATATATATATATATATATATATTATATATACTTGCCAATATGTATAGAAAAGTTCATGATGTTTTCATTTCATTACCGCTAGAAGCGGTGGCAACGTCCCACGAATTGCCCTGCCTAGTCAATGTCAAGATCCGAAAATGTATACGACCAGTCACAGAAGTAAAAAGCGAATCTTGATGAGCAAACACAATTTGCGATACGTCGAGCCTGTTGGGTTTCAAACCACGTTTGAACGTAACAATACACAATGATCCCTCAAATTAAATTTACGATGATGGCCAAAAATGATTGAGGCACACAGAGAGAACACTGAACAATCAAAGAACCAGAATTCATTTTGTTCTTGCACACGAACACAGAGAATTCACGGTGTAGAGATTCGTGTTGTTTGATCAGTATCAAGCAGACGTAGATTAAAAGTTTAAATTAAATAACTATCTTTTACAATGATGCTATGCATGGACGGAACTCCTACCTTCCGCACTGTGCGACAGTTTATCGTTGATTAAATCCGAAATCAGCTGGCTGCATTCAGTTTCGATTGCGTAGCAAAACTGTTTGAACTTCTCGAAGCCATCTTTGGCGACTATTTCAATCAAACGGTCACACCTTTTCTCCAGATCACTTTCACCATTGATTAGTTCTTCTTCTTCCAAATTGATTACACTATGTTTGACCAAAATCTGGACGAGGTTCGTCTGGATTAATTCCCGCACGATTGTCAAACGATGTCGCGAGAGCAACAAGCGCACCTCTTCCGACTCATCAGCCATCATATGCCTCTGATGCTAGGAACCAAACTGAACACTAAACAATCACCGACCCTCATATTCCTGCCCTGTTTCACATCATCACACACATAAATTCACGGCGAGCGTCTCGCCCATCACTGTTTGTAAACAATTTTCTTCCGACGCAGCACTTTCTATTTGTGTGTATTGGTTTTATGCTACCCTTCCCTTCGTCGCTATGATGTATAATGTTAAGCAGAGCAGGGATTTGAGCACCAGACAAGAACTATCAAAATATCACGATTACAATTCATACCTGCTGCATATGGTCGGAACGTCGTTGCATTGTTTCGTGCCCATGTGTTGGTCTGAATCATCTACACAGCCCAATGGTGAACATTTTTAATGCGCACGTTTTGTCATCTCGATCTTATATTTTCCAAAAAATGCTCAATAGATGGCTATATATGCAAGCGATGGTCAATAGCGCCATCTCTTAGTTATTCACCAAGCACGCAGAAAAGACGAAAGAGTACTCCACTGCGCACCCAAAATAAAACACACCATCTATAGTGTGTTTTCACGTGTGGATCAAATATTTTGGGCGCAAATTGCAGATTTTGGCTCGGTTTGGCAATTTCGGTCATAATATTTTTTGGGTCTTTAAATTCCCACGACACAGCACGAACAATTAGAACAATGCATATAAAAATCAATTCTGATGTACTAGAGACAAACGGAAAACGCCGTTTTTCATAATTCTCCTATTTTCCGAAAAATAAAATGCGGGCTAAGCACACTTAAATTGTTTTATTTTGGAGAACAGTTTTGATGAAAAGCATAAAATGTCAAAAGGTTATTTAAGGGGTTACATACCTTTTTATTTAAAAAAAACGAGAAAAAATTTATTACTTCAACGGAAAGTACAATGTACAACAAGTACAAAGATACACACATTTTTATACAAAAATTTTTGTTTCATAGATAAACATTTTTTAATACAATTTTTAGAGCTCAACACATCGATTTTTTGGGAAAAATGTTCCCGTATACTGGAAAAAAATTATTTATTCAACTAATCGTTAAGGTACGAGGAAACTCCTACACTAATAAAATGTTTCGAGTTTTGGTTATTAGTTGATCTATTGGAGTTCCATCGTGATCACCGCAAGCCTCTTAAATAAAAAAAGGTTTCGGAGAAAAGGCCATAACTCTGTTAATTATCAATAGATTTTCATAAGCTTGTTTTTCTCATTGATAAATGCTATCTAAATATCAAAACATTGGTATAATAAAATTATTGCTTCCTACCTTTAAATAAATTTAAACTTTGTTCATTTTTTTCTTGTAACCCCTTAACAAACCTTAAATAACTCATACCCCATTAGCCGTAGCTATACATTTTTTCGCAAAATTATGTCCCTTCATCCGGTTCAACTATTTGAATTGTTTCCTGTACTTTTAAAATTTTGTAGATACCCACTTTTGAAGGACAATTAATGCAAACCTTCAAAAATTGCACTTTTTACAAAGTTTTAATGGCTCGACCTCTGTTAAAATCCAAAAATTGTACAAACTATCTCGCCAAACATTTCCATTTGGATCTCAAGAAAAATAAAAAATAAAATGCTGAAAACAATCAGTGTAGCAGCATTTCCACATGCAAATATTTGAATTTTTACGCAAAATCGGTCGGATCGTTTTAGCAAAACCACTCCGAAGAAGAAAGTGGTCCTAATACCCTACCCTTTAATTTAAGAAGTGAACCCGATGAATTTTAACATGATGTCATTTTGCTCCCCCTACTGCGCATACATTTCATCAAACTCGAAAACTCGAATGAATTCAGTATAGATGTTTGCGTATCGACTTAGAGCGCATGTAGTCAACCCATACGATGAGTCTCGAAGTCTTTTTTTGTATTTCGTTTATTTGACACGGCTCATTGTGGTAACTTAACAGAGCCGTGGGTCTATTAAATTATTACAATATGTAAAAATAAAAATGAATAAAAAATATTATGAAGTATCCTTCGGGTCTCGTCCACGCAACTTTCTTTTGCGCGGGGAGATCTTCTTTCGTGGTAAGGTACCATTTGTCTGCTCGCCTAGTGCATCTTGTGGGTCGATTTTTTTTGTTTCTGTCGATGTCATCATCGTCTATGGTGTCTACATGTTCACGATCAGATGTTCCTCCTTTCTTATTGCCCTTACGGGTTACGACAGTAATGCTGCTGTCATTGGTATTGGCTTCCTCGCCGATGGTGCTAACAGTTGATTCTGAAGCACTAGATGCTTTATAGTTGTTCTTATGGCCTGAACAGCTGCCACAAAATTGGTAACCGTTTGTGGTTTTTGTGATGGTATTGAAGTCTGTGTTTCAGATTGGTTTTCCGAAGATGTGTGGCGAATTGGCTGTGATGCATTCTCCTCAGCATCTTCGGCACAAGGTGTTCCTTGATGTGCCGTCTGGTTGCAGTATTTGCACGTAGGTGTCTGCCCTTCGTGGGTGCATAGCGTGGTCTGTTTAATGTTAGTTCAATTATAATTGAATTGTATAGTCAAGTGGGAGGGAATAGGTCTTTTCACTCGCATCCTCACCACAAGAACACCGTTAGGAGTACCCGGGAAGAAGTTTCTCCAAGTATCAGGTGTAACGGATTCCACTTCTCCGAATTGCGACATGTATTTTGTAATTGATTCACGGGGAGTACGCGGTGATAAATCATGTAGTCTCACATCTATAAAATTATTTTCTATGTGCACTGGGATCTTCATTTCAACACTGCCACTTTTAGTCACGTGTTTCAGGTTGTTCTGTAAAGCGAACTTCTTTTTTTTTTCATACGTTTATTTGACACGGCATTTGCAATAGCTTTTTACGCCAGTTTCTTTTTTACATAGCACGTTACAAAAATCCTTAAGACTAATTTTAACTATACTAGTACTTTGTCTAAAACTAACACTGAAATCACTTTATTGTTTGCTTTTTTCCTTACATTGTTGTATTTCATACTGATCTAGTATTTTCGGGTGTATTTATTTACTTTTTTTCTGTTATTGTCTAAATTTAAAAACTAAATATTCTAGGTTCCTTTAATTGGTGAATGATTAGCCTTGGATGAGAGTATGAGGAGATGAATTTAATTAAATTTTGACAGACGCTGTTTTTAGAAAATGATAGATAAGTTCCATGTATAGAGGATC
This sequence comes from Topomyia yanbarensis, assembly GCF_030247195.1. Lineage (NCBI taxonomy): Eukaryota > Metazoa > Arthropoda > Insecta > Diptera > Culicidae > Topomyia > Topomyia yanbarensis. The sequence continues at coordinate 305,502,117 of NC_080671.1, read as the reverse complement.
GCGATACGCCAGGATGTCTCTAACAGGAACATGGATTGGTCTTCCTCGGACTTGTAAAGAATCTACTAATTGTGATCTGGCTTCACGATATTCAGTGCAGGACCAAACAACATGCTCAATGTCATGGTAACCTTCTCCACAAGCACAATGATTACCCTCAGCGAGCCCAATACGACGGAGATGCGCATCTAAAGTATAATGATTGGACATGAGCCTAGACATCACACGGATGAAGTCCCGACTTACATCCAATCCTTTGAACCATGCCTTCGTTGATACTTTAGGGGTAATTGAGTGTAGCCATCGTCCCATATCTCCATTGTCCCAAGATGTTTGCCAACTAGCAAGTGTCCTCTGTCGAGAAGCGCTATAAAATTCATTGTAAGCGATGGGTCTTTCATATATTTCACCATCTAGTGCACCAATCTTGGCTAAATTATCAGCTTTCTCATTGCCCGCAATAGAGCAATGGGCGGGGAGCCACACTAGGGTAAATTTATAACATTTTCTTGTCAGGTTACTCAGAGATTCTCGTATCTTCCCCAAAAAGAATGGATCGTGATTATCAATCCTCTTTGAGCGTAGAGCTGCAATTGTGCTGAGACTATCAGTGAGGATAAAGTAATGGTTCGGGGGTAAAGTATTAATTATTTGCAAACTATAGTGAACTGCTGCTAGTTCCGCTATATAAACAGAGGCGGGTTCTGCAAGTTTGAGAGAAATTGAAAAATTATTGTTGAAAATACCGAAACCAGTGGCCTCACTGATTCGTGACCCATCAGTGTAAAACATTTTAAGGCAGTCTATGTGTTGATATTTACTTGTGAATATTTTAGGGATCTCCCGCGAGCGTAGATGATCCGGAATTCCACGAATCTCTGCTTGCATGGACGTGTCGAAGAATAAAGTGGATTCAGGAATATCTAGTATATTGACGTATGTGGGAACATACCTAGCAGGCGTTATTTCTTGTGACATGTGATTGAAATACACTGTCATGAATCTGGTTTGGGGTTGAAGCTCGACAAGTCTTTCAAAATTTTCAATTACCAGTGGGTTCATAACCTCACATCGAATAAGTAAACGAGAAGAAAGATCCCAGAATCGGTCTTTTAAAGGAAGAACTCCCGCTAGTACTTCAAGACTCATCGTATGGGTCGACTGCATGCAACCTAAGGCAATTCGTAAACAGCGATACTGTATCCGTTCCAGTTTAATAATGTGAGTGTTCGCAGCTGAACGGAAACAGATGCACCCATATTCCATTACTGAAAGTATTGTTGTTTGATACAATCTTATCATGTCACTTGGATGAGAACCCCACCATGATCCAGTTATTGTTCGCAGAAAATTTATCCTTTGTTGGCATTTCGTTATTAGATACCTAATGTGGCCTCCCCATGTGCCTTTAGAATCGAACCAAATTCCAAGGTATTTAAAAGTCAGGACTTGGGCTATCGTTCTACCAACCAACTGAAGCTGAAGCTGAGCTGGATCACGCTTCCTTGAAAAAACAACCAACTCTGTTTTCTCCGTAGAGAAATCGATGCCTAACTTCAAAGCCCAACTTGATAAATTATCCAAACTATCTTGCAGTGGTTGTTGTAAATTTAAGGCTTTTGGTCCTGTAACAGAAACCACGCCATCATCTGCAAGTTGTCTTAGAGTGCATGGGCTGACAGTACAATTATCAATATCATTCACGTAAAAATTGTAGAGAAGGGGGCTTAAACAAGAACCTTGTGGGAGGCCCATGTAACTTATTCTGAATGTTGCCAAATCGCCATATGAAAAATGCATGTGCTTTTCTGACAATAAGTTGTATAAATAATTATTTAATATTGGTGAAAGACCACATTGATGTAGTTTCTCTGAGAGAACATCAATGGAAACAGAGTCGAATGCTCCTTTTATGTCTAAGAACACAGACGCCATTTGTTCTTTTTTTGCATAAGCTAGTTGGATTTCTGACGAAAGTAGCGCCAGACAATCATTCGTTCCCTTTCCCCTCCGAAAACCAAACTGGGTATCTGATAGCAAGCCGTTCGCCTCAACCCAATTGTCGAGACGTCGTAGGATAATTTTTTCCAACAATTTCCTGATGCAGGATAACATTGCAATCGGTCGATACGAGTTATGATCGGAGGCTGGTTTTCCCGGTTTTGGAATAGCGATAACTCTCACTTGTCTCCAGTCGTGCGGGACAATGTTCTGCTCAAGAAGCTTATTGAATAAATTCAACAAGCGTCTTTTTGCTAGGTCAGGCAGATTCTTCACCAAGTTGAATTTAATTCTGTCTAGTCCCGGAGCATTATTGTTGCATGAGAGGAGTGCAATTCAGAATTCCATCATTGTCAAAGGCGAATCTATGAAATCGTTACTTGTGGGAGCATCGCGAGTGATTTTCTGCGCAGGAGCAGAATCGGGACAAATTTTCTTGGCAAAATTAAATATCCAACGATTCGAAAAATCTTCGCTTTCATTAGTCACGTTTCGATTCCTCATTCTTCTGGCTGTGTTCCAAAGAGTACTCATTGATGTTTCTCTTGACAAGCCATTAACGAAGTGTCTCCAATAACTAGATTTTTTGGCACGACGTATACTGTCAAATTTGTTTTGCAAAATGAAATAATTTTCAAAGTTCTCACGTATACCCCCTTTCTGTTTCATAATTTCTTTGTAGGCAACTTGTTTAGCTTCATATGCATCAGAGCACTCTTTGTCCCACCAAGGATTAGGGGGCCGTCTATTTATTGTCATTCCAGGATTGCATTTCGTTTGGGCTTGTTCTGCTGCTTCAATAATTAAACCCGCTAGGAATTCATATTCTTCGGTAGGGGGTAGCTCTTCTGTCGAAGCAAGAGAAGTGGAAATTAATGTTTCGTATGTTTTCCAATCAATATTTCGTGTTAAGTCATAAGGAACATTGATTGAATTCGTAAGGCCTAATTCACTGTTAATTGAAACAACGATTGGCAAATGATCGCTACCGTGAGGATCAGGTACAACCTTCCACGTGCAGTCTAACCGAAGTGATGTCGAGCACAGAGATAGATCTAATGCACTTGGACGTGCAGGAGGTCTGGGGATGCGTGTTGTTTCGCCAGTATTTAAAACTGTCATATTAAATTCGTCACAAACATTGTAAATCAAAGAGGATCGATTATCATTGTAGAGGGAACCCCACAATACTCCGTGCGAGTTGAAGTCTCCCAGTATCAGACGCGGAGCAGCCATGGATTCCACTACCTCAAAAATTTGACGTTGTCCAATTTGAACTTTGGGAGGTATATATATAGAAGCGATAGACATGTCTTTGCCTTTAATGTTCGTTTGGACAGCTACAGCCTCAATGCCCGCAAACAAGGGGATGTTAATTCTATAGAAAGAATAGCACTTTTTAATTCCTAGAAGCACTCCTCCATACGGGGTGTCTCGGTCTAGGCGAATAATGTTGAAATCATTTAAGTTGAAATTAATGTTTGAGGTAAGCCATGTTTCACATAGAGCAAAAGCATCGCATTTTAAATTATGCAGTAAAATTTTTAAGGAATCAATTTTAGGTATGATACTTCTGCAATTCCACTGTAAAACAGTGATGGAATCTTTCATTGGAGGAGGTGAATTACCCATTGAAAGATACAATCGCTGCAAGGATGGGCCATTGAGCAATCAGCTGCTCTAAAAATGTTCTAATTGTTGGGAGGAAAGCTGAAAGTATACTCTTTAGTGGTTCAGAAATATTGAATGCTTTAAAAATCCAATCAACAATTTCAGAAAATTTCAATAATCCTACCCCTGGCTGAGGCTCAGAGGAAGTCGAAATTTTATTATTACCAGTAATGGTGTTCTGTTTGGATTGTACGTTCCCAAAACCGGGCGGAATTGATTTCGGTTTTGAATCGGAATTTTTCGGTTTTGGGCGCAGTTTATCTATTGGTGGAGAAATTTTAAGGCCCTTGCTTGGCAGCTTGGGAAAAGAAGACTGTTTTCTTTTTCTGGAATTTCCGGGTAAAACAAATGATGTACCTTCGCACGCTCCGTCAGAGTCAGACTGTTCCGAAAATAGAGATGTGTAAGTGTTTTCTAAGAAGATGGGTTTAGGGGTAGCATTTTTCAACATTTCTGCATAGGAGCGCTTAGACCTCTCCTTCAAGGATCGTTTAATTTTATCCTCACGCAATTTATAAATGGGGCATGCAGGGACCTCATGTGAGTTTTCTCCGCACATTAAACATTTTTCTGAATTTTCATTACATGTATCCTCTTGATGAGAACCCCCACATTTGCCACACCGTGCCTTATTGGAACAGTAAGTGGCTGTGTGGCCAAGCTGTTTGCAATTAAGGCAATTCATTACACGAGGGATAAAAAGGCGAACAGGGAGACGAATCTTATCGATAATGACATAGTTGGGCAGCGCAGACCCAGCGAAAGTCACTCGAAATGAGTCAGACAGTCGATAAACTTTTTTATCTCCTTCGTGTGATACTGAATGCAATTGCTTGCATTCAAGTATTTTTACGTCTTTAAGTATGGTGTCTTTGAAACGACCAACCCCATGCTTAACTAAGTCATCAACAGTCAAACTCGATTCTGTGATGACCCCATCAATTTCAATTTCCTTTGAAGGAATATACGCTCTATACTCACGCGTAAAAAGCTCGCAAGAAGCAATTGCATTGGCTTGTTTGAAACTACCAACGACAATGCGTATTTTATCTTTATTGACTTTGACGATCTCTTTTACATCCGAGAATCGCGAAGTCAAATCTTTAGAAATTTGAATAATATTTAGCGCCTTTACTTTACGCCTAATAAATACAATCCATGGTCCCGTTGACGACTCTGGGTAAATTTTAATTCTAGTCGGATTTACATTTTCAGCATAAGGCTTAGGGGGAGGGTCTGTTACTCGTTCTCCCATCTCTTCATCCATTTTACCTAGCAAGAAAAACTATCACAAGAAGGAATGAAAAATATACCTGTTATACCTGTAGAACACACCTCATGTGTTACGTTGTAAACTCGGTGCCCGTTGTTTGACAATGTGACACCTGCTGTTCTTCTTCGTCGCGTTGCTTCTTCAGTAGAGAAATAGTCCTACCTGCAACACTTCAAAACTCTCTCCGATTAAGCTGCTCGTCGGTATCACCACCACAAGCGCGCTCTCTCCGTTTCCACCACCTCGGTAGACAAATGTGGCTACCTGTGGCTTGCTGCGAAAATCCCACTGTCGATGCGGCACTTTTCAGTGCCACTTGTTTTCCTTATTCGTCGTACCACTTCTGCGGTAGACAAATAGAGCAAATGGGTCTACCTGTGACGCTTCCCTCTCGTCGATTAGAATTGCCCGACGACACCAATACACTATATTTTTTTCTGTGGGTACAGGCACGATCACTGTCGATCTCTGCCACCGCGGTAGGCAAATTCGTCTACCCGTGGTTTGCTGTCAAAACACCACTTGTCGAGGATGCCGTTGACCACGCCTCCGACGTATCAACTGTCGACTCACACTTAACAAACTGGTCTCTCTCTCTCTCCCACAATAACGCATACAGCGTCTCGCACTCCGTCACTCTCTCGAGAACAAATCCTTCCACCTGGAGGCACAACCGTCTCGGTCGGTTGCAAAAACTGTTGAAGCGAACTTCTTCGCTTGGTCTAATGTGGAGAATGATATCAATACTGCACTGCGCAGATGATGATATTGAAGATAGGTGACGTCCTTAAGCCTAAGTTGGGTCGAAGCAGCTGCAATACTGCACTGCGCAGATGATGATATTGAAGATAGGTGACGTCCTTAAGCCTAAGTTGGGTCGAAGCAGCGCTTTTTCATCAAATTCACCCATGATGGCAGGAGTACATACAATGGTTCTTTTTTTCTAGACGCACTAACTGTCGTTCACTTCGCTCGTTTGTTACTCTTGTTTAGAGGGACTTTGGCAGATGTAAAAGTAGATCGACCGGTTTCCTTTGTTCTTAAGACAATGCATACAAGATAACAGTACTGTGTTGTGGTTCGTTTTGCGCTGGCTCAGACAGCGGCAGAATTTCGTGACCGGTGTCTTTGGAATCTCGAAGTCTTGTCCGACACTCAATCGATGCAAAATTAATTTTGGGAACTCTCGTACGATGACATTTATGAAAGACCAATCTGTTTCATCGAATTTCAATATTACTCATCAGAGAACCCTCGAAAGTTGGCAAAATACGAGGAACAATACACCCGAATGTATTGACAAAACTTTGGTTCAGGGGGATGGATATGGGTCGTGACCATTCGTGTCACGTTCCGACTCTTAGCAAACAGTTACACGCTGCGCATCTCGGGCGTATTGGGCTCTTAGATAGTGGTGTCTGCGCATGTGTGCTATCACGAAATCGAACACATAGTCTTGGCGTGCACCGAGTGGAGCTGTACTGGCCAAGTCAAGTCTCAGCTAATGGATACTTCGGGCTCGAGGAAAACCACCCAATATCGCACTTCGATATGCAATGCAAGCTGCGATCGCCCCTATATGTTCTTCATAAAACTCTTCCTAAAATCAATCGGTTTTAGAATGACACTCCTCTCTTTCTTTTTCTTGTTCTCAGAAATCTCCTGTACTACTTTTGTGGCATCGACTCGCATCAGAGCACTATTCAAAATAGCAATCTTCCTCAATATGCTCAGTATGCTTAGTGTTACAAAAACAGTTCCTTTCATATTGTCTGACTCGCCGGAAGAACAAAAGAAAATGTCACTTTCGTTCTTGCTGTGGTGATTTGTCGAGATGAGTGAGTCGCAAAAACAACAGTGGTGCTCCAGCCAAATACAGAGGCTATACCCTATAGGACCAAGCATTCGTGTTGTGGAAAATTTAAATTGTGTTCATCTCATACAACAGGTATCTTTGGTCCCTGTAACAAATGTATAGAAGTAGAAAAACATCATTTTTATAAAGTACCTGGCACTATTAATTGATCTAAAATGTTTTTTCCGTGAACAAATGATGGTAAAAGATATTGAAGGTTGAAAAAGCCTGTTAAACAACATTAATTTACCGCAAATACTTGTCTCGACTTTCTACTGTGGTTAAAGTTTGTCATGCATCTATAAAGGTAGTCTTATTCATTAATTTGTCAGGATAGGTGGTTAGGTAAATTTTCGTATCTATAGGTCATATCGTGCTTTGTTTCTTTAGCCCCAGTAGGCGGGAGAGTTACCACACATTTTTACAAAAACCTAGTTTGGGCATGATTTTCAAAACTGTTCATATTACTGACAGGACACAGTATTCGGATTTACACATTATGCATATCTCTTACAATTCAAATTGACTACAAGATGGCGAATTTTGCAATTGAAATTTTTATTTCATTGAAAAATTATGAGAAAAAACAAAAGTAGCGTACCCACTCTCCCCTATTCATCTCATTGGTCAGGATGTCACATTAGTTCGTTGAGAACTCGACTTATAGAGTGACTGGATTGCGCTTAAATAGGTATCATCATCATTGGTTCGTTCCTAAGAAGCAGTACAGTTAAAAATTTTGCCTGGAATATGAAAAAAGTTCGCGTTTGAGCGAATCGAAAAGTCGAGTACAACGTACCCTTATACATCCTACATTCATTTGAGCTAATGCGATGAATATAGATAGAAAACACTGCTCTAACTAATGTGTTCAAATGTGTTGGATGAATAGAGGACACAGTAACGCTATAACCGATGAGAAAATCAATGTTCGGCTACATGATTTGATACAACTTACTTGCACCGTGGTCATTGAAAGATTCATTTTACACATGGAAGGAATGGAATTCATTATAAAAGACACATTTACGAAGTATTTACTCGTACTTCAAAGGGTTTTTTGTTGTGAGAATCTAGGTGGACAGAACCATTTCATCCTACCTGACCCTGCACGTACAAAACAATGTGGTAGTATCATTACACACATTACATCTTTGCACATCCATAGTCTCCAATTAACTGCCAAATTTATCGCTGCTGTTCAAGTGATATTAACATTAAAAACTGTATCAAGTATCTCAAAATCAACAACCGACACCAGGAAGGAAGTCCACACTAGTAACCTGTAATGGCAATAAGCAAGGATGAAATCAGATGTTCGCGAATATGAACATGGCTGTAACCACGATGATGACACGGAAGTGTACGAGTTAGAAACGAACGATCACCAAGATGCTGTTGGTTAGGAAAAAAATTCCCAGCCTAATATACATGTCTCAACACTGTACGCTTAGCACAAACTCCAGGCATCTCACTCAAGCGTGCTAGGCAAATCACATTTTAATTTGCTGATAACAATGCAGCGGAGAAGACAGTTTTTGTTTTTGCGCCTTCTCAATACAATAGTATTTATGTTGACACTCAATTTTATTTTGATGCGTGGAATGCGGAAAACCAATAGTACAATAAGCTAGAAAAGTGTTTACAAGTAGCCAACAACTGGTAAAACAGTGGTTTTACTGAGATCTTATATACACGAATTATATACACTCGTCGGATATCGATTGATGCTAAATCTCATATTAGTCAATCAATCATAATGAACTTTATGTTGCAACCAGCAGTAGCATTTTAGTAACTTTCTATGGTTTTCAATTAAGGAGGGCGTCTGGTGTGCTCAAACCGAAAGTCATTTTGTTTTACGATTTTGATGGCAAGGCAACAATGGGTATTTTCAGTCATGCAGAGCCACACATACGAGCGTTCCTAGAGTAGACGTCCAACCATTTCCACGTCGAGGAGCGCTGCGGCGAACATGATAACTCTTGAAAAAATTATCAGACACAGGAAACTCAATAATATTTATAAAGCTTAGACTTGTACTTACTCGATGAACAAAAAATATAGAAAAAAGTTCGAGTTTCAGAAAATGGCTTCATGAAAACCAAAAAATCTCATGTTTTACTATAAAATTCGCACACCTTTTTTTTCAAAATAATAGGGAGAAAAAAATGTTTATTCAATTTTCTGTGGTTCATCGACAGGCTACACATATTGTAATGTTTGGATTATATCACGCTTTTATATCCATATATGTATGCAAGTATCTTTTCATATATAGATGTATGTATTTATGTATGCATATGTAAATCAGTATGAATATATTTAAATGAATATATAGACATGCACTCCCAAAATGTTTTATACACACACACACACGTTGTAACTGGTTAAATCTATAAATCAATAAGTTGTTCTCAACTATTGTTTCGATTTCATGTTTTCAGTATGCGACAGTCTTTTGTTTTATTTTTGTACGTAATGGAATAACATGATTAGTAATCATGGAGAAAAATGAATCAATCAATTTAAATCGACTCAAGAGCACCTCTTCTATATTTTCTATACACTCAACTCGAGTACTTTCGGAATAGCGCTCAGATCCTCTCCTTTTCGAAAAACTCTTACGCCATCGTTGTCCGTAGAACTTTGAAGCGTCAGGTGCACCAGCCTAATTGAATTTCCCGAATTGTGATAAAATCAACCTGTAATCAAACAGACATTAAAGTTTTGTTCGAGTAGTCGAGCCTCTTGCAATTTTGTGGTTATTTTGGAAAAAATTAGAGCAAGTTACTTTTATTAAAACAAAACAAAACAACTACTGAACAAATTATTGTCAATATATATTTGTTTAACGAAGTGACAAATTGACTAAACAAGTGTAACCGATGTCATCATAGAAAGTTGGCCTTACACCTTACTTACTCTTTCGCAAAGGGGAATTGAATACGATGCATTCCTTTTCATGTGTCGGATGCAAGAGATGCTGAAATTATTATATTATTTATATTTATAGGTTCTAGTTATTTTGGTGGTGTCATCAATGATCCAATTAACAAATTTTATATAAATTAGAAGATATCAGTAATCAGTGTTAAGTGATTTTCTTTGCGACCAATTTTCTTTAATAGTTTAAATTCTAGGCAGTTTTGGTTGATTAAATCTGACGCAAATTTAAGTGTTCTTGAAAATTCGTGCATTTTTCATACACCAATAACGGAATGTGAAAAGAATAGTGTCTTAGAAATTATTTGTAAAAAATATGTGCGCGTGTGGGAGGAATATTTCTATCTCTGATTGGCTTATTCTGCGTAGTATGAGATCGGTCCCTGACAAGGTGTGTTTACAGAAAGTGGAAGAAGCTAGAAGTTCTTGACCTCAAAAACACGATCCAGGCAGCTGACAAATAGGGTGAGAGCAATCCAATTTATTTTGTAATTGTCCAACAGCATGGTCTTGCATTGTACCTATAGTTTTGTGTTAGGTTCTTAACTGATACTGTCACCTCAGTTTGTCGCCAGTTAACTAGTACTGTTTGCATGGACTTGTAGAACGTTTGTGCACGACCCTTTTCGCTCTAAGAAGATCGCAAAGAAATCCAGGTCCTTGTAAACTGTACTAGCCGAACTATCAAAGGTAAACACTTGAGAATTGTTTTGATATACGTCTGTTTTGATTGGAAAACCGGAATCACCAGTCGTTATTCTAGTGTGAACGTCTTTTTATGGCATTCTGCGAACCTTTCTTTTAATTTTCGTTCCCCACAAAAGAATTTAGTTTACCTAATGTTTCAATTGTGGATTCTCGTTGTTTCGGAGCATGTGGTCGTATCGCTTAAATTATAGAATTGGCAACATTCGAGTGAAAGTGACGTCTAGTCCATTACATTCCTGGCAGCAACGCAAAAATGTGTTGCTAACATTAGTTTTTTGCTTTATTTTTCATTTCAGAGTTTGAGAGCGAATAAAGGCGCTTTATCCTAGGCTTATTAGCCAGGGCAAGGTGTAAATACCTCTGTCCCATCCCAAAGGACCAAAGGAGTGACATTAACCTTCTTAGCCAAGTCACTCCCAACGATTTATTATATCCTCTTTAAACTGAAACGGTCGGTACGGTTGTCCTCGTTTCTTCCTCCTTCAAGATTCAAAGCAATTCGTTAATTAAATTATTCATTGAATGAATAATTTAATTGCCGTCTAATTTTGAAACATCTTCAAACCCAACTCTGCACAGTAGGCCTGGCCGTTTCAATATTTGCGACATATGAAAATATGCTTCAAATATTAATGTTGACAAGAAAAACACTTCACAATAACTGCAGCGTTTTCCAGGATGCTTTTCAATACTGGCTGTGTAAGGGTTAAAATAGAATAGAATAGAGTAGTTTAAATTCTAGGCAGTTTCCTTTAGTTGATTAAATTATTGGAATATATATTTTGATCCTATTGACCACCAAAAACCCTTTCTGACTGAAGGTCAGATGTGCCATGCCAAGGACAGTCTTGAAAATAGTTTCATTTAAAAAGAATCTATAAAAATTGTGTTAGCATGATGCCAAAGAACTGGTAATATTTACAGGATGCCAGATCAAGAAAATAGAAGTTGAACCGTTTCTGCTCGTCTACAAATCGCTTGCTAAATGAAAAGATTTAGTGCAAATTTGAACATTTTTATGGATATTTCTCTACTCATTACGATTTAGCATTTTCTACCTTTTTATCGTGTAGTTTAGAAAATTTTACATTTTCCAGTACCGCCAAGGATTGTCATATTCGGTTAGCGCATAAATATTTTGAACTCTAGAACAAACTAATTCACATTGTTGTAACGAGAGTAAATTGTAACTTGTAAATAAATAATAAAAATCATATTCAACATCAATAATTCGTTGATGTACTGTAGCCTATGTTGTGACAAAGAACATGTTTTTAGTATTTTTAGTTTTCTGTTGTGTTAGATGTGGAATTGTTTTCATTAAACTTTTTAAAATTTAATTCACTTTCTTGTGACTATCTCAAGTAATCAGAATTAAAATATTAAGGCAATAATTTTTTAAAGCCGATGCAAAATCCTGGCTATGGGCCTGCCCCTCCTCATCCCCCTAATAGACTAGGTTGCGCGCGCCTGTATAACTAAACCTTTAATCGAAAATAACAAACACCGAAAGTTTTGATTATTAATAAATTATACTATTCCTAATTGTGAATGAATTAGGATTTATCGTGTTTTCAAAATTCATGTGCTCATTAGGTATAACACCATACACAAACCCTAATAAGCAAATCTAAATAAATATATTTAAAATACATGATGCATTTATCAATAAATAACTAAACAAAAATAAAGCTGAGAGAGACATGATCACCCCCTTAAGTTGATTAAAATATATATATTTTTACGTACCGATGGAATAATTATTTTACCCATGAGCGTGCGGTACGGTACTCACCCATAGATAAATAGAATAAGTGTACATCAAATCGAAGAACAGCATGTGGACAACTCTGATTGGTTATCAAAAATCAGTTATCGATTTTGAGCTACTCCGAACGTATAAAAGGATTGATCTCGCTATTGTTCTTTCTCACTTTCCGTTGCGAGTTTGTACTGATGATTGAACAACGCGTGCGTGTGCCTATCGAAATAGTAAAGTATCCGGTTTTCAGAATAATTTTATTGGTTCTGTGCCAATTTGCAAGTATGATCAGTGTCGGAAGTAACCAGGTCCACGATGTTAGCGCCGTTCGATCAGCAGACGTCAACATGGACGATGATGTTATTTCCGAACTAAGAAGCATAATTGTGAGTCGTAGCAAGGAAGGAGCTACGATCGAGGAAATCATAGGTAAACTATAAACTTGTGTGTTTTTCGATTGATTGCAATTATATTGTGAAGTTACCGTTATTTTCGCTTTCGGATAGTAAACTTAGTGAATACTGTAAAAGATTTGTATTTTCAAGCGTGCACTTAAAGACAGACTCAATCAGTCGAAACCCCTATTAATGTCGTCAGCTGGATTTATATTCGAAACAGATGATTACAAACATCACACCAACGAAAATCTATTGTCGATATATCGCGACCGTGAAGAGATTGCCAGATACCTGCGACAAATAAATGGCGTCTGGTCAACCTTCACTCCACCTGACGGGCCGTACCTATGGTATTGTAACACACAAAGGACACAACATCTTGCTGACATGATTAAGAAACAGAAAAATCCACGCATAAACAATAACACAAGATACGACATCCCGAGATATCAGCTTCCCAGCACACCCTACAGTACTAGCACAAAGGTCAGCGAGTCTGGACAGCGGGAGAAGTTCTTCGAGGACAATAGGCATTTCATACCTAAACGAAACGCTTGGAGCCGTGTTCAATCGCGCGCTGTTCCTTATTTGCAACCCCAAAGACGACAAATGCAGCAGGGAAAGTACACGACGCAGCGAAGATACTACTCCAATGCGGTAAGTATAGTCTTCAAACAATGGTAGACCACGTGTTGTGGTGAGCGTTTTTTTAATGAAGTTTCCTTGTAAATCATTCATTTTAGCCATACACGGGGCCCAACTTTTGCGGTTACCAAATGATCGGAGACGACTTTTTCCTTTCGCTTGCTAGATGGGAATTGGGATTTGCGTTTGACCCAGGTAAGTCAAACATCCCAAGTAGCAATTGAAGTTTTATAGCACGCTACAAGTGCAATCTAAGTTTTAAGAACGGCTTCAAGAGCACCTTAAAACTACAATTGTTACTAGGGATATTAGCCAACAAATTTAGAGTTCTAAATTGAGCATCCATGTTCAATCAGTTGGCTTTGGAGACCAAATTGTTTAAGAATGTTGATTGCATGTTTATAATCATTATAATATTAATAGTAACGAATACCCGTCCCAGCTCACAATTCAACAATTAATGTAAATATTGTTGTACAATTCACGGCGTATAACAATCTCACCTCTACTTCCCCATTTCTATCTGTTATCAATTTACCACGTTAATTTAGAATTTAAGAGACATTTTTTCAATATTTAAAATTGTTTTACAATAATATATAGAACTCGTATGTTCTTTGAGTTTTAGCCTAATAGTTTATTAGGAAATTTGATGTAATATATTTGCCCAAACCAAATTATTAAAGACTGGAGCATAGGATTTATTCCCTTTGGACTAAAAGTAAAATCTGAGATTCTAAATTCTTGACAAATTTTTGGATTTGCTGGATAAAACCACCATATTCGAATATTTAAGGGTCTCATTTTCTCATACATTCCTATGATTTTAATAATAGTGAGTTATAAATTAAAGTATGCAACTGTTTCTTCCGCCAGGACATGCCATCCAAAAAAGTGGCCTTTGCATATCCGGCTTGACGATCGCGGAAGCGGCGAACCGTGTGCTGAAGGCCACTAACATTAACGATCGGGTCATAGTTAACGTTGGCGCGGTGGATCTCTTGCACGGGTATGAATTCGTCGATATGAAAAATGATTTATTTCAATTGATGAAAAACTTGGCGCTCCGTGGTGCATCCGTGATACTGACCACGGTATCTCCGATAGCCAACTGCTCCCACATACGGGGCATAACGGATCGACTAGAACAATTCAATGACCTTATTCGCGAACAGCGGAATAGCATAGACCTGTGGCAGTGTTTTGTCAACGAGAAAAAGAACACCTTGTATGAGTGCTTCCAACCAGGACCAAGATATGTTAGTGGCAGTAATCAGCCGCACGTGCTCTGGAACAAACTCGGACGTCAACGGATTATTAAATTTCTGAAGCAACATCTCGCAGAATTTGTTTAGGATCCTAACATAATGTTCTAGCGTACTCACTTATTTTAATTTGTATTAGGTGTTGTAATTCGTAAATTGTAGTTTTTGTAATTGTGATGTTGTTTGTGTACTGTTAGACATCTTTTTCATGTAAATGTCTCAATCGTAGCTGGTATTGAGATCGACCTAGCTTAGATTTATTTCAAGGAAAATATTTTCGATACCCGGTGCATTGAAAATAGTTTCCTTGCATAAAACTCATTCGATTGATTTCTTTTTTACCGGATAAAGAAATCAACTGAATGCAGTTTTGATGAACCCATAACTGCCAACATCTTCACAAAGAATCGCAGGCGAATATCTAATTGACTTTGTTGGCTTCCAATTTACTCCACTGGGTGACCGGTTCCCACTGGATGCTAAGCAGGATGTTATGTTAAATCTATAGATTATGCTTGATCACAACACCACAACGACATCAGTAATCGTCAGAGCTCAAACAATTTATACTATTGTAGATCTACTATTTTTAAGCTGAAAAAGATTATATATTTACAAATTTGGAAATGCTCAGGATGATGCAAACGTGATATGAGTAAATGTTTTGTATTTGTTATATGTAATTTCAATAAAATTGTATGTTAAATGTCGTAAACATATTTATAATTAATTCCGAAGCAGACGTTATAATACTCTATACTGATTATATTATAATCTTCTAATCTTCTAATCCAATATTTTCTCGGTTCGCTGTGATTACGTGTGATTCATGCGATATACAATGCGATTCTCCAGATTGTTGAAATATTAACGCGATGGATTCGAACGCTTACTTTTACTGGCCTTATCGATCTTTGGTTGATTGAATACAAGAGTTGCCTACAGCAAAAAAATTCTAAAAAATTGTAACAAAAAATTCTATTGGGACGCTCCTCTAACTTGCTATACTATATCTGAGTTTTAATTGATCAATTGGAAATCTTTATCTTTTCCTCATGGAATCAATTTGCTGCGATTATTTCACCAAAACAAACGATACAAAAAGTATGCGACACACAGTTTATTCTGTCGCACAGCAACACAACCCTCTGAAGCATGAAATGTACACAAAAAGAGAATTTGATATGCGTTTTCGTTTTTACCTGGTGCTTAACTGCCGCTCTACGTATAATCGTCCCATGTGTATAGGGAATCCCATAGCACATGGGAATGGGACGTTTATACGTATAGCGACAGTACACCGGTGTAGTGCAAAAAAGAGACAGGCTGATTACACCCAATGACCCAAGTTTGAATGTGTAGCACCGACTACACCGGTGTAGTGCACTGTCAGAAACGAAAACGACATGAGATAAAGCAATGTAGCTTTATGTTTCATTTTGTGTGATTTTTGTATAGCAATGCACTTTAGGATTTTTAGAAGGGAGATAGTTGGAGCAATTAATTATTAACTAAGCGGAACATTTTACAAACATATAAAAACTACAAAAACTAGAGCGGGTGGTTCAATTTTATTATTAGAGGCGATTAATTAGGGATATTTTGAGTAGTGGTACTGCTGGGCATTTCTTAGCGAGAGAACTAGAAGATAGAGGGACACATAAGTTTTGGGAAGATATTCAAGGGGGAGGAGGGGAGGGTGAAGTCCTACATCTGCGTATCAGTGACAGGGGAGAGATGTGGACAAAGCTGATAGGGGGAGGAGAGATATTAACTTTCAGTTTCCAGTATCGGGAATCAACGGTGAGGATTACAGATTCGGACGGGTGCATCATGTATTGGGACGCTCGGCGGTCTTCCTCGAACCAGCAGTGGTTCCTTCAGATGATTTCGTAATACGGCTCAGATGCGGATCGGCAACACACCGCGTTGCGTGTGTGATGTTGTGCTGTAGGTCTCGAAATTTGTTGTGTCATTCGACAGAGATGTTTTGTGTCGTTTTGAAGTCGTATCAAACAATCGTTGGGCTATGGTAGGCGGAAGAGGGCACTTCTGAGAATAAGAAAAATAATAGGGGTAGTTAAATCTGCATAATGATGGTTTTGAGGAAGATGTTGACGAGAGACATATAGAGGAGATCGGGGCTCTCCAGTACATCTCGAACCGGGACATTGGGTTTAACTTCCTCGGGCCCGAAAGGAATCCAATAGTTAGATCTGGCAGAACAGTACTCGGCGCATGCTCAGACAATACGTTCAATATCGTGATAACCGTTACCACAGGCGCAGATACCGCGATCCCAATTCGTCGGAGATGAGCGTTCAGCGTGTAGTGGTTGGACACGAGCCGAGACATCACATGAATGAAATCCTGACCCACATCCATCCCCTTAAACCAAGGTTTCGTCGATACCTTAGGAATTATCGAATGTAGCTACCTTCCTAGTTGCCCATTGCTCCATGGAGTTTGCCAACTTTTGAGGGTTCTCTGATGAGTAATACTGAAAAATTCGTTGAAGCAAATTGGTGTTTCATATATGTCATCTTCTAAAGCGCCTGCCTTAGCTAAAGAGTTTGCTTCTTCATTATTCGTTCCCAGATTTTCACCAGAAAATATGGAATGTGCTTTCTAGATTTCATTGAACGGAGAGCTTCGATTGCGCTGAGGCTCTCCGAGACAATAAAGTAATGATCGGTGGGCAAGGTATCAGTGATCCCAAGGGTATACTGAATAGTAGCAAGTTCTGTGACGTACATTGAAGCAGGATCATTGAGTTTGAATGTGGTGATGAGGTTTTGATTGAACATACCGGAACCGTCGAGGCTTGACCCGCCTGATTTCGAGAAGTCGACTGCAACAAGATGTTTTAACATCTTGTTGCAGTCGACTTCTCGGAATTTTCTATGAAAGATGCTTGTGATCACTTGCAGATGTATGTGATCCGTGATTCCACGAATCTCGTCTTTCATGGATGTGTCGAAGAATACAGTTAAATCAGAAGCATGAGGGAGATTGACACGGTTAGGCTAATATGATAAAGAATTGATATTTTGTGTCATATAATAGAAGCACAAGGACATAAATCAGATTTGAGAATTGAGCTCGACAAGCCTCTCGAAATTTACAATTACTAACGGGTTCAAGATATCGCATCGGATGAGCAATCGATATGAGAGGTTCCAAAATCGATTTTTCAGCGGAAGGAAGCCCGCCAGCCCTTCTAAACTCATCGTATGTGTCGAGTGCATGCAACCCAAAGCAATACGCAAACAACAATATTGGATTCGCTCTAGTTTGATGAAAAGTATGTTCGAAGCGGAGCGGAAACAGAAACTCCCGTACTCCATCACCGATAATATCGTTGTTTAGTACAGCCTGGGTGGGCACCCCACCATGTTCCGGTTATTGTACGGAGAAAGTTGATCCGTTCTTGGCACTTCTGTTTCAGATACCTAATGTGACATCCCCAGGTTCCTTTAGAGTCGAGCCAGACACCGAGATATTTAAAAGCTGAAACCTGAGCAATAGTTTGACCCATTAATTGAAGCTGCGGGAGAAGTTCTTCGAGGACAATAGGCATTTCATACCTAAACGAAACGCTTGGAGCCGTGTTCAATCGCGCGCTGTTCCTTATTTGCAACCCCAAAGACGACAAATGCAGCAGGGAAAGTACACGACGCAGCGAAGATACTACTCCAATGCGGTAAGTATAGTCTTCAAACAATGGTAGACCACGTGTTGTGGTGAGCGTTTTTTTAATGAAGTTTCCTTGTAACTCATTCATTTTAGCCATACACGGGGCCCAACTTTTGCGGTTACCAAATGATCGGAGACGACTTTTTCCTTTCGCTTGCTAGATGGGAATTGGGATTTGCGTTTGACCCAGGTAAGTCAAACATCCCAAGTAGCAATTGAAGTTTTATAGCACGCTACAAGTGCAATCTAAGTTTTAAGAACGGCTTCAAGAGCACCTTAAAACTACAATTGTTACTAGGGATATTAGCCAACAAATTTAGAGTTCTAAATTGAGCATCCATGTTCAATCAGTTGGCTTTGGAGACCAAATTGTTTAAGAATGTTGATTGCATGTTTATAATCATTATAATATTAATAGTAACGAATACCCGTCCCAGCTCACAATTCAACAATTAATGTAAATATTGTTGTACAATTCACGGCGTATAACAATCTCACCTCTACTTCCCCATTTCTATCTGTTATCAATTTACCACGTTAATTTAGAATTTAAGAGACATTTTTTCAATATTTAAAATTGTTTTACAATAATATATAGAACTCGTATGTTCTTTGAGTTTTAGCCTAATAGTTTATTAGGAAATTTGATGTAATATATTTGCCCAAACCAAATTATTAAAGACTGGAGCATAGGATTTATTCCCTTTGGACTAAAAGTAAAATCTGAGATTCTAAATTCTTGACAAATTTTTGGATTTGCTGGATAAAACCACCATATTCGAATATTTAAGGGTCTCATTTTCTCATACATTCCTATGATTTTAATAATAGTGAGTTATAAATTAAAGTATGCAACTGTTTCTTCCGCCAGGACATGCCATCCAAAAAAGTGGCCTTTGCATATCCGGCTTGACGATCGCGGAAGCGGCGAACCGTGTGCTGAAGGCCACTAACATTAACGATCGGGTCATAGTTAACGTTGGCGCGGTGGATCTCTTGCACGGGTATGAATTCGTCGATATGAAAAATGATTTATTTCAATTGATGAAAAACTTGGCGCTCCGTGGTGCATCCGTGATACTGACCACGGTATCTCCGATAGCCAACTGCTCCCACATACGGGGCATAACGGATCGACTAGAACAATTCAATGACCTTATTCGCGAACAGCGGAATAGCATAGACCTGTGGCAGTGTTTTGTCAACGAGAAAAAGAACACCTTGTATGAGTGCTTCCAACCAGGACCAAGATATGTTAGTGGCAGTAATCAGCCGCACGTGCTCTGGAACAAACTCGGACGTCAACGGATTATTAAATTTCTGAAGCAACATCTCGCAGAATTTGTTTAGGATCCTAACATAATGTTCTAGCGTACTCACTTATTTTAATTTGTATTAGGTGTTGTAATTCGTAAATTGTAGTTTTTGTAATTGTGATGTTGTTTGTGTACTGTTAGACATCTTTTTCATGTAAATGTCTCAATCGTAGCTGGTATTGAGATCGACCTAGCTTAGATTTATTTCAAGGAAAATATTTTCGATACCCGGTGCATTGAAAATAGTTTCCTTGCATAAAACTCATTCGATTGATTTCTTTTTTACCGGATAAAGAAATCAACTGAATGCAGTTTTGATGAACCCATAACTGCCAACATCTTCACAAAGAATCGCAGGCGAATATCTAATTGACTTTGTTGGCTTCCAATTTACTCCACTGGGTGACCGGTTCCCACTGGATGCTAAGCAGGATGTTATGTTAAATCTATAGATTATGCTTGATCACAACACCACAACGACATCAGTAATCGTCAGAGCTCAAACAATTTATACTATTGTAGATCTACTATTTTTAAGCTGAAAAAGATTATATATTTACAAATTTGGAAATGCTCAGGATGATGCAAACGTGATATGAGTAAATGTTTTGTATTTGTTATATGTAATTTCAATAAAATTGTATGTTAAATGTCGTAAACATATTTATAATTAATTCCGAAGCAGACGTTATAATACTCTATACTGATTATATTATAATCTTCTAATCTTCTAATCCAATATTTTCTCGGTTCGCTGTGATTACGTGTGATTCATGCGATATACAATGCGATTCTCCAGATTGTTGAAATATTAACGCGATGGATTCGAACGCTTACTTTTACTGGCCTTATCGATCTTTGGTTGATTGAATACAAGAGTTGCCTACAGCAAAAAAATTCTAAAAAATTGTAACAAAAAATTCTATTGGGACGCTCCTCTAACTTGCTATACTATATCTGAGTTTTAATTGATCAATTGGAAATCTTTATCTTTTCCTCATGGAATCAATTTGCTGCGATTATTTCACCAAAACAAACGATACAAAAAGTATGCGACACACAGTTTATTCTGTCGCACAGCAACACAACCCTCTGAAGCATGAAATGTACACAAAAAGAGAATTTGATATGCGTTTTCGTTTTTACCTGGTGCTTAACTGCCGCTCTACGTATAATCGTCCCATGTGTATAGGGAATCCCATAGCACATGGGAATGGGACGTTTATACGTATAGCGACAGTACACCGGTGTAGTGCAAAAAAGAGACAGGCTGATTACACCCAATGACCCAAGTTTGAATGTGTAGCACCGACTACACCGGTGTAGTGCACTGTCAGAAACGAAAACGACATGAGATAAAGCAATGTAGCTTTATGTTTCATTTTGTGTGATTTTTGTATAGCAATGCACTTTAGGATTTTTAGAAGGGAGATAGTTGGAGCAATTAATTATTAACTAAGCGGAACATTTTACAAACATATAAAAACTACAAAAACTAGAGCGGGTGGTTCAATTTTATTATTAGAGGCGATTAATTAGGGATATTTTGAGTAGTGGTACTGCTGGGCATTTCTTAGCGAGAGAACTAGAAGATAGAGGGACACATAAGTTTTGGGAAGATATTCAAGGGGGAGGAGGGGAGGGTGAAGTCCTACATCTGCGTATCAGTGACAGGGGAGAGATGTGGACAAAGCTGACAGGGGGAGGAGAGATATTAACTTTCAGTTTCCAGTATCGGGAATCAACGGTGAGGATTACAGATTCGGACGGGTGCATCATGTATTGGGACGCTCGGCGGTCTTCCTCGAACCAGCAGTGGTTCCTTCAGATGATTTCGTAATACGGCTCAGATGCGGATCGGCAACACACCGCGTTGCGTGTGTGATGTTGTGCTGTAGGTCTCGAAATTTGTTGTGTCATTCGACAGAGATGTTTTGTGTCGTTTTGAAGTCGTATCAAACAATCGTTGGGCTATGGTAGGCGGAAGAGGGCACTTCTGAGAATAAGAAAAATAATAGGGGTAGTTAAATCTGCATAATGATGGTTTTGAGGAAGATGTTGACGAGAGACATATAGAGGAGCTCGGGGCTCTCCAGTACATCTCGAACCGGGACATTGGATTTAACTTCCTCGGGCCCGAAAGGAATCCAATAGTTAGATCTGGCAGAACAGTACTCGGCGCATACTCAGACAATACGTTCAATATCGTGATAACCGTTACCACAGGCGCAGATACCGCGATCCCAATTCGTCGGAGATGAGCGTTCAGCGTGTAGTGGTTGGACACGAGCCGAGACATCACATGAATGAAATCCTGACCCACATCCATCCCCTTAAACCAAGGTTTCGTCGATACCTTAGGAATTATCGAATGTAGCTACCTTCCTAGTTGCCCATTGCTCCATGGAGTTTGCCAACTTTTGAGGGTTCTCTGATGAGTAATACTGAAAAATTCGTTGAAGCAAATTGGTGTTTCATATATGTCATCTTCTAAAGCGCCTGCCTTAGCTAAAGAGTTTGCTTCTTCATTATTCGTTCCCAGATTTTCACCAGAAAATATGGAATGTGCTTTCTAGATTTCATTGAACGGAGAGCTTCGATTGCGCAGAGGCTCTCCGAGACAATAAAGTAATGATCGGTGGGCAAGGTATCAGTGATCCCAAGGGTATACTGAATAGTAGCAAGTTCTGTGACGTACATTGAAGCAGGATCATTGAGTTTGAATGTGGTGATGAGGTTTTGATTGAACATACCGGAACCGCCGAGGCTTGACCCGCCTGATTTCGAGAAGTCGACTGCAACAAGATGTTTTAACATCTTGTTGCAGTCGACTTCTCGGAATTTTCTATGAAAGATGCTTGTGATCACTTGCAGATGTATGTGATCCGGGATTCCACGAATCTCGTCTTTCATGGATGTGTCGAAGAATACAGTTAAATCAGAAGCATGAGGGAGATTGACACGGTTAGGCTAATATGATAAAGAATTGATATTTTGTGCCATATAATAGAAGCACAAGGACATAAATCAGATTTGAGAATTGAGCTCGACAAGCCTCTCGAAATTTACAATTACTAACGGGTTCAAGATATCGCATCGGATGAGCAATCGATATGAGAGGTTCCAAAATCGATTTTTCAGCGGAAGGAAGCCCGCCAGCCCTTCTAAACTCATCGTATGTGTCGAGTGCATGCAACCCAAAGCAATACGCAAACAACAATATTGGATTCGCTCTAGTTTGATGAAAAGTATGTTCGAAGCGGAGCGGAAACAGAAACTCCCGTACTCCATCACCGATAATATCGTTGTTTAGTACAGCCTGGGTGGGCACCCCACCATGTTCCGGTTATTGTACGGAGAAAGTTGATCCGTTCTTGGCACTTCTGTTTCAGATACCTAATGTGACATCCCCAGGTTCCTTTAGAGTCGAGCCAGACACCGAGATATTTAAAAGCTGAAACCTGAGCAATAGTTTGACCCATTAATTGAAGCTGTAGTTGCGCTGGTTCATGCTTCCTTGAAAATACGACTGCTCAGTTTTCTACGTGGAGAACTGGATACCCAGCTGGAGGGTCCAAGAAGACAAATTGCCCAAGTTATCTTGCAATGGACGCTGCAGATCGACGGCTTTGGGACCTGTAATAGAGACACACCGTCACTTGCAAACTGCCTTAGCGTGCAGGAACTTACAAGACATTCGTCAATGTCATTCACGTCAAAGTTGTAGAGAAGGGGCTGAGAAATGAGCCCTGGGGAAGACTCATGTAGCTAATTCGTGATGTCGATAAATCACCATGCGAAAAATGCATGTTTTCTTCAGACAGCAAATAAGTGGATTACTCCTCGCTGTCCACTGACGATGTTAGATGTTGTTGCTTCGTGAAGACAGCCAGTCAAGACCGATGTCAAATCGCCTTTGTTTGGTGAGGTAGCGAATTGCAATAGCCATTTGTGATACAATTCCTCACAGGTAGTAGATATCGCTCACGGGACTGTTTATTAGCAGTGCTTTACTATGGCCTCTGCTACAGTAAGCACGTTCGTACTGCCGTAAAGAATAAGGCACATCGGAGAGAACAAAACTCACTTGTTTCTCGATACAATGTTCGGTTACGAATAAATTTTTATTTTAACGAAACTTATATAATATATATAATGAAATCCTTCAAATTCACAGAATTTATATAAACAATACGAATAAATGAAATGATTTACATGTTATGCAAATTCAAATAGGAGTCTCATTCGCCTAATTCAAATCTTCAGCAGATAATACCGCTTGGTGGGTGCAAAAGTAATCAACAATATAATTTTTGATAAATCGTTGATCTGTAAGGCAAAACAATAATTAAAAAAAGAGAATAATTTGCTTTGTGGAATATATCTATCACCTGGATACTGATTCTGGTAAATTATGCCGTCTGCTATATGTTTAGCCAGCTTCTTGAACAAAAATCTATTTCCGATTAGACCATCGTTAAGTGGTTTCATTAGCGCTTGTACTACCCATCTAGCAATTCGTTGCCTGCAACTTGCTATCAGTATTTCGTTCAATTCTATCGACGGACTGTAAGGACCAAGTTCATCCTCTTCTTGTTCATATTCACCAAACAGGACGATGAATTTAGCGCGAATACGTTCATATCGCAAGTAGTTTACATCCGCGATATTGCTTAATATTTCGCGCAACTTAATCTTTTGCATGTGAAACTCACATGGCCAAATACTCTTCTTGAGATCATCTTTGCTTTGGTCCATATTTTGTAAAGTGCTTTCAGACACCGTACAATGTGTTGAATTATCGAGGGAAGAAAAGTTGAATTTCGGAGATAACTGATGAACTTCAGACTGATGTGAAGCAGTGCTGCTGTCTAATCGTTCACCAGCTTTCGACGGGTCGAATTTTTCAATTTCGTTTATTATTGCGTTGATTTGAACTTGATTTTCGCACGATTCAAAGATGTTTTCATCATCACCTGTATCAAACATAGCCTTCAGCTCACGCATAATTTGATCATCTTCAATTGCACTGTTTCCGGTTTTCGCAGTTATGGTACATTGCTTCGACGGAATCGAAACGAAGGATGTTTCATTTGAACAGGATTTTTCGTTGGAAACTTTCGGTTTTCGCTTTGATGTTCGATCCTTTCGACTTGATTTATTACGCACCGTACCTTTTTCTTTCTTCGGCAATTGCTTACGGCATTTTTTGTGCAACAGCACGGGATCAGGTATGTGCATTATTTCTTCAAAATTGCGTATTTTTTCGTCCAGCGACATGGCTGGCACATCGAGTAGAGGAAGTTCATCGTTGTGGGCAGCTGTGGGCATAGGGACTAGTTGCTGCTTTTCCAATACATCCGTTTGTACACCAACACTGCATACTTCTTTTTTAATTATTTTTGGTGTAAATTTCATATTAATTAAACAAGGATGCAAGCATGAATCTTTTGTTTCCTTGCGGATTTGAGATATCTGTAATTTACAAACGGTAATATTTCTATTCATCTTTTTTGACTAAAAACTTACCACTTTGAGTATGCAATTTCGATAAAGCGATACAATCATACATGACTTGACCTAGAATCAAAAAAGAGTCACATTATAATTGGTGGTAATACGAATATTGCGTATGCCGTTTATACAATAAGACATGCATACCGCTTTTAGCTCAATGCTTTCAGCGCAACGTTTGACCTCGTCAGGCGTAAATGTTACATTATCATACGAATCCACGGTTTTCATCCAAGCATCGTAGTTGCCGATCAATAGATTCTCGATGTAGTTCAAATATTGACAGCGTACCTTTCCCGTCAAACGATGTGCCGGTAAATCAATTGTATCGATCGTCTCTGCTAGATCGATTGGGTCATCAAAGTGTTCTTCGGTTTTTGGAATCTTGCAAGGGGCTTCGTCCATATAATCATAGTACACTTCCTTCCTGCGGTACCAGTATTCGTACGAATCGTGCTCCGGCTCAGCACAGTACTGCTTAGTGGCTCCCCTGAGAAGTTGGTAAGGATTACTTATTTTTTACAATAAACAATACTTTTAAATATCAGATTTACCTCGACATTTTTCAAAGAGTAAGTATTTCAGCACTTTGCATAACTTGCATAAGAATTCTAAAATCCTTGCACGGAAAAATGCGACCTGGATTGCTAAAAAAATCCTCCAAAGCAAAACAAAATATAAACATTCGACACAGATCATTAGCGACCAGGCCACTTTCAATATATCAATAATAGAGAGTATTGATAAAAGTATTGAACGCAGGGTGGCCAGATAGAATTTCTTATGTGATTTTCGATTGATAGACACTGGTGTAGTGGAGTCCCTGTCAAAAAAATGC
Organism: Topomyia yanbarensis; assembly: GCF_030247195.1. Classification (NCBI taxonomy): domain Eukaryota; kingdom Metazoa; phylum Arthropoda; class Insecta; order Diptera; family Culicidae; genus Topomyia; species Topomyia yanbarensis. The sequence continues at coordinate 305,476,229 of NC_080671.1, read as the reverse complement.
GGACGAACATGGTCAGGCGATTTAAATAGTTCGACGTTTTACTCAACTCGCCTGTGCTAATTGCCCCTAGCAACAAATGCAATTTGCGAATGCGATTTAAAGGCAATTTCAATACTTAGGCAAATTTTCTGGCGGCTGAAAAATGGACTTAACTAATGGACCTTAACTTTGGCAACGCTGGAGTGGATAGACCGAATATCGACGAGAACATTTCAAATGGGCCGATAAACAAAACGTAAACAATTCCGGTTAATACTTAATTCAAATGGACGCTAACAAAGCTTTATACATACCTTGCCCTAATAAAAAAATATTATACACGAACTTTAACTTATACAGTCCAACGATTCCACATATTGTTTGGATGATACCCTGAACAGGTCGTTAGACTCTTGAATGATAAGATGTTTATTAGGGTGAATAAGCAGATTCTGAAACCTGGCTGTTGGCGAAATAATGAATTATCGAAAAGGCACATAAGCAAAATAAATTTTTTTGCTTATGTTCCCTTTCACTTCCCCTCAAAAATTAACGGTTCATATACACCAAACAACAAAACGGAAAAAATTGTTTATGGGCCCTTTTCTTAATGAAAAAGACTATACTCGAAAAGGGAACAAAAACATTGCAACACCAAGAAAGGGATCAAAATAAATGTCACATACATTTGCTGTAAACAAAAGGGCTCACCCGTACGCACTATAAGCTAACGTCTCGCCAAAAAGGGATTGTGGGAGAGGGCACAAAACCAGTGTCATGTTTCAGGTGTCAGGCCATTTGGCATAAGCCCGTTTGGCATACAGTCGATTGGCATAAAAGTCATTTGGCATAAAGTCAACTGGCATAATGGCCATTTGGCATAATGGCCAATTGGCATAACGTGCGTTTGGCATAATAGTCATTTGGCATAAGGGTGATTTGGCATGAACACGGGTAGAAAGCGAAGTGGCGTAGCCACATTAGGCGGCTGCAAGTCTTTTTTTTAATTTATTTATAGTGTCGGAAGCGCAAGAACTTGGCGGCGGCAAGTATTTTATTAATTTATTTATATTGATTTTTTTTTTTGATTTTGTGAAAAATATTCCGTCTAAAGTATTCGTTTCAGTGCAGTGATTATGCCAAATAACCATTATGCTAAATGGCCTTTATGCCAAATGACTTTTATGCCAAATGGCCATTATGCCAAATGACCGTTATGCCAAATGACTTTTATGTCTAATGACCTTATGCCAAACGACCTTATGCCAAATGACTTTATGCCAAATGGGGTATAATCGTTTCAAAAGGGACCAAAACATTTATCTGCAAAAATCGTTCAAAATATATTTTTTTAAATAAATCTGGTATATTATTCGGAAAAAATGGTTAATTTAAAACGGCATTGAGTTGTTTGGTCCTAAAATGAAGCTCCTGTTCATAAATGGGAATATAAAGTACGAGGTGATTTTTCAGACGCCATTTTCTCAACATGAGCATATTGCATATAATGCCTTATGAAATGTTGACGTCGATATGTCCAATGCATAAAATTTGCAGCAGAAGAAACGAGAGGCATATAGTAAAGTATGCTATCGATGCATAAATAAATTTCTGCGTGTAGATGCAAACAGTTTTTCTTTAACCATATCACTTTTTCAACGCATGTTGAGAGATCCTGTATCAGGATAACTTTAGCTAAAAGTAGTTGCAGAATGTGTGGGCGTACTTGCCTGTAAGTCTTGTTTTTTGTGCTACAATTTTCGATTGATTTGATTGATAACAGAAATTGTGCTTCCAGCTTATTCAGTATTTAGCATCTGTTTCTTTAACCTGATGTAAAGCTTATGATAATAGGCTGTCGTTCTAAATAAAAACAAATGCAAATTCATGGAAGCATTGCGCGCCGAAAATAATCATAATTTGCATTTCAAAAAAAGTAATTAATGTAAAATGATCGTTGCGTCTCCATTGGAAAAAAAGCAGTGAGACGATTGTCACAAAATTCTTAGTTTTTACGTTTTGATTTTGAATGAGAAAATTTCGTTTAATGCTCAATATTGCTAATTCATGCAATTCAAACCGCGCGTATTTGTTTGTGAAGCCTGTTAGCAGAAATGCTTTAAAACAGTAATTGTAAATTTATTAGCTTACGATACCCTGTTGATTACATTTGTATAGCTTATGTCAGGTCAATCAAGGAAGTAATTTATTAGTAACTAATAACTGTTATTCGCACGGTAACCTGTTGGTTTTACCATTGCTCAGGTCAACAAATATACTCAACTTATTTTTCTTATTTATTATTAGTACCCTGGAGCCTAAGGAAGTTCAGTGCTGCTGTAAATACCAGAAAACATTGCAAGCCAAATCGAAACAACCGGAATATCGCAATGAGTTTAATTGCGGTCGAAAATACCAGCCATCGCATAACATCGCTCCGACAGATTTGAGCCCGGTGCTGGTATCGGCGGCGCATTTCAACGAGGATATGGACAGCGCTGATCGAGTCATAGTGCCAATGATGTGGAGTATGGTACCGCGATGGCACAAAGGTGATTACCGAAAGCACGGTCTCACGACAAATAATTGTCGGCTAGAAAATTTGGTCAAATCGAAATTATTCAGCCCGCCGCTGAATGCTGGACAACGATGCGTAATTCTCTGCGAAGGATTCTACGAGTGGCAAACTACGAAAGCTGTCAAGGCATCCGAGCGCCGAGCTTTTTACATTCACATGCCTCAGAATGAAAAGGTGAAAATAGAAGACAAATCAACTTGGGATATGAGCAATACCGGGATAGCGTTGCTCAAAATGGCTGGACTCTTCGACGTGTGGGAAGATGAAAATGGAGATAAACTGTACAGTTATACGGTAATCACCCTTGAGTCGAACCAAAAATTTTCGGAAATCCATCATCGTATTCCTGCGATTTTGGAAACAGAAGAAGAAGTTACACAGTGGCTTGATTTTCGACGCACTGGGGTGAACCGGGCTCTTAATTTATTGAAGCCGAGTGAATCTATTCAATGGTACTCCGTCTCAAACATTGTGAACAATTCAAGAAACAAATCTGACCAGTGTAACAAGCCTGCAGGCAAAAGCATCGATAATCCGAAAACTAATTTAATGCAAAGGTGGCTACTTGCCAAAAAGCGAAATAATGAGGATTTTGATGTTCAAGGGTCTTCAAGTGACACCATAGTTAAGAAACCTAAATATGAAGCTTAACCGTTGATTTTTGATGTATTGAATTGCGCTTGTTACCCTTGTTAATTTATAATACCTTTATTAATTTTTAGTTGCTTTTAACATGTGCTTCTAAACGTTTGCGAGAAATAAAATGTAGTGGTAAATGCTGTATAGATTGTGAATTTCCATCCCATTGTTGGAAAAGACGAAACTCCTGCTCGTCACACAGATTTGGCAATTCCAAACCACCACCGTTGAAATCGTCAATTTCTTTTTTCAGTGTCATTTTGATGGTCGCCTCGCGCGATGCATGCTGGTTATTGCGCTGTTTGTTGATAGATTGGACCAACTTTATCTGCTCCAGTTCATCATCGAAACGTGAAAGGTACCTGTTGATTCAAAAAATATATCCTCTTGGGAACAATATTCTTGTGATAATAACTACGCACTGATCTATCAATACTGCAAACTCCTCCGGATGAAGTACTTCAGTTTTGCCTTCCAACCGCTCAGCAAACCATCCCAGTTTTTTTCCGACGATGTTCGCTTTCATGGCATGTCCTATTTTTTTCTTCTCTCGGTTATTGATTCTGATTGCGAAAAATGGATTGAACACAACTTTTCAGAATTGGGTAACAAAAATGCGGCATCGGACTTTTTTTTCAAAATTATTCTATTAAAAAGTAAACGAAGCAAAACATACATACTTTTTTATCTTTCGGGCCAAAGCTAATGTTTTCCGACTCTGTGGGTGTTTGCATTGTGCCAATTCTTTCAGAATATGCTTTGGCTTGAAAATTAATTACATGTTAACATGCTTAATTTTCTGTATGTATAAAATTTAATCTTACCATTGTAAAACTTTTCTAAAAATGGATTAAATAATGTAATATAATATAATCTCAGTTTTGGTTCACTGAGTCGGACAAAATGCTTCATGTGTAAATATATATAAACAAACAACCGCACGTGCTAGTGACATCTTGAATCAACTGTGTGCGCAGGGTTGCCATTATTTTTCAAAGGCAATCTGCAGCGGATGAGAATGAGTTTTGGGATATTATATATCCTCTGGATATTGTTATATTCTGGTTGCAGTTGAAAATCGAAATAGTGAACTTGCGCCTTTCGATTTTTCTCCTATTTTCAGCATGCGGAACTAAAGCGCAACTGGTGTAGATGATGCGCAAGTTGATTCTCTAACATCACGCAGAAGAATCAGGCCTTTTTGAATCAACAAAACGTTTAGTTGAATCAAAAACGTGGCGAATGACTGTTTCAAACTGAAATGGGCGTTTTTCGAAAGCATGTATTTGGTTTAGTTCAACAAATACTTCTGTTTACATTTTAAATAGAAACATTGTTGAATCAAAATAAAATTTGTTAGATCTAACTGATCCCTTTGTTAAAAACCAACAGAATCTTTGTTTAATTTCAACTAAATTTGAGTTGTTCTCTGCTTTGGTTAATACAAACGATTTGTTTTTGTTTCTTCAAACTTGTTTGCTCGGTTAAACTTATCATGATTTTGTTGTTTCAAACGAAATATTTGTTGAAACTACTGAAAAGCCAACAAATGAATTAGTTGGTAATTTCAACCAACAGTATTGATTGAATCAAGCCTGAATCTTGTTTGTCACTATATCAAACGGGAAAATTGTTATTTAAAATCAAAATTTGTTTATTTTTACTATTTTTTTTTCTGCGTGATGTATACAAGATGCGCTTTAGTTGCACACTCTGCAAATAAGTAAAAAAAACGAAAGGCGCAAGTCAATTTTTCGATTTTCAACTGCAACCAGAATAGTTGAAAACTGGAAAATGCAACCAGCGACAATCGTTTTTTCGCTAATAACGCCGATAAGTATCCTTTTAAATACAAACCATATCTATTAAATACATCCGGCCCCTAGATGGTCTACTTCTGAACCACAGTTAAGCCATTTAGCATCATTGATATATAGCGTGATCAAACTTAACAATACTCGGGCGTGTTTGAAGAAGTATTTTGTCTACGTACCCGCCCGGAAAGTAAAGATTGATGGTGTATTCTCCGAAAGGGGCCTTCATTGCGAAATATGAGGTTGGCTCCTTCCAGAACCCCTCGCTTTGGTCAACTTTTTTTAACATCAGTCTCATTTCGAGCCTTTCGTTGGATGTATTCTTCCAAACATTGTTTTTTTTTAACGGAGCTGGTCAACATGTTCGCTTTTCTGTGTCGCGGGACTTGAACTGGCTTCGTTGCAAACAATGAAGCTTTAGAGTTATCCATTGTAGAAATAAGGCACGGTGTGCAATATGCGAAGAGAATCATGAAAGATTTTGCTTCTGTGGAGAGACTCCGTATGAACTATCGACATATCCCGCATATAAATTATACGGGGAAAACCTGAAACATTCTTTAGAGGAACGCTCCGAGAAGAAATGCTAAACAGGGCTACGCCTCCGGCCACGACGAATTTCCTCGGTCCCTTGTTGACTAAAGAGCAAAATTCTGACAATTGGGTCATTAAATGAGGAAAAATAATCTTTTTTTATTACATACATCGATAAAGCTGATTTTCGTGATTGCAACAATGTTTTTTTCCAACTCAGGAAACGTAAAAATAATATAAAAATTTAAAATAAATAAATATGTTGATAGTCTGGATTTGACACTATCAGAAGCATTTGACATATCGAATTTCACGACAAATGATGCCTTGTCAGAAAAAAATTAATACATGCTTTCCCGGTTTTCCCGCAGGGTTATTTTTATTTGACATAAACACCATCCAATGCATAGTTGTTTTTTTTCATTTTGGGTGTTGTCTTGATAGGCCAGATGTAAACAACCGCTGTTTTCCTATGTATGGTTGCCAAGTTTACATAAGATTTATTTTAAAAAACAAAAAAAAATCATTTTTACGTGCTACAACGAATTTTTTTTGAATAATGTTATATTATGTATATTGGTCCTAAAATTTATCGAATGGCACGGAAAACTATATATAGCTTAATGACCCAATTCCATTAAGGGACCATCTTTTAATGTGCCTAAAAAATTTCGAAAGAGGAGAATCATTTCCTCCCCTAAGCTTCCTCGTAAAGGCCTGACAGTGTCCCTTGATGGGAGCTGTTACAAAACCGATGTAAGTTTGCCAGTCCTATTATATTCTAGGTTTTACACAACGCATTTGAATTATGCAAAACCTGGTAGGCTTCCGATGCAGATCTTTTACAACTTTAACATTAGGATTCGCCAGGGCAAAGAAAACACTATGTAGAAGCGTTTTTCGATCAAAACGTGCTATTATCTGAATCGGATTAGCCTTTGCTCGGTACTAGGTATTGAAGTTGTAGCTTGTCAAATCCGAATCAAAGGCAACAACCTTTTGCTATTTTTTCCATATGCATCGCACCTCAGCTGGTTCTAGAAGATTTCAACTCCCATGGTATGCCACCAAGAGGATGACATGACGTCATATTGGCGTAGTCAACATAAACAACTTTGTTTGTAAAAAAATTAAGAAAATTTGCAAGCTTAGCACAAATCTAATTGTGTTCACAAATAAACAGCGTGGTAGCTTGTGCCGCAATGTGCCACGATGTGCCATGGTGTTCATTAAAACAAAAGCAATGGTTGCTATGACTATTTAACTACACTTTGTTGACAGTTTTTGAGTTGTCAGATGTGTGCTTCATTGTGCCAAACATTGTGGTAACGAGTGAAATGAGCGTGTCTTACTGTGAATCGTAATCCTATATCGTGTTATCGTAGGTGATACAGTGTGTATGGCACATTGTTCTACGCGACTCACCCCTTGGAAAATTTGTCTAAATACAAACAAGGAGAACTTTAGTTTGCATCAAACTAGAGAAAGTGTGCATTATTTTCTATTGTTTACTGCTACTGCTGTTTGTTGATGACATTTCAAGCGTTTTTGACGTTGTCAATCTGACCGCCATTGATCTGTGGAAAACGATGTTTCCTATTGTCAAACTCTGTATGTAGAGAGGGACGCCAGTTGCCTGTATGCCACGGAATCTTCACGATGATAACCGATCTATCTTACTTGCCATCATACCATTACCACCATACGGTGGAAATGACACGAATGCCTACTCCACCAGCGTGGCCAAGCACGTTAGAATTATCGTTGTAATCAATCCATTGATTGAAAGAGGTACGCGTCCACTATATCCGAAACAATCGAATCAAAACAAGAAATGCCTCCTGTCCAGTGGAAGGGTATAACGATTTGACTGGCTTGATTCTCTACGCTGCGATTAAAGGTCAGACGCAACGAAAGCCCGGCGCGTACTCCACTCCGTGGTGGGCAGAGAGTGCACAGAATTGTACGCGTAAAAACCCTATAAGGACTTTCTGAACGTCGGATCGCCCGAGTTTATCCGAATATACGCGACGTTAGAAACGCACATGAAAAACTTGATGAAGCTGAAACACGCTGTTATTGGCACCGGTTCATCGACGGATTAACGAGAGAAACAATATTTCGTCTGGTGGCTAGGCTATATACGCTGTGTACTCGATTCAACCTTTGATCGAAATACACAGAACCAAGAATCCATTTTCGGCGACAGCAGCATTCCATGTAGATCCACATTCAAACGAGAGATGTTTCGCGATGAAATTATAATACTGTATATAAACCTAGATTTAAACGTAATAATTGTTCTTTAGATACATAAATTTATCTGACAGCAAAGACGCTCGCGCTAAGCATTAAAGTGCGTATATTACCGTTACGTTCATCAGATGATGAGAGCTATGCATAGCTTCTATGCTAATTATTATGACAGTAGCGGTGAGGGCGATCATAAGAGAGGCTGTGCTGCAAACATTCTCCTCACAAATCCTATGGCTTTAGATTTACCTATCACGACCATGCTCACATCGTTACAGTTCCAAGGAGGCTCTCTGTTTGATGGAGCATGGAAAGCACTTCTTGTTTTTCCTGGTAAAATGAGGAGTTCCTGAGTGCTTTCTCTGAAAATCATACCAGATTACCAGATACAAATATTAGTTTGAGTTCTTTCGCGTTGCTCCATTCCGGGTAATTTCGTAGGACAATAGAAGTTTAGGCATTCCAAAGGTACCAACAAACCTTGGTTTAAATGGGATGGAAGAAGGTCGCGAATTCCTTCGGGTGATATCACGGGTCATGCCCAATCATTGTACGTTGAATGCACATCTTAGGCGCATTGGGGTCGTGGAGAGCTGTCTCTGCGCGTATGCTGACGGTTATCGCAACGTTAATCATGTTATCTAGTCGTGCGTCTAGTATTCTAGCGCTAGATCTCCGTTAAACGAATCCTTTCGACCTCATTCCAGTCCGAGATGTGCTGCTTATCCTTGATCTCTCCTATGTGTCTCTCATATACATATTTTAAGAAGAGGGTAAGGGTTTCAGCTTAAAAAAAACACTTTTTTACGACTTTTATAGAACTTTGCGTGAAGCGAATTGATCAAAACTTTCGTACATTATAGTGTATCATTTCAATAATATTCTGTAATTTTTTTAAGCAAAAATATCGACAAACGGTGACGAAGTTTTTTGTAGAACCCTCTTATGTAAAAAATTATCTCAAAACTCAACGTAGGGGTTCGGTATTTTTTACATAGAATATGTATGCAAAGTTTGAAAGAAATCGGTTAAGTAGTTTTTGAATGGCAGGAAACACCGCAAATTATGTTTTTTTTTCCGGAGACGTTATACAAAAAAGCTTCGCTACCGTGTCGTTTGTCGATATTTTTGCATGGGAAAATTACAGAATATTATTGAAATGACACACGAAAGTTTTGCACTTTACGCAAAGTTCTAAAAAAATCGCAAAAAAGTGTTTTTTCATGCTGAAGCGCTTACCTCCGCTTAAAAACGATAGATATCCAAATTTAGTTATCCCTTCTCTTTTGGTTGTCATGCTAACAGCTACCTGGAAATCTGATCTCAAGAGTTCCTATTGGATCCAAGGAGGCCAGTTTTCGAGTGGGTTGTACTACCCTACTACACATGTATTCCGCCGGCCCTGGCAAAAACATTTTTGTCTTTGCAACTAGGGGCAGATCACTTGTGATGCATTTTTAACAGCGAAATTAAATGCATTTATTTCCATCAAAATAGAAATTCATAATGTATTTTGCGTTGCGTGCAATGTTTTTGCGTTGCGTGTAATGTTGTTTGCGTTGCGTGTAAGACGTCAAAACCCTACAGAAAAACTAGCCCTACATTTAACAAAACGTCGAACAAATTGGATCAGCGTAGGACGCTTGTTAAACAAACTTTTCTGCGAGGCAGTGCAGAGCTGATGCAAAAATGGAAATTAAATGCATTTTTTTCAATTTGATGCAAATTTGTTATACATTCTTAGAGTCATCTGCCCCTAGCAATCACTGTAAAAATCAACTTTTCAACCGAGGCCCGGAGGACCGAGTGTCATACCATTCCATTCAGTTCGTCGAGATCGTGTGTGCATTAGACTGGTTCAAATTTTGACTTTTAGCTCCACCAGGCTCTGCTGATTCCTTTTATGGCTCTTAGTATTGCCCAAATTTTGGTACCGATCGGTTGCGTCTTTTTTTTTTATCTTAAATACGTTTATTTAGGCCCAAATGCTTTAGCTTAACGAGGCCGATAATTCATTTTTTTTAAATTACATGTCACATGTTAGTGGGGGGAAGGAAAGCCGTATTTAGGGGCGGCTTGCTCCCCTCTTATGTAAGTAAAGGAAAAAGGTAGGAAGTGGGATACATATTGTGTAATTGACATCGTCATTTGCTGATTGATCATTGTGGCGGATATGCACACTTTGTTGTAGTGTTGTAGTTTCCAGCCTGTAATCGCAGGGGCGAGGGGAGGGTCGATATTTCGGATAATTATTGGCACTCTGATACTGTCATGATGTTCTCTATATTATCTGCATGTGAGGTATGTCATGATGTTCTGGGTAGACGATTATCAAGAAGGGTATGCACCGAAGACTCGTGAAGCAATGCCATATTGTAGATACAGAGATAGGTTGGTGAGATTCTACTGTGAATGAGGGGAAAATGTATTAAACTTGGACATCAATGGTTTTCAAAAAGATATAGATAAGAAAAATATAGGGGTGGTCACGGCTTGCCAGGACGTCCCGGACTGGCACATAGGGTGATCTACCTCGGGCCCGAAGGGAATCTATTAGTTGGGACCTGGCAACACAGTACTCTGCGCACAGCCAAACAACATGCTCGATGTCGTGGTAGCCGTTCTCACAAACACAATGATTACTTTCAGCAAGCCCTATACGACGGAGATGCGCGTCAAACGAGTAATGGTTGGACATGATCCTTGACATCGTACGAATAAAGTCCCGGTTCACATCCAACCCCTTAAACCAAGCATTCGTTGATACCTTCGGGATAATGGAATGTAGCCACCGTCCCAGATGCCCATTGCTCCATGAGGTTTGCCAACTATCGAGCGTCCTCTGACGAGAGATACTGAAAAATTCGTTGAAGCAAATTGGTCTTTCGTAAGTATCGCCTTCTAATGCGCCCACCTTGGCTAAAGAGTCCGCCTTCTCATTGCTCGCAATAGAACAATGTGACGGGACCCAAACCAAGGTAATCTGGTAAGATTTTTCAGATAAAGCACTCAGATATTCCCGTATTTTCCCCAGGAAATACGGTGAGTGCTTTCCAGGCTTCGCCGCACGGATGGCCTCAATGGAGCTGAGACTATCCGAAACGATGAAGTAATGGTCTGAGGGCAGGGTGTCAATGATCCCGAGAGTATACTGAATGGCAGCTAATTCTGCGACGTAAATTGAAGCAGGATCATTGAGTTTGAATGAGGCAGCAAGATTTTCGTTGAAGATACCGAAGCCTGTGGACCCGTTGAGAATTGATCCGTCAGTGTAGAACATTTTGGCGCAGTCGACTTGATGGTATTTGTTATAGAAAATATTTGGGACCACTTGTGGGCGAATATGATCCGGAATTCCACAAATCTTTTCCTTCATGGATGTATCGAAAAATACAGTGTGATCAGAAGTATCTAAGAGATGAGCACGGTTGACGTTATACGTAGATGAATTGATGTTCTGTGCCATGTAATCGAAGTACAAGGACATGAATCGGGTCTGAGAATTAAGCTCGACAAGCCTTTCGCAATTTGCAATCACCAATGGGTTCAGAATATCGCATCGAATGAGTAATCGATATGAGAGGTCCCAAAATCGATTTTTCAGAGGAAGAACGCCCGCCAGCACTTCGAGACTCATCGTATGGGCCGAGTGCATGCAACCCAAGGCAATACGCAAGCAACGATACTGGATTCGCTCCAGTTTGATGAAATGTATGTTCGCAGCGGAGCGAAAGCAGAAACATCCGTACTCCAACACTGATAATATCGTTGTTTGGTACAGCCTGATTAGGTCTCCTGGATGGGCACCCCACCATGTTCCAGTTATTGTACGGAAAAAGTTGATCCTTTGTTGGCACTTCTGTTTCAGATACCTAATGTGACATCCCCAGGTACCTTTAGAGTCGAACCATACCCCGAGATATTTGAATGTTGAAGCCTGAGCAATAGTTTGATCCATTAATTGAAGCTATAGTTGCGCTGGTTCACGCTTTCTAGAAAATACGACTAGCTCAGTTTTCTCCGTGGAGATCTCGATACCCAGCTGGAGAGCCCAAGCAGACAAATTGTCCAAGGTATCTTGCAGTGGTCCTTGCAAGTCGACGGCTTTAGGACCTGTAATAGAGACCACACCGTCATCTGCAAGCTGCCTTAGCGTGCAGGAATTGACAAGACATTCGTCAATGTCATTCACGTAAAAATTGTAGAGGAGAGGGCTTAGACATGAGCCCTGGGGAAGGCCCATGTAGCTAAATCGTGATGTCGATAAATCGCCATGCGAGAAATGCATTTGTTTTTCAGACAACAGGTTTAGCAAAAAGTTATTTAAAATTGGCGAAAGACCATGCTTGTGCAACTTCTCATAAAGAATGTTGATAGAAACTGAATCGAAAGCCCCCTTAATATCCAAGAATACTGATGCCATCTGCTCTTTGTTAGCATATGCCATTTGAATTTCTGTTGAGAGCAACGCAAGGCAATCGTTCGTCCCTTTGCCTTTGCGGAAGCCAAATTGTGTATCTGACAGTAAGCCATTTGTTTCGACCCAATTATCGAGGCGAAACAAGATCATTTTTTCGAATAACTTCCGGATACAGGACAGCATTGCAATCGGACGATACGAATTGTGGTCGGAGGCTGGTTTTCCTGGTTTTTGGATGGCGATGACCCTCACCTGTCTCCAGTCATGTGGGACAATGTTACCCTCAAGAAACCTATTAAATAAATTCAACAAGCGTCTTTTGGCAGAGTCTGGCAGATTCTTCAACAAGTTGAATTTGATTCTATCTGGCCCCGGGGCTTTATTGTTACATGATAAGAGAGCAAGTGAGAACTCCACCATCGTAAACGGTGTTTCGTTCGCGGTATTGTAAGGCGACGCGGCGCGGTAGATTTTCTGTGCCGGGGGGGAATCCGGACAAACTTTCTTGGCGAAATCGAATATCCAACGGTTTGAATATTCCACGCTCTCGTTAGTACTGTTTCGGTTTCGCATACGTCGGGCCGTGCCCCAAAGAGTGCTCATCGATGTTTCTCTTGTTAACCCGTCGACAAACCGGCGCCAGTAACTGCGTTTCTTAGCTTTCATTAAATTTTTCATTCGCTTTTCAAATATCGCGTACACTCGATAACTAGCAACTAACCCGTCGTTCCGGAAGGTTTTATACGCGGCAGCTTTCTCCGCGTACACGTTTGAGCACTCTTTGTCCCACCACGGGTTGGGAGAACGTTTTTGGGTGTTCACGTCGGGTACTCGTTTCGTCTGAGTTTGAATCGCGCTATCGAGAATCGAGTTGGACAAAAACTTATATTCTTCCTCCGGGGGAAGTACCTGTGTTGAATCGATAGTTTTGGATATCGCAACAGCGTAGCTCTTCCAATCAATGTTTCGTGTGAGGTCATAGGGAACATTGATTGGTGCCGATGGTCTTGAACCAGTGGTGATTGCAATTACAATTGGTAAGTGGTCACTACCGTGGGGATCAGATATTACCTTCCACTTGCAATCTAACCGTAGTGATGTCGAGCATAAAGATATGTCCAGTGCACTTGCTTGCGCAGGTGGTCTAGGGATCCGTGTCATTTCCCCTGTGTTCAGAATTGTCATATTGAAGTTGTCACAAAGGTCTTGAATTGTCGAAGATCGATTATCGTCGTATAGACAGCCCCACCCCGTACCGTGAGAGTTAAAGTCTCCAAGAAGCAGGAGGGGCGAGGGAAGGTGTTCAATCACGTTGGAGAATCTTCGATATCCCATCATGGCCCTAGGAGGAATGTAAATAGAAGCAATGCAAAGATCTTTGCCTTTGATTGTTGTTTGACAAGCGACAACTTCAATGCCTGGCGTCGAAGGGAGGTTGATTCGATTGAAGGAGTAGCACTTTTTGATCCCTAAAAATACCCCCCCATATGAGTCTTCTCGATCCAAGCGGATAATGTTAAAATCGTGGAAGTTGAGGTTTATATTAGAAGTTAGCCATGTTTCACATAGTGAAAATGCATCACAATGATTGTAATTTAGCAAGTGTTTTAATGAATCGATTTTGGGGATAATACTTCTGCAGTTCCACTGTAAAACAGTGATCAGATCCCTGATTCCGTCTAATAAGTTAGCCATCGAAGGATACGATCGCTGTAAGGAGGGGCCATTGTTCAGTCAACTGTTTTAAAAATGTTCTTACTGTTGGTAGAATAGCAACCAGCAAGCTTTTCATAGGATCGGTAATGTTGAAAGCTGTGAATATCCAGTCCACAATGTCAGAAAATTTAAGGAATCCCGTTTTAGGGTGAGTTTCTGACTATAAAATTGGAGCACTTGGGATTTTTGGTGCCCCGGGGAGTGCTGGGAACTCCTGGTTGTATCTCAATTTCCCAAAACCAGGAGGTATTATCTTCGGATTTGTACCAGCACTTCCAGTTGATGAATTATGTTTATTTTGTACCCTTTGTAGTGTATAAGATATTGTTGGAAGAGAAAAAACTTATCTAAAACCGAAAATTATAAGAAATATCATTCCAATATTAGAATATGTGAGTAAAAAGTATACATTCCCACCTTAATGAACCATGTATATCGGTATGAATGTGCATGCAACAGGGTAAGAACATGCAGCAGTCTCATTGATGTGTGAGTTACTCTATATATGCCTACGACAATGGCGCAGTGGCTCCCAGTGACTAGTGCTTGAGAAAAAAAGTGAAGTAAATATGTATCTGCGTTTTAAATAGCATCATGCACTTTTGGTTTGACGTTGCAAGCTAATGAAAGCAAGAGACATTTTTTGGTAGTTTTATTGAGCTTAATCGTGTGAGGTGGAAAGATGCATTTGGCGAGCGGAAAAAACGACAGAATATCAATGTATGACGATAAACAGTAAAACGGAATTGGTATTTTTGTTGACGAATGAGGAGATGAAAAAACAAATGAGAACATGTTTGTTAAAGATTTCTTGCGTTTTGACTGAATGTTGATTTGTGTTTGAAGGCACGAATCAGGGTTGAATTGTATTGTATTGTATGTATTAAATTCGTGCGAGAGGACGCGAATTATGCTTGGATTCGTGCGAGAGGACGCGAATCAGGTTTGGATTCGTGCGAGAGGACGCGAATCGGATGGAACATGATTAAATTCGTGCGAGAGGACGCGAATTATGTTTGGATTCGTGCGAGAGGACGCGAATCAGGTTTCGATTCGTGCGAGAGGACGCGAGTCGGAAGAAATATGTTTGAATTCGTGCGAGAGGACGCGAATTATGGTTGGATTCGCGCGAGAGGACGCGAATCAGGTTTCGATTGGTGCGAGAGGGCGCGAATCGGATGGAATATGTTTGAATTCGTGCGAGAGGACTCGAATTAGGTTTGGATTCGTGCGAGAGGACGCGAATCGGGTGGAACATGATTGAATTCGTACGAGAGGACGCGAATTATGTTGGGATTCGTGCGAGAGGACGCGAATCAGGTTTCGATTCGTGCGAGTGGACGCGAATCGGATGGAATATGATTGAATTCGTGCGAGAGGACGCGAATAGGTTTGGATTCGTGCGAGAGGACGCGAATCAGGTTTCGATTCGTACGAGAGGACGCGATTCGTATGGAACATGTTTGAATTCGTGTGAGAGGACGCGAAATAGGTTTAAATTCGGGCGAGAGGACACAAATCGGGTGGAACATGATTGAATTCGAACGAGAGGACGCGAATTATGTTGGGATTCGTGCGAGAGGACGCGAATCAGGTTTCGATTCGTGCGAGTGGACGCGAATCGGATGGAATATGATTGAATTCGTGCGAGAGGACGCGAGTAGGTTTGGATTCGTGCGAGAGTACGCGAATCAGGTTTCGATTCGTGCGAGAGGACGCGAATCGTGTGGAACATGTTTGAATTCGTGCGAGAGGACGCGAAATAGGTTTAAATTCGGGCGAGAGGACACAAATCGGGTAAGATAGGTTTGAATTCGAACGAAAAGACGCGAAGTATGTTTGGTTTCGTACGAGAGGACGGATAGCAGATTAAGAATTATTTGGGAGGACGCGAATTATGTTTGGGTCCACGATCCAAATCTGGTATTTGCTTTGTTCTAACCCGTATAAATAAACACCATTCCAGAAAGCTTCGGAACCATTTCCAAACTATTCACCATATTGGGAATACGATTGATATATTCCATCATTATAATTCAAATATTAAACTACCATACTCATTTTAGTTACCATTTCCAATATCTTCCGCGTATCCTATATTGAAGAGTTGCAGACTACATTGTACTTTTGTGCCACATGTTAATATTGCACTGGTGGTCTCTGTCATTCGCATATATGTTTACCGTGTTCCAAAAACCTGGGGATTAACATGATCAAAAATCCTCGTCTTACAATATCGATAAAATTGAAAAGGTGAAGGGAACCGATTTTTTCTCCAACTAACATTTTATCCATCGCTAGATCTAAAATATGCATGCCACCATAAACTGTATGGTTCTTGAATGGTATGTTGTCAAAATGTATATGGAAAAGAACATATTTTGGTATGGTGACCGTTCTTAACAACCCGTTGTTTGTATGGTCAAGAATGGAAAAACGATAATTGTTATGTTCGATATTATACCAAACAATGGTTAATCTATTGTTGAACGAACCATATTGAAAATGGTTTTCAAATGTTTGATGCAATGGTTGGCATATGGTACCCATTTATGCGGGAAGTCATGCGAGAAGGCGCGAATGAGGTCGGAAATGTGATGCATCGTGCGAGAGGAAACGAGTTGGGTTCGAATGCTCATTACCAGGTCACGATTGTTTTTTTGTTTGTGTGCACAAGGAAGATTTCATTTATCCATGATACAAGATAATGAACTATGGGATTTAAATAGCGAACACAGAGAGCTTGTGCGCGAGACGTTCATATAGAGAACAGTGCTCAATAATACAAGACTTTCATGATATATTTTGAATTTTTCGATACCATATTTACCATTAGAGTAGAGGTGAGAAAGGATGTAGTGTATAAGATATTGTTGGAAGAGAAATAACTTATCTAAAACCGAAAATTATAAGAAATATCATTCCAATATTAGAATATGTGAGTAAAAAGTATACATTCCCACCTTAATGAACCATGTATATCGGTATGAATGTGCATGCAACAGGGTAAGAACATGCAGCAGTCTCATTGATGTGTGAGTTGCTCTATATATGCCTTGTGAGAAGGAAAGGGATTGACTGGTCGACAGAAATACAAGAGTGAGTACAGCTGTGTGTGTTGCAGCGTGTCATGCAATGACCACAGAAATCGAACACACGTAAGCGAGTGTGTGGATGTATTTTGCGGCAGGCAAACCGACTGAAGAGCGAATCCGATTCAGTCTGTTGAGAACTATTGATAGGAGAAGACGCTTTGAAGCGAAAAATACTCCGGACATGGATACGACACCCTTGTTTGGGACAACCTAGGACCCTTACGAGGAAGTTCAGGTGAGTTTTGATTAGGTCTTTTCCTAGAGTTTCCAAGCGGAGCCAAAGAATGCCCCTCGCAAGGGTCGTTAGAGGCGTTATCGTCAGTTGGCAAGAGAGCGAATGGGTTTTCGGAGATAAGTGGAACAGCTCTTTTAAGCATTTCTGCGTAAGAGCGTCTGGAGCGATCTTTGGCGGATCGCTTCAGTTTATCCGCGCGAAGTTTGTACGTTGGGCATGTCAAAAGTGCATGCGGATTCTCCCCACAGTAAACACACTTCTCAGCGGGCCTACTGCAAGTATCATCCGCATGGCGTTTCCCACATTTACCGCACCGTTGCTTGTTGCTACAGTAGGTGGCCGTGTGACCTAGCTGCTTGCAATTGGAACAATTCATGACCCGCGGTACAAACAGGCGTACAGGTAGACGAGCTCCTCCCACTTCAACGTAGCTCGGAAGTGCAGATCCGGCGAAGGTTACGCGAAACGAGTCTGATGGATAGTAATTACCATCTTCGATGGACTTTGAGTGCAATTGCTTGCACTCCAAAATCTTAACTGATTGAAGGTTAGGGTCCTTAAAGCGGCCAGCCCCATCATTCATCAGATCATCGACAGTTAGACCCGCATCACTTACCACACCGTCGATCTCCACATCACGAGAAGGGATGTAGACGCGATACTCCAGCGTAAAGAGGCTATTGCTAACGATATCATTGGCCTGTTTCAAGTCAGTAACGGCTACGCGCAGTTTATCTGACTGAACCTTTTTAATCTCGGTTACGGCCGAGTAACGTTTTGTCAGCTCCCGTGCAACAGTTATGCTGTTTAACGGTTTATTTTTGGGCCGAAAGTATACCACCCAAGGACCAGCGGATCCATCCTGGTAAACCTTGACTCGGGGGGGGCTGTGAGACATTGGGGGGAAGTGGATCGACCATAACATTATCTGTCTCAGTATCAGATATATGTTCTTCTTCCCCATAATATTCGTCTTCGGAGGGTGATCCTTCTGTTTGTTCCATTTTGTTGCGGGAGCAACACGCTCGACCGCACTGTTTAACTTAAATCAAAATAAAAAATCAAAAGCAATAAAAAGAGAAAAAAATCGATAAGAAAAGTAAAAAACAAAACACTTCACCAGTTGGTTCCTGACGAGCTGGTAGGTGAATTGATCCTTCGTTTGTTTTATCCGTCACCCGCGTGACCTTCACACAATAGAGCTGATATAGCTCGTCTAAACAAAGCCGTCTTTCAGGCAAGAAAACTGTTTAGTAACTTCACTGCACCGATATCGCAGGTAATAATTATCACTCGCGGGACTGTTTATTACTAATGCTTTACTGCAGCCTCTGCCACAGCAAGCACTTTCGTACTACCGAAAAAACTAAACCACACCGGAGAGAACAAAAAGCACTTGTTTCCCGGTACAAAGTTGGGTTACGAATGATCGGTTGCGTCTACGGACCCTCCAAAATTTTCAAAGTTTATATAGAAATTAGTATGGAAAATCGGTTAAAATTGAAAATCACCCCATCAATCAATTCATTAGAACACTATATATTTCTAAAGGTATTCTTCTACTGAACACATTCGTGGTACATTGTAAGTTTGTGAAAATTCGCAGAGAAAAGTTATTACTAAAGGAGCAGCATGACTTCAAAACAAGTGGATTTTATTATTAATCATAGCAACCCTGTTTGAAGTGGATCAATTATGCATTTAGTATCATTGTGGAGCAAATAAAAAGGCGATATAATGCTTTTTTATTTTTTTTTTCGGTTATAGAGGTTTTAACCTTAAGGTCATTCGCCTCTTTGGGTTAGAAAAAGCTCTTATGAAAAATTTCTAACCCTATGTGTGGGTCAGGACTCGAACCCAGGTGCTCAGCGTACAAGGCCATCGTTTTACCAACTGCGCTACGCCCAACCCATTCGTAATGCTATGCGTTTACTTGTTGTGCAACTCCTCTTGAATTTTTTTTTTCGGTATGTTTCCTTTCATTCGACCATGTGCAATATAGCCAAAAACTGCGCACTTGCCGTGAGGAACGAGGCAACTCAATTTGGCTGGGTATTGGTTTGAACAGTTATTACCTAGGTCATTACTCAGTTTATTCCCTCGCAGTAAGGGCTTGTTCAGCTTTCGTTGTTTGTAGGGAAGGAACCTCTGTTCGAGACTTAAACTAAAGTTAATTTTCATCAAACATTATTCACATCGTGCGAGAAAGAAATTCCGATAATGATATGCATTACAATGAATTAGAAGGAAGTCGATTGCGTTTCTGAACAGTATATTCATATTTTTATTTATGTTCATCATACCGAAAAGGAAACATAAAAATCGTTACAAAACCGCATTGCAGAAAATGACGGCCAATTCAAGCTTTCCAATAGCATGACTGGTGCCAAAATCTGGTTTTCAAATTTGATATTTGTACACTGGTGTTATATCAATGTACTGGATACAAAGGTGTGGCAATGCTGTATTGCTCTCTCGCTCAATTTCTGTAACTTTATTACGTAATAAAGTTCAACTCCATATATTTTCCATATATCTGCTGTCCACGTGTTTTACAGAGATCGAGCGAGAGAGCAATAGCATTGCCACACCTTAGTATCAACCTCATTGGTGTTATATAATAGCATTACACTGAAAATAATCGACGCGATACAACCATATTCAATTAAACATAACTTTCATGTGCGTTCTCATGTTAAAAAGTAAAAGAAATGATTTCCCTTTGCTCTTGAAAAACATTTCATTTGGTGTTTCAAATTAAATTCAAACAAATTCCACGTGAATACGACATATTTATCCATTGAATGTTCATTGCCATACTATTGAGTCTAAAAGTATGAACTTTCCACATGACTTTCGCATGAAAAACATGTAGTGCATTTCTACATGTAAAACAATTGATTTCACCGATCATTCTGCCAATGAAATCAAAGTGATATTCACGTGTAATTCATTTGGAATTTTTAGTCAATGGTATTTCTTATGATGTTGATGTGTTTTTCACACCATGTTCACATGAATTTCATTTGAAAACCATATTTCCCACACTCGAATGGATTTTCAAGTGGCAACCCCAGGTGACAACCGTGTGCATTTCATGTGTTTGTGGATTGAAATAATTCAATAGATTTCCACATGATGTTAAGTTGTGTTAAGTTTTTTAAGTGTAGTACCTCAAAAATGAGTGGTTACTCTGCACAGTAATAGCACAGAGAACAGACGTCCAACTCCAGATTTAGAGTTGTGTAAAAATCAAAGACATTTTCGAATGTAGTTGGAATATTGTCACCAAGTGAACGACTGTCGTCATTTAGTTTGGTGGCTGAGTTCAACAGCGACTTGCACCCAGTAAATTTCAGCCGGAAATGAGCCAAAATTCTGGCTGGTTCTAAGTCGTATTCCGGCTCCAGCGACACAACCGATTCTAACTAGAATCGGTTGTGTTACTGGAGCCAGAATACGAATTAGAACCAGCCAACATTCCGACTGAGCTTACCTGCTCCCTAAGAACAGTTGGTTTTAAAATCGTTCAATGAAGATCGTTCGTTGGACCAACGTTGGACGATGTCCAATTAACCGTTCAACAGACGTCCATCGTTGGATCCGTGTTGATCGATTTTGAAACAATTTTTTGTGCTTTTCAGTGTGTGACATAGGCATAGATATTTCAAAATGGCCGACATTATCATACTTCTACCCAGTCAAACCATTCCGGAACCGGTTCGAAATTCTGAGTGGATTCAAGTTCCAATGCATCAGCCGATTGAGTCGGAATCGGTTGTTTCCTTTGACTTCCCTCTAAGAACGGTTGGTTTCAAAATCGTCCAATGAAGGACGTTCGTTGGACCAATTTGGACAACGTCCAAATAACCGTTCAACAAACGTCCATCGTTGGACCCGTGTTGAACGATTTTGAAACAATTTTTTGAACGTCTCAGTGGGTTGGAGTGGAATCCATACTGAATCGGTTCCGGAATAGACTTGACGGGAAGTTGGACTAAGCTGGTGTGGCGGCGCTAGTGTTTTAACGTATATTAATTCAAATGTTTACACAAGTTTTATTAATATATTTTATTCGATCATGGATGCCTACCTTTTCTGCGGCTGTAATTTTTCTGCATACATTCTCATTTCTCTTTCGACGCTGCTGTCGTTCGCTATAGTACATGACGCCCAGCACTGTACGGCAGTCTGTAAGCAAAGTAGTAACATGACAAAAAAATACTGGTCCCAGTACAGCCACCAGACGCGAGCGGTACAACTTCTCTTTCCATATTTTACACTTTTTAATATTTTTAATCTATTCAATATTTTTAATCACAAACGACGACAATGAATGCGGTTCGTTTACGCCACGACCGGCATTAACGCTTTCGTGTGCGGGCCACTCCCTTTGACTATGCAGAGAAAAGTGTACAAAGCGAGAGAACAAACTTTACTATGCCACACTCTCAGCGAGCAGTCGGAGTACAGCAGCAAAACAAAAATGTATTCTACTGCTGTACGAGAAAATGTACTCTTCTGGCAAGAGCTGTAGTGATGCGTCGCTGTAGCGGGCTGTACGGCTTGCGCAAATGTAAATATGCCGAAAAAATGTAGTTTACCGGTACCGTTGGCGTCCCTGATCGTAATCACTGCCTACTGGAGAGTTCGGTCACGTTACCTCTAGACAGAATGGTTCTTTGGACAGACTCCTAGTTGTCGTCTTCTTCTTTTGGTTCCTCAAAATTTCTTCTTCCTCTGCTGGAACTTCATTTTTTATTTCGATTATAGAGGTTTTAACCTTAAGGTCATTCGCCTCTTTCGGGTTAGTCTAGTTTAGTCTACACATACACAGCCAATATATGTAGGAATCCTGGAAAATTGAAGACGTTCGTCTACAATTTTTCTTGTCAATATCAATGTTTGTGGTACATATGGAATGTGACACAATCATTAAAGCGGCCAGGCCAACTGTGCAGCGTACAAAATAAAGATGATTCAAAATTATACCACCGACGAACCGGCATGACAGAAGCATTGGAGAAGTGTCCCATACAAAAAAACGATTGTTTTGAAATGAACACGCAGAAAAAAAGATTTGTAGGTTCAATAAAATTATGCATTAAATTCAATTAGGGTTTTCGATTGATTGACACCGGTGTAGTGGAGTGCACTGGTTTTGCACTTTCTAGCAGAAGTGTCAAAGAAACATACCCAGTTTTCTGCACTTCTGCTAGAAAGTGCAAAAACGGTGCAGTTTCAGTGCACTCCACTACACCGGTGTCAATCAATCGAAAACCCCAAATAAATTAAATTATTGGTCGGGAGACAATAAAATTATTTATTGAATTCAATAAAATTTATTTATTGTTTCAATAAAACAAAATTATCGTTCCGTTTTTCAATAATTATTTTATTGAAATTCAAAGAAAATTATTGATACTAAAAATGTATTTATTGAAAGCAAAAATTTGTTGTTGTTCTAATAAAAAAATATTTTCAAACCAATAAGTTTGTTTGTTAAAGTGATAAACAATAAATGATTGGATTCAATAACACATATTTTTGGTTTAAATATGCTAATTTTTTCTGCGTGAAGCGATCACTACTGTCAAACTACTACAGATCGCTCGCCATGTTTGAATCTGGACAGGTTTCTCGATAAGTATATTGATATTACAGAAGGTGTGCAATTCCCTCAGCTGCGTATGTAGTGGTAATATACATCAAAATAGTATTCAAAACTCATTGAAAATGCATGTATTCTTTTCCTTTTTTGCTTGTAACAGACAGTTTTGTTAAATAGTACATACATAGGATAATAAAAAGCTGGAAAAACGATCTTCAACGTGCTAAAAGAAAGTTCGTTCGTTTTAGCATACCTAGTAGAACGCTGATACATCTTGGTTTCTGCGTACTGTTGTGTTATCGACGAAGACTACCACGCGAACCATTGTACAGATGCCGCTAGTGTAAAAACGTATTTTAATTTAAACAATTAGGACAACGTTAGATTTTTGTTCCATGTGGCAGGTCGGTTCGTCGGTGAATAGACGGCAATCAAATTATTCATTTAATGAAGAATTCAATCAACGAATCATTTTGAACCTTAAATAAGG